>NC_090266.1:604286829-605486829 GCF_040414725.1 Anabrus simplex | reverse complement strand
AATTGTTTATTTACTACACTCTTGACAGTTTACCAAGAGCAATCTCAGACCACCTTCCTCCCTAAAACTTAACTGTGGCAATTGGGTAACTTGAACGTTGACAGGGCACTTCAATTTTTGTTGCCATTTAAAAGTACAGAGCTGGTGGAGGGGGTTTCCTCTTCATAAATTAAAAAAAAAAAAATACTTTAATGAACTAAATAAAGTTCCAGATTTAATATATCTTACATCAGCTGAACCTGATTTCAATAAAACAATTTTCCTCAAAACAAGCTCAAGACACTTGCTGAATGCTTGTTGTTTCGGAAGTGCATAAGATGCAGTTTCTGTAAGCACTGTATTATTTGATTATGAGTAACCCCATAGTTGGGTAATTTATCACCAGTTACAACATACAGGGTGGTCAGAAACAGAAACCAGGTATATGAGCATTAGAGGGTTAGTCATACTGATGAACAAGTTGAAAAATAAAATTTGATGCCTTGTGCTATGGTCATTTTATCAGTTGCTGAAGTTAGCCAATCGGATTGCTTCGCAGGTAAATTTAAATGGGCTCTGCAAGGTTGTGTTGCAAAATTTGCACGTAGCTTAATGTCGACAAGAGTGACATGCCGAGAAATCAGTGTCCAACTCAAATGCATCACGGCTGTAAGCCGGTTTTACCATAGCGTACTTGTTAGGGCACTATCCTGTCAGCTTGGAGGTCCATATTCAAATCCCTATCCATGCAAAGTATTTTCTTCCATTGTTGCTCTCAAGCCATTCTTAAGCCATGTGCAAATTCACCAACACTGGCTTGCTAATCCAATTTGAATTCGCACGCAGAGCTGTGTGATTAGCTAACTTATGCATCTAATAAAATGACAACAGCGTGAGAGATCTTAACAATTTTTTCATATTATTCATCAGTATGACCAACCCGTAAACACTCGTTCTTGGTTCATGTTGTTTCTGACCGCCCGGTATAAATTTGAAACAATAGCATTTATATCAATTCCAGATACACTGTTCAAAAACATGTTCCCGTAATTTTTTTTTAAAAAACGTATGCCATACTCCACAAAATAATACCTCACACCCAGGTATATTACCAACTAAACGTTTATTCCTTACCGTTGAAGTATACAAAAGAGCATTGATGGATTTGCGTTCATTTTCAGAACACAAACTGAATGTCCAAATAGAGGTGAAAACAAAGTGAGAAATCCTCCAGGGTGCATTTCTATCACAGTTGGAGAGCTTCAGTATGGTGTATGTCCTCCATGAGCATGTATCACAGCTTGGCACCTACGTGGCATGCTCCGTTTAAGTCGAGGGAGGTCACGTTGCGGTGTCAGGTCCCTTTCTTCAATGAGAGCATGTTTGAGGTCTTGGAGAGTCTGTGGTGGAACAGGAGGCTCACGAACACTACTGTGAAGCCTTGACAGATCTCCAAACGTCTCAACTTCAGATTTTCGGTCAAAAAGGGGAGGGACCCATCTTGAACACACTTTGCGAAACTGTAGGTCGTTTGTGATGATTGCTTGACAGCTCCTATAACTGATTCAGACTTGTTCTGCAATTTCTGATACTCTCGCCCGTCAATCATCATTGTCATCTTCAACCAAACAAATGTCTTCGTTTTTAATGCTGGTCTGAGGACAGTGACAGTGTTGCTGATTTTCCACATGTTCTCGTCCTTCCTTGAACTTTTTATGCCAGACAAACACACGCGTCCTTGACAATGTTTGTGCACTGAACTGTGCAGTCATACTGTGGAAAACTTCTGCCACTCTAAATTTGATTCGCAGTTTGTATTTTGAGAATCATCCACAGAGCCAATGTATACGAATGCCCTCACTTCGTGGGCTATTAAATTAATTAATTTATTTGTTTATCTATTTATTTTGTCACTGTTCTAGGGCATTGTTTTATAAGCAGGGCCGGACAAGGATAGAATGTTTGGGGGTTTGAATCCGCTTGACTGAGCAGCAGCCTGTTAGCACAGTAAGTGTTCGAATAGATGGCCTTCTGCAGTAATGCACGTTTCAGCACGCCATTGACCTGCCATTCGGGCTCTTTGTAGCATATTAGGTGTTACGGATTCACAAGCTTCCGTAATAAGGTTTCGATGGCTTTGAGGATTTTCCAGCTGCTGAGCGTACACTACATCCTTCAAATAGCCCCATAGGAAGAAGTCCAGTGGCATCAAATCGGGCAATCTAGCAGGAGAGGTGACAGGTCCTCCCCTTCCTATCCATCTATCGGGATGTGTAACATTCAGGTAGTTGCGAACATCTGCTGACGTGTGAGGGGGAGCTCCGTCGTGTTGATACCACATGCTTAAACTCTCACCCAGGGGCACATCCTCTAGCAGCATTCGTAATTGGTCTTGAAGAAAGTGTAGGTATTGGGCTCCTGTCAAATGATCCTCGAAGATGTATGGTCCAATTAGGTGATCACCCAGTGTAACACACCAGACATTTACTTCCCCATCGTGCCCGAAATGCAGCCTGCCTTACCCAGTGGGGATTTCAACACTTCAGTAGTGCATATTATGCCGATTCACAGAGCCATTATTATGAAATCGTGCCTCGTCCGAAAATAAAATGAGGTACAAACACTGGATCATTTGCCACTTGCACCATTATCCACGCACAGAAATTGAGAGTTTCAAAATCTCCTCTGTGGAGTTCTTGATGTAGTTGCAGGTGATATGGATGAAAAAGACTGGAATGCAATATCTTTACCATAGACGACTGGCTGTTGTTGGCCTGTTACGTGAGGATTCTCCCGGAAAGTGTCCAAAACCATCTCAGCAGTTTCACCGGGCGTAACGGGTGCCTCTCTAACAGGACCTATTCGGGAAAGTGAGGAAGTTATGCGCAAACGTTGCTCCACCCTCCTAAGCGTATTTGCATTTGGTTGTCTGTGTGGAAATCTTTCCTGGTGCAGGCATTGTGCATTCTGTCTTGCTTCACCGTAGGTGAGGAGCATATCAACATACTCATCTGTTGAATATATAGCGAAGAAATGATCAGGGCTGCTAGGCTACACCAAGTGTCAGGCCACTACACATTCAACATGCATGTTGTTGGTCGAATGTGGCACGAGTGGCCTTTTATTTGATCCTCAGTGTTTAATATGTGAATAAGAATATTTATCGCTTGTGGGATTCAAATCCACCGACCAACGCAACATGTGTCAACACGTCTGTGGTTAGTCCACTACACCACGGTGACCGTTGCCTCCAGTTTATCAGAAAGCTTACTTGGTGTAAAACTACGTCCTGCTTCACAAACTCTTACATTTTTTCTGTCTTTATGCCGTCGCTTTCAGCAATAATTTCATAACCAATCGAAAGCTTATAATTATCACGTACATTTTACATAACCGTATGACAGTTTTATGTATTGTATAAATAACATTCGCATACGTGTTTTTGCAAAAGTCGTGCAGTGATGACGCAGTAAGTGCTTTAAAGGAGACTGTTGCTTGGTATATGGCAAAGGAAAATCGACCATCGCCCGACTGACGTTCGTTGGGATGCCTAAAAGCAGAAACATCAGGCATGGCTAACTTACCCGGTATAGTGATGTCGGGCTGCGAGTATTATTTGCATCAAGGTTGGTTCAGTGTTCTTGAAATTCAGAAATCCGGAAGTTGGTATTTTTCAGTCCACTCTCTTGCCAACTCTGTTCCTGTCACAACTGAGAGGTGTCTTGCGTGCATATTGAGTCATATGCATACCTGCCAACCCTTCCGAATTACCCAGAAATTTTGTTTTTTTAACTCTTCTTCCAATTTTCCAATTTATTTTTACTTTTTCCTATTTTTGACCAATATAAACTTCAGTACGGTCAATACTCTTCCCCTAGGATAAATTGTGTGCTTGTGTAATTTACGCAACCTTATTTTCAAGCGTATTTATTTGATGCTTTATTTTGCTTGGTAGGCCATGGCCCTTCGGGGCTGTTGCACCAGGGGTGGGTGAGTGGTTATAGTCTAATAAAGGAAACTATAGTGCATTTAGCTCCATGTTTTTTGCATTTTTTGTAACCATTTTTGTTTTCTTAGTTTGTTTTTAAATTTAATGGTCAATTCACCTTGTAACTGTAGATAAGGATGCGTTGTATGTTCTTTTTTCATCGAAACTTTGCCGCAATATACTGGATGAAATCCAAGAATTAAAAAATCTTCCTAGTTTTGATTTCTGAAAGTTGGCAGGTATGCATTTGCACCATGTCCGTTTAAATAGTAGCATATGTTCAGGATGACTGGTGTGACTTCTCATTATAGTTTGCTCACGGCTAAAGAAAAGCTCCATGTTATTGAAGAGGCAGTGCAAATTTGTAATTATGCTGCTGGAAGTAAGTATGATGGGGGACGAGAGTTGAGGTAAGGTACGTGATTTGGAGGAAGAATAATCCTTGCCTCTTGAACATACAGTAACCGCCGGTCATTTTGCTGACAAAAAAAAGGTTAACTTTAGGGAAATCGAAAACAGGGTATGCGAAAATGTGACTGAAAAGACACACTTTGAATGTGCCATCATAAGGGACATGTTTTGATTCTAAAGTTAAGTACAGGGTGTAAGACTAACCATGGATGTCTCGTGTGTGTTTGACCTAAATGACTTCAGTTTTTGCAAGGAAACAAAACATTGTAAAACATCTCCCAGCAGATTATGAAGAAAATAGAGCAAAATTCCACAGATTTGTTATCGATTTGCACCAGTGAAATTTGTATGTACTCTTGCAAATTTGTATTGCAGACTGGACACCAGTATATTTTGAAATATTGCTGGAGTATACAATAAGGAGCTTACGACGCGAGGAATGATCTTTCTGCTTACACCGCTTTCCCCACACCATTTTGCGGTTGTAAGTGCAAACTGTGTCGCATGTATGGATTTGGCTTCTTTATGGCTGATGCCCTTCCTGACGCCAGCCCCACTGTTGAGGTTGATTGGTTGCGTGTATATGAAAAGGAAAGTATTGGGATAAACACCCAGTTCCCTAAGCCAGGGGAGTTAACCTTGCACGATTATACAAGGGTAATCCCAAAAATAAGGTCTCCTATTTTTTTTTATAAATACAGAACTCTGTTCGTGTGGCTGTTGCTCGCAATATTGTGAAGAATGTTTCCCACGCTCGCATATAAACATGTGGACGCCACACTGAGGCACTCAGACTTTGCTTGGCAGCCATTGAGAATGGAGCTCCCGTTGGATGTTGCCGCCAAGTGTGAAGTGCGCGCAGTTATTTGGTTTTTGAACGCAATAGGTACTGAATTGATTGAAATCCATCGACAATTGACGAACCAAGGAACGGGAGACCATCAATTTCCGTCGATGGTCATGAAGGTTGAGCAAATCATGCGTGAAGATCGGCGAATCACCCTGGATGATCTCTGCACTTCGGTTCCTGAGGTTTGCCGAAGCACCGCTCGCTGAATTTTAACGGAAAAGTTGAAATACCAGAAGGTGTGCGCAGGATGGGTGCCACGCATGCTGACTGAAGACCACACTTCCTGAACAGCATGGTGGCGATCTGGTATGACATGGGCATACAAAAACTGTCACAATGTCTACAAAAATGCATCGACCGAAATGGTAATTGTGTAGAAGAATACCTAAATGTTCAAGCTGTAAAATGTTGTAACCATTGTAGAAATGAACATGTCTATTTATTTTTGGGATTACCTTCGTAATCTACAACCCAGTTGGGAATGAAACGTCTGAAATGAGGGCCCCTGCGCTGACCATTCAGCCAAGTATACGATGCAACAAATTGCTTAATAATTTTATAATTATTGTTTTGTAGTATTTACGTTTTTGAATATTTTACAAGGCTACACACACACACACACACACACACACACACACACACACACACACACACACACACAAAATAAACTTGACAAAATTTCCTGTTCTAAATTAGGGTATGGGGGTTAGTAAATGGCGGGGTTTATTTGTGTATGTACGATATGTAAGTTTTCTGGTATGTTCTTGCATATCTTCTACAAAAGTCATTAGTGAGGTAATAATACAGGGGTATATTATATGGTATAATTCTAACATCAGTTATAAGTAATACTTTCTCCTTTCATGATGAAAGCTTGTCTTAATTATAGAATTTGGTACCCACAATTTTAATTAATTGTCTTTTTTATTCAGCTTGGTAATTTCAACACGTCTCGTGTGGCATCAAGATTCTCTCCTGAAGTTGTGGATGGTCTGAACATGGTGGTTATGCTTATGCAGGGAACACCTGTAACATACTATGGTGAAGAACTTGGAATGAAAGATAATGACGACACTGAAGTTAATTTTGCCAGATCTCCTTTTTCATGGGAAAATTCTACTAATGCAGGTTTGTGAAATTGAGAAGTTTTCTTCTGATTTACTTACATGTTTACATCTACTGTGTCATAAGTTTATTCCCCCCCCTGTTTCATGAATTAAATTTGGAGAGGTGCCCTGTTTACCTCACCATGTTTGAATTCAGTCAAATTAATGGATGTTTAGATAACTTTGCCTGCATACTACAGCTAGGGTGTCAAACCTGTGGCTCTCGATCACATCGCATGCTGCCCATAGTAATATTTCCGATTTATATAATATAATATATAAAGTCTGTTTGGATTAAAACAGCAAGATATTTTATCACTTGTTTCCAAATGTTTACAGTAGTTTTCGTTGTACGGTCGTTAACGTCATGCCACCTTCCACTCCCTTCTTACTCCGCTGTTCTCCGCACAGCCTACTGACTGCTGCTCCCGATCTAACAAATGCACCAACTGCAGTCTGAAAAAGAATCATCAGTTATAAAGCCTCCATTGGGCCATAGCCCCCACTCGTAAAGACTATTTATGGTTACTATTAGTCTGGTTAGGGTCTGGTACACTGGAAAGCAATGAAAGTAGCAGGGTTAGGTTGGTTCAGATAGGTCACATCATATCCTAAATGAGTATTTTTAAAGATATGAAGGGGTGGTAAATGAGTGCATGTTTTGAGAAGTTCATACTAATAAGAAAAATTGACAAGTGTTCACGTTTTCAATACATCAAGTAAATGATATTACATTAGTTCATACTTAATATCATTTACTTGATATATTGTCAATTTCATATAACTTCACATTAATATGGAACAAAAATGAAATTTATAGCTTATAATATAAAGTTCATACTTCATGAGATTATGCTGACAAGTCTCATGACACATTTGAGAAGGCACATGCCTCTGATGTCACACAATGCAGTAATAACATACTGTGATGTCTTGATCAACCAGAAGCATCATGAGGTGGTTTGGTCTTCCATTCACAGCAAATATATACTGTACATGTCCAAGTGGGAAGAAAGGTGGGGGGTACGATGTTTGATTTACTCCAGGCAACTCGCAAAGCAGAGAGCAGAATATGCCATTTCATTTCAAACTGATTTGTGGTGGATGGAAAATACAGTATGTGTGCCCTTCTTAATAATAATAATAATAATAATAATAATAATAATAATAATAATAAATAATAACCCCTTTCCCTCGTCCAGTTCCCATTGGGTGCACCCTTCTGCTCATAGTGAGCACTTGAATTAGAGGTACAGTGGGATCTTGATTAGCAGTTTATGGAGGGACCATGAAAAAGAAATGTACAATACGGGAAAACCAAAAAGTTGGGAATGAGATAAAACCATCAAAAATTTTGCTATAAACATCTCAATAATTAACCCGTTAAGTAGGGAGGTCATAAACAAGAAATTCCTGCATTGTGGGGAATCATTTTCAGTAAAATTTTTCTTTAAAAAAGTTTTTGCCAACCTAAACCCGCTTAAATATTATATTATGTTAAACTTAGCATAGAATTAAACGTTGCAGTGTAAATTGTGTTACTACTTACAATAAAAACGATTTTTCAATTCATCCAGTGTCAGTGCAAATATGGCACATGTGCCATTTCATATTTACTCAGATTTGGAGTATTATTTGTATTGCTTATATTAATTGATTGTTGAAATGCATAACACACAAATGAAAAATTATCAAATACTCCAAATAAGTTTTCAATTACCTGTATCCATAAATTCAGCTTGTTCACAGATCCTCAAACTCTACATTATTAGTGTCCATTCTAGTCGGAATATTTTAATTTCTAGCATGAATTTTTCTCTTCTGCTCTTTAAAGTGTACGAAGCATACGTACTCATTCACAGTTTGCAAATAAATTGGTGTACTTTTGCCTCTTAGTAGTCGAAAACATACATACCTGTGCTTGTGAATGGTTGCCTATTGAGAGTGATCTTGCATTATTGTAGTGATAGAGTAGTTTCAAGCTTTTGCAAAGAAGCACTAAAAGGATATAAAATCAAAACCTATTTGGAAATAATTTGAAATGGGATTTAATTTTCTACTTTCTTAGTTTTCAGACACCAGGTATAACTTCGTCCTATGTATCCCAATTACCTCATGCTTACTCGTAGCGTAATGTCTAACGCGCTCAGTTCATAATACTAGATTTGCAGTTGTGACGAATCATTCTTATTTTCATTATTAGCGTTGTATTAATCTGTATGTCTCTTTATATACGTTCTTTTGTTAATAATATATTTCATTGAAATGTTTAACAATATTATGCTTACTAGGAAAATGCTTTATGTGTGCGCTACTTATAGAAAGGGATGTTGCAATTAATATAGCATATAGGACTGTCGCCCAGGTAGCAGATTCCCTATCAGTTGTTTATATAATCTTCTTGTAAATGGTTTTGAAGAAATTGGAAACTGTTCCATTTCCGAATTCCTCTTCCTATGAATGGATATTTACCCCGATTAATGCTTTACATTTACGGTATCTTCCAATTTTATCTTCATAAAGTTAAACATTAGAATGGAATGCATTATCAATAAATGGAAGCATGTGGAACTAGACATCACAGAGCTAGTTGCAAATAGAGCGTGGAGATACTTAAATCAATTCACAGAAGCCTGCAGATAGAATGTTCAAAGGCAATAAGTCCGTAAGGAAATGTGGGTGTATATACGTATATGGAAGCACGTAAAAAAGAGTTCAGAACAATGGCAGGGAACAAAATTAAATTTTATAATGTAAATTAGAAAGACGATGAAAACCTGCGTACCTTCTATTACGGAGCGAGCGACTTGACCAATCTAGTACGAGAATTCTTTCCATAAACGCTGCCTTACATGACAAGTTATAACTGGCGTAAGAAAATGTAATTTCGAGATCTTAATCCCAATTAGGTATTGATTTTGAAGCTCATAGATTAAAATCACGAAAGCTTGACATAAATTGTTGACCATACTCGTAAGACTCCCCTTTTTAGGCTTTTTGATGATAATCAACAGATGCAAGCACAGGAAAATAAGACAGTCGAAATGAGCTTCATACATCTGACGATAGATGGCACCACACTCGAAGGTGAGAAGCCGCTGAAAATCAGTCTAGCCAACTCCGTATATCGGTGTCTAGCTCTGGGTAGCTATCCAGCGCTTGCGCGGAGGTGGTTGCACGCAAGGCAAAGTACCGGCCGTTTACACCCCCAGGTAGTTTACCTCTCGGGCAGCTGGCAGCCACTTTACCAGCAGATGGTAGAACTGGCCCTAAATAAAATTATACACCTGTAACATTCTATTTAAAAAACAAGAAGTTAAAGGGAATACACTGTATTTCACAGGAGAATTACTCAGCAGTCTTTGGATTGTTGATGATGGCTACATTCCGACGAGATCAAGGAATATACGGTAATTGAGTAAATAATTACTAGAATCAGCTGATTACTGTATTTTGATCATTTGTAGTTCTAGTCCTCAGCGTACTTTGTACTTCGGACCTTCGTTTATTCATAGAGTAAAAGTTAATAAGTTAACCAAATTCCTATATCCCATTAATATTGTAATTCAAAACCCTGGCGTAGTTTTGTCAGAAAGATTTTTTTTTTTTTAGAAATTATTCTGGAAAACCTCTTATTTTTCAGCATTTGAGGAAACTTTTATTCTCCGTCTTGCGTAGTAGGGAAAATAATAATCCACCAGCTGTAAAAATCATATAACCACATTTCAGTTGAAAATATTGTAGTGTAGATACAGTGAATTAGATGGTATCGTGCCTTCTATACTCGTGTGTATCTTCGTGTGTGTATCTTAGAGCATAGTAAGATAAAATAAAACTAATAATAATAACGCATTTAGCTTTGTTGATAATGTTTGAGTAGTTCTTGTGAATGATAAACTTGCAATTTTCATTTCTGTTTGTGCTTAGTAATAACATATTGTAATTAGGATATGTCTGAACGTAGTTTAAAATTATTGTAGTGTATTGTAGTATCTTATTGGTAGCGACCTGAAAAATTAGCATCCATTTTTTCCAAAATTGGCTTATATTTATTCCAAAATTAGCATCTTTTTTTCCACAATTAGCATGTATTTACAAAGTTAAAAAAATCGCATGGTATTATTTTTAACGATTCCAAGTTTATGAAGTGCAGTTATTGTCCTTGGTTCACACACAATACAAATTCATTGTTCAAACGAAAGCATTGTCAGTACTTCGGCATTGCTTTTTTCAAATTGCACCGTCTGTCTGTAACCACTGTGTTGTAATGAGACAATACGCGCTCGCCATCTACAAAGGGCACTAGGAAAGTTTTGCAATACGAAAAACGGTTGGCTGGACACCCCTGTTATGGTGAGGGATGAAAAGAGGGGTGAAAACTGGTCTAGAAGGCAGCAAGGCGCGACCTTCACACCAGTTGTTACCAAATAGTGGGATTGAAAACATGTTAAAATGTCAGTGTGGTCTAAAGGTGAATGTCGCGCAATTATCCGCTACAGTTTTGCTCGTGGATTAACTGTTGACCAGTGCCTGGAGGAAATGACTCCTGTGCTGGGGAAAGACTGTTCACATCGGACAACAATTTTCTGCTGGTACAAAGAGTTCTAGAGGAGAAATTTTGGGTTTGAAGATGATCCTCGTTCTGGGCGATCGTCTGAATCAGTGACTGAGGAAAACATTGAAGCTGTGAGGAAAATATTGCAGCAAGAGAGGCGGTTGACATATCGGCAGGTAGAAGAGACCCTCCACATCGCTGCCTCAGCTATTCCTTCAATTCTACACGACCATGTTAGAAAGGTTTGTTCCCTTTGTTCAAGAGGAACAAAGGCCACATCGAGTGAAATGGTGCCGAAAAATGCTAAAACTGAAAATGGGACTTCGCATAACGTCAATAGCATCGGTACAGGTGACGAAACTTGGCTTTATTATTATAATGATGTCCCAACAAAAACCCAGAACAAGGCGTGGCTGTTTGAAGATGAGGGTACTCCTGTGACTGTGCGAAAGTCAAGGTTAGTGAAGAAAAGGATGATTGCAGTATTCTTCACTAAACGGGGCATCCTGACTCGGGTTGTGCTAGAAACACAAAGGTCAGTTACTGTGAAGGGGTACAGTGAGACTTGTCTGCCTCAGGTCATCCAGGCTCTCAAACAGCTCTGTCCAAGGGCACGGCTCAACAGTTGGCTCTTGTATCACAACAATGCTCCAGCACATCGTGCTAATGTGACAATGGATTTTCTTGCCAGATCAGGGTTGACTTTGCTTGATCACCCTCCATACAGTCCTGATCTTGCCCCATGGGACTTCCGTACTCTTCCCAGAAGTGAAGATGAAGCTAAAAGGGCGGCGTTTTGCACCCGACGAGGAGCTTCTGGCAGCATGGGGTCAAGAGTGTGAAAATGTAACCGAAGAAAGGTGGCAGAGTTGGTTCAGTGACTGGTTTCGACGTATGGAGAAGTGTATTGAGTGTGGTAGAAATTATTTAAAAAAAGTCTACAGCGTTCACTCACATTGCAAAACTTTCCTAGTGTCCTTTGTACATCGTTTGTTGTGGTCCACAACAACTCAAAACAGTATTTAGCAAATACAGTATGCTGAACTCGGAACTGCAGTTAATGCAACCATGACATCACATTTTTCACTTTCTTTCATCTGGGTTTGAATTGCATGTTTTAGGGGAAAGTTAAAGTTGTTGTTGTTGTTTGCGTCATCAGTCCATATACTGGTTTGATGCAGCTCTCCATGCCATCCTATCATGTGCTAACCTTTTCATCTCTACGTAACTATTGCATCCTACATCTGCTCTAATCTGCTTGTCATATTCATACCTTGGTCTACTCCTACTGTTCTTGCCACCTACACTTCCCTCAAAAACCAACTGCACAAGTCCTGGGTGTCTTAAGATGTGTCCTATCATTCTATCTCTTCTTCTTGTCAAATTTAGCCAAATCGATCTCCTCTCACCAATCTGATTCAATATCTCTTCATTCGTGATTCGATCTATCCATCTCACTTTCAGCATTCTTCTGTAACACCACATTTCAAAAGCTTCTATTCTTTTTCTTTCTGAGCTAGTTATCGTCCATGTTTCACTTCCATAAAATGCCACGCTCCACACGAAATTCTTCAGGAACATCTTTCTAATTCCTATATCAATGTTTGAAGTGAGCAAATTTCTTTTCTTAAGAAAGCTCTTCCTTGTTTGTGCTAGTCTGCATCTTATGTCCTTACTTCTGCCATCTTTAGTTATTTTACTACCCAAGTAACAATATTCATCTACTTCCTTTAAGACTTCATTTCCTAATCTAGTATTTCCTGCATCACCTGCCTTCGTTCGTCTGCACTCCATTACTTTTGTTTTGGACTTATTTATTTTCATCTTGTACTCCTTACCCAAGACTTCGTCCATACCATTCAGCAACTTCTCGAGGTCCTCTGCAGTCTCAGATAAAATAACATCGGCAAATCTCAAGGTGTTGATTTCTTCTCCTTGGACTGTGATTCCCTTTCCAAATTCCTCTTTGATTTCCTTTACTGCCTGTTCTATGTAAACATTGAAGAGGAGGGGGAGGACAAACTGCAGCCTTGCCTCACTCCTTTCTGGATTGCTGCTTCTTTTTCAAAGCCCTCGATTCTTATCACTGCAGACTGATTTTTATACAGATTGTAGATAATTCTTCGTTCTCGGTATCTGATCCCAATCACCTTCAGAATCGTAAATATCTTGGTCCAATCAACATTATCGAATGCCTTTTCTAGATCTACGAATGCCATGTACGTGGGCTTGTCCTTCTTGATTATTCGACCCTCTAAGATCAGACTTAGGATTGCTTCATGTGTTCCTACATTTCTTCTGAAGCCAAATTGATCTTCTACCAACTCAGCTTCGACTTGTTTTTCCATTCTTCTGTAAATAATACGTGTTAAAATTTTACAGGCATGAGATACTAAACTAATGGTGCAGTAGTTTTCACACCGGTCAGCACCGGCTTTCTTGGGAATAGGTATAACAACATTCTGCCGAAAATCGGATGGGCTTCTCCTATCTCATACATCTTGCACACTAAATGGAATAACCTTGCCATGCTGCTTTCTCCTAAGGCAGTCAGTAATTCAGAGGGAATGTCATCAATTCCAGGTGCCTTGATCCTATTTAGGTCTCTCACAGCTCTGACAAACTGTGACCTGAAAATTGGGTCTCCCATTTCATCAGCATCAACAGCCTCTTCATGTTCCAGAACCAAATTATCTACATCTTTACCTTGATACAACTGTTGGATATGTTCTTGCCATCTTTCTACTTTGTCGTCTTTCCGTAGAAGTGGCTTTCTATCTGAGGTCTTAATATTCATACACCTAGATTTCCTTTCTCCAAAGGATTCCTTGATTTTTCTGTATACAGCATCTACCTTTCCCAGGACCATACAACCTTCGACATCCATGCACTTCTCCTTCAGCCATTCTTCCTTAGCTACCTTGCACTTTCTATCCACTTGATTCTTTAATCGCCTGTATTCTTTTCTGCCCTCTTCATTTCTAGCATTCTTGTATTTTTGTCATTTGTCAATCAGGTCTAGTATCTCCTGAGTTATCCACTGATTCTTAGTTGATCTGTTCTTCCTTTCTAACATCTCTTAACCCCTCAGCGTCGCAGCCGTTTAAAGAGCTTCCTACCCCGCGGCCGGATGAGATTTCAACTACGCGCGACTGAAATACATTGATTCACTTAAAGCGTTACTACTAGTGTAAGAGTAGCCCGATATTCACAAAATTTGGAATTCCTTATTGTAGAACTATGTACATGAAGATAATTACATAATTGTTTCACATTTCCTTAGTAATTTAGTTCCGAGTGATAGAGTTCGAAGCACTCTTCGAGACAGAGACCCAAGGCACACTCCTGGCAGCAGTACACCGATGTCTTCTTTTCACCGTGTTTTGGACACACGATACGTCTCTGAAGTTTGGATTCCTCACTCTTGGGTGCAAATTTCCTGATAAAACGTATTTCCTGCAATCTTGGAACTGTATTATCTGAAGCGCGCCGGCCTTGACTATTTCGTTTCTCGCCTGAGAAGCGTATTTTGTACTACGTAAACAAACCTTCCATCAGCTGAAACTGATAAGATAACTGCTCAATGTTTGTCCCTGTGACTTGCCTAAATATTATTGGAGAATCTAGGAATCATAATTCACTGTTGAAAACTTCCCTTTGACCTGTATGCATATCTATAGTCTCCTTCACGAAATTTCCAAGTACTGGTTCCTCCCGAACGTCACTCTCATCATTTACCACTGCATTGGCCACAGCCACATCATCTATTTCATTATCACTACTGCTAATACTGCCACTACTACTTCCGACTAAACTTTCATTTGAATTATACAATATTTCAAGCACGTTACTCTCAGCAGGAGCTAGCCATTGAGCGCGGTGCGTCACACAAGCTGATGAAGCTGCAGCGGGACCGAAAGCGGCAAGACGAAACTGAATGAGGGGAATAACATTTATGACGAATCAAACCAACTCGATACATATTTCAGATTAAAAGGTCGATACATCGTCTTTCAAACGAGATATATACCATGCACAACTGCTTCTCGTGTCGTATGACAGAAAGCAGCACTTGATGCCTACACAGAGCACTCGTGGAGAGTTACGAAAAGACTACAAGCTGAGAAATAAAGACAAATATAATAAATAAACCGCACTCTTAATATAAAATTAGAGCAAAGAACATCACACGAAAAGACAAACTTCTCAGATCATCATTTCTTTATTTTATTCTGTGGGAAGGAATGAAGCAAACGGACTATTACAAAAGCAGGGATTGGTGCTCAGACATAATTTACAAATAATTTTCCTTGCAAAAGCAACTACACTTTAACGATTTTCAATTCTTATTTAGAATACTGATAAACCCGAAAATGTCTTCTTGGAAACAAAACAATTTGCATATCCATAACACCAAAACTCTTCGCGCTATAGCCGTAAATGCAAAACCATGTATGGGTCTATACCACGTATAGAGGTCGGCGCTGAGGGGTTAAGCAGCCCTACAGACTTCATTTTTCATGACTATCCACTCTTCCTCTATTGTGTTTCCTTCAGCCTTTTCATTTAGGCCTTGTGCTACATGTTCCTTGAAACAATCCCTCACACTCTTTTCTTTCAACTTTTGTAGATCCCATCTTTTTGCATTCTTTCCTTTCTTCAATTTCTTCAACTTTGGATGGCATTTCATGACCAACAAGTTGTGGTCAGAGTCCATGTCTGCTCCTGGGAAAGTTTTGCAATCCAACACCTGGTTTCTGAATCTCTGCCTAATCATAATGAAGTCTATTTGATATCTTCCAGTGTCTCCAGGTCTCGTCCACATATACAGCCGTCGTTTGTGGTGTTTGAACCAAGTATTGGCAAGGACTAAATTATGATCAGTGCAGAATTCAACCAGCCGAGTTCCTCTTTCGTTCCTTTGTCCCAATCCGAATTCTCCTACTGTATTACCTTCTCCTTGGCCTACCACTGCATTCCAGTCTCGCATCACAATTAGATTTTCGTCACCTTTTACGTATTGTATTAAATCTTCTGTCTCTTCATATATTCTTTCTATTTCCTCGTCATCCGCTGAACTAGTAGGCATATAGACCTGCACTATTGTGGTGGGCATTAGTTTGGTGTCTATCTTGACGACAATAATTCTTTCACTATGCTGGTCGTGGTAGCTTACCCGCTACCCTATTTTCTTATTCATTATTAAACCAACTCCTGCATTTCCCCTGTTTGATTTCGTGTTGATAATTCGGTATAATTCGGTAGTCACCTGGCAAAAAATCCTGTTCTTCCTGCCAACGTACTTCACTTATACCAACTACATCTAACTTTAGTCTATCCATCTCCATTTTCAGATTCTCTAACCTACCACAACGATTCAAACTTATAACATTCCACGCTCCGACTCGCAGAACGTCAGTATCCATCTTCCTGATGATCGTCCCCTCTCGTGTAGTCCCCACCTGAAGATCCGAATGGGGGACTAGTTTACCTCTGGAATATTTTACCCGGGAGGAAGCCATCATCAGTACATCATTCATACAGAGAGAGCTGCATGTCCTCGGGAGTTAGTTACGGCTGTAGTTTCTCGTTGCTTTCAGCTGTGTAGCAGTATCAACACAGCTAAGCCATGTTGAGTATTATTACAAGGCCATATCAGTCAATCATCCAGACTGCCGCCCTTGCAAGTTCCGAAAGGCTGCTACCCCCCTTTCGATGAACCATTCGTTAGTCTGGTCTCTCAACAGATACCCATCCGATATGGTTGCACCTGTGGCTCGGCTATCTGCGTCATTGGGACACGCAAGCCTCCCCACCGCAGCAAGGTCACATGGTTCATAGAGGAGGTAGAGGAAAGTAACCAGACCAGATATCATTTCGTGAGAGATCTGTTAACTCCAAACAATTTCTCAAGCTCTCTATCGGTGTTATTCAGAATTATATTTTTTGGATACAAAGCTTGAGAAATTGATACAAAATTCTTATGGTTGGGGTCTTTAGTTTTCAATGTGGCTAGCTTGCACTGTGAAGACTCAGCAGCTTTTACAAATGTGTCTCTACATGCAGCATGCTGTAGAGGAGTGAGCTTAATTAAAGCATCATTAGTTGCCACACAAAAATTCCCCTCACAAATGAAGGTAAAACTGGCATCAAGGTTATGCAGTTTTTGTGGTAACGGATATGAGAGGTAGTATATGGAGACCCTTCAGGTTCAGTAAGGTGGTCAACCAATCCAGCTGCATGATCTGTGACAAAAACAATGTGGGAGTGAAGGCTATTCACTTCTCGGTCACTCAGATCAGTTAGGTACTTAATAGCGCAGTTGTTCTTTCATGTCAGATATCTTGGAAAATGTAACATCAGTAAAGTAAGAACTCAAATAGAAGACAGCCTTAAACCAGCTATTCCATCTGGTTATGACAAGTCAGGAAAAAGCTTTGCTTCCTTTGAGACACCATACTTTGGTGTTAAGAATTCTTTCTTGTGTCCAAAGTGCAGACTTTACCATCGCAACTGTATGATTTAAATCTGTCATCACTGCAACCCAACTATTGCAAACAAAGCTGATCTTATGTGGCCAGCACTGTACATGCATTAAATGATCCCCTATGTCTACATTTAAGTGTTTCATAACACCGGGTTATGTACGGGGCACTGTCACTAACAAACACTTCAACTGCAACATATGGTACACTAAAACTGCGCAGAGCTTCTAAAACAGCACGAGAGCAGTTTGTAGCATTTCCTGCATGAAGATATTTCACAGAAACAACGAGCAGCTCTCTTTTCGATCCGGCTGGGAGTAAGAATATGATGATAAAAACACGGGCCTATTCTGTCTGTAGTTTCACCACAGTATGTTGATGTTCTTCCCCACGAGAGCCTCTGCTTTCTTTTCTGGTGGTCAGATGCAACTTCTAGAAAGGAAGAAAGACCTCAAATTATAACAAGAATATTTAAAATTCCTGGATCAATTGGGTACGGGTAAGATAGTTCGATATGGAAATCGCACTCAAATTCAGTATCCTTAAATTTTACGCGTGGTTTCGATGTGGTAATACCTAAACTGTACCCGATAAATGAAATAGAAACTAACCTGGTAAATATACTTCATGTAGAGTTCTCACACATGGCAGCTCTTCATTTGAAAACTCAGTAATCCAGGCTCTAAGCTCTTTGCTTTTCAGCTTTTCCAGGGGTATATTTGCTTTCGCAAATACTTGAACTGTGTGTTTCTAGAAGTTATTTCTGGAAATTTTTTGTCTTTTACAACTATCTGTGTAAGCACAGAAGATTGCTTTCTCTGAGATGTACTAGCAGCAGTTTAAAATTTTGTGTATTCCTTTAGGTATTTGGTAATTAACGCCAGTTTTTATCCTGTTACGGTGTTGTAGGATGTAAATGTAGTACGACAAAGTAGTATTGTGGTGTAGAAGTATGTTAATTACCTTAGTGTTTTGATCCTTGTGTGCTATGCTAGACAATATTTATTTCCTTTCAAATTTTTGCACAGAATAAGTTGCTTTGTTTTTCCCATTCTTTTCATTTTTCTGTAAAGAATGGTTAAGGAGTGCAAGTGTAGGAAATGTGGGTGTGGCCAGGCATTAAAGAGTATGAGGGAGGAGTTGGAGAGTTTGAGTGAGATAATTAGGATTCTCTCAAAAGACAGGAAGGAAAGGAGGCATCCCTCAAACAATGTACAGGATACAGTAGGGATGTAAAGGAAAGTGGGGAATTATAGAAGACAGGTGGCCTAATGTTTTAAGGGGGAAGGGGATTGCATGCTAAGGGCTCTATTCAGGATCAGAATTCAGGACAGGTGTCTGTCAGAAAGCAGTACAAGTCACTGCAGGTAGAGCAACACAGGGAAGATGAGGAACAGGGAACTGCTGCTGAGAAGTGTGGAAGTAGGAGGAAGGGAAAAGATAGGTAAGGGAAATGTGGAGTAGAGTAAAGGAAAAGACAGGTGGAACAGGGTCATGGGAGGGAGAAAAGTGGGAGAGGAAGTAGCTTCTGCAGCTGTCAGGAAAGTTAGGACTGACCAGGGGGAAAGGGTGTCAAATGAGGTGGGTGGGGTTGAGGCTCTGGTCATGGGGGATTCCATTGTTAGACGTGCAGGGAAAATATGTGGAGGAAAGGGAAACAGGGTAGAATGTTATCCAGGAATTAGGTTGAGGCCTATGTTGAAGAAAGTAGAACAGGAGAGAAAATAGGTCGTAGTGTTTCACGTTGGTACCAACAACGTAAGGCAAGCCGGTATAAGTATTTGAGACTATGGAGTGGGTATGTGGGGAAACGGATTGAGATTTCTAGATCCTAATGGGTGGGTAGGAGATAGGGATCTGCGCTCAGATGGCCTTCACTTAAACCACAGTGGTACGTATAACTTAGGAAATTTGTTTGGAAGGGTTATAGGGAGGTAAATTCAGGGAAACGGGGTGGTCTAGGGAACGGTGATAAGCGTACAGGGATTTGGAGGTCAAGTAGGCATGACATAAATATGTTAATGTTGAACTGAAAAAGTATTGTAAAGAACGGATATAGAATTTAGTAATTTAATAGATATATACTTACCAGATACTGTAATAGGAGTTGAATCATGGCTGAGAAATGATTTAATGGGTGCAGAAACTTTCTCACAGAACAGGAGTGTGTATCGTTGAGATAGGATAGGAATGGGAGTATTCATTCCGGTGAAAGAATTGATGAGGTACGAGAAAGTTAAAGATGACAAACATGAAATTCTAGGTGTAAGGCTCATTTCTAAGCATAATAGGCAACTTGATACTTTCAGAGTGTACAGACCGGGGAAAATGTAGCGCTAACGATGATTCAGAATTATTTGATAAGATAATCAGCTATGTGGGAAATTATATGGAAAGGAATGTGACTGTAGTGGGAGATCTCAATTTACCAAATGTCAATTAGCAAGGTAATGCGAACGACAGGAAACATGACCAACAGATGGCAAATAATTTAATATGGGAAGTACAGCTGAGCCAGAAAGTGATGGAACCAACTAGAGGGAAGAATATACTGGATGTTGTGCTGATGAGCTTTATATAGGAACCGAAGTAATAGATGGTGTTAGTAATCGTGAAGCTGTTTTTGTCATAGTTAAAAATGAATGCGATAGAAAGGAAGGTCTTAAATGTAGGACTGTTAGGCAGTTCCATATTGCTGATTAAGCAGGCATGGGAGAGTTTTTAAAAAGTAACTGATCGGTGAAAAATGGTAAATAAAAGTGTAAGCAGTGTGGGATGGGTTTAAAGCAATTGTTGAAGAATGTGAAAACTGGTTTCTACCTTTAAAGGTGGTAAGGAATGGTAAAGACCCACCTTATTATAATAGAGAAATAAAGAGACTAAGGAGGAGGTGCAGATTGGAAATAAATAGTTAGAAATGGCTGTGGAAGTAAGGAGAAATTGAAGGAACTTATTAGGAAATTGAATCTAGCAATGAAGTCAACTAAGGAAAACATGATGGCAAGCATAATTGGCAGTCATACAAATTTTACTGGAAAATGGACGGGTATATATATAGGTACTTTAAGGCAGAAACAGGTTCCAAGAAGGACATTCCAGGAATCATTAATGAACAATGGGAGTGTGCATGTGAGGATTTTCAAAAGGCAGAAATATTAAGTCAGCTGTATGTTAAGATTGTTGGTTACAAGTATAATGTTGAGATAGAGGAGGTGACTAATACTAAAGAAGTATTAAAATTTACCTATGATAACTATGACATTTACTATAAGATACTAAAGTTGAAGAGTAGAAAAGCAGCTGGAATATAGCGTTGGGATATAGTACCATATATAAAGTACTCAATTATTGTTTGCATGAAGGAGCTATACCAAATGAATGGAGAGTTGCTATTGTAGCCCATGTATAAAGGAAAGTGTGATAGACATAAAGCTGAAAATTAGAGGCCGGTTAGTTGTACATGCATTGCATGTAAGCTATGGGAAAGCATTCTTTCTGATTCTATGAGACATGTTTGCAAAATTAATAACTGGTTCCATGGAAGGCAGTTTGGGTTTAGGAAAGTTTATTCCCCTGAAGCTCGACTTGTAGGATTCCAGAAAGTTATAGCAGATATCCTGGATTCAGGAGGTCAAATGGACTGTATCGCGATTGTCCTGTCTAACGCATTTGATAGGGTGGATCATGGGAGTTTACTGGCAAAAATGAGTGTAATAAGACTAGACAAAAGAGTGATTGAATGGGTGGCTGTATTTCTATAAAATAGATCTCGGGGAATTAGATTAGGCGAAGCTTTGTTTGACCGTGTAATAATTAAGAGGGGAATTCCTCAAGGCATTATTATTGGACCTTTGTTTTGTTATATATACCATATTTACCTGAATAATCTCTGCCTTCGAATTATGCCCGCACCCTCATTTTTGGAAGGCTCATTTTGAAAAAAATGAAATGAACTAAAATTCCTTCCATCGAAAGAGTAACGTACGCATAAACATTTCATATCACTCTGCGAGGTCCATGTGGTCTTTACGCAAATATGAACATGTAAATTTATGGATATAGCAGCTTTGCCTGAGATTATAAAAATACATTATCACTGCTATGAAATATATTTTCCATGAAAATGAGCAAGTAGGCCTACTTACGTGGCAGGTATTTCATTAATCTGAACTTGCAACAGGCTCTATTTCCTGTGGATGGGAAGGTTCGTTGTCTCTTGCATCACTAGAATCCTCTCCTAAATTACTTACAAATTCGTCACACACCACATCTAAAACACTTCACACGCGCTCTCTTTTTACTTGGTGGTGGATTATTTTTTTTCGTGCAATGTAAACACTTGAAACAGATACATTAGCGCATTCCGATGTTCGTCTAAAACACTTCTCACATGTCGTCTCTTTTTACCGTCTTACTAATAAACTGTGTATAATTTTTATACAAGGTATATACACCGTTTATGTGAAATTCGTTACTAATAAACCGTATATAAACCTCCTGTGTATACATCTGTTATAGTTATTCATTGAATTGCTTACACAGACCAGGACCCTTGTATAAGCATTGTATAGCAGCGAGTAGCGGAAAAAGAAACGGGTGAGCAGTTTATTTTCGTGGTATTTACTGCCTACAGTAATATAATCATGGTGAAATATTAGACTTGCACATTCTACATTGAAGGAATGGACAATAACAATATTTTAAACATAGAAGACATACACCATTTAGGTGTTACAGATGCTAAACATCTTCGTAAAGTAAAACACTTTTAAAGTAACGGAATGACAATGAATAACTACAAAAGAAATGATGGGCGAATTTTTGTGTAATGTGTTACTGCTTATCTGCCTCTACAAAGATCTTCCTCAAATTTGAGTATAAAAAGGGACATATTCCTTGGTATAACTTGAAAACCGTACGTAATATTATCTCCATACTTTGTAGTTGAATACACAGATATATGATGTATAAATGCCTAATAGAAACTTTCTTCATCAAACCTTTCTTTTAACTACAAAACAGTTTTTCCCTTCTCCTGAAAAGTAAGGATTTTGGAATGTCTACCCTTTTCAACACACCGATTCAATTACAATTGCTTATGTTTTCCGTACTATCCCAGTTAGGAGTTCTTGATCTTTTCTTAAGCTTTTCCATTTCTTTTGTGGCGTTCATTACACAAGCAAGCTGAAGAAATGTTGATATCAATATGTCAATTTTCAGCTGTCTCACTTTGTGTTGCCACTGCCTTTTCGATATTCCGTGCTAATGCGCGACTTTCCGAAAAGTTTTGCTCGTAGATAACTAGCAGTGAACATGTGAAATACGTCAATGAATTGCAGGAAGAGATACCTACGATTTGGAACGAGTGTATATGTGCTGTATAGTAATGCAATGCGTATACCACGTTTATTAGTAACAAAAATATACGTGTATACAAGGTTTATTCACTGTATAACTATACAAGTGTTAAACAACTGTAAGGACTTTTTATTAGTAAGACGGTTACTGAACAGTAACACGACCGGTGGTGGATAATTCTTTTCATGCAATGTAAACACTTGAAATGGACACACCGGAAATCTGATGTTAGTTTTGTGATGCAGTAAAACCTCATTAATTCAAAGTCTTTGTAATACAGAAATTGGACTTCCAATTACGTGATTTCGAATTAACAGCCATCTTGTAATTCAGAAATGGCAACCCTGGTCAGTTTTTGCGGATTCTGCTTTTGCGCGCACTGCCTGCTACGCGATATTGTGGCGTTCCTTAAAACGCTGAATACATAAGAATTGGGACTTCACTCTATTTTCAAGTATAAAATACATTATAGAGACACCGAAGTGAGTGAAAGTGCGGAAAGCTACCCCTGTATGTTCCAGAAGACGCGTTCTATCGTGACACGGAGAAATTTTGAATTTAAATTACTTTGTAAAATACGGTACTATTTAAAAAAATGTAAAGTAAGTTTTGAATTAAATCTGTATTGTTTTCTGTTTAAATATGACATATGAGAACAGTTTTCTTCCATCTAAGGTTGCACAAAGCAGAACTGTACAATCAGCATCGAAAACGAGATGAGCAAGGAGCATGTTGGCAACCTTGATGCAAATAAAACCTGCACCCCAATTTCGTGCCTCAAAATTGTTAAAAAATATGCGGGGATTATTTGCGTAAATACGGTACATAAATGGTGCTAGTAAAGAAGTGGAATCAGAGATAAGGCTCTTGGCAGGTGATTTTATCCTGTGTAGAATAATAAATAATTTGCAAGATCGTGAGCAACTGCAAAATTACCTCGATAATGTTGTGAGGTGGACAGTTCTCAAGGATATGATGATAAATTGGGTTAAGTCAGGTTGCGAGTTTCATAAATAGAAGTCCTCTGTCTTAATTACTGCATTGAAGGAGTGAATGTTCCTTATGGGAATCATTGTAAGAACCTAGGTGTTTATATAAGGGAAGATCTTCATTGGGGTTATCACATAAATGGGAATGTACATAATAGGTATGGATCTCTGCGCATGGTTATGAGGGTGCTAAGGGGTTGTAGTAAGAATGCAAAGGAGAGGGCAGATAAGTCTCTGGTAAGACTGGAAGTATGGTTCCAGTGTATAGGACCCTCACCAGGATTACTTGATTTGAGAACTGGAAAAAATCCAAAGAAAAGCAGCTTGATTTGTTCTGGGTGATTTCTGAGAAAAGAGTAGTGTTACATAATGTTCCCAAGTTTGGGCTTGGAAGATTTGGGAGAAAGGAGACAAGCTGCCCAACAAAGTGGTATGTTACATGTTATATTATGTTCCGAGCTGTCAGTGGAGAGATGGCGTTGAACATCATTATTAGACGAATAAGTTTAAGTGGTGTCTTTAAAAGTAGGAAAGATCACAAAAATAAAGTTAGAATTCAAGTGGACAAATTGGGGCATATATTCGTTCAGAGGAAGGGGAATTAGGGACTGGAATAACTTACCCAGGGAGATGTTCAATAAGTTTCCAATGTCCTTGAATTCATTTAAGAAAAGGCTAGGAAAAAAAAGATAGGGAATCTGCCACCCAGGTGACTGCCCTAAATGCAGATCAGTATTGATTGAATGAATGAATGAATGAATGAATGAATGAATGAATACAGCTATACTTCATTGTTAACACGTTCAGTGCCATACCTATATTCCCTTTGTTGTCGTGCAGTGCCAAGACCTAATAAAGCTGAGTTATATGCTGGTGGTAAGCATTCACAGGCATAACTAAGGGACCATCACTCATTGTTACAAAAATTTATCCAAAAGAGTTCACTGAAGTATGTAAAACCCGTGAATATTACATCCTATCGTGCACATATATGTACGAGTTACCGGGTGGTAAAGATTTGCGGGTTGGGGTCGTCGGTGTCCATTCGGAGTGAAGTTATTTTGAATTGCTGGTGCGATGTAAGGGCAAGCGGGGTGGGGGGAGCACACTGTGAATGCGGTGAACCTTGTGAACATCGTTAAACGATGTATTCATTTCTTTTAAATCATAACGCAGTAATCACAAAACTTACCATTAATTTACACGTATTTTGAGACATTGAATACAGTAGAAGTCTGTTATAGTGAGAATTCATAACGGCGAAATATTTACTCGCTATAACGGATTGTCGTTATATCAGTTTTTTTCGTGAAAGTATGAACATAGCCCATACACATTAAAATCTGTATGAAATGGTAATCAGTTTGTTCAAAACTTGTGTTTTCGCAGATAATAATCCACACTACGGCTTGCTAATTTTTTAATTTTTTTAATCCGGTACTACGCGAGAGTGTGTGTTTAATATCATTCTAAAAAATTAATCACTCCAGAGTCCTCTGTGGCAAATGTTCCAGTTTTCTTCTTCAAACAGTGTCGCCTAACCTGTGTCATGAAGACTTATTTCAAGCGCACATAGAGAAATGATAACCTCCTCACTACAAAATGACATGGGAACATCCTTTCCGGTATTTAACTGGACACAAGAAAATATGAACTAACCTCTGAATCAGTGTTGTACTTCGCCATATCATAAGGTGTATGACATTGTGACTTCATTTCAATATATAACATTAAAAATTAAGCTATCGTTTACTTCAGCCTTTATTTCTTATGAGTTAACTGATATCGACCACGTTATTTAATTATCTGTTAGAAGAACATGTTTCTTTTCTCTCATTTCTAATTTTCTTTATGGAACAGCAGTTTACGAATATTACTAATAGACTCGGTTATTGCCTTTAAATGTGTATGAGAGAGCTTGCTAGTGGACACAGTGAGGAAACTATAAAGATGATCGATCACATGCAATCTAATCACTGGTAATAACGGATGCGTCAGTGATAGGGCTCTCACTGTAGCTGAAGGATAATAAACAGTTTATTATAGGCACTTTGAAGGGACATACAAAAACTGTTGTTAAAACGGGGTTCTCATTATATGCCATATTCGTTTCAGTGGACTTCTACTTTACTAACCTGCGGATGTATTGTAATCGCATTAGGCATAAAAATATTCAAAGTAAACATTTAAACACTATATGTATGAGTATATATTGATTAAGCAATTACGTACTCACCAATAATGTGGCAGTCCAGTTTAATCCATTTCAACATATTTAATCTCCTGTGAATGATAATGGAGATTAAGAAGAAATGTTCCAAACACCAATAGCTTCTTGCACCACCTACATTTGATTAAAGAAAGCTGATCATAATTGTCTGCCTCCGTAGCGTAACGATTAGCACTATTAGCTGCCGTCCTCAGGAAGCCGGTTTCAATTTCTGGTACTGCTGGAAATTTAAGAAATGCAGGTGGGCTGGTATGTCGTTGAAATGGTACATGCAGCTCACCTCCATCGGGCGTGTGCCTGAAAAGAGCTACACCACCTCGGGTTTACGAGACTAGTTTACTTTATCACAATTATTATTTTCCTTCATGAGGAATTGCAAATATCAGTTCCTTTCCTGATACAATAGTCTGAACTTATTTCAAAAGTTAATTCGTGCTAATCAGACCCACTAATTTCCATCCTTGCCTATGTGACAAACAAAAGTGCAGTGAACATTCTTGTTTGTAGATCAATGGCATGCGTTTGGGAACATTGTTACGCTCTTACAAGTTCACATCAATATTATTTATTGCAACAAAATCAGATGTCAGTCCATTGTTTTGAACATTTGGGAAAAAATGCCTGTGTAAGAGTAGTAATGATGTGCACTTTTTACTTTTCAGATCCCTAGTTATTTAATGAAAGTACTTCATGTATTAAATTATCTTTGTGAGACGCCCTGGAATCCAACACTGAACACTTCAGTGGACCCGTGTGAAGTAAACAGAAACTCCAGAAATATATGAAAAAGGTCTGTAATTTTTCCTAGATTTCGACCACTGCACAATTAAATTAGGGTCTTTAAACATACCCCTGCTGGACAGTTTGACTGGGTGGCTTTGATTCCTGCAGCATGATAGACAGGGAAGGAGACATCCGATACATGATACAATTGGCATAATTGTGAATGAATGCGTGTGTGCACTTTGCGATTGTGCAACGCCTCATACCATCTTCTTACCACAGTGATAGTGTTTTCCTGGGGTGTTTTTTTTTATTGTTGCCAGATTGATCTGCATTATACACATTGTCAGCACCATACTGCTCTCTAAGCAACGTTTTTTCTTCTCTCCGGGAATGCACTGTGTTGTTAGCAGTTTTCGTGTGACAAATTGAAAAGTATTTTGTGATCTTATGTGAAAATATTGTTTGAAATTCCATATCCATGTTACATTTGCTGACAATGGTAAATCAAGTGATTTGGCTTGTTCATGGGCCCATTTTTGTTGGTTCATATTGTACAATATCAAGTTGTTGGCGTGAGCTTCCGTTAAATGTTGTAAATGCTATCTTGTACAACTGCTATATTTATCTGTCACTGTTAAACCAGATGACGACTTGCCAATGAAATCCACTTTTGCAAATATCTTCCTTAAAACTTTTCAACTACATCTCGTGCTTTAGTTGAAAATACCTGTTTTTCGTAGAGTTCCATGATAAGTGAGGAAATGTTTGCTTTGGCTTCCACTTCTCTGCACTCAGCCATGAGTTTATAACCTTCTTCTTTTTTAAAAATTCCAATGACTATTCTACTGTTTTTTCTGGGCTCTGTGGACCATCAGATGTTGATTCATATTTTGATGAAGGTGAAATAGGTTCTTCGGATGGGGATTCATGTTGGTCAGGCCTAACACTGTTTCATATACTGGTTTGTATTGATTAATATCTAATATCTGCGTATATAAATATTTATGTATGAGACTCTTCCTATGTCTACTAAATATTGAAACATTTTCTAATCTTATTTGGTTAAAACAGAGAGCTGTAATTTCTTTTCTTTAAAGTGATTGTATAATTCATTCACTATGTTGAGAGGGTTAATTTTTATAGGCAAAAGCTTGCCTCTGAACGACAACTCACGGTGCTAGGTTCACTGCTCTCTCTGTCTTGCATTATGCCAGCAGTTCCATAGAACTTCACTCCAATTGGACGCTGTCGACCCCCACCCATGCATCTTTACCGCCCTGTAACTCGTAGATATATGTATGATAGGATGTAATATTCAAGGGTTTTTAATATTTCAGTGTGCTCTTTTGGATTGTTTATAAATTGATTTCAAGTTTTAACATTGATTGATGGTCTCTTGTAAGGAACTCTTTGTAGTAGCTGGTGTGTATTGTGATATGGAAGTTCAATATTGCAGATGGGGCCTTTGAGAGGTGATAATATTGACAGATCAGTGACAGTATGGGAGGGCCAGCAGGGAACAAAACAGTAGCACCAGTGAGTTTTTGGGGCTTGCAATGAGAAAACTTCCAGAAGAAGCTGAAAGCTGATTAGCAGTAAAGAATGCATCCAGAGTGATCTGGTAGTTGGAACTAAGAATTTTCTGTTGACTAAAGTATAGCGAGTCCTATGCATCAGAGAGCACTGTGAATCAAGACTGTCTTAATTATACAGTGTGCAGTGAGCTGTGAAGTGAACTGCTCTGAAATGAGACTGTACTGTGAGAAGCAGTAATGGAGGACAGGTACTTGAGGTTTAAGATCATGTGTAAGCTTGCATTTGAGGGGTGTAACGGTTCAGATCCCGTTACAAGTATTCATCTATATTATTATGATTGTTTTATTTGTATTACTATTATTGTTATTCATATTATTATTATTATTATTATTATTATTTTATCTGTGTTATTACTATTAATATTATTATTGTGTGTATTATCATTACTATTATTGTAACTATTATTATTGTTTGATTCAATTTTATAATCTGATTTTTGCTATGTATTAATTATCGCTTGCTTCATTGTAGTTAATTTATTGTGTGTGTGTGTGTGTGTGTGTGTGTGTGTTTATTAGCATGAAAATAATGTAAAGTGAGACTTAATGCCTAATATCAGATATGGATATATTATTTGTGATACTACCTTTTAAAACATTGAAACACATGTTGCAATACTGCTACCGTAACTCTCGAGTCATCGCTCTATCATTGTATGCTTTTAGCAATGAGCTCTTATATTTAGGGAGTCCCTAGTGTGCCTTAGGCTATTTCACCATAGTATACATCATTTGTAGCCAGGTGGGAGTGACATATCTATTGAGCTCTGATGTGGGTGTTGTACAGTGTCAACTAATGGCTGTATATATAGGCGATATCCTTTAGCGGCAGTCTTTTGGATGGTGAGCCTTGCCATGGAGTGTTGTAGTGAGATGGTAGCGAGGAGTCATTTGGATGGAGAGGCCTCAGTCGGTCAGTCAGTTGGTTAGAAGCAGTTGGTTGAAAGGAGATGAAGGTAGGTAGAGACTTGCCATGAAGTCAATTGGAAGGAGACGAATGGGGAACAGTGAAATGGATACGTAATTGTCAGTGACCAAATGGATTATATGTTCGGAGTGTGTTTTGTGCATCTGTTCGGTTGAATTCTTGTGTCAGGTAGGTGACAGCCGAATATTGAGTCGTCGTAATGCAGACTGACAGTTATCAGTGAATTACTTGTAAAGTTGATTGTGAAGTGTGAATATACCTTCATGCCATGCTATATCTCGTTCGTGAAACTGAAAGGATACATCACCAAATTAGGTTTGAGATACCTACAGCTAATCTGTGTTCGAGGTACAGTCAAGTCAACAGTGAGGGATAAATTTCTTGTACAACTTTTAAATGTCTGGTCAAGAAGATTTCAAATTTAATGCCTACAGTTTCCTTCAGTTATGTCAGTATATGTAATTTATGATATATGTGATATAATATTATATATAATTAATATATGTGTGTACAATGTGTATTTATATTAGATAATCTTATTTATTGTTATATGTATTCATATAATTTTTTATTTTATATATATTAAGTATTATATGTGTTAAATCATATATTATATCATCATAAGTATATATAATGAATATTACATTTTTATTATTCATTAAATATTTTATTATACTGTAGTATATATATTCTTAATATTTATACATTGTTATATTATAATATTTGGTTTTTTATATTATGTATAGTATTATTTAATGTATATATAATACATAATTATAGGGGAAATTGGTTCAAAATCCACATTGCTAGCCCCAATGTTGACTTTCTGTGGTTTCCCGTTGTTACGTCATAATGGACAAATGTACCTTAAGGCCATGTCTGTTACATTCCCAATTCTAGCCTTTTTGTTTGTGCAGCATGTTGCTTTGTACTTCAATATACTGGGATGTTTTCGTCATTGTGAATGCAAACTTGCATATGAGCTTTGCAGACTTCTTTAAGAGAATCGAAAAGCCCTTTCCTATTGTAGTATCATCTCAATGGATTTGTTTGAAATTGGCCACCAACAGTAACTTGTAGAATTCTGTTCATTTTAGACTTGAGATATTTAGGAAGGGGATAACCTCATCCAAGTTTCTTTTGCCGGAGTCATTGCAAAGATCTTTTGCTGTATCTATATCTAGAAACAACAGTAATTAGTGAGATACCCCCTTCCATCACTAGTCAGTGGAAAGCTTTCTGTAAACCTGGTAATTTCAACTGTGCGCGACTATTGGCATTGCCTTACTACCGGTACATGATCCTTTGCACCATGTGCAACTCCTGAGATTTGCCGTCTGTAGTCTTTGTTGTTGGTATAGACGTGTATTGTGAGTTCCATGGATATATTTTTCTTCAATACAATGGGTTTTGCTACAAAAACTGGTATTTAGCTTCATGGATATGCTTTTCTTCAAGAATACAATGTGTTTTGCTATAAAAACTGGTATTGCATTTCACAGATATACTTTCCTTAAACAGTACAATACGTAATGCTACAAAATTGGTGTTTCGTTTCATAGATATCCTTTTCTTTAGTAATGCAATGTGTTGCTTTAAGAACTGGAATTTTGTTTCATGAATATGTTTTTCCTTAATAATACAACTTGATTTGATATAAAAGCTAGTATTTTATTTCATGGATATACTTTTATTACACAGTACAGTGTGTTTTACAAGAAAACTATTATTTCGTTTCGCAGACTTTTTCCCCTTAATAAAATGAGTTTTGCTACAAAAATTGGTATTTCATACTTCCCGGTCAAATCGACTGTGTACGACCCCTCCTAGGTTAAGTGTGCTTATTGTGTGATACTGCGCCCTGGTGGGGGTGTGATAGGCGTCGTTCAATTGTAATTAATTATTGAGGAATATATATATTTCATTTTCAGAAGCAAGAATATCTTACTTTATATATTGTATATGTACAGGCCAGGCTGAGATGGTATTGTGAAACCTGCCACAGACTGTTGTTGCCTCTAAGATTAACCTTAGTACTGCTGCAGGATTTTACCTCAAGTGCTGAGGGTAAAGTTACTGCATTACAGACATTAAAAAAAATTTTTGTAGTCACACATATGTCATAATATACATGTAGCCTATTGTATACCATTTGAAAGATTAAAAGTAGCACTAAACGCTGATGCAAGAGACAAAAAGATTAAATAAAAAATAATGGGTAATACTGTGAAAAATACTGTATATAAACAAATTTTACGAATTACAAAAATGTTTAAAAATCCTGGCCTAGAAGTTGCTGAAATAATTGGTTGATGTGAATGAAAATATTATTTATGTAATTTATGCACTATAAGCTTATGATGGAGATCCATAACATTAATTTTAAGCCATTAGCTCCCTTTTGAAAGAATAAAAGATTTACCTCAACATTTTTCAGAAATACCAGCATGGTGGAATAAAGTCTTCATACTCTCCTCTTTTGTGTTGTGATCCAAGTCCTTGTAACAGTTCACACATACACCAACATCACATCCAAAGCAGCCATAGTTGGACCTTTTCACTTTTTTATTTCCAGGAGAATTGCATACAACACACCTGCATTGACGATTATTGGGAAGTTTCTCTATAGTGTGAGAGGTGTTGCTGGAAGCTGGCATGTTTTGAACTTCTTCAGCACCACAGATAGATTCCACAATGTTTACAATAAAGTCATACCTTGATATTAGTTTATCTTCATCTGTATTTTGTGTATATAGAATATAGGCATTGAGGATGGCCATGTCAACAATATGAAAAAAAAGTTTGTACCAATTCCTATGGCTAGCTCGTTCAGCTGACACATGATCAATTTTCTGATCAGGCACATCAATGCCCCTCATCCCCTTTCGTATACTGTCACTACAACTGGCATGACAATTTCCCTCCCCTTCGAAGATCTACGTTTCACCTTGTGGATGATAGCTGGGCATGCAGTAGAGAGAGAACTGATAACAATTTTTTCTGAGATTTTTTCTCTCTCCATGCAGTGAACAGCAAAGGGCCACTTCTTTTGTACACAGTTTGTTCAGGCTCTAATTTTAAAGAGTTTATTCCTGGAGGAAGATTTTTTCTATTACTGCGAACAGTACCGGTAAAAAGTGTTCTTTTCCCAAAGAGCTAATGCCAGGTCAACAGAAGTATACCAGTTGTCTACAACAGTATGGTACCCCTTCCCAAATATATTTCCAATGCTGTTCAGTAAACTGAAAACTACATCATACCCCAATCCTTTACCACTTGGTGCAGAACCTCCAGACTTTACAGGTGAATAAACACTGAACTGCATTGTATATGAGGAAACTGGTTCACACACCTTGAAAAGTTTACTTCTCCACTGGTGGTGATGCTTGTTTGGCAGATACTGAATCAGATGAGTTCTGTTTTTAGTACCAACTAATGTATCGTCAATACTGAGTGTTTTCCCTGGAACATATTGATTTTTAAAACAAGAATTGAAGTGGTCAATGGCTGGCCTAACCTTGAAGAGGGGATCCTAGTCTGGGTCACCTGGTTTCTTGCTGCATGTATTGTCCACAATATGGAAAAATCTGTTTATTAGTAAGAAAGCATCCCTTGCCATAACTTTTCTAAAGAAGGGTGTGTCTTGACTAGGGTGCTGAGTTGACCAGTAACTTGACAGGTTCTTTTTCTTCACAAGACCCATATTTATGACCAGGCCAATAAAATGTTTTAAATCTGCCATCCCAATACCACTATCTGGCCATAGACGAAATCGACTGTGCTTCTGTAGAACACCTAACTTATGGATGTATTGTCTGGCATAACGATTAGTCTCTTGCACTAATAATCTCCAGAACCCAAGGTTAAAAAACAGAAAGAAGTACAAGATTGGGGCGGCCTTACGGGGATGCATATTTCTGGGTCCGGGGTGGTGAACAGTAAATGAGACGCTTTTTCTGGGGAATTCACTTTCTGGAGTTTCCACATCACACCAATTCACACACACGCCTTTAAAACTTACATTACCAGTTGCCTGAAAACCTGCTGTAGAACCTGGAAGCTCATCAACATACACGTTACTAGATTTTAGGACACCCTGTGAAAATCTACCCGGTGCACTCACAATTTCATTTTCAATTTTGTCATCTGATGAACTCTCCACATTATCCTCCACACAATAATCATCATCACTATCCGTATCATAAATAAGTCTTTCAATTTCATTATCATCAACATAAACAGATGCCATGTTGCTTAACTGATAACTTCAAGTGTAAAGATAAAATAGTGTCTGCCTTCCAAACAAATTATATTTGTGACTCACAAATAGTTTCAAAAGAAAGATAAACCTTCCAGCTAGCAGGTAAACATACTGCTCCTGCCATCTCTTGAGATTCTTACGAACTATGACGATTTTCCTGATCGTCTGTCAGACAGACGATCGCAGTTGAGAAACAGTCACAGCGTCTGTCAGATAGATGGTCCACAGTTCTTGGGTTAAGAAATACAATAGCCAGCAGAATTAGAATTCTCAGAAATTGTGACAAGGGGGAAGAGAAAGGCAAGAGTTATTTCCAAGTCGGTGGAAAAGTTTGAGCCGCAGGTGAAGTTACAGTGCGAAACACCGGATGGGCTGCATGCAGATTTCCTAGAAATGACGTCAGGGGATCTCCAATGTACTAGCGAGGGCTGAGCGCACGGTTGGTACTTGAAGAAAAAAATATGAAACTACTCAGTCCCGCATAAGCTGGGACCAGTCGTAAAATTCGCAGGCCGGAAGCAGGCAAGACAACTTCGTATTGCAAGAAGCACTATCAACGTTAACTCCACGGATTAAATTTATAGAAGGAAGTGATTTATAAATTCGAGATAAGGTGAAATTTAGAAGCCTAACCATATAATTAAAGTTATTGAGGGAGATTGACTGGCGTAATTCTGAGAATTCATGGATGCTATCCATTGATTGGCTGCAGGCAAGGGACGCTACAAAACGGCACGAAATCCCCGCCTGGGATACAGGAGCTAAATTCATGATTATATTAATTACCAGCAAACGATATTATTTGAGAATTGGCATAGAGGCTAAAATAACATAATTACATCAGTTTAAGCCACTGACAGGGCCGTAAATAGTTGTATGAGGATATTGGAACTGCATGCCCTAAGATGACCTCTCGTGAACTCGGAGGGGAGGTGAGACGAATATAAATACAGGGTCGTGGGGACGGAAGTACTTACTTGTGAAGAATTGTTCGAGCCGTTACTACGCCAGGGTGCGTACTTACTCGTGGAGAATTGTTTGAGATGTTATTAAGTTACGTAGCACAGTGATGCAGGACGTCCATTAGTTCGTATTACAGTCTTGAAGCGTCTACTAGCAGGAGTTCGAATATACACAGAACTCATTAAATCAGAACCTACGGATAGGAGTGTGAGGTTCTAATCAAGAATAGAAAGTACTTTACGTGAGAACGATCGTAGGTGTTCGACGGAATTTCACCAGTAAACAGTGAATTAATACCTGATCAGCTACGCGAACGTGAGACGGGAAAAATAGAGTGCGCGCCGGGCCGTTGAAAGTGATACCGAGGTATTACATTTTCCTAGTGCCCGGGGAAGGAACGAATAATGTATATTTACATTAAGTTGGCTAGATAAAAAGCAAAGAGAGTTAAATTTATATGTTAAAGTTAGAGTGCAAATTATTACAAGTGCAAAAGTTATTTGTTTTGTTTTTATAAGATTTAAAATGTGCAGTAATAAAAAGTGTCAAGGATTACCTCTTAGAGCTGGCATGAATACCAGCAGGATGCAGTGCTAAAACCGGATCGGGCTAGGCTCCTCATCTTGTTTAGCAAACTACAATGCTGAGATGAGTATCCCTTAATATAAATTTGTAGATTGCTATCGTTAGCGGGAGGAAATCATATTCTTTAATTATGGTAACTTGATTGTGAAACGAGCCGTTTCCGGCTCGCATAAATTCAGAGATAGACAAAGGGACAAATAATATTAATATGAACATAATTAGATCAAGCACTCATCATAATTTTGATTATTTAATAGAGTAGAGTCGGGTTGATTTGTGTATTCAAGTGCTTGAATTGTTTGTAATTTTACATGGAGCACATTTCATGTAAAGATAAGATTAATATTCATTTTAGCGGTGCTCCAAAGTGTTTTCAGTTATCAGAAACTGTATAGATTTAAGGCAGGTGGTAAGATTATCCAAAGGTAGGGTGTTGCCAAGTGATTTTAACTGTTGTGGGACTGAATGAAGTCCATTGAATTGTCTGTAAATATCGATTATTTGTGCCGCGAAGTTTCGCCAGTGGACAGAAATATAATAATCAGTAGAAGTATCGGAGTAATAAATGAACATGGGTAATGTGTAAATGTGCGTTTAATAATAACGCTTTGTGAATAATGGCACGGGCCTAAGTTGATGGAATGATTGCAAGTTAAAGTAATTTCATTGTCGAGATAACATATGGCGTGGAAGACTTTAATTCAGGCAATAAATTCGATTTTAAGCTTAATTGTTGATTTAACGTTTTTGGATTCCATAATAATCGTAAATATTTGTTTAAAAGCGATAGAGGCACTTGTATATGATGGTCACGCTATGTTGAAAGCCCAGAGTGCTTTGGGCCAAATGTTGATGCCGGAAATCGTGTGGGACAAAAATCCGGCATGAGATGAAAATGAATCGTACTGATGTTGATGAAGAAATAGAGGATCTTGGGGCATACGTCGATATAATATGCCGATTCAGTGTCATGAGTGGCAGGAGTCCATGCACCAAAGATTAATTAGTGGATTCAATGTTTGAAGAGTTCCAGTGGAATAAATGGACTTGAAAATGAAATGGAAGGAATGATTTAGCACTTGCAGAAATTGGATGTATTTGCCCAACTGCGAGGTGCCATGGGATTTGAGATTTGTCTTGGGAGGACATGGTGTTCCCATAAATGAATGACAGTACGAAAATAAGGTTGCGGGTTGAATACCGTTATTGTGTCCCAACTTATATGAAATCGGATCTTGGTGGTTCATATTGGGAGTTAACATATGTGACTAAATTCTAAAAGATGGGAATTTAAAATATAAAATTTTGAAATAATAATAATAATAATAATAATAATAATAATAATAATAATTTGAAGAAGAATAAGAAGAATTTATTATATTATTTCTGAGAATAATAATAGTCGTGGGAATTGAAATTAAAATACAGAATTTTCGAACTAATAATAATAATTATAATAATTTGAAGAATAAGAATAATTTATTAGATTATTTCTGAGAATAATAATAATAGTGAACGATTGAAATTGAAATATTAAATCAATGATTACGTGTTGTGATAATCATGACCTCCACTGATGATAATAATCAAAATAAAAGTAAGATATTTTATTATTATTTCAGATGATGATGTTGAATGATACTAGGGGAGTCAGCTGGCGAAATAACGTAGTAATGTCAAGTTGTCATAAATAATAAGTTGATATTTGTAATGTGATGGCAAATCCCTACATCTGGACCATTAGGTACGAGTCTCTTTGTCGTTTCCTTCACATAACGATTAGCCTATCTTAGTTAAGAATCCGGGGAGAGTTTTGTAGTATCCCGGGTTGGTCTCATCTCAAAAGTGGAGGCGATGGCATGATTCTTGTGATCGCGCCCACTTGGCTAACAGGTAATTGGTCCATGACAATCGATGGTCATTGTGTTCACAAAGGTCGAACTGACACCTTCAGAAATCAACGGTTCCACCATCCAAGTGGATGGGTGGTCAAAAGTGTAAAATATTATGTAATATTTTCAGGAATGATTTGCCAAATAACCGGCAAATTAAGGGTCAACGAATTTTGTTCTGTGTAAAATTTTTCAACTTTAATAAAAATGCTCCTTTAGCATTTGGAAGGAAACGGTTCCAGGTTCTGGTTCTTGTAGCATAGTAAACCCTTGGTGACCGTTTAAATATCCGTCCCCATTCCTAGGACGGAGCCTTCATATTTTTCCCTTTGATCTGATTTAATATCATTTTGTGTGCTTTTATGATGAGCCTTAAAGTTAATGATCAGAGTGTCCCTTTCAACCGTGTAGTACTATTTGGATGGCGTCCATACATTTAATTGGAGATCTTATGTCTTCATAATTTTTTTAATTGTTTATTAGTTGCGATAGATTCGGACCGTAACACCCCCTGAGATAAATGCTGGGTGGGACTCAGGCTTCGAGCGGGTACAATACACTTCATTCCAGTCTTTTCCTCCACAGATATAAAAATTTATTTTTGTCACTTTCTACTTCTATACATTCCTGTTTAGACAAGATGGTATTAAACAACAACATCAACAGTCAGGAAATACTGTACAACTTTTTTCTTTGTGTTCTCCATATAGTATGTAAAAATGATTTTTCAGGAAACTCATTTTCTTAACATTTATTTATAAAACATTTTTCTCTGTACTTTGTTGTAGGTTTCTCAGAAGAATCTCCTTGGACTTCATTAAGTTCCAACTATGAAGAAGCAAATGTGGAATTAGAGTCTAAAGCAAGTGATAGTCATCTATCCGTGTATAAATCTTTAGTAAAAGCTCGAAGCAACCCATCCATAATGTATGGTGAATTTGAATCTGCTGTATATAACGGCAGTGTATATGCCTTTACAAGGTGAGAATTTATCTCCATTCATAGCTTCACTAAGTGTCATTGGTTATTTGAAGGACAAAATGAACTTTATATATAATATTTAGGAATTTCACTTTCTGGAAATGTGTACAATTATGAGTGGATGTTACTGTTGGCATCTGCTTTTATGTTCTAGAGGGCATAATAGAAGAGTGGCATTGCCGCTGGCTTCTCATCATGTTGCTGCAGTTCGAATCCCTGTCAATGTGTGTAGGGGTTTGAAATGAAGTCCTGTCCCTGTGGTTTGGATTCCTTGTAAAAAAATTGGAGGTCCCATTGCTATAATCATAATATCAAGTCTCTTAAAACTACATGCTTGCTAGCTTTGTTTTTTTTCCTTCTGATCCATAAAGGACATCACTGTATTACTCTGTTAAGGGTACTCCTATAGAATTAGGAGTAGTTTTCTAGGAATGTCAGATTCAGTAGGGTGTTAAAATTCGATTAATAGCTAATGGAATACTGAAAGGTAGCATTAACATCCTGACCTGGTTGGAGCTGGAAAGCATGCACTGAGGAGGAGCTAATGGTAATATAAACTAGGTAATTTTCTTCCTGATGTGAGAGATACGTATGGCTTGTCATAATCTTACATGCTCATAGTATAGCTAAGTACATAGTATTTTTTGGAATATCCACTGAAGAAAATGGAAATTGCAACACCCAGGAGTGGTGCTACATTGCTGCAATTGAACATGCAGGAAGTGTGTTCAGTTATGATTCGATGATTACATTTTCAGGTCCCTCTGACCGCAAGTTTGGACAACAATCAATACAGGATGTGCCCACCACGAGCTGCAATACATTGATGAATTCGTCGAGGCATGGAGTCAATAAGGCCCTGGATCGCTTCCTGAGGAATTGTGGCCCATACTTGCTGCATTGCATGGGTCAGTTGTTCAAGAGTTGTGGGTGGCTGAGGACGGTTGGCCAGTTGTCGACCCATCATATCCCACACATGCTCAATAGGACTGAGGTCCGGGGATCTGGCGGGCCATTCTAAGGTTGTGATGTCATGGAGAGCTTCTCTGGAGATGCGTGCAGTGTGAACACGGGCATTGTCCTGCTGAAACATCCCATTAGCAATGTTCGCCATCATAGGAACAACCACTGGATTGAGTACCCTATTAACGTACTGTCGAGCAGTCATAGTGCCCTCAACAAGCACTAATTGTGTTTTCACATTAAAGCCAATAGCTCCCCAGACCATAATGCTTGGTGTCGGCCCTGTGTGCCTCTCGACAATAAGATCTGGGCGGCCCCTCTCCTTGGTACGTCGGCGCACACGATTCCGGCGATCACTGCGGGCAAGACAGAAGCGCGATTCATCACTAAAGATGACCCTATGCCATTCGACGACCCACGTCGATCTTTCTCGACACCAGGCCAGCCTTACACGTCACTGTTGTGGGGTCAATGGAACACCTTCTGCAGGGACACGGGTTCGTAAGCCAGCTGCACGCAGGCGATTACCAACTGTTTGTTGTGTAACGTGGGGTGCCACAGCTTCTCGAATTTGCCCTGCTGTTGCATGGGGTTCCATCCGGGCCATCCGAATGATGCGGCAATCCTCTCTCACAGTTGTCTGTCGCGCTGGGCCTGTGCCAGGTCTACGAGTGTGGGTACCTTCATTTGACCACTGCTGCCCTACACGTTGTACCGTAGATGCCTGTCGGCCAACACATGCAGCGACAGTCCTTAGCGATAATCCAGCCTCACACAGCCCCATTATCCGAGCCCTCTCAAACGGCGACAGTTGTTGATAGCGTGCTCTTCTCTGTCGTCGAGGCATGTTTGACGGGGAACACTTCACTGAACATACTGCAAGTCAACTACGCTACACCAGAGTCCGTATACTGGAGTTGATTCCTCCGCGACCAATCACATGGGGAGACCTGTAGCAACAATCCAATGTGTCTGAAACTTTGATCGTTTACATACCTACATGGCATCGTTCCATATCTTGAAAATCAGCACAAACTACCAATCCCTTCATGGTGTTGCAATTTCCATTTTCTTAAGTGTAATTTGTTGGAAATCAAAAGCAGAACAAAATAAACTAGTATAAAGTGATTTTAAGGGCAGCTTTTCCTTCCTTGCTTACTTTGTTTGGTTAGAATTAAATTAGATGTTATATAAGCTCACCAAACAAAAAATTAGTCACCCCTGGAGAAATCATTACAAGCATCATTTAAAACCATGTAACTCTGCCTTTGGACTTGATAACTGCCGGATTCGGTTAGGAAGAGAGTCCACAAGGTTGTGTAGGTACATTGCTTGCAGGTTAAGCCAGTCGCTGAGGATTTGATCGTGCAATTCCACCAATTTGTGGGGATGTTGATGTCAGCGTTTTACCCGCTATTCCAAGATGTTACATGTTATAAATGTCATTTTCTTGGTCCATATTGAGCTGTCGTATAATATATAATCAAAACAATTTTTGATGGTTTCCACCTTTTCAATACAGTTGTACAAACAATTGTACAAAGAATTGTATTGAAAAGGTGGACACTGTAAAAAATTGTTTTGAATAAATATTATTCCAAGATGTCCCAAAGATTTTCTATGGGGTTCAAGTCAGGTGATTTTGCAGGCCAGTCGAGATGTAACAAGGTGGGGGAATGTTCATAAAACCAATCACATGTGTGTCTAGCCCAACGAACTTTTCTGTTGTCTTGATAAATCGGGGTATCACTCCCATATTCATCATGCAGATGTTGTCTGAAAGGCAACATCTGATCTTCCAGAATGTTTAGATAAACTTGCTGGTTCATGTTGGTGGTCACCTCAGTGAGTGGGCCCAATCTATGATACGATGAACACCCCCAAAACATCACAGACCAACCTCCAGCTTGAACCTGACCTTGCACTCATCCAAGATGAAATGCTTCATTTGGCCTTCGGTGCACTCGACGGCATCAGTCATTGGAATACGACAGAAACGTGATTTGTCAGACTGCATTACATTCTGCCAGTCAGCTACTGTCCAAATTAAATTTTTAGTTCCTTGAAGTCTCGCAGGTTTGTGCCTTTGGAAGCAATGACCTCTTGCGAGGTGACAGACTACAAATATCCATTACATGCAGTTCCCGTCAGTGTTCTCTTGCTAACGGGCACCTTCATTCACAGACTGGAGCAATTCCTGCCAGGATTGGAGGTGATTTTGATTCACAAGCTGTGAATTGTCTCTCCTGTCTCTCTGTTGGGATCTTTTTCCGACCACAATTTTGATGTCTCGTGCCCACATGTAGTACACCACTTCTTGTAGACATTTTGAACAGTTCGCTGTGAAAGACCAACAAATCCAGCAACTTCACGCACCATATGGATGGCCAAGCACGATTGCCCATTTTGGCCACTGTCACATCTTTATACATACCAGTGTTGACGTACACTGTCCACTTGAATCATCCATGTCTCGCTGATTGCTACTGCCTTGTGCTCACGTAGAGGCAGTGTATGTGTGGTTGAGCATGGGACTTGTTTGCTATGCCATCTGTCCAGGCTTAACGATCCATCTGTGCGTGCGGAATGGGGTTAATATTTTTTCGTCTGGTGAGCTTATACTGATGCTGTACATTGATTTTTACAGTAGTTCAGCCAAGGAATAGCTCAAATACATTGTTACTGACAATGCACAACCAAGCCGAAATGGATGAAGCAGCTAAGAAACCTCAGATGATTCATTGCTGCGATGGTACAAAATTTGGTGTTGATTCATTATACCAGATGTGTTGGAAATATTTAAACCCTGGCCTTTGTCTCTTTCATGGAATTTTGAATATTATTTGTGTCAAAATATGGCTAATCAACGTTCACAACACCAGCCACGAAAAGAATATTCTAAAGATGAAACACTTCCTAATTCGACTGAGTGACGAGATTCTCTCGCCGTGGATGCAAAGCAGGTTACACAATCCAACACTGTCAAATGATCTGTGCCTCGCTATACAGGCAGTCTGTGGAATCGAACTCCATCATGAGGAAAATGCTGGAACATCATCTGCCCCGAGGAGAACTATCTGCCACGTATGTCTATCAAAAGATAGGGGAATTACAGCGTTTTGTACAGTTTGTTGTAAGGCGTTTAGCAGAGCATAGAGCACAAAGTACACACTAAGTGTTTAAAATAAATACTCTATTTTTGGCAAAACTATTGTTTCTGTGCTTATATACAGTGCCCTGCATTGTTTCTTAATGATAATTAATATATAAAGTGTTACCAAATTTTCCTAATTTTTGTCATGTTGTAAGAATAATGAACGTTTGTGAAATAAGATAATTGATGGGTTAATCGTCACGTTGGCTGAGTGGACCTAGAACTAGCCCTCACGTCATGGTAAAAAATGCCTGAACCTGGGGCCTCTGGAAGAGAGGCAGGCAAGCTACCCTTAGACTGCAGGTCCTGCTTGAAAAATTCCTACCTACATAAATTACCAGAGTTTGAAATTTCAATACAGATTCAGTTTTACCGGGAAAAGTTTGTTTTGCTGTGAAAACTTTTTTCAGGTCAGAAAATTTTATGATCCAAGATCGAAAACTATGCTACTAATTAACGCCAAACCAAACAGCAATTGATCAATAGTAGTTTTTAATTCTCTTATCTAATAAAGTACTAAACAGGTACGGGGACTTGTCACCCACCTTGTACATCTGATTCAAAAGTGCGAAACATGACGAAAAATCCCTCCTTTTTTTTTTTTTTTCCCTGTCTTCCCTTGTAATTTGGTCACTGGATTGGTTTGTTGCAAGTTTTCTGGAAGACTTGTACCACATAAATTAGGCTTACATAGACTTTTAAAGGTTATATTGAGCTCTAGCTCTTTCAGACCCAAGGCTAAGCAGAGATTTTTTTTGCAATTTTTGTTGTTTAATACCTCAATTGATCACAAAAACATAAAAAATCTGTTGCAGCAGAAAAAATCTTATTCCGTTGTTGTTTTTTATTACCCACACATTTGTGTGGGCTGGGTCTGTACTCAGTCGTTTTAGTGGAGAACTAGTGAAGTTTGTTAAGTTCACTTTATATTTATTAATACTAATATAACAATGATTTTTGTTCTAGAAGGATATTGAAAACATACACGTTCTATCACGTCAAATTTGTTTATTTATATGGGTACGATGCGCAAAGGTATCACCGAGATATCACTATAAAATTTGTCACAAATGGAACATAGCAATTGCTTTTACACATATCAAGTGAAAAATTCCTGGCACATTAAGAAATATTTCATTTTTGGAGTACATTATGTATGCGTACTTTACCACTTTACAAGTACATTTGGTGTTACGCTCACAGTGACACACGTATGTCTTTTGTCTCACACGTTGAACAATTTCGTGTGTAATGTCTTTGTTCGCTGAAGTTCTTTGATCACGACGAGTTGTGGACTTGTGCCCTAACTGATTCATTAAGTTATTTATTGGTCCAGGGATCATGCTACTTCGGCAATAGCTTAAGGTCTTGTAATTTAACAATAACCTGTTCATTTGCCTCATCGAAAAATGAATACTGTTCACCTCCATTTTGCTTTTTGAACTAGCCGCTCTACTCATATGGACAAAGATAATGAGAATTCACAGACATAGCACTCGCATTCCTCGGTGCTAGCCCTGGACCTCAAGAAAATAACAAAAGACGGCATCAGCAGCGGAATACGCCATAAACCAGTCCTGTCTACAAGCCTTAAGTATATTTTCATATTTCTCAAATAACGACGGTATTTCTTAATGTGCCAGGAATTTTTCACTTGATATGTGTAAAAGCAATTGTTATGTTCCATTTGTGACAAATTTTATAGTGATATCTCGGTGATACCTTTGCGCATCATACCCATTTATATTTATCTAATATACACAATACAAGCAGTGAGAAATTGTCCCAAATTTTGAAGAAAATAATAATTGTGAAAAATGCTTACGCTTACATCATTCCTTGTGGAATTCCCTGAAACACTTATTCTTACTTGTTAGGCATAGGTAAATATTACACTTAGTACATCGCACTCTGGTTCGGCTGGGTCAGCTGATCATACGGCCCATGCGCGCCGTCGGCAGATCATCAACAGCTGGCCAGTACTCAAAACCTTTGAGCCTTTTGTCCACATATGGGAGTGGTGCACACATCTTCTTGTTGGTGGATCTCTTTCTTGTTCATCCTCCTCTTGAAAGGGGACTAAGTCAGTTGTTGCAATAAGTATTTCAGCTAAGGCTAATCAAAATTTCATTACATCAACAATGTCTTTCTTCACAACTCCATTGTATGCAGCATCTCCCCTGTTCTCCATCCACACATTAATGCTCGCCAGATCAATAAGGTGAATAGCAGTTTTCAGTGTCCACTTCTTTGTTTTTAAAGAAGGTTCAGTACTCTTCCAAGAGCTGATCGCAGGTATCGACACTGCCCACCTTTTCATTCTATTTTTTGGGTGCGTTTGGAATTGGTACTTTAATTTACTTATTTTCCTTTTTCCTTTTTGTCCCATCTTTCTACTTTATGAAGTGGGGTTTCTCCATGCAAATTTGAGGCCATGGTCACCACTTTCGAGTCCTTCCATCGAATTAAACACATTCCCTCATCTGATCGTCATACCTCCTCAACTTCATCTCTTATAGTCTTTTGGTCGGGTTTAAATGTTTTATTTTTCACTGTGTTCATCACAACAGTGCCACTTCCATAAATTTCTTTCTCACTTAGGGCATCAAGAAAGTGTATAGTTGTGAAATGTCGGTCAAAATAAATTTTTGACCTGTACGTTGGGTTCTTGATAGATGAACAATATATTCCTGAAATTTAAAGGTTATGTTAAAACAAAACTTTGGTCTGTGTTAAATAATTGCTGTAAACATAGCAGTTATTTAATTACACTGTAATACGTATTCATACATTAAGGCAATAATACCGTATATTCCTTTTCTTGAGCCATTTGTTAGTTGAGGAATAAGAATAAGGTTAGCACACTTCAGTCCCAGCCCACACAAACGTGTGGGTAACATTTTGGGAACCTCTACAGTAAAATAAACAAATTATAACTGCTGTATCTATGCATGAAAAATACTAATATGGTATTAGTTTTCATATTATGCAGTTTGATATCAATATCTAATCAAAAAAGGTAGTTATGAACAGACTTACTTGATAATGCACCGATTGCCATGATGACCGCCAAAACCAGCAGAATCAACGTACTTCACAGGTCTTCCACAGGAGCACAGCGCCAATTAATGCATATCAAAGAGTTTGTACAAACCTATGCTTTAAACCTAAATGCCTCAGAATGCTCTGTCACTGCAATGAATCGTACCAACTGTTGAAACGTACCCACACAAACGTGTGGGTAGGGTCTGAAAGGGCTAAAACATGGTTTTGAGGGTATAAGCACTTATTCTTAAGAGTTCTCTAATGCATTGTATTCAATTCTGCCAGTCACTAATCACAAGCAAAGTGGAAAGTAGATAAGTCATCAAAACTCTAGAAATTTCATTTTATTTGTGACTTTGTGCTCGGTTAGAATGTACATTGAGGCACTCGTGCACAAGCCATACGAGTGGGAAATGATACAGTTTTTACAAATGTTGCACTGTGCATATAAAAAACTGCGGTTTTATGAGGACATTTTAATATTAAAGAGTGAATGTAAAAATCCCTGCCTTATACAGTGGAACTTCGATTCTCCGTTTTTTGAGGGACCATGAAAATAAAACATACAACACGGGAAAACTGAAAATCCGGGAATGAAAACCATCAACAGGATGGCTAAACATCACAAAAATGGAATGTGTATAATTATAATCTTACGAAAACTCCTAAACCAAACCAAACTACAGCCCCAATGGGACTTTGCCTGCCAAGCGACCGCTGCTCAGCCTGAAGGCCTGCAGATTATGAGGTGACGTATGGTCAGTGTGACAAATCCTCTCGGCTGATAATCCTGGCTCTCTAGATCGGGGTCGCCATCTCACCATTAGATAGCTCCTCAGTTAAAGGTAATCACGTAGGCTGAGTGGACCTGGAACCAGCCCTTATATCGAGGTAAAATTGCTTGACCTGGTCGGAATCGAACCCGGGCCCTCTGGATGAGAGACAGGCATGTTAGACCGTGAAACCACATTACCAGTACGAGAGTTCAAAATCTCGTTACTTTATATTCAGTTTTACAGGGGAATCTTCGTCAGTTTCCCGTGAAAACTTCTTTCAGTTCAGCAACTTTGATTAGCCAAACTCTTCGAAAAATCTAATAACGCTCAGCCAAACGACAATTGACCACAAGTAGTTTTTAATTCTCTCATCTAATAAAGCACATTAGATACAAAAGCAACCAACATGATGGCAAAATCCCTTCTTTACTTAATCTTTCATTGTAATTTGGTCTCCGGTATGCTGTTCATAGTCGGTTTCTGGATTTCTTGTACCACGTAAATTATGCCTACATCGACTGTTAAAGGTTATGTTGAATTTGAAAACATGGTTTCGAATGTATCGATTCTCAAAAGTTCTGGAATGCGTTGTATTCAATTCTGCCCATCACTAATCCAATAAAATTGGCAAGAGAAAAAAAAATCATAACTTCAGAAATTACGGTTATTCGCTACCTTGAGGTCATCTGGAAAGCGTGCTCACTGCACATGTTATTGCGAGTTGGAAATGATACAAACCATTTAAATGTAACGTGCGCAAATAAAACGACTGTGTTTTTTGGCATTTTAACACAAAAACGTAAAATTCCTAGTCTTACATTAGGACCAAAACAGTAATAGGCAATCGCAAGGCTTTCTTTTTTAAAAATTAAGGTGCCGCATCTGTTCTGGTCTCGCTAACATAATCATGTACGATAATATTAAAATACTAAATTTCTGTTAAGAAGGAGCTGTTCAGATTCCTGCCCGACAGCCCAGTTAGTCTACAGTGCTCTGAGGAAAGTGCCAAAAACCTGTTCGGCACTACGATCGAAAAAAGTAAAAATATAAATATCCAACCCTGGACATAATGTGGACTTTTTATAAGTGCGAACATTTGACGAAACTCGTTCAGTCTTCAAGCAGAGCTGTCAAAATGTGCCGTGACTCCTTACATTTGCTGCGGCCACTCTCTACTTGATTTCCGAGATTCTTTAAACAATACCACCCGAATGCGATGCTAAGATGGTCCCTTATGCAAGTTCACCGCTGATCGCTTTTCCAGTACAGTACTTGCTCTAATTATAGCAATGATGGGGCGTTAACACCAAGATCCATAAGTATGCCATAGCCGTCCTTTCATGAGATACAGTTCCGTGCCAAGTGAGACCTCAAGGTTCCTTGTTGTTGCAAGGTATGAGAAATATGTGCTAAAAGCATTAAAACAGTAGTATGCTCATATTATATATATTTTGAAGTATTTAGTAAGTTCAAAAATTTTGAAAATTGGTTGAAAACAGAAATATAAATATCCCTTGTTTAATGCTGCAGTGAAGGACTTACGAGATAAATGCATATATGCTGTGAAGAAATCATAGTGAGGCCTGAATCTTCAATTTTGTTAAACAGTATAAGAGCAGTCATTTGTGGCAATATGTCTGAAGTGTAATGAAGCAGTGTTTGTGCCTACCAGCATGTGCTGTGCTGCCAGGGCTCAGGGTGTACAGGTGATGTTTTTTTGTTTTAGAACCACTGCAGTTACCCCTAGATTTTGACTATATATATAGTATATTTAATCTGGTCAGTGTGATAAACATTCATGGATGCAACGTAAGGTGATTCGAATTCCACTAACTTCTTTCCTTGAAATAGTTTTCCACGATATTACATTGCAACTTGGGACAGAGCTTGAAATGGAAATTTTCAACAAATTGGACAGCATATCACTTTTGTGAGGAGGCTGGTGCCAGTGATGATCAGAGACTAGAGGTGATGTACAGTACTGAAATTTTGAAATGAATAATGATCACTATTGAAATATTCACATGCAGTTCAAGAAATAGAGAACTACTGACATTTGCACATAGCAGAGTATGTATTTCCACCAGTTTAATTCACAATGAGTGGAAACTTGGTGTAATCTCTCATAATTATCTAATTCAAGTTAACTGAATGATCTGTAGCCATTTCTTACGAGATGGAGTGGACAAGCTTCAGAACTTCATGAACCGAAACTGTTCTGGTCCATATGAGCCCCAACTCTGGACAGATGCTGGAATGTTATTTTCTCTTGGTCAAAACTGCTTCTCTCGCATTCCTAGCCCGATTTATTAAAATATTTTACGCTGCATTTTAATCTAAAGTTTTTTGGTGATTATGGAGAAGGAAGGGTTAGGACTGTGAAGGTTGTGCCTGTGGCCGTAATTGAGGTATAGCTTGGATTAAAAATGGGAACCACAAAAAACAATTTTTAGGGTTGTTGACATTTGGATTCAAACCTATCGGTTCCCAAATGCAAGCTTACAGTGGTATGCCCAGACGACATGGCCAATTTTTGGGTGTCCAGTTATTTATAGATACACATACAGTCAACACAATAACACAACACAATATGTGAATCCTCCCCTAACTCGAATGTCACATGTTGAAGTCTTACCTAGTTCTGGGTGTGGATACCTTCCTGACTTGAGGAGTATAGAATGTCAGTTAAATATTCCACATAGACTGTTACAGTTAAGTGCATTATCAGTAGACAAGAAAGTTATTGTTTTTCAAAAATAAAGGAAGTCTCTACATGAATCTGACAAGACGTACAATTTATTTACCTTACTCCAGCTGAAGTACCTGCATGAACTCGTGATTTTCACCAGCTGTCGCCATAAATATCCTAGTCACTTGACTCGTCGCAATGTCCAGCAACATGTCCCTTTCGTAATCTCCCTCTCAAAGATTCTCATCTTGTAAAATGCAAGTCACCCAGTCCTCCTTTGTCGCTTTACCCAGTTCCTCTTGAATTAAGTTAGGACATGAGACAGTTTGAATGTTTTGTTTATCTCTTCGACAGCATTTCTAAAGTTACACGAAATAAACTCAGTGGGGTTGTACTGGCAATAGTAAGATGTTAGGCGCACTACAGCATGGCCGCTTATTTCAGCAAGCATGTCGATTTCATATATTTTTTCCGTGGTTGGACAGATTTCCCAAGACCCATTGGATTAGATCAGCTTTTGTAAGGTTGCTATAATGTGGAATACTTCTAGCCAATAACCACACTATAAAATCACCCAGTTTTGTTTTTGGTATGGGAATCAGTCAGTCAATCAGTACTGATCTGCATTTAGGGCAGTTGCCCAGGTGGCAGATTCCCTATCTGTTGTTTTCCTAGCCACTGCACCTTGATGTCTCTTTCTTTAAATTTATCCAGAAACTTGGCAAACCTTTAGTTAAAAACTGTGACATTCTTATCTGTGTGATAATCATCACTTTTTGTCTTTAAATTACGTTCTTGGAGAAAACTACTGCAGCTGGAACCTACATGGCAAACAATAATCCAACCGCCCACATGGATTTTTAATCCCCTGTATCCTCTGTATCTTGCCAGATTTTCGTCGGTGCATACTTAGAAGATTAATATTTCTGAGAAAAAAATTAAAAAGAGGAAAAAATTACTCTTAGGTGCAGCAGTGATGTTCTTTCCATTAGATATCTTCTTCCATCATTGCTCTTTTTGTACTTGAATTAAAGTGAATATCTTTATGTATATCAGCCAGTAACTTGTTCAATATTGGATATTATCACTTTACATTACACCTGAGAACATTTCTTATTATAATGTCCTTATCAAAGGTATCAATTGTATTTATTGCAGTGCTTTATTTCATTCAAATGAGATGGTACCAGATGACCTAAGACTGTGGTTACCTTCATTTACAATATGCTGAACTGTGCTCTTGCTGACATTATAAACACCCCGTTTTACTACAGACACACTGAGGGGGGGGGGGGGGTATTTTCTGCATTCAGAAAATATTTATGGATGGTACTATCTTCTGGCCTTGACTGTGTGTTACCTCATTTCTGTTTGCCACAAGCCTTGGCTCTGTGTTATTTCTTTTCTGTTTGCCATTCTGTGAGTTTTGGTAGCAAAAGAAAGTAAAAAACAGACCAAAAAAATCTTCAAGTAGTAATAGAGGAACAGAGGTACCAATTGCAGTCGCACCACAAAGAGCACTATGTATTAGGTAATAATAATAATAATAATAATAATAATAATATAATAATATAATAATAATAATAATAATATGAAAAACCTCACAATACTTGCTGGGAAACACGAACCAAGGTACAGTGGGGGTAGACAGGACAAACGTCACTGAAGGGAACCCGCTGGAAGAGTAGCAAAGTTGGGATCTTCCTTAATAAGCGTGAACCCTACCTTCCAAATCAACCTTGTACTGGTATTTTACAGGTATTCTGTAGTGTTCTCTGTGTAATATTTGTTTGACATACTGAAAAGCCTCTGTTATGTTATGAAGAGTCCAATATATTTTTTAAAAGGGAGGAAGGCTTGTGTTACAGTTTCCCTAGTTTGATTTGTTGTCGAGTAACACATCTGAAACTGAAAGATGTCTTTTATTGATTGAATTCAGGATTTGAAGTTTTAAGTTTAGTGTCTGCAAGAATGTAATCCATTTTCTGCAGTGCTGGTCATTTGTTGGGAAACTCTTTAAAAAACCTTTTACAAAATGTATGTTTCTAGAATGAATTCAGTGAACATGAGTCTTGAGTGTTCTGCAATCTGATGGTGTGCAATGTCTTATTGAGTCAGCAAGGAGGAGGTTCAGTTTGTACTAGAATTGGAAAGTGTTTCACTATCAAGAATGACTGATATTTAGATAGATGCTTTCATAGCCTCTGAAGTCTAAGCTGCTGTTCAGAAAAACTAAAGTCCTAATGTGTAAAGTTTTAGTAAAGCCTGTATTAACATACGTTGCTGAGACCTGGACACTCTCAAAATTTGATGAAAGATAGCTCGGTATATTTGAAAGAAGGATTTAGAGGCAAATTTTTGGGTCAGAGGAAGAAAATGGTCTTTGAAGATTTAATCATGAATTGTATAATTTATATAATGAACCAAACATTAACTGCATAAAGATCAGAAGTTTGGAGTGGGCTGTACATGTGCTATGTGCTAATGGCAGAATGATAAAGAAGATATTTAATGCAGTGCCAGAAGGAATCAGGAAAGTTGGAAGACCAAAGTTAAGGTGGGAAGAAGGAATGAGAGGATGTAAAAATAATTGTAATCAAGAATTGGAGGAGCTCTGCACTGAACAGGAAAGAATGGGGAAAACCTCTTCAGAAGGCCAAGGCTCACAAAGGGCTGTCATGCCAGTGGTAATAATTGCTTGTTTATATGTTGAGCTGGTCAAAGAAGATGGTGACTTAATTGTTCCATTCCTTTCAAGTGTATAATACAAGGAACAGTTGAGCAACACTATAACAGTTACTTGACACTCCACAGCACTTGATGATGATGATGATGATGATGCTGCTGCTTGTTGTTTTAAGGGGCCTAACATCGAAGGTCATCGGCCCCCACAGCACTTAAAAAATCTGAATACAACTTGGCACATATGTGAGAAAAGTTGTTAATAGATTGTATGTTAATATATTATTAAACTATACAAAAATTGGAACTAGAGTAATTATTTCATCTTTATTAGAAATAAGGAAGATAATGCGTTTACACGGGATGCAACTGTTTTTGCATTAATATCAAGAAAAAATTGTGTGATGTTAATCTGTACTGCTAGTTTAGTACAGGATTGGATTAAGGAATACATAATTGGAATTGAAGTAATATGTAGAAAAATTGAATTGTGAAAGGAAATGCAGAATAGTGTGAACAAAATGACATCAGTGTGGAAAGAGGTAACACCAGCAAGGAGACAAGGGCAAACGTGAAAAGACTGGACTAGACAATCTCCACATCTCCATATACTGCTGTCTTGGAGTAGATAGGCCTCTCTGCATCTGTCCCCAGTTCTCCTACCTCCATTTTTCATTAGTACCTGACAAACTTGTTTCTGATTCCCATTATTTCAGAACAGACTTCAAAACGTTTTGAGGGGCCATCATGACAGATGTTCACTCTTGATGCAGGTAGTGTAGACTAAGAAGCAAGCTGGATAAACTTAGGAAATGGAAAGAGAGAAAAAGATCCATTTGAATAAAAGTGGTAAAAAGACTAGGAACATTACTTGAGCTGGAACTTAGTAATGAAGTGACAGATGCTTGCTTTTTGTGCACATTCTGGTTTTTTGCTTGGTTGTTTTTGCTCTCTGACATTTTTGGAAATATTTTATGTACTTCAAGATGAATTTTTTGTTGTGATTGAGTACAGAACCAGTTAACTAATTCATGCTTTTTCTTGCATGCTTCTTGGTTTGAAGGTTATGGTAAGTGTTCTTACTTTCATGTATAACACGGTGGTGAATTTCCCACTCACCTTGCTCCTTTCTAGTTCTTTGAACAGTCAGTATTAACAGAGTGAACTTCATAAAAGTAATTCACAATATTAAAAATAAAATATCATTACTCTAAGGTTCGGTTTCATCAAGGAGGGTTTATTAACTTCAGGTTAATATTTAAACTTGTTCTTGTGAGTTGGGCATTTCACCAAGCTATTTCGGTAGAGAGTTAATTACACCGCATTAACCCTCACCGGAAGTGGCTACCTTACCAATCAAGGAGGCCGTGACTGAAAATGAGAGGGTTATGAACACACTTCTTCGATATTCTTTTGTTTATTTTTCGTGCTGTACTATTTTGTTTTCTTCTACAGTTCCGTGGTAGCCTGAATTATTCCTTCATAATAAGCGTGAGAGCATTGACAAAAGAAATGCAAGAGGTTCAGAAGAGAAACTGAAGCACAAATAAAACATTACTCATGGAATTAAAGTATCAAATCATTATGGAATGAAGAAAACGGATAGCATGAAATAAGAAAAAGAGGGCCACACGGAAATAACTTATAGGGTCATTTAATATTGCCCACTTGATAGTGTGAACTAGCAAACAACTTAAACAGTTCTACAATAATATTGATACAGATGCTGACACTTGAGACCATTATGCCATTGGTAGATTTTGATACCCCAACATTTTCTCCGAACATTAACGTGTATGAAAGGACCCCGTGGCATAAAATCTTAATTCAATCATTACCTGCAGTATTAAATAGCGTTGAAACTAGTCCCAAGTCAGCATGTTGTAACTTAACCATTATAACATTTATTTGTATTGAAAAGGTGGACCCTTTAAGTTACCTCTCTTACGTTCTCTTAATTTAAATGATTTACAGCAGTCTTTTTGCCTTAAACCTCTAGTTAACAGTTCAATCCAGGTGAAAGGAGGTGTTAACTGCGACCTTAACCTAGAGGTAAAATTAACCTTCCTTGATGAAACAGAATGAATGGTCAAATTCAGAGTTAACACTGTGTAACACTAGGTTAAGGTTTAGCCCACGTTGATGGAACTGGGCCTAAGAGAAATAAAAATAATATGTCTTGAACTTCTTGATTTGGTTGCTTTGTGTTGGCAGTGGTTGATGGAAAAGGAATACAGTGTCATTATACCAAGCACTAAAGTATTTACTACAGTTATATTTCTGTTGCTTTTTAGGCTGAAAAGTGGTAATCCAGGGTACCTAGTGGCATTCAATCCTGGTGAGAATGATGAAACTGTAAGTTTCATGAATTTTAGCAACATGGCTGATGATCTTACTGTGATCATCCGGAGCTCAAACCTGAAAGGCCAAATGGAACCGTAAGTGCATCCTTATTGTTTCAATACATGTAATGTGTCCTGATTATCTCATTTCTACATTTTCTTTCCTTTATCATATTAACATATACATCGTCAGCAGTCTCTGGTAATTAAATTCATTAAATAAGATTAATCATGTATGTACATTGTACCGGACAAAATTTTGCCGCTAAATAAAATAAAAGAATCTGCCGCATTAGAAAAGCACCAATCAGAGTAAACATGTCGGTACTGGCCATGAAACAGAAGCACACATATTGGGCTTGTAGGCATCACCAAGATTCAGTTTCTAGATTGACTCATAAAACATAAACAACAAATACCACAGGAAATTTATTTCTAGAAGGTAAAGGAGCAGCTATCTTTCCGATAAACCCATTAATATTACACTTATGCGACCTGTTCTGACAGTGGGATGTAGTAGCTTAGTTTGTAGAGCTGCTGTATATGGGCGATACAGTATAAATTGCAGTGGTTTGAAACCACTCAATGCTCTGTACCCTTTATTTATTGCTAACTAGAACAGCTTGTAAGCACAGCCACTTCTAGGAATACATTAACAATATTAATGGGAACAGTTATAGTAATTGCCTTATTTTGTTTCATTTCTCTGTATAGCAGCATTTAAAATTGTATTTGGTCAATTAACAGTTTAGGTAAGATGGTAAATATAGAGAGCAGGCATATTATTTCTTTCTATTTTTGTTATTTCGTACTTGTGTTTAATTACATTATTTAATTGTATAATGAGCAAAACATGCTACGTCATTGCTACTTTAAGCATAACATAAATGGCCCAGTATTTGATTCCTATGATAGACTGTAGTAGGTAGATAACAAGGATTGTTGTGTTTCATTAGAGGTAGGTCGATTTGTCTGTGGACTGACAAGTGAATTAATATCTCAGGCTGTAAAACGGATGGATGGTGTCAGATACTGTCAAATAAGTTGAGGCAGTGAATAAGCGTTGTGCTGCAACTTGCCTCACAAAGGAGGGGGTTTGCGCACCTGCATACCTATCTGCTATCGTATGCTATCATTGCAGTAGGGTACACTTTGCCCTACGTGTGGTCTACAAAGTTTCTAACGTGTATGACGTAGCTAATTGGTTGCCTGTATTCTAGCCACAAACAATCGCCTCCTCAGCCTCGTCCAACCCAGCTCAGTACCCTATGCCACATTACAGGGCCATACAGACAAATCAGTCTGTGGAAGCTATCAAGTATTCAACCTTGCCACATCCCAGGCAGTTGGTGGCAAAATAAAAAATGCATGGTATTCGAACCTTTGAGCACCGTCCACTTTCACAACTCCCACTGCGCCCCAACCAGGTGAGCTATTGTAAGGCTTGACATGCAGCGTGGAGTTCTCCAGCCTATGCAATATCTGCTCCTGGTCTGTGTGTGTGCGCCTTCTGTTGTAAGGTACGTGTTCCTCGTATCTGTACTTGTTCCACGGACTCATTCGAGGTACCCATAAAGAATTAATAGTGATGCTTACGATTCTTGTGGTCTTCTAGCCTGTAAACACATATTTCGTTATATTACCCTGGTTTAGGGAGAGGGACAGATGTATTCCAGAATTGTAGTAAAAGCGACAGGATGCATAAAACTAAATTGCAAGGGGCTGGTGAATCACTCGGTATTAAAGGCTTTCTGTTCCAATTATCTCTTGAAGTTTAGGTGCAGAAGCCATGAGACGAGTAATACATTGCTTTCTCTTGGTAAACCTCCCAAACATTAAGGGCTGGATCCCAAAGGTCATCTTGGGATCTTTGGGTGGGGTAGGCCACACTTCTCCTTTGACACTTTTTTGATTTGCCTGAGATCTGCAGGGAAGCTAGTCTACAAGATTAATTTCATCTTGTTTGGTGAATCATCTCATCTTGCATGTGCAATTGTGTCTGTTAGGTCATCAGCCCAGAGTTTGGTTGGATCCTCAAATAGCACCACCAAAGGCTATGCAGTTATAGGAAAACCACAAAAACCAATGGCAGCACCAAAATGAGGCGTACTAGGCAAGGCGAGGAGTGCGGTAGTTTGCCATTGCTTTCCTCACTGGGCCAGACAGTGCTGTAGTAGCATGAATAACCCTATGAGCAACACCTTTCACAACCCTCAGACGAACTGGATGTGCTCCGAATGTTATTACTCAGTACAACCCATACCCCAGCAGCTTCAATATTGTCACAGCCATGAATGAGACTGGTACTGCAGTGGAAGCTACACTTTGCTATGGCATGTGCCAAGAGATGGATACAAAAGTACTGTATCCATCAAGAACTGACAGCAAGCTGAAAAAATAAAAGTATTTCTGCAGTGTTTCACCCAAATGCACAAAATTTGTCAGTTGCAGATATGGTTGTTTAAGATGAGTACAGCACTACCTAAAACCAGTGCCCTACAAAATGGACAAGCTTTAATTTAATTTTAGAAGAAACAGGTTCAGCGTGCTATTTGAACACAGATCTGCGGAACACCAAATGAGAATCTTTTCCACGAAACCACACTAGACCCTAAGCGATTGTGCATGGCTCGGGTGTAGTGTATCTCGCTACTCTATGAATTAATACTCTAATATTCACAAGCATTTACAAAATGGTATTGATCTATTTTTGAGTCTGTCACAGATATCAGTTTAACACAGTACAATGCCTCACCATCAAGAGTCAGTCTGCGAGTGAGTTGAGAGTTATAGCTTTTATAGATCAGAATCTGATGACTGCATCTGAGGGAGGTGAGCGTTATGGAGTTAGTGTCGGGACAGCTAGAAGATGGATTTATCAGTATCGTGAAATAGGAAAATCCATTACAGACTGAATCTCATGTTAGATCCATATTGACGGTTGAACTTCTTACAAAATTTTACAAAATTATGTTGATATTCTCCTAGTCAATACTATAATATTTTACGTCCCATTAAGACGAAGCTTTACAGACATGTTTCGACCTGGCATTGGGTCATCCTCAGTAAGACATACATAATGAATTAAAAACAGATGCACAATATGAAATGTTACTTAAAACATTTTTTCTTAAAAAGCATGATGAAAGTGAAAAGCTGTGAGATGGTGATTGTAAAAACAGTCTTGAGATGGAGGTTTTTTTTTTTTCAATGTCATGGTGTGGTTCAACTATTATCTGGAAATTGTTGCCTTAGTTATGTTCCGACATGGGCTCATATACATAAGCATTATTGAAGTTGAACCGTCCAATTTTTAGGCTGTAAAATGGATAATACAAATGAATTGAGAGTTGAAAAATGATGCCTGACATAAAAATGTTTAAGGTAAGTTATGAAGAATGAAAATTAACTTACGTTACGTGGCCCGCTTGTATCACTGTGTTCTCTGACTGCGGAGTCCAGAGCTCTCGACTGACTTGCTCCCGCAGTTGAGACACAAGACTTTTTGCTAGGAGGAGGTGGAGTGGGGAAATGGGGCGGGGCTTGTGGGAGAGTGGGAGTATGTAGGATAATGGGGGCGGCGACTGAATCAGAGTGTAATAATTGTGAATTCTTCTGTTCCTGTTTTTTACTACAAATAATCTGGATGAAAGTTTCCCATATTAGATTCTTTTCTTCATTTATCTCATTTAAGATGAGGGCTGGTCAACAAATTACCCTCAGATAAACAGGAAGAGATATAATACGTTATAAAAAAAATTGTATCGTATCATAAACGAGTATTTAATCACAACACATACCGATCCACTAATATGAAAGATAAAAAACCTCAAAGAAAAATTAATAGTTATTGATCTGATAGAAACTGATAAAGGGACTGCAATAGTAGTCATGGAGAGTGACTATTATGTTAATAAAACACATTCGTTTTTCAGGGAAAACAATTTTGGTGTAATTAAGTAGGATCCCATAAATAAGTTTCAAAGAGGATTAACATCAATAGTCAAGAATAGTAGTTTCCTTTTCAATGAATTTGAAAAGGAAAAATGCATTGCCATGAACCTAGGTTACCTGTAGCAAAATAGTTACCAAAAATTCATAAGGCTAACGCCCCTATACGACCAGTTATAAATTTTAGGTTCAGCCTGACGTACAAATTATCTCAATTTATTAAAGGTTTCATTAGTACACATTATCACTATTGAGCGAATACCACGATAGAGTACTCCATAGAACTTTGCGAGAGAATAAAACATACGAGTGCCGTAGGGAGCAGTGATAAGGGTAGAGGGATCTGGAAGTCAAGTAAGGATGACATAAGAATGTTAGTGTTGAACTGTAGAAGTATAGTAAAGAAAGGAATAGAATTAAGTAATTTAATAGTTATATACTTATCAGATATTGTAATAGGAGTTGAATCATGGCCGAGAAAGGATATAACGGATGCAGAAATATTCTCATGGAACTGGAGTGTGTATCGTGGAGATACAATAGGAATGGTAATAGGGGGGGGAGTATTCATTCTGGTGAAAGAAGAATTTGTAAGCTACGCAAAATTTACAGATGACAAACATGAAATTCTAGGTGTAAGGCTCAACTCTAAAGATAATAGGCAACTTGATGTCTTTGGAGTGTATAGACCAAGACAGGGTAGCACTGACGTTGATTCAAAATTATTTGATAAGATAATCAGCTATGTGGGAAATGATAGGGAAAGGAACATGACTGTAGTGGGCGATCTCAATTTACCAAATGTCAGCTGGGAACGTAATGCTAATGACAGGAAGCATGACCAGCAAATGGCAAATCAGTTACCAACTGATGAGCCCAACGTAGCATACTGGGGCACATTGCTGGCAACCAGGAATGAGTTAGGTGGAAAATTTATGTCCAGTAATGGACCAACTATATTGGTATTATAAGTGGTATGTTCCGAGCTATCAGTGGGAGAGATTCGTGGAATGACATCGGTAGACGAATAAGTTTGAGTTGTGTCATTAAAAGTGGGAAAGATCACAATATGAAGATAAAGCTGGAATTCAAGAGGACAAATTGGGGAAAATATTCATCTATAGGAAGGGGAGTTGGGGATTGGAATAACTTACCAAGGGAGATGTTCAATAAATTTCCAATTTCTTTGCAATCATTTAAGAAAAGGCTCGGGAAACGAGATAGGGAATCTGCCACCTGGGTGACTGCCCTAAATGCAGATCAGTAGTGATTGATTGATTGACGAAGGTACTAGAACATTACAAAATCAGAACCACTAAGAACACACAAATATCATAGATAACATAGCTTTAAAATACTAGACACGTTACGTTGACTATGTTCTAGCCGTCATAGATAGTAGCGTTAACGGAGGCAACGACATTTTGGAACTACTCAACAGTTTAGATCAATATATCAAATTTACTAGGTGGGGGGGAGGGGAATATAACCTGCTTAATTATTTAGGCATAACATTGATACACCATAGGAATAATCACATGGCATTTACCGTATTTTTGCGAATAATCCCCGCATATTAAAAAAAATGGGGGCACGAAATTGGTGTGCGGGTTTTATTTGCATTAAGGTTGGCAGGTTTTTGATGTTGGGTGTACAGTTACGCATTGTGTAACTGCAGATGGAAGAAAACCACCCTCATGTGATATTTAAAAGGAAATCAATTCACTTTTAATATAAAACTGTATTTACATTAAAAAAATAGTATTTGATGGTGTAATTTAAATTCAAAATTTCTCTGTCATGATAGAATGAGACTTCCAGAATGTGTAGGGCTAGCTTTCCGCACTTTCTTTCACTTCGGTGTGTCGACAGTGTGTTCCATAGTTGCTAAATTCAAGTGAAGTCTTAATTCTTTTGTATTCAGCTTTTTAAGGAACACCACAATATCACTAACAGGCAGTGTACGGAGAAGCAGAATCGACGAACACTGGCGATGCCGACAGTTGGCGAAAAAACGTGGCTCATAATTATAATCAATTCATACACACTGAACAATACTGTCAATGCCAATGAAACTGCATTGTTTGTTTATGCCTAGCCAAAATAAATGTTTTTAAAGGAGATGGTGTCACTGTACTGTGTTGCAATGTAGACGGAAGCTAAAGACTTCCTCCCCGCATCATAAAGCTCGATAAGGCGCGATGTTTTAAGGGCATTGGGTACTTTGCGTGCAAGTACAAGGCATCTAAAATTGCAAACAGTATAGTAATCCAAAAGATACAGCTCTTGCACAGGTGAGTCAGCAAAATTTGTCTTCGTCTTTGAATAGTGTTGCACCTTGTTGGGTACATTTTAGACTTTTATTCAATGGCATTTGAAAGGTTTAAACTGTGAATCATTGTTAATTGCATGCAGTAACAGTTCTTGAATATTTTGCGATTCGGCAGGGGTTGGCATTTCTAGCTTGAGTTGGCAGTGATTTTGAAATCGTGTAATTTGAAGTAAGTTTTTTTGCGTCTCAAAGAGTTCCAATTAACGAGGTTTTACTGTATCGCAGAACTAAGATCATTGTTCGCTGGTGTGTCTGTTTCAAGTGTTTACATTTAACGAAAAGAATTATCCACCACCAGTCGTGTTAATATCCGAGTAAAAAGAGACTGCGTGTGAAAAGTGTTCTAGATGTGGAGTGTGATGAATTTGTGAGTAATTTAGGAGAGGATTCTAGTGATGCAAGAGACAACGAATCTTCCGATCTACAGGGAATTGAGCCTATTGCAAGTAGAGATTAATGAAATACTTAGGCCTGCTTGCGAATTTTCATGGCAAATATATTTTATAGTAGTGGTAATGTTTTTATCACCTCATATGTTCAGGCAAAGCAGCTACATCCGTAAATTTACTCTTTCATATCTGCTTAAAGACCACGTGGACATCCCGGAGTGATATGAAATGTTTGTTTATGCCTATTTTACTTCTTCAGTGGAAGGAATTTTAGTTCTTTACATTTTTTTTCAAAATGATCCTAAAATTAGGGTGTGGGGATTATTTGCATAAGTACGGTAATATTTAGCGGAAACCAACTTACACTGCTAACACCATTAAACGAAGTTCAGTACATCCTGAAGCTCATAAAAAAGCTGCCTTCAATAGCATGTTAGAAAAAAAAAAAAATCCCACTCTCAAAGAAAAAATTTGAAAAAAGAAATATGGACCATATGCGAAATAGCCTTGGACAACAGATTCAGCACAAAGTTTATAAATAAGCTATCAGTAAACATACAAACAAGTCCACAACTACTTTGACATAAGAGTCAAAAACTAAAGAAAAATATGCTACATTCTCATTTAGTAATAATAATATGCATATAATCACTAACGTCCTAAAAAACAAAACCTAAATATTGCTTTCAAAACCAGCAACAATAATAAAAGAATAGTATTTGACTCTCACACAGTAAATACTAGCAATAAATACATGAATTCTGGGATGTATAAACTGGAATGCCAGGGATGTGGGTCAAGTTGCGTCGGGCAAAATGGTAGGAATTTCCTCATAAGATGTACTGAACACCACGTTGCTTTAAAATATAATTGTTTCTCTGCCATGAGTAACCATCACAAAGACCAAAATCATAACTATACCACAATAGATCTAAAAATTCTACAACGTGAACAAGAGTTCACTAGTCACCTTGCAGAATTTGTTCATTAGCATGGATCAATATAGGAACCCAGCCCTCAACTTACATGAGATAAGTGAAGAAAAGGGTGCAATACGGGAAACTTTCTTTCAGATTAATTGTAGTAATAAACAGGAACAAAAGAATTCACAATTATTACACTCGGTTTCAGTCACTGCCCCCATTATCCCACATACTCCCACTCTCCCGCAAGCCCCGCCCCATTTCCCCATTCCACCTCTTCCTAGCAACAAGGCTTGAATCTCGACTGCGGGAGCAAGTCAGTCGAGAGCTGGACTCCATAGTCAGAGAACATGGGTGATACATGCGGGCCACCTAATGTAAGTTAATTTTCGTTCTTCATAACTTACCTTAAATGTTTTCCTGTTAGTCATCATTTTTCAACTCTTAATTCGATTTGTATTATCCATTTTACAGACTAAAAATCGGACGGTTCAACTTCAATAATGCTTATGTATATCAGCCTGTGTTGAAACATAGCAACTAAGTCTAAGCCGACAATTTACAGATACTAGTTGAACCACACCAAGGGACAACAAAATCATTGAAGCAAAAAGACCTCCGGCTCAAGACTGTTTTAACGATCACCATCTCACAGCTTTTAACTTTCATCATGCTTTTTAAGAAAAACTTTTTAACTAACATTTCAGTTTGTGTGTGTGTGGGGGCAGTGGCTTAGCTGCTGGTTTCCCATCCGGAAGGCTGAGGTTCGAATCCCGGTCGATTCTGGGTCAAGATTTTCATCTCGAGAATCATGTGACGCCAGGAAGGGCATCCGGTCTTAAATTCCCGGCCAAAACCAAAACGAGCCTAGGAGGCTCCAGCGACCCCAGAAATAACTGGGATAAGCTGAAGAAAGTTATTTCATTTTGTGTCTCTCTTGTTTTTAATTCATTATATATGTCTTATTGAGATCAGTGCCAGGGCGAAACCTGTCTGTGTAAAGATTTGTCTTAATTGGATGTAAAATGTTATAGTATCAGCTAGGAGGATATCAACGTAATTTTGTACAATTTTGTAAGTAGGAAAATCCAGTCAATGCGTCAGTGTATTTTGGCATGCTTCAACACCAGTCCAGGATAATGAACAGGTGAATGCATCACTTCAGAATCAGTTTCTGATTGTGGTGCAATTAAAGCACAATACCTGGTTTCCTGGGTCGTGGATGCTGTTAAGCAATTACTCCATTTCATCGCTGTCTTGCGGATTAGTGGCGTGGCCATTAAGCCGAAGCTTTCCAATGGACATCAGCTCTAACGCCTAGAATTTGCCCAGGAATGTATCGATCGTGACCTAGACAATGTTAGCTTCTCAGACAAATCCTAATTTCCTTCAGCGGACGATGTCTGTACGAGTATATAGAATATCAGGTGCTCGATACAAGCCCCTGTATGCCCATAGTGGTTGCATGTCTTCACCAGTGTGGGGGTAGATGTTCTCCCATGGACTTGGAATGGTTCACATCATACAAGGTTGGCTAGATGCAGCCCAGTACATTCATGTGAGTGACTTTTTGCAAATGCGATAAAATGCAAAATGCTCATAAAGGCTTGCATTCTTGTATTTTCATTTTTCACGACCTGTAAAGCACTTTTTATTGTGTTTTGAAAAAGTGACAAATGCAAATTTGACTCAAAATGCAAAAATTATACCAAAATGCTATATAAATGTGAAATCCACAGTTCATTAAAATATAACCTTTTATTTTCTCTCCTTTTGGAAACTTCAATTGAGTAGTTCGTACACCCTTCATACAGCCTTCCAGGCCTGACCACTGTCCTGGAATGCAGAAAGTAATCTTCCATGCAACTTGTTGCTCAAGTCGCTTTCATTTCCTTAACATAGGTCAAGTCAACAAGTGCCAAGATGGTAAGGCTAAAAATATCTATAAAAAGCCGGGCAAAAAATTATAAACTGGGAAGTTCTTAAATCGGTGGTAGTGAAATTTTGATGTGTAAATTGTGTAATCTGTGCCTGGAAAAGAAAAAGGATGTTTTAGACAAGCATGTCAAAAGTCTTAAACATGTTGCTGCAAAAGAATGTTTTAGTAAAAAATCAGAAGAGGAATAATGTGTAGTAAAGCAGCAAGCCACCATACAAATGATGCATGATAGTGAAAAGTGCAGAATGTGAAAAAAAGTGCTTTTGTTGAAGACAGTTTTTGGAGACCCAGCTTTTCGGGCATGCTTGTCAAACTAAGTACCTTATTTTAATGGTGTATACCACAGGGGTGCAGAAATGTTCTGACTTAAGAGGCCAGCCCAAACGTTTCGGTGCTAAGAAGAATCCCACGAAGCTGACTCCTATAAATAATAGTTGTGCTACTTGGCGTTAACCTATGTATTACTTTTTCTAATCTTAATATTTAAACTGTCCAGAAATATTAAATTAAAAAGCTAGAGTACGACTGTTAGCTGTAAAAACTAATGTCAGCATTGTTTTACATAATTCAGAAGATACTGAATATAGACTTACAATCATACAGAATAATGATCTAATTCTTGCATGGTCGTTTGTGACCATGGATGTGCCTTGTGTTCTTGCTACTGAAAACCACTGGTCTGCAGCCCTTTGCAAGATAAAATTAATTTACTGCAGGTATAATGATACTAAATCGTCGCTTGCAAGATGGTGTAGAGGTTGGAAGAACATACACAATAGAAAGTAGCTGTGTTAGATTTTTGCAATTTGTTTTACGTCACACTGACAGGTAGGTCTTGTGGTGACGGGATGGGAAAGGCCTAGGCATGTGAAGGAAGTGGCAGTGGCCTTAATTAAGGTACAACCCCAGCATTTCCCTGGTGTAAAAAAGGGAAACACCAGGCGAGTTAGTCGCACGGTTAGAGGCGTGTGGCTGTGAGCTTGCATCCGGTGGGTTCGAATCCCACTGTCGGCAGTCCTGAGGATGGTTTTCTGGAGACTGATTATAGAATTTGTAGAGGCTTTAGTAATGAATCAAGTTCATCATCATAGTCCACATTTTTACGGTACTTAATACACTTAATTGAAACCTATGTTGTATTCAGTGCACAGCAACATGTTTGACCTTTCGTCTAATGTTACGAATTAAACCGTTTTCTTCACCAAGCAGAGAAGCAGCACCATCTGTTTCAATGTCAGCTATCTTAAAACCTGACAACCATTCTGAAATGCAAGTTGTTTTCAAGTTCTTTTTCAAGTGCTTCCTTGTATCCAGCTGCACTTCTGCTTTCCAAAGGTGTGAATGATAGGAAAATGTCTTTGCTTTTTTGAAATTCTTTATGAATCTTACATTAAGAATTAGTTCTTGCACAGATCCACTGTCTGCTGATCCACCCAGCAGTAAACTAACACAACTTGCATCTTTCACTTCAGAAATGAAGTAACTTCTTAGCATCTTAGCTATTTGACTAGCGAGCAAGTGGTTGTGCGGTTTGGGTCATGTAGCTATCACCTTGTATTTGGGAGATAGTGGGTTCAAACCCCACTTTTGGTTTCCATTTTCACACCAGGCAAATGCTGGGGCTGCACCTTAAGGCCACGGTCACTTCCTTCCCATTCCTACCCCTGTCCTATCCCCTCGTCGCCATAAGGCCTATCTGTGTCGATGCGATGTAAAGCAAATTGTTGTAACTAGTTCTGTTACCATACTCCTCTCTCAGCCCTGTTCTCAAATTCTCTGTTCTATAATCCGAGAAAATTTGTGAATGGCTTATAATTCTTTGCAATATAATATGCAGTATTGAAAAGCTTCTTCAAATTGTCAAACATATTAGTATAAATTTTTTTACACTCGTGGCCAGCGGCGTTGTTTCTGGAAACAATGTCTTACTGCAGACTGCCACAGTTTCTGTGTTGTAAAGATTTGTTATGTTTCTAGTTTGAATGGCCCTGCAAAACCTGTTACTACTTTCTAAATCTGATATGAAAAATTTGGAAACAAGATATATACCTGATTATTGAATGCTAACCAAGGCAGTTCCTTACATCACTCTTCCTGAAATTTTCTCTTACCTGGTTTTGGAGCTATTAAAACGGTTACATTTATGACTTAAGGTTTAACTTCATTTACAGGCTCTTTTGCTGACATACTGAAAGCCTGAACTCCTGTGCTTATTATGGAAGAACCAGTCTTCTTTTCTGTATCTTTTTCTCCCAATACCTTCTTAATATGGTCAAATTAGCCTGATTTGATTGGTCATCACACCAGTTTCTTATTGCATTTAATGTTCAGAGGCTAGCACAATATTAAACGCCCATAAAAACACAAGATTTTTAGGTGCATTTGTTAAAACTTGAATAACAACGAAGAACACCCGTGGAACCACTAAAATGTAACACAGTACCACAGATCACAGATTCATTGTAGTTCTTAATTCTTCCACCAACAGCTCTGCTGCTGTAACGGCAAAGGGCCAACTACGACATCCACATAGACTATCCACTATCGTTAGTGCTAAGTCTCTAGTTGATCGATATATATCCTTGGTCTGTGCAGAGAAGCAGAAAAATCTCTTTGGTCTCGCAGTTACTTTTTTGAGAAGATCGTGACATGGTTTAAGCTTGTTCAATGAGGTTACGTCATATGTCCCGGCACTTTTGAGATTGATGGTTAGGAGAAGAATGAATGAAAAAACAGAAGTCAGATTTTTCTGGGGACTGAAACTTGGATGTCGGTAGCAAAAACACAGTTGCCGTGGTGACCTGGTGCCCGAGATTTCTGCACCCCTGGTATACCATGTATTTAATTTCATCTGATTCTTAAAAACTAAGAGAGCCATGAATTGAATGACATTTCCGCATTTACACTCTATGGAAGATGTCTGAAAACAGAACAGTGAAATATGTTCAGGGGTAAAATAACACTAAACCATATTAACACTTTCAACACTGTCCATATGGGATATGGAGTGTTGCGGACGGCCCTTGCATATGATATGGGCGTGATTTTTCCTGTGCAGCTCCACATATCCCATATGATTTCTGTCCCTTGTGTGGAGGTAGTGGTTTATGTTGTATCCACTAGAATGCAGCAGTTGTCGGGAAGTCAAACTGAAATGGTAATAAGGGTAGTTTCTCCTTGCCTGCCGTGACCTCTACTGAAACACTCTGCCATGTGCTGTGTGCGCCAAATCTGTCATGCTGTCATCTGTGTTACTGTGCAAAAATATCCTCATACCATCTCAGTTATAGTGATAGTGAATGGTTTCATTCCATGTAAAGATATATCAAAATCAAGGATGTGTCTTGTGGATTATCTGAGTGATCAGTTTGAGGTTAGCAGCTGGAGGAGACATCTCAATGCTGAAACCTACTCCCTCTCCAAGTGTTGACAGGGATATTGCTCGGTATTTTCCAGAAAAGGTTCACCCAACAAGCAATAAAGTGAATGCTACTTTATTGCAAGGTTTGCTTAGACAGAGGTAAGAAAGAATCGGAATGCATCAGAAAAGAGAGTAGAGGGTAGTACAAGGAGTGCAAGGTGTGTATAGCCCAGTGTTTTCAGGAGTACATATCAAAACAAACTATTTCTAAATAGGTGAATATTGTATTTAAACTGTAACTGTGTTTTTGGCTTAAGTGTATGCATGTTCAGTCCTCAGCCCGAAGGCTGGTTGGATCCTCAACAGCTCCGCCATCAGTTGTCATGATCACTGAAGAGGCGTGCTAGGGAAATGAGGAGTGAGGTAGTTTCCTGTTGAAGTTGCTATTACATATCAGTCTGCCAAGCCCACCGAAATTTGGCTTAAGTAGAAACGTGAAATAATTCATTTTTATTGCTTGAGCAAGCTTATTGGTATAACTTGAATGTAAATTTTCTGTAAAATTTTTTCATGTTTTTCATTAGACTAGTATAATTACTCAAGATATGCACTTGCTGATAACTATCTTCATTTTGGATGGCTGATACCTTCATAATGATAAAATAAATCGGGTATATAATATGTTTTGCTGTTGCATGTGCTAAAATTCAGGAATAAAACCCAGTTCACTGCCAGGGCCTATGTTAAAATATGGTAGTGTTGAAAGAAGTGCCCAATATTAATTGTTGTAGTACGGTATAGATGTTGTGCTTAAGTCGTCTTAGCTAATTTGTTTCAGTTCTGCTATCAGGTATGTGCGAGGATTGGGAGATCTCTCAAGGGCAACTACATTGCGACATGAATATGTACCAACAAATTCAACCATTATTTGGTCCTCGATCGGTCCGTATTGACTAAGGTCAAGGAAAAATGCCATGATGAGTTTATAATGAATATTGCCAGGGTGGACCTAACAACTGCCCGTGGCATTTTTCTATACTGTGGAGAAGCATTGAAAGCTGAGATTAAGGAGTGCCTACAAGGAAGGCCAATTGTTACAGTTGGAGATGAGCCTTCAAACTGGCAGGGAAGATATGTTTTTGCCATTTTATTCTGAACAATGTGCGACGACAAATCCAGGTCTTATTTCTAGGTTGTGGTAGCTTTTTGACAAAGCAAATGGTACTACACAGTTCAAAGAAATTAGGGGAACATGTTTTTGAACGTATGCCATGCTCCACAAAATAATACCTCACAGCCAGTTATATTACCAACTAAACCTTTATTCTTTACCATTGAATTGTACAAAAGAACATTGATGGATTCACATTTATTTTCAGAACACAAACGGAAATGTACAAATAGGAGTGAAAACAGAGTGATAACAGTCCTCCGGGGTGGATTTTTATCACAGTTGGACAGCTTCAGTATGGTGCATGTCCTCCACGAGCATTTATCACAGCTTGGCACCTACGTGGCATACTCCGTATAAGTCGACGGAGCTCACGTTGCAGTATCAGGTCCCTTTTTCAATGAGAGCCTGTTCGAGGTCTTGGAGAGTCTGTGGTGGAACAGGACACCCACGAACACTTCTCTCAAGCCTATCCCAGACATGCTCAATGGGATTAAGGTGGTGACTCGCTGCTGGCCATTCCATCTCTTGAATGTCCAGTTCTCGCAAGACAGCTCTGGTGATGTCGTGCACGAGTAGGAATTCGGGGCAAACACCATATGTAGCGAGCAACACATGCTGTAGCAGTATCTGCTCAATGTACCCCGCAGCAGTAAGATTACCACGGATGATGACAAGATTCTGTACGGCCATCAATGCTGATGCCACCCCACACCATCACAGAACCTTGTCTGAATCGGTCACCTTCCTGGACAACATTTGGCATGTACTGCTCACCACGACGTCTCCATACACGTTGACATCAATCACACTGTGCCAGGGGAAATCTGGACTAGTCTGTGAACAGCAGAGATCTCTATTGGTGAAGTTTCCAGTTGACGTGGGCGCGGGCAAACAGTAGGCGTGCTGCGCAATGTTGCTGCGTTAAACGGGGCACTGGAACAGGACGTCTGGGTCGAAAGGACACTTTTCTTAACCTGTTCTTTACTGTCTGGTTACACACAGTGACTCGAGTGACCATCCTGAGGTCTTGTTGCAGTTCTCTGGCAGTTGCTGAACGACGCTGCAACGCACAAATGGTCAGATATCGGTCATCCTGTGGAGTTGTCATGCGTCCACAACCTTGTCCAAACCACCCTGTGATTTGGCCTGTTTCATTGTAGCAATTCAACAGGCGGTGAATAATGGACGGAGAGACCTCGATATCCTCAGCAACAGGACAGAAAGTCCATCCTTCCTGGATAAAAATGATGGCCCTTGCGATTTGAACCTTGATAAGATGTCTCGTAGGATGTGCTGGTTGACGTACAACGTGCTCAAATGACCGCAAGTAGTCTGTGTACCTCACAAAGACACACGGATGCACCACTATTTGCTTTACTTTGAGGGTTCACCCGACAGTTTAATGCATGGCTACGCCTGCAAATGGAGTGTAACTTCTATTTGACATACCCTGAGTAGATAAGGTCTCAAGGTATGTTGTACGACCATTGGAACCCCATCTACCAAATTAACGTTCACATACCAGATATTACAAAACATGTTCCCCGAATTTGTTTGAACTGTGTATATAAGAAAACCTAAAGGTCCAATAATACGTCCTTTAGGAATTCCCCTCTTAATTATTACAGGGTCCAGTACTCTAATTCTCCGAGATCTATTTTCTGGAAATACAGCCACCCATTCAGTCACTCTTTTGTCTAGTCTTATTGCACTAAATTTTGCCAGCAGTCTCCCATGAAATGAAATGGCGTATGGCTTTTAGTGCCGGGAGTGTCCAAGGACATGATCCGCTCGCCAGGTGCAGGTCTTTTGAATCGACTCCCGTAGGCGACCTGCGCGTTGTGATGGGGATGAAATGGTGATGAAGACGACACATACACCCAGCCCCCATGCCAGCGAAATTAAGCAATTATGGTTAAATTTCCCGACCCTGCCAGGAATCGAACCCGGGACCCCTGTGACAAAGGCCAGCACGCTAACCATTTAGCCTTGGAGCCATGGCTCCAGTAGTCTCCCATGATCCACCCTATCAAATGCCTTAGACAGGTCACCTGCGATACAATCCATTTGACCTCCCGAATCCAAGATATCTGCTGTATCTTGCTGGAATCCCATAAGTTGAGCTTCGGCGGAATAAGTGTTCCTAAACCCAAACTGCCTTTTATCAAACCAGTTATTAATTTTGCAAACGTGTCTAATTTTATCAGAATGGATGCTTTCCCAAAGCGTACATGCAGTGCATGTCAAACTGACTGTGGCCTGTAATTTTCAGCTTTATGTCTATCACCCTGGCTACTATAGCAACTCTCCATTCATTTGGTATACAGTAGCTCCTTCATGCAAAGAATAATCAAATAAGTACTTCAGATATGGTACTGTACCCCAACCCATTGTCTTTAGTATATCCCCCAAAATCTTATCAGTTCCAGCTGCTTTTCTAATTTTTCTACTTTTGTATCTTATTGTAAATGTCATACACACTCCCCTTGTTCATTAATTATTCCTGGAATGTCCTACTTGGAACTTCTTTCTGCCTTGAAGTACCTATACATACTCCTCTATTTTTAACTAAAATTTGTATTACTGCCAATTATGCTTGCCATCATGTTATCCTTAGCTGGTTTCTTTGCTAGATTCAATTTCCTAGCAAGTTCCCTCAATTTCTCCTTACTTCCACAGCCATTTCTTACTCTTATTTCTCCTCCTTAGTCTCTTTACTCCTGTTATAATATAGTGGGTCTTTACCAATCCTTACCGCCTTTGAAGGTACAAACCTGTTTTCACATTCCTCAACAATTGCTTTAAACCCATCCCAGATTCTGTTTACATTTTTCCACCGATCATAGTTACGGTACCGGGCGAGTTGTCCGTGTCGCAGGATGGAAGGAAATATCTCCAGAAATTGTTCACAAAACTTTCATGGTTACATCAGTTTCTAATGCAGTGGACGGAATGGAAATGACGCGGTGTTAGTGTTGGCTTACATCAGATACTGAATGTAAATCTAGTGATGACCGAAGTATTAGTGAGTGATTAGTAATTCAGAAAATGTAACAATTCCGATAACATTTTTCATAACTTTTTTCTTTGTTCAGAGTATGAGCCCTACCCTAGCTTTTTGTCTCAAAATTCTAATATGAAAATTGGGGCCTATACACGTGTAAATATCGTATATAATTACTGGATTAAAACAAAATTCGTTGGTGTTACATTTCTTCTGGGAGCTGAAGTACAGTATGTGCGAATGATAATTTGTGCCATTATTTCATGTTGCGTGAACATATAAATATAATTGGAGTTATCAAATAATAAGTTTGCGTTGGTAAAACAAGTCTCATAACTGAGTGCAGGACAGAATTTCCTGTTTTCCTTCTTCTGAGGACATGTAAAGCAGTGTCTTCAGTTTTGATTATTACTATTTTAACACAAGTACTGTACTGTAGGGAACTCGAGACAAACTTCTCCTTCCATTGAAACACAATTGTACATCTGGGCTACAGGCTCACAGTCGCAGAGTATGTTGTCGGCAGCAAGATAGTGTTACCTTTGATTCACGAAGGATTTTTAAAGTGGGGGGAAAATAAATGTGAAAAAACAACTTCAAGATCAGATTGTAATAACCATAATACAATTTTCAATAGGATCATCTGAAATCATCTGTATGGATGCAAATTTTTCTGTACTAGTGCTTATCTTCGAAATTCTTGCTATTGAAACAGTTGAGAGATTCATTAGAGATGCCAACAGTGCCAGGAGGTTATTTTTCTCCAAATGTCAGTTAAGCAGTATTTATTTTTAATGGACTAAGTCCTTCTCAGAAGGGACATTCTTGTTACTAGTGTAGTTATATAATAATTTAAGTGTAGGTCTTACTAATATTTTTCCATTTTTCTTTTCCAGACCAAGCTCGGATGCTGTATATATTCCAGCTAAGGCAGCATTTGTTGCAACCTTTGTACCTAAACAAAAATAGGTTCCTAAAGCATTATATGCTTGAATGGGGCCTGTGTAATGAAATTGAGCTTTGTTTAATGAAATGGTATTTAATGATTTTGAGAGTTTTTTGTGGCTTAGACATTTTTTAAAAACCTGTACAGTACTTTGCTCATATTTAGTAATCATGTTTAGTCATGACAAGAACAATTATCTATTTTTTTATTTGTTAATTGAAATGTATTCCTTCTCCTTACATGGTTTGCAATATTTTGAAAAATAAAAGCATTCCCTAGTATATGTTCTGATGTGCAACTCTAGGTTTTAGCAGTGTGTAGTGTACATCATAAAGTGTTCGTGTGCATATCTAGTTCAGAAAGTGATTAATAAATTGTTCAAACACATTTTTCTCTGGCAAGTACAATTATATTGATGATCTAACTATACTTTCATTTGATGTCATTTTTAACACGTTGAAGACGATGTCACCCCTTGTGGGGCGACGGTTGCTCTTACAAAATATCGTATGTCGCCCCTCATGGGGTGACGTGGTGTATCCAGGCCTTTCATCTTTAGGCTGTCGCGCAAAACTAGCGCTACCATTCTCTGTTGTATTGCATTGCTTGTTCGCGTAAGGTGTTCATATAGTGCAGCGCGGTGCCCCTTCCTTTCTCAGCACGCTGTGCATTGTGCAACAGATGGTGGGATTTCTGACATACGCATCTATCAGAATTCAACTATTAATGGCAAGGAAAATAATATGGATTGGAGTCTTATTATTGCTTTTTTCTTACATACTGGTTGAGATTTAGCATTCAGGGAAAATTGTAAACCAGGGCTACGTGTGAATAAAAAATGTTTCTGCAAGCCTGAGAATGTTCCCCAGTAATTGTAACTGGCTGGTGATATCGTTAAATTATCACACGATGCAGCACCGGGATCTTTGCTAGTGTCCTCACTACACAAATTACTGTCCAATTCCGACTGAAAAGGGGGCATCATATTGCAAGTCCGAAATGTCAACATCGCTTGATTAAGAACTCAAACCCTTTTTGAGTTTCTCTCTCTCTCTCTCTCTCTCTCTCTCTCTCTCTCTCTCTCTCTCCCTCCCCCCCCTGAAATACACACAACAATGAATTAAATTGTCACAAAACTGTAAATTACAAGGAACTTGTTGTAAGGCGTGTAGACCAACAGCTCACAAAACAGAGCACAGTGTTCCATAAAAACAAAGGTAAAAAGGCCGTCACCCCTCGCTTTCTCTGGTGCATTGTCAACCTAATAACCATATGTCACCCCAATAGGGGGTCACAAAAGTAGTAACTTTGGACATAAATTAGGTCTTTAATTAACATCTACGAATGAAATTATGCACATCCATAGCCCACACCAACCTGAAATATGTATATCACATTTCTGCAGTTTACCATGAAAAAAGCAAATGTACACGTCGACGTTAACATGTTAAGAGAAACAGTTACGTACATAATGGTTCTGATATCAAAGAAGTACTAGCATTGTTTATTGGATAGAATGCTTGTGTGCCTATTTTACAACAGCAGAACTTGGAGACTACCTATATTATCTGAAATTATTTTTCTCGTCTTGTGTATACAATTGGAGTTCTGTATAGAGGTGGTGTGCTGTTAAACTTGCACATGTTCTTTCGAAATATCATCATTGTTAATTGATGTGGATAGAAACTGTGGTATATTATTACAAATATTGTTTTTACATGCTTGTTGAGAGTGCTGATGCTAGTTAACAAATAAATTAGCAGTAAATATTTTGAGTCTTAGTTTAGCTGTTTGTGTACAACACTGAGGATGTTACGCTCATTAGCTGTTACAGGAAGGGGTTAGTAGTTCTACTGTTTCTATTATCTTGGTTTTAGAGTTTAAAAAAAATTGAAAAAGTTGTAGTGTTCTAGGAGGTCAATGAGGAAAGGCAGGAAGACTAATAGAGCAGCATTTATTATCGAGAAAGTTGATTGTGGAATTATTCTTTGTCATTATACAAAAATAAATGTAAATGTGTGTTTTCATTTGATTATTACTTGGGACACAGTTTATTAGCACCTTGTTCACTTTATTATTCATATTTACATTTCTTGGTAACATGGATTGTACGACTTAAGTTTAATGATTCGGGCTGTATTTAAAAAATGTAATTTGGTAACCTGTAGAATTTTATTGAGTTTATATTTCAGCACGCTATTTTATTGCTATTATGCACAAGTTTCACTTTGTGCTTAAATTTGCTATTTGTGTATAGAAAGTTATCCAACTGCATTGGAGAAGTTACCATATTTATTCACGTAATGGATGTCGCTGTATAATGGACATATCCCAGAGTTTCCCTTAACATTTTGTAGAGGAAAAAATCTTGGTGTAATGGATGCATTTCTTCATTTTAAAACTTGTCTTAATAAATTTGGAGGGATTGCAGTATGCAGTAAAGCTGAGATACACAACTGTAGATTCAGTTGTGCTGACTGCACAATGTACTATCGAGAAGGATAGCTGTCATTTCTGTAGCATGTGTATAATGGGGGATGACGGTGTGCAGTACTTTTAATGTGTGGGTGTGAGTGAATGAGGTTCAGTCTGTGTTGATAGTTGCAGTAAAATATTAGTGATGTTTTTTATAACAATAATTACCGCTGAACTTTATTTCTAATTTCAAGTTACAGTATGCTGTCTTGAGTCTTGTTGGACGTTATAGAGCTGATTGATACTACCGGTAGTTATCAATAGATTTAATTGATGTACGTTCGTTTGTACTGAAACAGTTGATACATCATTGTAGTCTCAACAGGTGTTTTATATCCCTATTGATATAGATTGGCATTCGTGTGTTTAATATGTCTCATCTTTTTTCGTCGCAAGTATTTCATTGCACAAAAGATGCACCATATATTTTTGTCATAAAATCTTGAAAACAAATCACTGCATCTATTACATGGATAAATACAGTAATATCTTAAAATATGGTAAACAGCATAAATTTCTAATAGCACAAGTAGTCGTACATTTGTTCGTCACCCATGGAATGTATAACTTCCTGTATTATCTTTCTTTTTTTTTTTGTTATTTTGAATCTTCACTCTGTAATTTACTGTGCAATGTGTATGACTCTGTGTATCACCGTATTCTTGTATGGGGTATAAATAGAAAGATTGTAATTGATAATAATTCCTTGCCATAGTTGTAGGAGTAAATATATGCAAACATGGGCTGAACATTTCTTCTACTTGCTTTAGAGGTGTTAAACTGTTTTTTAATAGTTAGGGTAACCTTCATAAAGTGCATATTTTTTAATAGCTCTTCCTGTTGCTAGTTGTAAAAACCAACCATGTACTCATTTTCAATTTTTTAAAATACTTGCTCTCGTGCAGAGGCTGCTTTGTGACAAAGTATACTTTTACATCAATTTTTAGAAAAGAAATACAGTAGAACCTCGATTATACGTTCCAGGAAACTACGTTTCTCCGAATTATTCGTTCAAATTATGTGGTCCCGCGAACAACCTAATTAAATCACGTTGTAAAAATCACGCATTATCCGTTCCTCGAAGAAACGATTTCCCGGATCAACTGTCCAGAAATTTCAGTCCCGTCAATGCTAAATCCTCGATCATGCGTTTTTCAAGAAACCGTATCTTACGAAAGGACGGCTACGGCATACTTAAGGATCTTGCTGTTGACGTCCCGTCATTGCGGTACCGGTAATTTGAAGAAGTACTGTACGGTACTGGAAAAGCGATCGGCTATGAACCTGCATAAGGGATCATCTTAGCATCGCATTTGGGTAGTATTGTTTAGAAAATCATCCGAAATCATACAGCAGAGAGTGCCCACGACAATTGGAAGGAGACAGAGCCCATTTCGACAGCTCTATTTGAAGACGGAATGAGTTTCGTCAAATGTTCGTACTTGCAAAATATCTACATTATATCCAGGGTTAGTTGTTTATTTTTTTACTTTTTTCGAGTGTATCGCCGAACAGTTTTTTGGCATTTCCCTCCGGGCACTGTATAGTCACTGGGCTTTCAGGCAGGAATTGAAACTGCTCCTCAAGTAACACAAATTTAGTATTTCAATGTTATCGTATACGATTATGTTGCTGTTGCTGTGTGGTTTAGCTTACATAGCTAGCAGCTCGTATTCGGGAGATAGTGGATTTGAACCCCACTGTCGGCAGTCCTGAAAATGGTTTTTGGTGGTTTCCAGTTTTCACATCAGGCAACTGCTGGGGCTATAACTTAATTCAGCTTACGGTCTCTTCCTTCCCGCTCCTATCCCTTTTCTATCCTATCGTCATCAGATCTGTCTGTCGGTGCGACATGAAGCAAATTTAAAATAAAGGATTCATTGAAATTATTTTACTTCATTTAAATCAGATCAACTGCTTATTGTATTTGAAGTAGTGCCTACCTGCTATGCTTAAGGTTACAGGATTAAGTCCAGAAATAGTTGGCATTTAAATCAGTTTCTTGAAAGAAAAAAAATGGTTAAAGAAGTAAAACTACAGTCTTTGTTCAAAGAATATCCATATTAGGCCTTCTGGAGGGAAATTACTGAAGGAGCATTCTGATTAGATTCATTTGTTTGGTGAAAATAATTTGTTTGAACAGTTAGATTGCATTCTTCCAAGGTATAAGAAATTTCGTGAAAAAGAAACAAGGGTCGCGTGGAATATATTTCAATCTTAACCCTTGTAAAAAAAAAAAAAATATATATATATATATATAATGATATATTTCATAAACTGACATTAGAAGATTCAAATTTTTATGCAGAATGGAAAAATCACACTTTGATGAAGGTAGGGGTAGTTGTTTTAAGGGGAAGGACAGTGGGATTATTGGTCACACCATTACTCCTTACAGACAGGAAGAATGCTATTATTTCTGTAGCTTTTAAATTAGTTAATTTTTGCAATAATTTTTCCTTGTAAACAGCATGGTTTATCTTGAGTTACTATTCATTCAGTTTCACTTTTGAGGGAAATCTTTTTTTATTGCAAGTGAAGATATGATATGCTAATTTGTTTATGACCTGGCAGTACAAAAAGAGGAGTTAGAAACTTTCTCGTAGAATGGAGAAATTTGATTAATTCATTGATTACTTGTTTTTAAACTTTGAATATATAGATTTAAAATGCTTAGTATTGTGGCTGTACGTCAGTCTTTTCTTTATTAACACATCGAAGACTGAGTAGGTGAAGTTAGATTTTACACTGTGGACTGAGCATTTTAAAGTTTTTACATTTTTATCCAAAAATAACTGATAACCTTACTTAGTCACAAACCTATTTTGGATTCAGCAATGTTTGAGCTACACATGCACTGTTGATTTTCAAAATTGGAGCATAATAACTAACTCCTATAAATAAATTTAAAAAACATTTTTTTCTACTTTCAGTTTTTTAAATTTTGACGCATATTAAATACTTAAAAAGTTGCATATTTGCACACCATGACACATTCATGAAACACTACATACTATTCATTGAGAAATGAAAGAATACATTAATTGTGGAAATTGGCTCTCGTCTTCGGCCGCGCAAGACCATGTGGCTTTGAAGCTGGCTTGGTAGTACCAACTTTTATCATGCTAGAATTAGGTTCCAGTCATGTGCTGCTACCTGGTATTTTTTTAACCCTTACCCCTCGAATTAAAGTTTTGTGTGTTGCCTCTACTACTCGTAATTTAAATGTGAATTTGTATCTTATATGATCTGTATTCATCTTTAATAATTTTGGAGATAGCACTTGCTCTTATGTGATGTATTTAGGGAATATTATTATTATTATTATTATTATTATTATTATTATTATTATTATTATTATTATTTTTGTTGTTGTTATTATCAATATTATTATTATTAATATCGCATACCAATTGGTTTAGTTAGTAATTTCACTGAACAAATTATCAGTAAAAGACAATTGAAAAACTCTAATTCAGTCTCTGGTTTCATATGTTGCGGTGGTTTGTAGCCTGAAACTGCTATAAATGGCAATTTCTTGACGAGCAGGGGGCGATACAATGTCATGTCGGACCGAAAAGGGAATATCGTAATGTCGGGGCTCTCCCGACAGACGAGGGGTAAGGGTTAATGAACTACCAGCGCTGCGGAATGTGTTCCAGCACTCTTCTAACGTTTGTAGTAAGTTATGTTGAAGCGCATACATAAGCACTAGAACTCAACGCCATACGGCGTACGTCGCTCGTCTTCAAAGTGTTAAAACACACAAATCTTTGAGTTGATCCTGAATTAATCAAATTTGATATTGTTCCACTACCTCTTGAATTCGTAATTTCAATCCACATACTGGTATTCAGTAACTGACTCTTAAGATTAGTCATTACAGCCAGTCAAGAGATTTAGAATGAGAACTGTTTCCCCTTCCACAAAATGTTTTGTTATATACTGCTTTGTAATGGTATTCATTTCTAGGATTTGTTAATGACCAATTTACTACTAATCATGCACTTCTGTTTCAGTTAATAATGCCTGTAACAAAGATGTCAGGAAAGAAACTATTTTAATATTTTAATTATTTATCTGGTTAATAAGTCAACAGTTTTTTGAACTAAAATTGATGTGATGTTTTGCAAAACAAATGCAATGTAGAATTAACAGTATTTTCCTCAATGAACTAAAATTGAGGTACTGAATATGATATTAGATGAAATTAAACTTGCTTTCCAGTTACTAATTTTTAATATTTCATTGAAAATGATGTTAACTGAGTCTTTATACCTCAAGAAAGTTTTAAAGACAGTGTCCTTTATTATAAAATACGCTGTATGAAATTGTGGAGGCAGAATGGTGTGAAAGATATGTTCTGGAAGTATATACAATGAGTTTTAAATGAATATAGGAATATGGTCCAAAGAAGTTGCTGATCTTCCATGTAATGTACCTGTTTTGTAATTGTAATAATGGACAAACACAATATGGGCAAGGTTTTATTAAGGCTGATCATTCTTAGAATGATACATCAGAAAAATAAATTAATATGAATTATTTTGAAGTTATTTTTGAGATATATCAACTTCACTTCAGACAGCGTTAACATTTTGTGAATGTCCATTACTGGAAATATTTCAAGGTAAATCTGAAAGCAATTTTTAAATTTGTCTTAAGTTTCTTAAAGGGAAGGTTCTTAATTCAGCCAAAAATGATTTCTGTCCTTGGGATCAAATATGAACTTGATTGGTTTAAAAGGAGTGCAAATGCCTTATTCAAGACCCAATTGCATGATAAGTCTCTATCCGTGTGTCTGATGCAGCTTCCTGGGTATGATATAAGATTACGTTGCACTCCTTTTACATCACCATACAGTCGGCCTTTATCAGAACCCATGTTACGCATTAAATATTAGTTGTTGAATGTGCTGATGTAGATTGTGGAGTGTACAGTAACAATTTGCAACTCCTAGGAATACAATATCCTCTGTGTTATAGCCTAATGATGTTGACATGTCGGTCTTTGAAAATGGACATCTCGCTCTTTTAATAAACCAGTGTCATTTGAAGGCTGGTTCTGTTTAGAGTGTGGTAAAGAAGAGACTTAGATAAGTTGACTTGCTTACAATTTTCCCCAGGAACCCATTTGTATGCCCCTAAGCTATTGTAAATTATTTGTGAAATATTGGTGTTCTAGCATCCAATTGTTTCATATAGGAGTGTTAAAAAAGAAAACAGCAGTTCACAGCAGGATACCAACTTACGGCACTATTGCAATGTTTCTTTTACAGAACAGTATATTGGACTGAATCTTCTCTTCCAGCATGTCTGTCAGTTTTTCACAGGACTTTAAATTCTGTAATGTATAGAATTTGCTTACATGCATTCCTATTGTTAGGCAGCTGCAGCTGCTGTTGCTTGCTATCTTGTATGGGGCAAACTTTGTCCTGAGAATGTACTTACAACATAAATATATACAATTACACACACATTAATTAAACACAGAGAAAAACATTTCAGTATTGTCAACATTCCACTGCTGATCATATTGTTACTGCATTTACAGAACTCCTCTTATTTTGTAACCATTGCATTTGTTCACACTAAAGCAGCAGAAATGATCAAATGTCTTTGCATTTATATAAATTTAGTTTTCTTATTGTGGTAGAAGCAGACAAGCTAATAAAATGCTTCAGCAATTTAATTCTTCTTCTTCCTCCTTGTTTCCAATAATACACAGTTCAAAAAAATTAGGGGAACATGTTTTGTAACGTCTGGTATGTGAACGTTAATTTGATAGATAGGGTTCCAATGGTCGTTACAGCATACCTTGAGACCTTAGCAACTAAGGATATGTCAAATCAAAGTTATGTTCCATCTGTAGGCATAGCTGTGCATTAAACTGTCAGGTGACCCCTCAAAACAAAGTGAATAGTGGTGTGTCGTGAGGTACACAGACTATTGCGGTCATTTGAGCACGTTGTATGTAAACCAGCACATCCCATGAGACATCTTAACGAGGTTCAAGTTGCAAGGGCGTTCACTTTGATCCAGGAAGGATGGACTTATCATCCTGTTGCTGTGGATCTCAATGTCTCTCCATCAGTTATTCAATGCTTGTGGAATCACGACATTGAGGCAGGCTAGCTCACAAGGAGGGTTGTCAAGGTCGTGGACGCATGACAACCCCACAGGATGACCGATATCTGACTATCTGTGTGTTGCGGCATTGTTCAACAACTGCCAGAGAACTGCAACAAGACCTCAGGAGGGTCACTGGAGTCAATGTGTCTGACCAGGCAGTAAGGAACAGGTTAAGAGAAGTGTCCTTACGACCCAGGCTTCCTGTTCCAGTGCCCCGTTTAACGCAGCAACAATGCGCAACTCGTCTTCTGTTTGCTCATACCCACGCCAACTGGCAACTTTGCCAATGGAGACCTGTGTTGTTCACAGACAAGTCCAGATTTCTCCGGACATAGCGTGATGGACGTCAGTGTGTATGGAGGTGCCATGTTGAGCAGTACATGCCAAATGTTGTCCAGGAAGGCGACCGATTATGACAAGGTTTTGTGATGGTGTGGGGTGGCATCAGTATTGATGGCTGTATGGATCTTGTCTCGGCGTGGTAATCTTACCGCTGTGGGGTACGTCGAGCAGATACTGCTACAGCATGTGTTGGTTGCTGTATACAGTGTTGGCCCTGAATTCATACTTGTGAATGACAATGCCAGGGCTCGTGTAGCGCGCATCACCAGAGCTGTCTTGCGAGAACTGGACATTCAAGAGATGGAATGGCCAGCAGTGAATCTCGACCTTAATCCCATCGAGCATGTGTGGGATAGGCTTGCCAGAAGTGTTTGTGCGCGTCCTGTTCCACCAAAGACTCCAAGACCTCGAACAGGTTCTCATTTAAGAATGGGACCTGATACCGAACGTGAGCTCCATCAACTTATACGGAGTATGCCACGTAGGTGCCAAGCTGTGATAAATGCTCGTGGAGGACATACACCATACTGAAGCTCTCCAACTGTGATAAAAAATCCACCCTGGAGGACTCTTATCACTTTGTTTTCGTCCCTATTTGGACATTTCCATTTGTGTTCTGAAAATGAATGCAAATCCATTGATGTTCTTTTGTATACTTAAAGGGTAAAGAACAAAGGTTTAGTTGGTAATATACCTGGCTGTGAGGTATTGTTTTGTGGAGCATGGCATATGTTAAAAAACATATTTCCCTAATTTTTTTGAACTAATAATTAAATTTAATTTCATATTCCCAGAATGTATTGATTCCCACTGTTTAACATTATTTTATTCGATTGCCTTTAATTTCAAATATTCTTTTGCATGTAATGTCAAACTTCTTATAGTTTGTTCTAGGCTGTTAATTGCAAGTATGAATTGGGATCTGGACTTCAGAGTTACAGGTTTCTGGATGTTGATGTTATTCCAGAGATACCTATAGTGGACGTCAAACCTTAAGTATTTTGTCTTTGGTGCACCTCCCCTGCCTCCATGAATTGGAAGTTTGCTGTGTTCTCCAGTTGGATGGTGAACTGCACCTTGCAGCAAAGTGTAATTATGGATATCATCCCTGCCCAGTCAGACTAGTGAAATCCTTGTATTTTTGTCTTCACCGAGCTCGATAGCTGCAGTTGCTTAAGTGCGGCCGGTATACAGTATTCGGGAGATAGCAGGTTCGAATCCCACTGTCGGCAGGCCTGAAGGTCGTTTTCCGTGGTTTCCCATTTTCACAGTGCAGGCAACTGCTGGGGCTGTACCTTAAGGCCACGGCCCCTTCCTTCCCACTCCTAGCCCTTCCCTGTCCCATCATCGCCATAAGACCTATCTGCGTCGGTGTAACGTAAAGCAACTAGCTCAGTAATCAGTATTTTTATCTTCAGCAATTTCTGGCTAAGTCCTTTTAATATTAGGAGATAATTCTAGGTGAAGATTGAAAGTCCACAAGACACATGTGTATGTTTCTGCATTGTGCACTATGAAATTATTCACATGTTCCATCCCCTACATAAGAATATTTGAAGGTTTGTAATTTTGATGTATGTAAATTAACTATGGTTGCAAATTTCTAAATTAGTTTCGTGAAATTGTTATAATAATATTCTTACAATCAAGTACCGGTACATGCAGTTTGGGTTGCTGGTGGCCGAAGACTCATACCATAAATACCCTATTATTATTATTATTTTACTCTCCTGCAGACATGTCGATCTAGAAATCCATGGAAAAAAAAGCTTCCAAACCCCCAACGACTTGCACACTATTACTGAAAGAAATTATTTTCCTATAAACATTAACAGATATGTTAAAAATGTTTTCTTCCAGTCTTGGTGGTAAACAGAATTTTCACAAAACATTTTTTTAAATGTTTGAAGCTTTTAACAAAAAATCCTGCCAAAGTTTAAACCTTTGGCATTAAATATAAAATACATATTTTGGCAATAATATTTCATTTAAGCCCTGAACGTTTTGTTCACCTCACGATAATGAAACAATGGTGACATTCGGTTGATAAAAACTCTCCCTGCAGAATCATGCTTCAGTACTAAGAATACAAAACAAGTTAAAAAAATAATCATATGCTGCTGCAAGAGCATGAGAGGCTGTGACTGTTCAACTGCCGGAATTAAAAAATTGATAGTGAAGAACAGACATGGAATGCACTTTTTGTTCAGAGAAGTACTTCAGCAGCAGCAGCAATGGTGAAGATTGGTTGTTGCAACAAATCATTGGAATCACTGGCATAGTAATGCAGCCATAAACAAAAATCTTGGAAAAAATACTCTGTATGAGAGTGTAAATGCTTTTATTGCCTAGATACAGTATATATTTTATATTTAACTTCATTGTTTTAATCTTTAACAAATTGACTCCCATAGGCGGTGCCTTAAGGCGGATAACATTTCGCCATGTATTCTCCTGTATGCACCTTAAGGCGGATAAGAACTTGCACCAAAATTTCAAGGTGAAAACTGTGCTATGGATCGTGGTTCCTTCATTCTTTCATAGATGGTAGTTAGATGAAAGTTCTGACCTTCGTTAACATATGTCAAAACAGTAATTTCCGCCTAGAATCACCCAGCAAAAAATTGTTTTCCCAGCACATTCCAAGCCTGTGCTCTTGCCTCCAGTGTTATTGCATTAGTGCCACCTGCAAGACAGTATGGCGAGCAGTAAGTTTATATCTATTGAAGAGGCTGTTGAAATGAATTCTAATGATGATTCTGGTGATGAACTCATCCCAGATTTAGATAGTGAAAGTGATGAGGACGAAACAACAGTGCAGGATAATGTTGAAATACCAGACAGTGTTCCTCTGACACTTATCTGAGCTATTCTCCCCCATTACCCGAGTTTTTAGGAAATGTAGGCTGAAATGTAGAGGTACCAAACAGTGAAGACATAATGGCTTTTATAAATACATTTATCAGTGACATTTTTTGCGTATGTGTGTGTGAGCAGACTAATTTATATGCACAGCAGGTTATCAGTAGCACACTGCGTCCATTCACTAAATATTCAATCTGTCAAACTTAGAAACATGTGTCAATGGTCAAAATGAAACAGTTTTTTTGGTTTGATGTTAGTTGCATAAGACAGATTTCATGTTTTGCCCATATTGAACTTGCTACTAATAGTTACAAATTCTTGTTATTATATCCGCGTTATTCAATACATAAAAATATTGTTTCTAAAAGGACATTTACTACAATACAAACATTAAATGAGACATGTTTCACTCATTGTGTCGAGCATCCTCAGCCATTTTAAATGATTATCTCAAGGTTGAATCATTATATTAAACCTTATTTTACAATTATTTGTTCATCAAAATGTTATTACACAATAAAATATCCTTTCTATATAAAACGTAAGCAGGAAGAAGTAACAGTTAAAATGGGTCTGTAATAGACTAGACATTAATCACCAGAGGTTATGTCCAAGTCATAGTAATGTGTCAATTAAATTGTAAAATTTGGCTAAAAATTCTCATCTTCTCTAACACTGCTAGTGTTAAGTTATTTACCAAAAGTGTAAATGTTCATATGAAGATTAATGAATTAGAAGATTAAACTTGCAATATATTCTCGTTAGATGAGAATTAAACCATTATTAAAAGATGAAACATTGGAGGTTTGTAGTCTGTTGTATGCATTATACTTGTAGTTTTCACCAATCCCCAATTCATTTGTCGGCCAATTTTTACTGCTCTGTTTGTTATTGAAGCGTGGTTAAAAGGAACATGAATATTTGTTATTTAGTTGTTGGTGTGCTGTTTACTGCAACATTATGGATGAATATGTCTGTAACAAAAGAATGTTATGGATGTGATTGTTTGTAATTGTTTTTATAGATTCTTCAGGTTGAAACATCACTTACCCCCTCATTATTTCACGCTTTAGTGCCCAGCTGTGCTTGTTGCAGTACTGAGACTATTTGTCGTCGTGTTCTTACTTCTTGTGTTATACGTAGGGGGCGGGTGTGGTGGAGCATGAGTAGGTGGGGAAGTAGAAGGAACTGTGTGCAGAGTGTTGGTACTGGCATAACGTGAGGAGGATAAGTAGGGGCCGTAGGGGAAGAGGGTGTGGGCTGGGTATTGGATGCTGGTGTAACTTGTGGAAAGGGGTCTCTATGTATATTCAAGGTGGTAGTTGTATTTGTTGATGTATTAGGTTTATGGTTGAAAATTTTGAAAATTTACTGTTATCTTGTTTGAAGGCTTGTAGCAATTTTGGTAATTGTTCTATTAATAATGGGGTTTTTATTTCAATTGCATCATTTAGGATTTTTTCCATTTTGAAGTACTGATCTAAATAAATATAAATGTTTTCATATTCATCTATGTGGGTTTCTGTTTTGTTCTAATTAATGGGACTTGTAAACTGATGGTTGAAATAATTGGATGATGTTGGCTGTGTGGAAAACCCGATAGTAAATATCTTATGTTAGGTAAAGGAATATGATTAGCATCCGTTGTTATTAGACAGAGTACAGGATTGGTGTCTTTATGCCATCTAGCAGAATGGAAGGATTTTTTTTGTCTTGCGTCGTCGGACAGGTGAAGTTGGATCTGGTCCATCCAATCTGATAGCTTTTCTCCATTTTCATCATTTTTGTCATACCCCCATGAAGTGTGATTACTGTTGAAATCACCAAGGTGCACCTGGAAGAGTTATGGCTGGAAGAGGGGGATCTGGCCAACATTCCTGTGGTGGTTTGTACACTGCAGATGATGATGATGATGATCCCATTACGTTGACCAGAAATGATTTCAGTATTACTTCGTCGATAACAAGAAGTAACACTGTAGTCGGATATGTCCTTGCGAATGTATAAATCTCTGAACCAAGCATGCCTACAATTTTATAACCAGGTATTCTTGCTCTCGAGTCTACCTGATTGTCTTTTAGATGGGTTTCTTGTAGGGCGATGAGATCAGTATTATGTTTAGATAATTTACTCAGGTATTCGCATTTATATTTGGATATGCATTCAGTGTTCATTTGTAGGACACGGGCACAAGGTCCAATGCATTTTGCGTTCTGTGTGCATTGACTCTTAAAGGAGCCATTGGGATAAGTTTGTAGATCATAAAAACCGGGAGAGATACGAGGTCTAGTTCGGTTACCTACCGTTTGTGTAGACTTTCTGCCGTCCTCTTGCAGTCCGTTGCCCAGGGTACACCATCTTGGAGGTTGTCTACGCGTCGTACCAGAATGCGGATGGAGGCATTATAAAATCATTACGTCCATTATAATGGCACCGAGAAGTATAAATTTCATGACCTATGGAACGCTGGTGAGTGCATATAGAGTGCATGTCTTCTTCATGGTTTCCATGCCAGGGATGGCAAACAAAACAAGATGGTTAAAACTTAGGTGCAAAGACAGTATACACATAAACAGAGTGTCTCGAGTTTCTCTCTACAAGTACAGTAGTGTTATCCAAGGTCTGTCTAGGGAGGTCTGGTCACGCTACCACAATCCTTTGCGGTGGCGGCCATATTGGGTCTCAAATATCGTTGTTATGTGGGCGTGCACGATGTAATGATGTGAGTTATTACTTGTATTTTGAAAGAAAATGGGATACTGTGCCGCTCCAAATTGTCAAAATATGACAACTGACGGAATTAGAGTTTTTCGCTTCTCGAAAGTTAAGCAAAGGAGAGCTCAGTGGGTACAAAACTGTAGGCATGACAAATGGTAATCTACAGGTAATTCCGTCTTGTGCGCGGTTTTGTGAACTTATACACTCGTATTATTCCTGAATAATACAGTAATATGTTTGGCTGAACGATGTTTCATATTTATAGGTCTTATTATGTATTTTCTTCTAGCATAATTTTGAAGAATCGCTATTTGAACTAAAGAGGGCAGATGGACGGAAACTACTCTTCCATCCCAACAATTTTCAACGTCCCTAATCCACCCAAGTCTTTGACATTTGATAGGAAACCTCTCCCAAAGAAAGGGAACTGTCTTTCAAAACAAGCAAGGAAAGTAACAGGAAATGTGTAATAGTAGTATTGTTGTTTATGAAAATTTCCATTTCATGCGTCCGGCTCCATGGCTAAATGATTAGCATGCTTGCCTTTTGGTCATAGCGGTCCCGGGTTCGATTCCCGGCAAGGTCAGGAATTTTAACAGTAATTGGTTAATTTCGCTGGCCTATCTCTTCAAACCAACAATTTGTGTCCAGCTTGTAATCATTACAACAATAATTGTTAATATAAATTTTTACGGTACTGTAGTTATTATTTACAGCTATATTTATTTCACCTTAAATGCTCTATGGAGTACATTATCTGGCTGGACAAATACTTAAAGATCACAACACTTGCACTGATCAACTACTGTAATTTAACGTACCATAGCCTAACATAATATCCTAATGTAATCCTTAAAATAGCCTAACCTAAGTTAACTCAACTTAATAGTGACTGAATTTCTATTTCTTAAGTAATAGTGTCTACGAATGGCTGTAATTTTCTTAACCACTATTATTATTATTATTATTATTATTATTATTATTATTATTATTATTATTATTATTATTATTTTGCTATTTGCTTTACGTCGCACCGACACAGATATGTCTTATGGCGACGAATGGATAGGAAAGGCCTAGGAATGGGAAGGAAGCAGCCGTGGCCTTAATTAAGGCACAGCCCCAGCATTTGCCTGGTGTGAAAATGGGAAACCACGGAAAACCATCTTCAGGGCTGCCGACAGTGGGGTTCGAACCCACTATCTCCCAAATGCTGGATACTGGCCGCACTTAAGCGACTGCAGCTATCGAGCTCGGTATTATTATTATTATTATTATTATTATTATTATTATTATTATTATTATTATTATTTCTTTCTTCGTTTCGGCTGCTGTGGACCACGTTATTTCAACCGTTTGCATCCTTGAGCTTTAATTCTTCCCCAGTATTATTATTATTATTATTATTATTATTATTATTATTATTATTATATGCATGAACGTTAGGACTCAGTTGAGAGCCCCGTGGTCGCCAACCCACGCTCCCTAATTAGGAGCTCCTGACACCCCTTTCAGTCACCTCTTATGACGGGCAGGGTATACCGTGGGTGTTATTCTATTGCCCCCGCCCAGAGGGGAAAATCAATTTGGGTTGTGACTACGAGGCCCTTAGCTGAGTCTTGACATTGCTTTCACTTGTGTTAGGCTCTCACTTATTCTATCCCATCCGACTTCCCCTGGTCAACACTTATTCTTTTCCGACCGCGACGGCATTAGCGCATTCGAGGCCTAGGAAGTTTTTCATTTCCACGCACTTTGTGGCCTTCACCTTTCTTTTGCCGATACCTTCATTTTTCGAAGTGTTGGACCCCTTCCATTTGTTTTCTTCTGATTAGTGTTTATAGATGATGGTTGCCCAGTTGTACTTCCTCTTAAAACAACAATCACCACCACCACTTGGTACTATATAAGCTGCATGGGTTATCGATAAACTAGTTAAGAGTAGCTAAGAACATCACTCTTGTGGCACATGTACAGAGTATTTTTGCCTTAGAACCCGAAGAAATACCACATGAATGGACAACAACAGTTACTATACATCATTTAATGCACTCAACTCAAGAGGCATTCAGTGTTTGTCAACACACTGGGGTAACCCCTTACAAACGCAGTATCGGTAATTACTTTCTTAATAAAGAAAACGCTGAAGGTAATTTATTACAACTGTCTCTTAGTAGGCCTACTTTAAGTATAGTACAAGTTCAGTATTTCATGTACCGTTATTATGACACAGGTACTGTACAGATTTCTATGTTTCTGTCAATAAGATTACGTATTTGACAGATGATATTAATAAGAAACACAGTAAGACCAAGTTGTAAGGAAGTAAAAGAGTAGGACATGAGCTTTCCTGTTGATTCTTGTTTATAAAAAAAAAAAATTCAGGCTCTGCTAATTATCTTCCTACTCAAATAGCTGTGAATGCATTAATATAATTTAGGTGTTATACAGTTATATATACAAGAACAGTACATGCCCAATTAAAATTCTTTACGAAAAATAATTGATGCTCTGTTTTTATTTCAATGTACGGCACCGAAATCCTCTAAATTCAAATACACTTGCCTTTGGTTACGCTCGCTTAAAGACCCAATATGGCGGCTCCATAAGAAGCATTCGTGACTTGACCTCCCTAGACAGACCTTGGTGTTATCTATGGACTGTTGGTAAAACAAGACGGCTGACACTCAGGGCACAATAGAGACAATATTTGTACCAAGAAACCAACACTAAATGATCTCAGATCCACCAGATATCAACAACATACACTCAACACATACCACATCGTCACTAACACTGCTAGGAAGCCACAAATGAAGTCTAGTTCCCTTCCACAAACGGAGATACGATGCACGAAATCTACGGACGACTGTCTACCTCCGCCTGCGACACTACACTACTGTTATGCAGTTAGGAAACGGGTCTTGAACCCAATGTCCTTCAAGGTCTTAGACTCAGAAAAAAATTACAAGGCCAGGGTTTCGAACCCCGGAATTCATTCAACCAGATTTACAACCTGCCTATAATTCAGCCACAGAATCAATCACCTTGTTTAGGAAAGCGACAACAGCTGCTCTAAAATTAGTCAGTACACTCGTTATTTACATGACCCATTCCAGTCCACGGTACTCCGGGAAGACTTAAAAAGTTAATGTTAATAGCGTATGTTTACTGTTTCCCTAACAGAAAATGCAAGGAAAATATATTTTTGACTTTAGACAAGTTCAAAATCATGATCAATAAAAGCATCATTGTGTAACAACAGTACTTTTATTAACTCCATACGTTTAAAGATCTGTGTTCCTGTTTGTTCTCATATAGCCTAGAACCAAAAATCTACAACACATCCACTAATTTTACTGATATTTACAATACTATAAGAATATTATTCTGCCTGCTGTCATTTGTTGATGGATACAGTACATTTGCATCCATCTCTTGGCACAGGCCAGAGTAATCTATCGCTTCCACCCAAGTCCCAGTCAGCGTCCATGGCTGTGACAATATGGAAGCTGCTGCGGTATGGGTAGTGCTGAGTAATGACATTCATGACATAGTGCATCTGAGTGTTATGAAAGGTGCTGCTCCTAGGGTCAATCGTGCTGCAATGGTACTTTCTGACCCAGTGAGGAAAGCAATGGCGAACTACCTCACTCCTCATCTTGCCTAGTACGCCTCATTTTGGTGCTGCCATTGGTTTTTGGGGTTTCCTTATAACCGCATAACCGTTGGTGGTGCTATTTGAGGATCCAACCAGCCTCTGGGCTGATGACCTAACAGACAGACAGAAAGAATATTATAAAGGAACACTACAATCTATTTCCACATTTGGAACTCAAAATATGGAGAGTTCGATTGTGGTACTGTAGTGACAATGAAATGAACATAAATTACCATACAAGCACAAACAAAAGTAAGCAGCAAACCAAAACGCGCAAGATCTTTTCAGGACATGAGTTTCAATGCATGATACACTTTACATTCATAAGTGTATCTCAATGCCCAGACACAGACGGCTGCCAAGTGGAAGGCAACAAGACAGCTTCGCTTCTTATTAAAACAATGCTATACTACACTAAAAACACTTAATTTGGGAATACTGTTTGATACAATGTTTTTATCTCTTTTTTCCTTGTGTTGGATTCGGCCAGTGATCAATGGCATTAAATCGAACGTCGTCAATTGGTCTTGGCCAGTACTAGTAATTCTTCCTTGGCTTCATTTTTTGCGGAGACTCACCATTGGAAGGTCGACCTCTCTTCTTTGCTTTCTTGTTCTCAGCTGATAGACGAGCATGTGCAGTGGCAGTTTTGAAGGCAATCAATGGCTGTATTTTGTTCTCACCAAGCTCTCTGCATTGCCTACTGTGCGACAGCCATCCGTTTTCACATGTCTATCAAATGATACATTATTCTTACATAGTATCGCTTATATCTTATGTCAGTTCAGTAAAGCTCAACAAGCATGTCGTGCAAATAAACTCCACCTACAGAAGGATTGTATTCAGGTCCTTTCACGGGGACTTTCTTCTTTTCAGAAGATGATCAACGCTGCAATTCGGTGACTGGGTGTGAACCAATATAATTGGAAGCTGGGATAACGCATGTATTGTCAAACCACTTACAGGCCACAATACAATTTTCTGTATCCAATTTGACATCGAAGCTACCACGACCTTTCCTGTCTAGTGCTTTGTCGCCATCGAGAGTGTAATGAACAAAACGATTGACACGAACAGTTTTCACGGTTAGCATTCCACGTTCTTTCATTTGACACAAAAGGCTGTGAGAAGTGAACCAGTTGTCCATGAACACTTTGTAGTTTTTACGTTTAGGAATGATATGACAGTCGCAACACTTTCTCCCCTGCGACCAAGTTTAGATCTCCCGGAACAAACTGTTCCCTTTCCTTCATATATCTCATGAACTATTCCTGACCGAGAAGCTAATGCGAAGACCTTTATCTCCCATTTGAGGCGTATTCCGTATATATTGTTTCATTATACAGATAGAACGTCCCCTGAAGGGTATTAGTTAGTGATGGGCAACGCTCTCGCTCGCGACTCTCGATACTGACATCGCAGATCTTAACGACTCTCGCGAGAATCTCGAGACCGATCCTCCTGTAGTGCAAGCTGTGTGACGTACCAGTAACTACGACTGTAAAATTGATAGTATATCATTGGCAGTTATTGCGTGAAATAACGCTCATTTGAAAACGTGTGAGCCAGTACATTTTGTCAAAAGCCTGGAAAAGTACTGCATGTTCAGCTATGAACCCATTGATACCATTAACGAAAGTGAAAACAGAATGCCAGTATCTTGAACTGTTCACGGCTCATTTGAGGTGGACATCTTAGCTGAATAACACTGCATAATTTGTGAATAACTGTAGATAGGATGTACACCTACTTGGATACTAGAGGCGTGTATTATTCGAACTTGAGACGAGGAAGATGTGCTTTGCTACATATGCAACACCTATTACACATGAGTGGAACGAGTAATCTAAAATGCCCGAATTTGCTCCAATTCTTTCAGCAGGGGTGGTGAGCAACGCTCTCGAGACTGATTCTCGTGTGCTGCGAGTTGTGCGACGCGACGTCCCAGTAACTACGAGTGTAAGCTTGGTAGTTATTATCAGCAGTTCTCGTATGGAAACGTGTGTGACGATAAATTTTGTCAAAAGCCTGGGAAAGCACTGCATGTTGAACTATGAGCTCCTTAATACCATTAAGTAGTGATGTGCAGTCTGAGACGAGATCTCGAGATTTCTCGAGACTAGCGCAGGCACAATTTCTCGCGAGAAATTTTGAGAGATCTCGAGAGCGTTGTCCCTGCATTGTGCGGCGAGCAACGTGTCGTTAGGCCTACAGATGTCGGAGTTGAACGTTGTTTGTGCTAAGTATGCGAATAGCCAACCACGGGCCTTCTCCATTTCGTAAATACGTATCAACAAACGACTAAGGCGTTCATTTCTACCGAGGTCTATTTTAACGCAGTATAACATAATTATAAAGCAGTAGCGTAGCCAGGATTTCAGTTTGGGGGGGGGGCATTCATCCAGAATTTTATTTTGATAGGTGTCCAAACTTCCATAGTTTAGGTGGTGTAGAATAACGGAAAAGGAAATTAGTGTCCTTGGATCCAAGTAAAAGTGGTAGATTCGTGCGGATTCCAGAAGCTAATAGTAATCTTCTTCTTCCCCACTTTTCCCACATCTGTGGGGTCGCGGGTGCGAAATGTGTCGCACATGTGGATTTGGCCCTGTTTTACGGCCGGATGTCCTTCCCGACGCCAACCCTATATAGACGGATGTAATCAGTGTTGTGTGTTTATTTGGTGGTTAGTAATGTAGTATGTTGTCTGAATATGAATATGTTGGGACAAACACCCAGTCCCAAGCCAGAAGAATTATTCAGATGCGATTAAAATCAAATACCCAGCCGGGAATCGAACCCGGAACCGTCTGAACAGAAGGTCTCAACACTGATCATTCAGCCAATGAGTCGGACTCCGGAAGCTAATATTAATGCACACTATATATAAAATGCTCAATAAAAGAACTTTAGTTAAAACTCCTGGGGTGTCTGGACTCCTTGGACGACAACCCACCGGTCCCCCGGCTACCTCTGTTACTCCCATCCCAACATAACTGCAGCATTTCATATATTCCGCGTAGAAGTGAAATGAATGCAAGAATAAACACTTTGAGTAAGGATGCAATATTCTGGTTTAGAACAAATACGGTAATGTTATAATAATAATGGTCATGTGATAAGCAATAAAGAAGTGACATTTTATACAAATAATGCGGCAAAGATACACACACAAACACGCGCGTGCTTGCGCGCGCGTCGAATACAGGTTTCTCGTCCTTCTTGTCCATGGCTAGATGATGAAGGCAAGAGAATGATGGCCCACCGTGACTCGTTATTTCGACATAATAAACAAACCCTAGATGACACAGACTTCGACTCTAACCGCATCTTAAGAAATCGCACAAAGCAGTTAATCAGAAATTTAAAAAATGCATATATTTTCGGATTTTAGCTAACAACTTAAATTCTAATCGCGCATGGGACCAACTTAGAGCTCTGGGAATAGGAAAACATCAACAGAGACAGACAACTCCTGACATTCCACTTGACGAACTGAACGATTACTTTAGTAGAATAAATATTCAACCTACCCAAATTAACTGCACCGACTCACCGCCCTCCCCTCCAGCCAATCCACCATTCACATTTCACAGTGTCACAGAAAATCAGGTTAAAAGGCTTTGTACTCGATTAAATCAAAGACTACAGGTGTATATGATATTACTTTTATACATAACATTATGGGTGCTATCTCGCCTATACTGACGCACATACTGAACTACTGTTTATTAAACGGAACTTTCCCTACTGTATGGAAAACAGCCAATATTATATCGGTACCTAAGAGTTTAGACCCACAATCACCCTCTGACTATCGTCCTATGTCCGTACTCCCTGCGCTTTTTAAAGACTTTGAACGTTTAGTATACGAGGAAGTTCTGGAATACCTAAATAAAAATGCTCTTTTGGACCCTTTGCAATCTGGATTTGAGAAGGGTCACAGTACCGCGACAGCACTTCTGAAGGTTACCGAAGACATTAGAAACGCTATGGACAAACGACTGCTCACTATACGTATCCTTCTTGACTGCAGCAGCGCCTTTGACACTGTACTAATTCCGACTGATACAGAAAATGGAACTGCTAAATTTCGACCTGGCTGCGCTTAAGGTTTTTAGTTCTTATTTGAGTAACCGTCAACAGCGTGTAACAGTAAACGACAAGGCCTCTAAATGGAAAATGAAACTTAGTGTTGCGCCGCAGGGCAGTATTCTACGGCCCCTAAGTTTCTGTATTTATATCAATGACATACCATCTGTGACAGGAAATAACACACATGACCTCTGTGCTGATGATCTTTAAATAGGCTATATCGACACTGCAAGACAAGATATTAACAGGGACCTCCGACGACTCCGTGTATATGCACAACGAAGCTCTCTTATACTAAACTGCAAAAAAACTCGGACAATTATAATTGGATCACGAAAATCACTGAGCTTCTCAAACAATGTCGCAATCCCGCCTATCCTACTGAATGGTAACAGTTGATTGGTCTGATCAAACGAAAGAAATACGTAAAAAGATTTTTGGAGTACTTCACCCTCCTAAACGACAGAGGAATGTATTTCCATTTGAGCTACAGGCCAAACTAATACACTCATTCTCCCTATTCTTGATTATTGTGACGTTGTTTTAGTTGACATGACGAGAGAAGAAACACTTAAACTTCAACGACCACTGAATTCCTGCCTGCGCTTTTTTTTACAATGTCGGGTACGATGTTCATATCACCCCATACTATCAGGCTGTCTCATGGCTGATGTCTGATAAACGTCGGCAGCTACACACTTTAACGATGATGATCAGAGTGGTAGCTGAAAGTCAGCCAATGTATATTTCTTCTAAATTCATCTTTTTATCATCATTTCACAACATTAATACACGTTCTAGATCCATTCTTTCTATTCCACTCCACCGCACAAATAAAATTATCAAATCATTTGTGGTGACTGTCACCAGATTATGGAATTCCCTGCCAGTTCAGGTCAGAGAAACTAGCTTTTTAAAATCACGATTTAAGGTCACCTGCCGAGACTACCTGCTGAGGACAGCTGACTGAATGGTTGAAGTATGAATGTGTGCGTTCCTGAGGATTAGCCATGTTTAAGAGTTTTTAATATTAATTAGTTGTAATATTAATTTAGTAAGTAATTTATTTAAATTTATTTTAAATTCTATTAATTTATATAGTTTTAACTATTTTAAGAATCTCGGTATTCTACTTAAGATTTTGATTAGTATGTGGTTAAGTGTACAAGAGGGCCTGGAGCCCTAACTTCGCCACTGTACTGAAGGCACTAATAAACAGACAAAAATAAATAAATAAATAAATAATGTAAAACGTATGGGTATAGATATTTTGTTAGTTGGTAAAGGAAAATACACAATGCTATGTAGGGTTTACCTTGTTCTGTTAGTTTCCAACGCGGTTAGGGCCACGCAGTTGTGAGCTTGCATCCGGGAGATAATGGATTCGAACCCCACTGTCGGCAGCCCTGAAAATGTTTTCCCGTGGTTTCCCATTTTCACACCAAGCAAATGCTGGGGCCGTGCCTTAATTAAGGCCACGGCCGCTTCCTTCCCACTCCTAGGCATTTCCTATCCCGACGTCGCCATAAGACCTATCTGTGTCGGTGTGACGTAAAGTAAATTGTTAATTACTTTTCCACGCAAGTCTGGGATACAGAATATAGTAGTATAAAGTTAGAGTTTCGTGACGCCAATATTCGTATCTATAATTTTTATTAACGTGCCAGAAATCAACGACACTGAGCTGTTGCCATTTCAACACCGTTTTAAGGGCTACCGATCCAATCCGGGATTTGAACCCGTGAACTCAGACTCAGAAGGACAGCGACTCAACCAACTGAGCCACATGAAAAGGAGGCATTTGTGATTATTGTTATAAATAGATGCAGCTAGTATTTTTACAAAGGTTTTATGGGGAGCATTTATTAAGGCGTACGTTTTCTTACTGTCCTAAACGCACGAGACCGGACAGAAGAACTAGCTGGAAGCTAAGGAGCCTTGCAGGGGTGTTGCTTCCTTCTCTGTTCACTTTTCCAAATCAAACTCCATGACGTAACAGCCCCGAAGCGCCATCGCCTACCAAGCGACGGCTGTTCAGCCCGGAGGCCTGCAGATTACGAGGTGTTGTGTGGTCAGCACGACGAATCCTCTCCGCTGTTATTCCTGGCTTTCTAGACCGGGGCCGCCATCTCACCGTCAGATAGCTCCTCAATTATAAACACGTGGGCTGAGTGTACCTCGAACCAGCCCTCAGATCCAGGTAAAAGTCCCTGACCTGGCCGGGAATAGAACCCGGGGCCTCCGGTAAGAGGCAGGCACGCTACCCGTACACTGTGGAGCCGGCTGGTACTTTTAGGTCTCCTCATTTTCGAATTTAACTTAAGACATCCTGCATTCGATTCCCCGCACTGACAGAGTTAAGAAAGGCATGGGATGGGGAAGATACAGCCTTGTTTTTGGGTGCAGTAGAGTTTTCCTTGAGTCTCTCGTAATCGAAATATATACGGCCTGGAAGGTAGTCACCTTCACGGGGTGTAGTACCAAAGTGGTTCCTTTTTTTTTTTTTAAGAAGACAAATTAAATGAAGATTCTACTTCCTCGCAAACGAAGAACGATATTATAAATTTTACGAACAGTTTCAATAATGCAGCCGGTTTATGTTAAGAGTACTAAAGCTATGATTGTACATGGTAACAATCAAAACCAACAATATCTACTGAAGATCCGTCACCGCACTCGGTAGGACCGGCTTTCTTTTCATATTCACCGGGCGAGTTGGCCGTGCAGTTAAGGGCGCACAGCTGTGTGCTTGCATCCGGGAGATAGTGGGTTCAAACACCTCTGTCGGCAGCCCTAAATATGGTTTTCTGTGGTTTCCCATTTTTCACACCAGGCAAATGCTGGGGCTGTGCCTTAATTAAGGCCACGGCCGCTTCTTCCCACTCTCAGCCTTTTCCTTTCCCATCGTCGCCATTGAAGACCTACGGTGCGACGTAAAGCAAATTCTAAATAAAAAATAAAAAATCTTTTCACAACCCCTTCCAAGGAAAAGTTGTATCCACACTACTGGCCTGGACTTACACCCCAGCCACTGAAATTATTTTGTGGGTACGCCACTGCATCCACTCACCAATTAAGGTACAAGGTAAGTCCGAAGATGGTTGGATACTCAAAATACACCACCATAAATGATGCGGTTCTGGCTCAAAAGTATAAAGAAAGGTAAGGGACGGGATCTAGTGTTTTAAGTAGAATCAGTATCAATAGAACGTGACCACCCATTTTAAAAATGTCTCATGTATCGACTGCGATTCAAGCCTGGGCCGTCCTGATGAGGAGATAGAAGCATTGGAACTGAGTTATCACGCCCGCCAATTACCAAGTATTTACCCGCACTTTTGATGGTGCCATTTGAGGTTCCAATCAGTCCCCTGGCATTTGACAAAATATATAGGCCTACCTATCGAACTAAGGCACACATCCGCGATGGTCTTGGCACTGTAAGAATTAAAAAATTTTTTTTCATAACTTACCGAGGATGCACATAGTGTTGGCTTTTCAGTGACAAAACGGTCCCTATTCAAAAAATGTTACTTATATGGCACAAAATGAGGAACTAACGTGCAGATCACAATCCTGTCACAGTCTTCCCAACGCTGCAACTCAAACACAGCACATCTCTCAACCACGGTGCAACCCGAGGATCCCTAGGACATTGTTGTTTCCTGGAACCGATCTGCAAAAGCTGACACGATGTTGTAAGCTTGCAGCTGTTTCTGGACGTGGCCCCCGTTATCTCGGTGGTCACGTTCCGGCCACCTACTGAGTAATCACTTGCTAATTGGCCCTTTCTTCATGTCTTGACATTTGTCAATACACGGTTTCATTCCCAATACTGAGGCCTCTACAGGGAAATATCCTCGCGCATCACAGTCCTAAGTGTCTTCCTTTCATTCAAGCAGTACAAATATAGAGAATTATGTATGTCCCTATTGAGCCCTACTAATAGATTCTTGTCGCTACGTTAATTTAACATTTCGGCGTACGTTTTGAAGTTGTTCGTACCGTACGTAAAACAACGGCTAATCCTCGCTCTAGTTTCATAAAATATTTGGGGGGGGGCCGGCCCCCCTGGCCCCCCCCTGGCTACGCCAGTGTTATAAAGGATACGCATTCTGGCATTGTATGCACTGGTAGGTACACGAATGAGTGGTTTAAGTACAGAACCTTACGGCTACTGTAGGTACAGGTACCTGGACACTAGAGGCGTGCAGTATTCGAACTCGAAACGAGGCAAGATTCACCTTGCTGCATATGCAATCACCATTACGCATGAGTGGAATGTGTAATCTAAAATGCTTGAGTTTCCTCCAGTTCTTTTGACAGGTAGGTGTACATTGTTATCGGACCCCACATTCAATATCATATGACCACTGCTTGTGTTCACCGATATTTTGGTGACGAAGGAAATCATTCCTTACAATGTTATAGAGCAGGGGTTCTCAACCTGGGGGGCGCGCCCCCCCCTAGGGGGGGGGCGTGAAGTGATTTTAACTCGAATATTACAATTTTGTGTAATAAACATTTTTCGAATCTCTCCAAGTGATTGTCGCGCCAAGTCAATCGTTCAAAAGCACTGGTAATTGCCATCTGTCGGCACAAACCTCTGCGGAGCCGCGAAGTTGGAGGTGAAATAAGGAATTTGCTGTGTTGTGAGAAGCAAAATGTAGCCTGAGAGCAGGTGCGGGAACAAGACCACTCAGCGCACGTTTAATTGCACACTTTGTGGACCTGCTTGCGTGAATGTAAACTATGACCATACGCGACATGTTTCAACTCATCAACGATGTAGTAATAATAATAATGTTATTTGTGTTACGTCCCACTAACTACATTTAAGGTCTTCGGAGACGCCGAGGTGCCGGAATTTAGTCCCGCAGGAGTTCTTTTACGTGCCAGTAAATCTACCGACACGGGGCTGTCGTATTTGAGCACCTTCAAATACCACCGGACTGAGCCAGGATCGAACCTGCCAAGTTGGGGTTAGAAGGCCAGCGCCTTAACCGTCTGAGCCACTCAGCCCGGCCAACGATGTAGTAGTTGCTTTCATTTTCCAGTATTATTGTTACATACTGTACAAGGTTTTTCTCATAAACAAAATATATTACATGAAGGAGATAATCGTATAAATGTCGGTATTATATCAAATTAATCTAGTAGCGAGAACAGAAGATAAGGCAATAATAGTAGGCTTAATTATAATACATTTATTTAATATGACATGTCTGGCTTTTACGGCTAGCGTGAAATTCTATGTAGGCCTGCTGGTATTTTGGGCTACAACTAATTAATGTTTAACCACAGCAATTAATGAAACGGTGACATTTTCTCACCAAAGATCTTAAGTGGCAATGAGTTACTACAGTCAGGAGTCGATATTAACTCTGAAGAACAAAGAAAATCGGAGTTTCAGAAGCAACATATGTAGTGGAAGTTCCTCCTTCCCTCTCACCTTGCGGCATATAGACTCGTTTTGTGGGTAGCTCGTCCTTGAATGCTCTGTTCCCACCCCTACACATTCTTATTCTTCCCTTGCAGTCAAATTGGCGAGAGCTACATAGTACAACTGTCCCATCAGAGATGGCGCAGTAATGGCCATGACAACACATCGCCGATAGACCATCAGTGGCCAGGCCAACGAGCTAGAATAACATAGAGGGGCTGTATGCCTGTCATCAGTGCTCCCTGCTTGAAGCAAGTTGATAAGGGGCAGCCATGTTAACGGTTGTCGAAACAAAGTGAATTGGCGCGAGAGCATATGTTGAGGTGACAGGGAGATCGTGCATGCCAATTTAATTCCCTAAGTTTTAAGAAGTAAAAACATAGATTCTCGCTTTCAAGAATGCCAGCCGTAAGCCCAGCGTATGGTTGTACTAATCGGAGTAATAGAACCAAGGATATATCGTACTTTAAGTAAGTATTACTGAATTATAGCCGAGATTCCTTTTTGTAATTTCTGTTTGTAATTAAATCCATTTTATTGTTTACTTAGCGAAAGTACGGATAGCCACGGTAATTGTTTATCGAATTTTGTTTCAGATTTCGTTTAAAGAACAAGGAATTAACGGAACAATGCGTTGTGAGAGCGAAAAGAGATAAATGGTATCCCACTCAATTCAGTTGCTTATGCTCTGTACATTTCCAGCCCTATTTAATTTTCATTCACATTTACAAATAAAGGAAATGGAGCGCCCACCACCAAGAAAACGTAACCACAAAAAAACCCACTTATTTCGTTCAAACGTACACCAAGTATGGTAAATACAGTATTTTACTGCTATTTTTGAAATGTATACAGCCTTTATTGTAGATGCCTGTTGCCTTGGTTTTTAAAACTATGCCACACTTCATAATGGACAACTTTCAAGCTTACCTTTCAGCTATTAATCCCAATATGATATGATATGGTAATGGGAAAAACATGATATCCCCCCTATATTATAATAAATAATTACACTAAACGATTATTGTGGTAAAGTATTCATGGGCCGCCTCTGTGGTGTACTGGTTAGCGTGAGCAGCTGCCACCCCTGGAAGCCCGGGTTCGATTCCCGGCTCCGCCACGAAATTTGAAAAGGGGCACGAGGGCTGGAACGGGATTCTATCAGCCTGAGGAGGTCAACTGAGTAGAAGTGGGTTCGACTCCCACCTCAGCCATCCTCGAAGTGATTTTCCGTGGTTTCCCACTTCTCCTCCAGGCAAATGCCGGGATGGTACCTAACTTAAGGCCACGGCCGCTTCCTTCCCCCCCACAAGGTCCCTGTTCAGCATAGTAGGTGTAGCCCTCCCTCAGAGTTGTATCCCCCGACCCAATGTCTCACGCTCCAGAACACTGTCCTTGAGGTGGTAGAGGTGGGATCCGTCGCTGAGTCCGTAGGAAAAACCAAGGATAAACAGGGTAAACAGATTAAGAAAGGAACACAGTACTCATGAGGATGCAATAATTGTAAAAATATGACCAGAATGAGGTTGTAACCTATTGTAGGTCCCTATGATTTTAAGGCTTCCTGTCATAAATATTTATGTCCATCGTTTTTATTCTAATTTACGCTTAACCACAACAGCCAAGCAGGGTAACGCTCTTGTTCCGATTTCGAGGCCTATTCGTATGTCACAGTGCGATGATTTCGAACTACCCTACAATCAACTGATCGTGATGTTGGCCTCGTGCCGCAATATGATGAAGTGGCGGTATTCGCTTTAATGCTTCAAGCTTTCGGCAACGGTCTTTAATTCTCCCCCAGTGATTCTAAAATGCGTATTTTCTACACTTTTCGTCATTTAAAGGCCATGCCCCCTTGCTTGTGTGACAACAGGAAACATGGCGGACGTTCGTTCTATTAGCTTCACCCAGGCAGCGCTTCCGCCACTCTATGTTATTCTAGCTCGTTGGGCCAGGCCCTTCGACTGTTGATTCTGTGCCTCGCATTAGTGGTGGGCAAAACTCTCGTTCGAGATACTCGAGACTGACGTCACCACTCTCGATGCATCTTCGAGGTCTACGTAGGGATGGGCATAACCCTCGTATGAGTTACTCGAGCCTGACGTCATTATCTCGATGCATCTCGAGGCACGCTCCAATTGGACCTCAGCCAGGACGAATATGGTAGAAATAGAAATGATTAGCAAACATTGAACTCGAGCTATTAGTATGGCTCAGTTGGCTAAATAGCATCGTTGGTTATTATTCTCCGCTACGTTTTATGGTGGTTCGAATCTTCTCTTCAAAGAATTTTTTATTTTGCAATCGGAGTTTCGGCTACCAAACACACGCCTGTTCGTGCAGAAACAACCAAATCGCTAATAGAAGTAATTGTAACGTTACTGAACATACAAAATAACCAATATATAATAAAATCTCTTCCACTTGAGCACATGCAATATACACCAATCATAATGTAAACAAACCTGATTACCTCGTGGCCATGTCATCAGATCAGTTAGCTTTGTATCTGTATTGCACTGAAAAATAGTACTCATAATAATGTTATTTGTTTTACGTCCGTCCTAAATGGTAGTTCTTGACAGATGCCGGGGTGTGGGAATTAAGTCCCGCAGGAGTTCTTTAACGTGCCGGAAGCCAAGGACATGGAATTGTTACCTTTAAAACAGTACACTGACAGAAAATACTGAACACACTGTGATAAAAGTGTACGTGTTTCTATAGAGGGTTATCCCATTACTGTGTTTTGTGTTGTGCGTTTTGGTTATTACATATTACAGGCTTTGTTACTCTGGGTTTTGTGTTGTACGTTTTGGTTATTGAATATTGCAGGCCTTTTCTCTGTTGTGAAGATATTTCCACAGAAATAAGGTTGTTTGTGGTAATAAATCCGAAAAAATCATAATTTAATTACCGGTTCTACTCTATAACGAGCCACCGGAGACTACGGGTACCTTCTACCAATATACACAGAAGGTTTCCCTCAACAGTTTCCGAAAGTTTGTCGACGGAATTCGGCTTCATCCTGTGTATGTGCCTTCAGGTTGGATAATATTGTGGCTGGTCTTGAATGATCCTTTTCATGGAAACGATCAATTTGTTACCATACTTATATAAAAATATCGATAGTCCAGAATGAGACTTAACCCGAGAACGAGTCCCTTTTCAGATACATGCACACATACACCAGTATCTTTATGCCATTACCGGTATATTTTCCGTTCTGTTAAAATTATTACACAACTCGATGCGTCGTAAAAGAAATGGTTTCAATAAAATGTTTAAAATATGTCACACTCTTTATTACTATTTATTTCACATACCCAGTTCCCGAACCATAGGAACTAATCAATGAAGAATAAAATATTTTACCTAGCCGAGAATTGAACCAGGAAGTACTTGGACCAAGCGCCAGCACGCTAACCATTTCGCCGTGGAAACGGACAGTGCGTAAGTAAAATACAGGAAGTACAGGTATTAATTTGACTGCGAGTAGATTAAAAGAACTGGGCGTATCGTCATTAATTGTTATAATGATGTTATTTACTTTACGTCCCACTAACTACTTATTAAGATTTTCGGAGACGTCGTTAGTTGATCAGCAGGCGTAGTATAGCGAGGAATAACATGCGCATGATGTCCCGATTCAAACTTCGAGATAGGATTACCGGTACGAGTCATGGACTGCATCACTTGCTCGAAATGCATCGAGAGCTCTCGATACGTTTCCCAGCACTGCCTCGAGACAAAGAGCTCATGCACCTGACGTCACTATACGGCATCGAGACAGCATCATGAGGCACGTACTGTATCGCTTGCTCAGAATGCATCGGGAGCTTTGCATCACGCGACCCATCACTACCTCGCATACTTTCGCAGTGGACATGTGTGTCAAGTTTTTTATTGTGAGTGTTGCGTACGCTTCGCTGTAAAAGTGCGACTGTGTGAATTGTGTTATTTAACACTGTGACTTTTTTAAATTGATAACGATGTCCAATAAGAGACTGTACAATGATGACTACATTAAATATGGCTTCACAGTCGTTGAACGGAACGGAATACAACAGCCTCAATGTGTAATCTGCCACTGTGTTCTGAGTAACGATGCGATGAGGCCCGTGCGTTTGGAGAGACATTTAAACACGAATCATTCAGGCTTAAAAGACAAACCCACAGAATTTTTTGCAACTAAACTCAACTCACTAAAACGTATGAAATTAGATTCATCGGGTACTTTTAACCAAGAAAATGAGAAAGCAGTGGAAGCATCATATGAACTAGCTCTTCTGATTGCCAAAGACAAAAAAGTACACACAATTGGGGAAACATTAGTAAAGCCGTGTATGTTATTAGCTGCAAATATAGTTTTGGGTGAAGGGAGTCGGCAGAAATTGTCTCTTTCTCTTTCCGATAACACAGTGAAGTGCAGACTTCAAGAACTGTCAGAAGACATTAAAATGCAAATTTTGGAGAAGGTGAAAGCATCTCCAGTGTTTTCAATTCAGTGTGATGAAACAACCGATGTGGCCCATTGTTGTCAACTGATTGTATATTGTCGATTTGTCGACAGTGGAATTTTAAGAGAAGAAATGTTATTCTCTCAATTTTTGAAAACAACTTCGAAAGCTTGTGATGTGTTTTCTGCCATCGATAGTTTTTTCCAAGAACATGGACTTTCCTGGGAAAATGTAGTGGGTATATGTACGGATGGTGCACCTGCTATGATCGGGTCACGTTCTGGGTTTCTCATATTGGCCGAAGATAAAAATCCAAACATCATGGGAACCCACTGTATGATTCACAGACAGGCTTTGGCAGCCAAAACCTTGCCCCAAGATTTTAATAACACTCTAAAAGTCGCTATAAGAATTGTGAACTCTGTGAAGACAAGTTCTTTACAGACAAGATTGTTTGAAGCCCTTTGTGTTGACCTTCAAGCCGATCACAAAACTCTCCTTTTCCACACAGAGGTTCGCTGGCTATCAAAAAAGGGAACATGTTGGCTCGGCTGTTCGAATTAAAGTCTGAAGTTGAAAATTTTCTTCTTGGTGAAGGTAAGAACGATCTGTATGAAGTGTTTACTGATGCCAATTTTATCGTCTCATTGGCATATCTTTGCGATTTTTTTGAAGCTTTGAACAGTTTGAACTTAAAGCTCCAAGGCAAAAACTCCAATATTATGCTTGGTTATGATGCCATCAGAGCTTTCCTGGAAAAAATACAGTTATGGAAACGCCGGCTTCAATTGAACAACTTCTCATCCTTTCACCGCCTTAATGAAATTTTGCCGGAAAATGAACGTGATCGTAATAAACTTAAAATGCAAATTCAGTCACGTTTGGATTCCCTGGCACAAGAATTCAATTCCTACTTTCCTGATATCTCGTCAGATGAATGGTCCTGGATGTTAACAAGAAATCCATTTGCCATTGACAATGAAGCACTGCCAGCACAACTTCAAGAAGAAGCCATCGATTTGAAGTGTGATTCAAAGCTAAAAGATGATTACAAAATATTAGGACTGGGCGACTTTTGGGTAAACTGTCTTGCAGTGTATGCTGAAATAGCTAAAGTAGCATTGCGTGTCATTGTCCCATTTTCAACGACATATTTATGCGAGTCAGGATTTTCAACGCTGAGTGTCATAAAAATAAAGCAGCGCTGTCGGCTTGATGTTGCAAGTGATCTCTGCTGTACCCTGTCAAATATCAAACCAAACATACCGAATCTTACCAAGAGAAAACAGTGTCAACCCTCTCACTGACATTTGTTGACTAATTGAAGGATTTATTGTAAAAGAAGTGTATTCTTTGTATTGTGCTAGAATGAAGTTAGTATGTCGTAGATATAAAGCGCGTACTTCATATTATTTTTCATAAAGAATTGAATAATGGAATTATTCATTTTCTAGTGTCATTAGGTTAGGTCACTATCCTCCATGTCAGTATATCGGAAAGGTTATAGAAGCGACCGGGGGGGGGGGGGGCGATGACCACCCGTATCTGGAAAGGGGGCGTCAGCTGGCAAAGGTTGGGAACCACTGTTATAGAGTATTCGCGTCATATCTAAAGTTAGCATAATTACACAACAACAACAACAACAACAAGAGTACAACAAGCAATTCCATGGAAAGGAAATATTATAAGAAGTAGGCCTACTACTAATTTAACATTCTAAATCCAGCATCATCATACACAAATTCAGTATTTCCACTGATTAACATTACCGCGAACTAAGGCCACGGCCGCTTCCTTCCCACTCCTAGCCCTTTCCTGTCCCATCGTCGCCTGAAGACCTATCTGTGTCGGTGCGACGTAAAACAACTAGAAAAAAAAACATTACCGCTTACAATACTACAGGTTGAGCTTTCTACTAGCTTAACATTACAAGTGATTATAAAGTGAAGTTAAACCATCCTTACCCTACAACTATAACGACAACAACGAAAGAAAATATGACAAGAAATATTACGAGTTTAACTTTCTAAATCCAGCATCATTATACACTAATTCACATACAGCATAAGTATTTCCATTACTTAACACTATGGCTTACAATACTATAGGTTGAATGTACTACTAGCTACTACTAACACTACAAGTGATATTAAGTTAAAACAAAACCACCCAACAACTACAACAACGAGAGTACAACAAGCAATTCCATGAAGAGAAAATATTAGAAGACATACTACTAGTTTAACATTCTAAATCCAGAAGAAAATTACAAATTCAGTGTCCGTCATTTACAGCTTTCAATTTTTTAATTTTACACTAGCATTAATCATCTTAAAGGATTTGATACCGGAAGAGAATCTATCAAAGACTGCTGCAGGTAATTTATGCCAATCCCTTATGGTCCTGTTTACGAAGGAAAACTTGCCCACATCAGTATGCTGGTTATTATTACACTACTGTCAGTGACAATTGCCACCGGGATATGTCCCATTTGCGATGTATTTGTTAATAATAATAATAATAATAATAATAATAATAATAATAATAATAATAATAATAAGGTACTTCGGTATATGACAGTGCAATGTATAATTGTGTCTAGTTGTACGCGACAACCTGAAGACGATGTCCCAAATGCAACGTAAGTCGTGGATGTCGGTTATTTTGAAGAGATGCGACGTTGCACAACCTGCTGTATTTTTTATTCAAAAGAAGTAAAATACGTCTGCAGAAAAACTTCTGGGATGGTCCGACACTTAAAAACACATGAGGAGGAATAGTCACAGAACACCGCTGGTCCGGTCTAAATCACAAGAAGGTACCCTGCCGACGATTGTGAGGCATCCAGGTAGGTTTACATCCTAATAACAGATATTAACACATTATACCGGTTATTCAGATAAGAAGTTCGCTTGAAATAACACTTCAACAGTTTAAGATACTACCGAGCTCGATAGCTGCAATCGCTTAAGTGCGGCCAGTATCCAGTATTCGGGAGATAGTAGGTTCGAACCCCACTGTCGGCAGCCCTGAAAATGGTTTTCCGTGGTTTCCTGTTTTCACACCAGGCAAATGCTGGGGCTGTACCGTAATTAAGGCCACGGCCGCTTCCTTCCCACTCCTAGCCCTTACTTGTCCCATCGTCGCCATAAGACCTATCTGTGTCGGTGCGACGTAAAGCAACTAGCAGCAAAAACAGTTTAAGATACTGGGATTCTGTCTTCACGTTCGTTAATGGTATTAAGGAGCTCATAGTTCAACATGTAGTGCTTTCCTAGACTTTTGACAAAATTTATCGTCACACACGTTTCCATATGAGAACTGCTAATGATAACTATGAAGCTTACACTCGTAGTTAACTGGGACGTCGCACAGCTCGCAGCACACGAGAATCGGTCTCGAGAGCGTAGCCCATCACCCCTGCTGAAAGAATTCGAGCAAAATCGGACGTTTTAGATTACACGTTCCAGTCATGTGTAATGGGGGTTGCAAATGTAGCAAAGCACATCTTCCCCGTCTCAAGTTCTAACATTGCACGCCTCTAGTATCCTATCTACAGTTATTCACAAATTATGCAGGGCTATTCAGCTAAGATGGTCACTCCAAATATGTCGTGAACAGTTTAAGACACTGACATTCGTTTTTCACTGTCATTAATAGTATTAAGAGGTTCAGAGTTGAACTTGCAGTACTTCTCCAAGCTTTTGGCAAAATGTATTGGCTCACACGTTTTCATATGGGAACGTTATTTCACGCAATAACTGCCAATGATATACTATCAAGTTTACAGCCGTAGTTACTGGTACATCGCACAGATTGCACTACAGGAGGATCGGTCTCGAGATCTGTGACGTCATTCTCGAGAGTCTCGAGCGAGAGCGTTGCCCATCACTAATTCTCTCATTACATGCAGTGCGAGTATGCGAATGAATAGGCTAAGTACAGAAACTGACGGCTACTGTAGGTACACTTACCTGGATACTAGAGGCGTGCATATTCGAACTCGGGACGAGGCAAGATGCGCCTTGCTGCATATGCAACCACTATTACGCACGAGTGTAATCTAAAATGCTTGAGTATGCTCCAGTTCTTTCGACAGGTAGGTGTACATAGTTATCAGACCCCACATTCAATATCATACGACCACTGCTTGTGTGTACCGATATTTTGGTGACGAAAGAAATAATTCCTTACACTGTTATATAGTATTCGCGTCATAATTAGGTAATTCGGTATATGGCGGTGCAATGTGTAATTGTGTCCAGTTGTACGTGACAACTTGAAGCCTATGTCCGAAACGCAACGTAAGTCGTGGATGTCGGTTATTTTGAAGAGATGTCGCATAACACAGCTCGCGAGAGTCGCGAGATCTGTGACGTCAGTCTCGAGACTCTCGAGCGAGAGCGTTGCCCATCACTACTATTAAGGAAAGTGAAGACAGAATGCCAGTAGCGTAAACTGTTCACGAGTTATTTCAGGTGGACTTCTTAGCTGCATAACCTGTATAATTTGTTAATAACTGTTATAAGGATGCAAATCTACCTGGATGCCTGACAATCTTTGTCGGCAGGGTAGCTTCTTGTGATTCAGACCGGGCCGGAGGTGCTCTGTGACTATTCCTCTTCCTTTATATTGTGTTCTTAAGTGCCGGATCATCCCAGAAGTATTTCTGCCGACGTATTTTACTTCTTTTGAACAAGCAACACAGCAGGCTGTGCTATGTGAGATATCTTCAAAATAACCGACATCCACGACTTACGTTGCGATTCGGACATCGTCTTCAGGTTGTCGCGTACAACTAGTACAATTTCACATTGCACCGTCATATATCGAAGTACCTAATTATGACGGGAATACTCTATAACATTGCAGGGAGTTATTTCCTTTATCACCAAAATATCAGTAAACACAAGCAGTGGTCGTATGTTATTGAATGTGGAGTCTGATAACGATGTACACCCACCGGTCGAAAGAATTGGAGCAAACTCAAACATTTTAGATTACAGATTCCACTCATACGTAGTGCTGGTTGCATATGCTGCAGGGTGCATCTTGCCTCGTTTCGAGTTCGAATAATGCACGCCTCTAGTATCTAGGTAGGTGTAGGCCTACCTACAGTTGCCTTCAGGTTCTGTACTTAAACTACTCATTCGTGTACCTACCAGTGCATAGAATGCCAGAATACGTATCCTTTATCATTGTTATACTGCGTCAAAATAGACCTCGGTAAAAATGAACGCCCTAGTCGCTTGTTGACACGTATTTACGAAATGGAGAAGGCTCGTGGTTGGCTATTCGCATATTCGGCGCAAACAATATTCAGCTCCGACTACCTGTAGGCCTACGACACGCCGTTCGCCGCACAATGCGGGGACAACGCTCTCGAGATCTCGAAATTTCTCGCGAGAAATAGTGCCTGCGCTAGTCTTGAGAAATCTCGAGACCTAGTCTCAGACTGCCCATCACTAGTATTATTACTATTTTCATCAACAGCAACGTGTTCATTGGGATGAATTTTACATATGTTTCTTTGTACAGCATTGATGAAGGGTCTAACTTGAAGAAATCTGTCATGAACAGGATCCTTTGCATCTACCATATCTGAGTCGTTGTTTGTATGAGTTTTTAATTTAATTTCGTGCGGCTATTTCTAGCCGAGTGCAGCCCTTGTAAGGCAGACCCTCCGATGAGGGTAGGCGGCATCTGCCATGTGTAGGGAACTGCGTGTTATTGTGGTGGAGGATAGTGTTATGTGTGGTGTGTGAGTTGCAGGGATGTTGGGGACAGCACAAACACCCAGCCCCCGGGCCATTGGAATTAATCAATGAAGATTAAAATCCCCGACCCGGCCGGGAATCGAACCCGGGACCCTCGGAACCGGAGGCCAGTACGCTGACCATTCAGCCAACGAGTCGGACGTTTATATGAGTGAAAGTCCGCAAGTGTCAAACCTATTTCTTGACATAACGTCTGCAATTGGAGCATACCTCATTCCTTCTGCCCAATACATCCGATACGAGGGCATTTTTACATTGCTACTCTCTAGGTGAATTGCAATGAACTGTTCGATTTCTGCAAAATTTGTTCTAACACACCTCCCGTTCACGTGCAGAGAGTACAGATTTGTTTCATTGACTGAATTATCAATGATAGATTCGTCAAATAATAAATTAAAATATTGGTTTGTTGAGACCTATGGTTCAGGTGTCCCGGGTTCGTTTGCCTCCGGGGTCGGGTTTTTTAATCATGTCTGATTAATTCTTCTGGATGGGGGCTGGGTGTTTGTCCCAACACTTTCCCCTTCATATTCAGACAACATACTACACTACGAACTACCACAGAAACACGCAATAGGGTTTGCGACAGGAAGGGCATCCGACCGTAAAACAGGGCCAAATTGTGTGTGTGTGTGTGTGTGTGTGTGTGTGTGTGTGTGTGTGTGTGTGTGTGTGTGTGTGTGTGTGTGTGTGTGTGTAAAGCAGTAGAAGAAATTTCGGTGTCAGCAATTCCTTTATGGCGGAGGCATTTGAAGATCATATTCAAATACCGGTACTGCTTTATAACATTCAAACGACGTAATTCTTTTCCAACTTGGTTGTTTTCAGTATCATCCACGGTTACATGCTCAACTTCGACCTGTATTTCTGATGGAACCTCACTCGGTCCTGGTACAGACAAGAATTCATCACAAACAACATAATCATTGTGTATCCCTTACTCTGCTCAACCACACCTCGGGTAGAAGTGCCACCCCCAAGAGTTGGCGAAGGAGGTTAGATAGACGACAGTTTAGCACGCGTCATGCCTAGACTCAGATTAAGACCGAGTTCGCTAACCCATGCTCTCTCAAGTCAGATGTCCCTTTTAGTAGCTTCTTTCGACAGTATTCCATAAGATAACGACATCCTATTGTCTCGAGGTGTCAGAGGTCGTAGCGCGCGGCCTTATAGGTTATATGTTACAAGTTGTGAGACCCTGAGGTAGCTCTATAGTTGAGTCTAAACGAATAGAGTATAGCAGGCATCTTGCATAGCAGGCCTGGCCTCAGTTCTCGAAAGTCAATCTGATAAAACTAATGGGTCATAAGTTATAAGTTGTGAGCCCCTGAGGTGACCCTCTAGTTTAGGTCTATAAGAATAGAGTATATCAGCTATCTTGCATAGCAGGTCGTGCGTCATTTCTCGAAAGTCAGGGTGATAAAATTAATACGTCATAAGTTACAAGTTGTGAACCCCTAAGGCAGCCCTCTCGTTAAGGTCTATACGAATACAGCATAGCAGTCATCTTGCATGGTAGCCCTTGCCTCAGTTCTCGAATCTCAGGCTGAACAAACTAATAGGTTATAAGTTACAAGTTGTAAGCCCCTGAGGCAGCTCTGTAGAGTTAGACCTATAAGAACAATGTATTGCCATTAGCTCCTGGTCTATCTCCTTAAATTTAGTCTCATATAACCAATGTATAGCAACCATCTTGCCTCGGGGGCCCTAGCACTAGGAAGTTGTACGCAGGCGCCATCTTGCGCAATCGCCCTAGGCCGTCATATTAAGTCCTAATTCTCTCCTGAGTCAGCTTTCTCCACAAGAGCCTATGTATAACCGCCATCTTGCGCAGTAGCCCCTGGGCCAGGTTTCTCAATAAGAGCCCGTGTATAGCCGCCATCTTGCGCAATCACCCTAGGCCATCATCGTAAGGCCTAAGTCCTCCCTAAGCCAGCTTTCTCCATAAGAGCCTATGTATAACCGTCATCTTGTTCCAAGTTCAACTCCAAGTCTTGAGAAGTTAACGCGTGGTCAGCGTAATGTTAGACCTGCAGTTAGCCCTGGTATCAAAGGTGAGGTTAGGCCGGGAAGGGTATCTGGCAACATGGCTTCGGCATCTTGCCGTAAAAGTGAGGTTAGGCCCCTCCAAGATGGCGATTGTGAGGTTAGGCTCGCTCTCTTGCGCGATCAGCTAAGATGCCCACCGCAAATAAGTCGTGAACAGTTTAAGATAATGACATTCTGTTTTCACTTTCGTTAATGGTATTAAGGGGTTCATATTTGGACATGCAGTACTTTTCCTGCCTTTTGACAAAGTTTATTGACTCACACGTTTTCATATGAGAACGTTATTTCACGCAATAACTGCAAATCATATACTATCACTACAGAAGAATCGGTCTCGAAATTCTCGCGAGAGTCTCCAGATCTCCGACGTCAGTAAAAAGTAAGGTTAAGCCTCTCCAAGGTGGCGTTGTCGACAACGGTTGCGAGGTATCCAGGTACGTGTACATCCCATCTACAGTTATTCACAAATTATGCAGGGTTAATCAGCGAGCATTGCCCATCACTAGGTACACGTACCTGGATACTAAAGACGTGCATTATTCGAACTCGAGGTTAGAGCCAAAGCGGCAGCAGCGGGGCCCCTCTCGGATGTTGATATGGGACCTGTAACAGGAACCATTCGAGACCAGAAAAATTTCTTTTGCACATATTATTTCAGAAGTTGTGTGGCTGTTGACCACGGCAGGAGAAGTATAACTGGGCGCATGAGTTTTATTCTTGGAGGCGGGGGACAGCTATGGCAGTACGTTGAATTAAATAGTAATAATTAAATGGGAAGATTTTTACAAAACATAGACTTCACAAAGTTATTTTACAATTCAGGGGGTACCCTACTAATTTACAATCATCACGTACTATAAAGTGCGGCTCCACGGCTAAATGGTTAGCATGCTGGCCTTTGGTCACAGGAGCCACGGGTTCGATTCCCGGTAGGGTTGGGAATTTTAACCACCATTGGTTAATTTCGCTGGCACTGGGGCTGAGTGTCATCATTTCATCCTCATCACGACGCGCAGGTCGCCTGCGGGTGTCAAATGAAAAGTCCCGCATCTGGCGAGCCGAGCTTGTCCTCGGACACTCCCTGTACTAAAAGCCATACGCCATTATTATTATTATTATTATTATTATTATTGCGTATTATACTTCATTAAACACAAGAAAATGCTAATTTTGTCTTTAGCAAATATAAGGAGGCACGCCAACAGCCACGTTTAACGGAGAAGTACTTACAACTAAACGTAACTATTAACAGAAAGGAAAGAAAACCTGCATGTAACTGTACTTCTAAGTTACCATACCATTAACAATAGGACGTACGTCCTTTAAGCAGGATTTGCATGGGAGAGGTGTACTTTAAACATTCTCTCGGTCTTAGGATGACTTACTAAGAAAGTTACGGGAGTTACACAATGATGCACGGTCCATGGGATCTGGGGACAAGTTTGCCACACGGCACAAAGTTCCTCACCATTACTTGCTCACCTACTTTCAAATTGGTGGGTCGGCGTCTACGATCGTACCTTTCTGTGAGAGGGGCCTTCTAATTGTCTCTAGCTTTCATCCATAGATCATGGATATTGTCTGGTTCTATTATCTCTGTTAATAACTCTTTGATACACCATAAATTAGAAGGATGTTCGGAGTGAACTCGAACATCAACGAGATGGGAGAGAATTTGTGGGACTCATGGATGACTGAATTAAAGGCGAATGCAAGCCAGTTCAAGGAAGTATCCCAGCGTGAATTGTCTTCATGATGAAAAGCAATGAGTGCCGATCGGAGATTGGCATTAACTCGCTTTGCCATAAAATGAAATGGCGTATGGCTTTAAGTGCCGGGAATGTCCGAGGACATGTTCGGCTCGCCAGGTGCAGGTCTTTTGAGTTGACTCCCGTAGGGGACCTGCGCGTCGTGATGAGGGTGAAATTATGATGAAGACGACACATACACTCAACCCCAATGCCAGCGAAATTAACTAATGATGGTTAAAATTCCTGACCCTGCCGGGAATTGAACCCGGGACCCTTGTGGCCAAAGGCCAGCACGCTAACCATTTAGCATGGAGCCGGACGCTTTGCCATAAAAGGCTGGGGATAATAGGCCGATGTAATTACGTGAGAAACAGATCAAAGCAAAATTTACGAGATAAATTATATGTGAAAGCCTTAGCATTATCAAAAACAAGATACTGGCATGGTCCGAAAGAAGCGAAATTAGGATTTAGGCTAGAAATAATAGTTTGAGCAGTGGCAAGCTTAGTTTGGAATAACCAAGGAAAACGGGTGAACCCGTCTACGCACACGAGTAGGAATTTGTTCCCATTTCCTTTGAAAGCCGGGAACGCTCCCACATAATCAGTATACAACCTCCGTGCGGTTCGGGATGCGCAGCTGTGTGCTTGCATCCGGGAGATAGTGGGTTCGAACCCCACTGTTGCCAGCCCTAAAGATGGTATTCCCTGGTTTTCCATTTTCACACCTTAATTAAGGCCACGGCCGCTTCCTTCTCAACTCCTAGGCCTTTTCTATCCCATCATCGCCATAAGACCTATCTGTGTTGGTGCGACGTAAAGCAAATTGTAATATATATATATATATATACTAGCAAGATACCCGTGCTTCGCTACGGTATTATACTGAAATTTTTATTTATATGCCAGGATAATCTTCTGTAATCTAAGAACGTTCTCCGAAGGAAAAGATGGCTGTTGAAAACGAACGCAGGAAAGATTAAAAATGATCGGTTTATGATCAGAATACATACATCGAAAATCTACAGCCTGTTTCTAGTCATTCGATAGGGTCAGGAATGGAATGAATAAAGCCCCATCTAGCGGCGACTGTAGGAATTGTACCGGCTGCCGAAGCACACCTCTGGGGCAATGATCGATGAATGACAAATGAAATGAAATATTGTACAGTGTTGCTGGAATGAATGATGACAGGAAAAACCGGAGCATCCGGAGAAAAACCAGTCCCGCCTCCGTTTTGTCCAGCACGAATGTCACATGGAGTGACCGGGATTTGAACCACGGAACCCAGCTCTGAGAGGCCGGCGCACTGCCGCCTGAGCAACGGAGGCTCCTTATAAGTTACATTATGAACAGTAAAATAATTGGTCTCACCTCCTTTTACACCCCACCGTAGTTAAGTTTCTTTACCACCCCCCTACCCCGCACCACCAAAACATTAAAAGAAGGCGTGTTTCTTTATGTTTAAAGGAGATTCCAAACACCAATGTTCACGGCTATTACCTTCAGTTTTGAGATATAAGTACCCCCATAAAAAATTCACTTTTTCACTTCCTTTCACACTCCCCCCCCCAGTTGATTTTTCCAGCAAAAAATACTTGTTTGTTTAATGGTAAAGGATCTTCTAAATACCAATTATCACGACTCTAACTTCTTCAGTTTTTGATTTATGTGTCCTCGTGAAAGGAATTCAACTCCTTTCCAATCCCGCCCCCTAAGATGGTCCCCCCCCCCCCCAAACGCGCTTTTCTTTGTTTTTAAAGGAGATCAAAATACCAATTTTCACGTCTGTAACAATTTTAGTTTTTATGAGATGTATGTATTCTCATACAATTAAGTCAATTAATTGTTCAATTCTTTAAGCCCCCTCCCCCTTATTGAATTTTCCGAGAATACGTGTTTCTTTACTTTTAAAGCAGATTCTAAATATCAAATTTAACGTCTGTAACATCATCATTTTTGAGATATCAGTAGCCTCATAAAAGAATTCCACACCATTTTCAGTCACTTTTATCCTCCCCCCCTACCCAAGTGGTATTTCAGAAAACTAAAAATACACATTTCTTTATTTTTAATAGAGATAAAAAATACCTATTGCACTTCTGTAACATGTTAAGTTTTTGAGATATATCTTACTCTAGAAATTTTCATTTTAAAATTTCACCCCTTTTTAGTTCCCCTTAAGTGGAGTTTCCAAAAACAAATCACCTATGTTTCTTTACATTTACAGGAGATTCCAAATACCCACTTTTTACGTCTGTAACGTTTTACGTTTCTCAGATATTCTGTAGATATAGTCTATCAAAAAATTCACCCCAATTTGTCACTCCTGTTTAACCGCCATTAATTGGATTTTCCAAAAGCAAGAAAATACGTGTTTCCTTATTTTTAAAAGAGATCAGATATACAAATTTTCAGTTCTGTAATATCTTCAGTTTCTTAGATATATGTATCCTCATTAAAGGCATTCAACCCATTATTCGCCCTTTTACACCCCTACAGAAAACAAAAAATGCGTGTTCCTTTATTTTTAAGGGAGATTCTAAATACCAATTTTTACATCTATAAACCTTAAAAGTTTTGAGATATAGATACATTCATTTTCAAAATTCACCCCCTTTTCACCCCCCATTAATTGGATTTTCCAAAAACAAAAAATACGTGTTTCCTTATTTTTAAAGGAGATCCCAAACACCAATTTTCAGGTCTGTAATATCTTCAGGTTCTGAAATATAAGTAGCCACATTAAAGGCATTCAATCCCTTTTTCACCCCTTTTCACCCGATTGGGATTTTCCGAAAACAAAGAAATACGTGTTTCTTTATTTTGAAAGTAGATTCTATGTACCAATTTTTACATCTGTAAAGTTTGAAAGTTTTGAGATGTAGATACAGTCATTTTAAAACTTCACCCTCTTTTCACACCCCCATTAATTCGATTTTCCAAAAACAAAAAAATACGTGCTCCTTAATTTTTAAAGGAGATCCCAAACACCAATTTTCAGGTCTGTAATATCTTCAGGTTCTGAAATATAAGTAGCCACATTAAAGGCATTCAACCCATTTTTCACCCCTCCTATTGGGATTATCCGAAAACAAAAAAATTCATGTTTCTTTATTTTTAATGAAGATTCTCAATACTAATTTTTAGATCTGTAAACTTTCAAAGTTTTGAGATTTAGATACACTCACTTTAAAAATTCACCCCCCTTCTCACCCTCCCAGTAAGTGAATTTTCCAAAAACAAAAAATACGTATTTCTTTATTTTTAAAAGAGATCAAAGGTACCAATTTTCAGGTCTGTAATATCTTCAGTTTCTGAGATATAACTACCGGTATCCTGATTAAAGGCATTCAACCCGTTTTGCACCCTTTTTCACCCCTCCTATTGGGATTTTCTGAAAACAAAAAAATATGTGCTTCCTCATTTTTAGAGAAGACTTTAAATACCAATTTTTACGTCTGTAAACTTTGCAAGTTTTGAGATATAGATACACTCATTTTAAAATTTCACCCCCCTTTTCACCCCTTTAGCGACGGAATATCCAAAAATCCTCTCTTAGCGAGCATCTACATCTTAATATGCATGTATCCCCAAAATTTCATTTCTTTATGTCCAGTAGTTTTGGCTCGGCGATGATGAATCGGTCAGTCAGTCAGTCAGGACAAGTTATTTTATATATATAGATATACAACCTCTTCATAGGGCGAGGCTTGCTGTGAAGATAAGCTCGACCTTGGTGTTCAATAGGGGCTTGCTGACCAAGCATGTTTTACAAGCCTTAACCAACTCCTTAATTTCGCCATCAATAGATTTCCAGGTGAACAATTCCCTAATTTACTAACAGTCTTGAAAATGCCCAGATATCCTCCAAGAGGAGTCTGATGATAATACTTGAAGTTTATTGGTACTAATACAGCGGGAATAACTATTTTCATATTTTGATAATGGCGAGAGGGGCAACACATTCCTCAGGACACAAGGGACAACATGATCCCCAGAAGAAAGGGTTTCTATAATAGGCCCAAGCACAGGATCTTCAAGTTGGAACTTAAAAATGTCATGATATAAGAGTGGGGCATGAGGGAGAATGGCATTAACTGTAGAATTAACAGAAGGCTGTGGTTGAGAACTCACCACAGAATCAGCATTCCTAGTGGAATCGCCCGAAAACATTCTACTCAGACTATCGGCGACTACATTCTCAGTCCCACAAATGTGTCGTACATCAAATTGAAAAGAATAATTGTGGATTGCCCTCCTAGCTAGACGACCAGTACGGCGGGGCGTGCCTAGAACCCAAGTTAGGGATTGGTAGCCTGTTTCAAGTGTGAACTTGCATGGTCTAAACACATGCGGTATTTTTCAAAAGCAAACAAGTACAACAAGACATAATTTATACACGGAATACTTAGCTTCTTGTGGAGACAATGTGCGAAATGCGTAGGCTATAGGTCGCCTACTGAGTTTAGACTCTTGAAGAAGGACTGCTGTATAGCAGACGAAGAGGCGTCGGTCTGCACAATAATGTTTTAGAGAAATTTGGCATGGCCAATACTGGGGCGTTACAGAGAGCTAATTTGAGGTCTTCAAAAGCGGCCTGTTGAGAAGGACCCCACTCGAGCTTAGCACCTTTCCGACGAGGTAAATTCAACGGGGCGGTCCTATTAGCAAAATTAGGAGGAATATTTTAAAGAAGTTAACCAAGCCAAGAAGTCGAGCTACTCCTTTGACATTCTTAGGCAGTTGGAACTCACGAATCGCCTGAGTTCTAGAATGATCCACAGACAATCCGTAAGGAAAAACTATATGTCCTAGGAATGGTGAATGAAAACCTTGGATAACTTTACCGCAAGTCCTGCTTTCCTAAGGCGCTTAAGAACTTCTTCCAGATGAACCACGTGTTCTTCAAAAGTTTCGGAATACACAACGGCGTCCATCAAGATAGTGACAAACGCAGGTGATTCTTTTTAGAATTGGCTTTACGTCACACCGACGCAGATAGGTCTTATGGCGACGATGGGATAGGATAGGCCTGGGAGTGGGGAGGGGAGCGGCCGTATCCTTAGTTAAGGGTTCAGCTCCAGCATTTGCCTGGTGTGAAAATGGGAAACCACGGAAAACCATCTTCAGGGCTGCCGACAATGAGGCTTGAGCCCACTATCTCCCGAATGCAAGCTCACAGCTGTGCGCCCCTAACCGCACGGCCATCTCGCCCGGTACAGTGAATTTGACGTCAGAGAGACCCTATGTAGGAATCTAGTTAAGATAGCCACGCCAGAAGGGAAACCGAAGGGAATTCCGCTGAATTCGTATAGATTCCAATCCGTTGCAAAGGCGGTGAGGTGCTTAGAGTCTTCGGAAAGATGGATCTGATTATAAGCCTGATTTAGATAGAGTACAGTAAAAATTGAGCATTGCAAAACCCACGAAAAACATGAATGGATGTCAGGGAGAGGGACTGATTGAAGCACTGCCTTTTTGTTCAACGTCCTATAGACCACGGAAGAATAGGCCGAAGTAGATGGATGAATAATCCCATCATCCAATATCTTACAAATCATTTCCCTGAGAGCTTTCATGTTAGGAGGTGACACTCTATACGGAGGGAATCTCACGGGCACTGAGTCTGTCACGTCAATCTTATATTCAGTGACGCCAGTCGCATCTAGTTTTTCTGAGAAGACATCAGAAAATGACTGGCACAACTTACGAATGCTATTAGCCTGGTCCTCAGGTAAATGTCCAAGAACTCATAGCATATCATACTGAGGGGGCGAAACAATAGAAATTGATGCAAAAGTACATAGCAAGAGAGGTATAGACATATTACTAGCAAATTTGAAAGTGCAGGATCACCTTTGAAGATCCACCACGATGCCTGAGTACCACTTGAAATCTGCACCCAGACACGACAAATTCTTTGCTACATACAATTTAACTTTCCAAGTAAAGTTCGAAACTCTATTTTTTCGAAAATAAAACCCAACATTTCTAGAGAAGACGAGTTGGCCGAAACACATTTCAGTCAGGGATTAACATAATTTGAAAATTTTCACAGAGACCTCAATTTAGAATACCAGTCTGCACTAATAATATGCCGGGAGAGTTAGACGTGCGGATAGGAGCGCACAGCTGTGAGCTTGCATCCGGGAGATAGTGGTTTCTAATCCCACTGTCGGCAGTCCTGAAGATGGTTTTCCGTGGTTTCCCATTTTCACACCAGGCAAATGCTGGGGCTGTACCTTAATTAAGGCCACGGACGCTTCCTTCCAACTAATAGCCCTTTCCTACCCCATCGTCGCCGTAAGACCTATCTGTGTCGGTGCGACGTAAAGCCACGAGAAAAAAATAATAGCTACAACACTTCCCGAGTCTAATAAGGCGATAAAGAACTGATTATTGATTTCATTTTTAAGAAATGTTACTACTCGCCATGAATCAGTGGATATTTTCAGGGATTCCTCAGGGCAATATAGTCTCCACCTCAGAAATATCACCTTCATTTATAACAGAAATAAGGGTACCAATTTTACTCTTAGCTGAGTCTGAAGAAGGAGAACAGGGTGGCTCAGCTTGGTGACCTAGTCATATATTGTTGTTAGAACTTGAACAGGTGTTGATGGATTTCGAATGTTTATAATTTTTAGCTCTATGCAGAAATGAACCACATTTGTAACACCCAGCTACTGCAGAAGGTCCAGGTTGAGAAATTTTAGACGTTATTGAGGGACGTTTGTTCCTCAAATGATCTGTCGACCAACAAGCATAACATTTACGTTGAGGGGGTCTACATAGAGGTGGCCGGGAAATGATAGACAAAGGTGGTGGGTCTCGAGCAATTCGTTGTGTATGGGCGTATTTAACTCCCTGCGCTGAGACTGATACCGCCTCCAGTTCGCTGAATGTTTGCAGGCGAGAAGCAAAACAAAGATGTGAGCTATAAGAAGGTGAAGTGTCTTCTGTTATGGTCTGAACCATCTCTCCTTCAGAATAGCGAAGTGCGAAAACATGAGCGTAGAACCTTGTATGCTGAATAAAATCAACCAAATTTTCCTCTAACCTTTGGACCCTGAAACATTACTTCTGAACGAGCGAAGACAAAGCTCGGGAAGAAATAATGTTAGCTAGAAGGTGGGCGTGAAATGTTTCAATGAGTTCCACTCGCAGATTGCTTTTACAATTTTATCTGAGAGAACCCCAAAAGAATATGGATATATAATTTTCAATATCTGTGAGATAGAGCAAGAACAAGGGCAATATCTTGAAACTCAACTAGAAAGCGCAAAAATGAAATTACATCGTTGGTAGAGTTAACGGAAACCCTAGAAATATCCTTCGAAAGCATAGCAAGCGAATGATGCAGGTTACCAAAACATGAAAAAATGTCGGCGCAGGGGACGGAGGATTAAGAGATACACATGATAAAAAAAATAGAGATGTCGTCGCTGTCCGCCTGAGGCAGTCGCTTGCTGTCCAGATGCGGCATAATCTTGTTCTTCCGTAGAAAGAAATTATCAGAGGACTTTTTGTGCTCATCATACCCACTAGGCGCAAAAAGTGCTATGTATTCACTTCTCCCGGTTAACCACTGATTGACCTTTTGGGACAACGACGAAATCTTTAGGGTAAAAGCCTAGGCAGCCTGAGAGTGCTCATCACTAGGTTTTAGAGACAATAGATCTCCAACCCTATTATATAAGTGAAACAACCTAGCCTAAACACGTTTAATTTGATTGATATATGGCTCTTCGACTTGAAAAAGCTAATCACAGGAGCTAGCTCTGCTACACAGGTTGGGATAGTGGAAAACGAGTCTCCAATTTCCTTTTCCCCAAACACAGATTTGAAATAGGTAGCTGTAAAGAGTCCCTAGTTAGGGGAGCATCTGTGGAAACTGTGGCAGCAGATCATATAAGCTCCTCCTTACGGAGTTACCAAGCTGCTAGGTCGTCGCTGCTGTCAGGCATGATGATGTTAGGTAAAGTTACGAAACATGTAGAAAATAGGAATTTTTAGAGTACAGGACGAAAATTTTGCCGAAACTGTCAAAAGGGGCTTTGTCCAAACGCATTCTAACCACGCTCTCCTACCACTTGGTACAGGTATTGTAGTGCAACGCAGAGGGATAAGAAGCGTGAGGTGTGTAGGGTTGGACATACACAATATAGAGCTTAAGAAAATCAGCTGAAATATGCGAATACTGTATTTTCTTTCTTTTCACAAAGGGATACAAAATAACACAGCAATAGAAAGGAAGCAGGAGGACCCGGGAACAACAACAAAGCCCAAGGCTCATTAATATTGCAAAGAAAACCGAAGGGTGGGAGCTTGATGGCTCTTAATTAATTGTACACGGGAGCTCGGAAGTCACCAACGGGAGAGAAGCCTACGGCTCAAAGTAGTTTACACTATATGAGCACCGAGGCCCAAACTTATTTCACAATTATACAAAGTAAACTCTAACTCCTACACTTCACTATATAAGTATTATTTCTGACTCTACAACCAGACAATATGTAAAATATCATTCACGAAATTAACCGTTGTTTCTGATATAGTTCTACAACTAGAAAACGTATCTTGAATCCAGGATTTCGTTTTATACAATGTCTTTCAACGTCTTAGACCCAAGAAAAAACAATTCACAAGGCCAGGTTTCGAACACCGGAATTCATTTAATCAGATTTATGAACTGCCCGTATTTAAGCCACAGAATCACCTTATTATTTAGGAAAGCAACAAAAGTTGCTCTAAAATGAGTTCGTACACTCATTATTTACATAAATTCGGATCAACAGATCCCCAAAATAATGGAACAGAAGGTCCACACTACACGGCAACAAGGTTGTGAAAGCGACGGGAAGAAAGAAAGATGAGAAGAAAGTTACACTTACAAGGTCGACAAACAAGACGAAAGGGTTTAATGCCCTACGAAGCAGAGCCTAATCCATACTAATCTGTGACTAAGTGATGGTATAAAATTAAAGTTCTAAAGAGTGATACGAAATTTAACGGTTAGAAAAACTTAGTCACCAAATTTCTAGTGGATAGAAAGTTTAACGAGGGTACCACGCCTCTGTTTTCTTATATTTTCGCAATTTCCCAGTAGGGAATAACCTTCCGCACCTGCAGACACCCTACATGAATTGACATTTTGAAATATAAAGTTGTACAAGAATTTAGAAAAGAGAATGACGACCTACCAATTACATGCCAATTGAAAACCTAAAAATCCTCTCGAGCTTCACTCGCAAGCCATTGATTTAAAATTGTACGTTACTGCCATACCTGATTAGTTATATAATGTCCATGGTGCTTCCCCCGCCTCGAATCCCCCTTGGAAATCGCCCTAAGGTTCCTCTTAGATGATGCTCACGCATAGGTCAATCCATACAAGACCATAGCTCAAAGACCTTGTTCTTAAATATAAGCTTAGCTGATGTTTCCAGAACGATTTTGTTACATCTCTTTTGATTGGACAGCAGAATATTAGATCATCATCATCATCTGTTTACCCTCCAGGTTCGGTTTTTCCCTCGGACTCAGCGAGGGATCCCACCTCTACCGCCTCAAGGGCAGTGTCCTGGAGCTTCAGACTCTTGGTCGGGGGATACAACTGAGGAGTATGACCAGTACCTCGCCCAGGCGGCCTCACCTGCTATGCTGAACAGGGGCCTTGTGGAGGGATGGGAAGATTGGAAGGGATAGGCAAGGAAGAGGGAAGGAAGCGGCCGTGGCCTTAAGTTAGGTACCATCCCGGCATTCGCCTGGAGGAGAAGTGGGAAACCACGGAAAACCACTTCGAGGATGGCTGAGGTGGGAATCGAACCCACCTCTACTCAGTTGACCTCCCGAGGCTGAGTGGACCCCGTTCCAGCCCTCGTACCACTTTTCAAATTTCGTGGCAGAGCCGGGAATCGAACCCGGGCCTCCGGGGGTGGCAGCTAATCACGCTAACCACTACACCACAGAGGCGGACAGGATATTAGATAGGAAAAAAAAAATTGATTTCGTAATCACTTTGTTTTGATTACACTTTATAGGAGGGCACTATTGACATCTTCAGAATGGTTAAAAAGAAAATTAAATGACAGTAAACAGAATGCTCACCTTCTAAATATCAACATTATTCCAGTTTAATATAATACTTGAACACCAGGGAGCAGTCCGAAATCGATGCTGATGACATCCATTCCCAGTCAGTCAAACTATTAGAGTGTCTGATAGTTGAAGGTATTTCGCACAGCTACCAGCATAAACACTGAGAGGCAATTATGAATAGATGGACAGGGCTTACTCCTGGTGCAATTCTTCTTCTTCTTATTATTATTATTATTAAAATTTTGGGAAAATTCAGTTTATGGACTAATTTTGTTGCTGGAGAAGGGGAAATGATGATGGTGATGATTTGTGGTTTTACAGTTTGTTACTTGATATTTGAGATTATTCAAATTAAGCTAGCATATCCATTGCTATTATTAATGTAATATAAATTGTTTTAAAATCAATTTAGAGTTTGTCTGATGAGATTTTAATGGGTTGGCTAGTTTTCCTTTCGTGAAACTATATTCCTGTTATTATTATTATTGTGTATTTGGAATTACATTCATGTTATTGATTTCATTGAGCATAGTATGAACTGAATTAAAGTTTTTCTTGTAAGACATTCTTTTTATTCATAAATGATGACTTACGAAAACATCTGGAGTAGCCAAAACGCTGCATAAATTTAAAGAATTTACTAAAGATAAAAATTTCCTAACCCACATTCCAGACCTTTAATTTAGAGTAACCTGTTGTGGGATTCATTACGCACTAATGAAAAAATTGTGGAATATTGTTGAGAAATTAACTAGTGCAAATAGGCGTGAATTTTTTAAATGTATGTGGCAAGGTGGAAGGTCAACGGACTGACTAGCCAGGTATATTCACGCCAAAGACAGAGTAACGCTTTTGCAACAACTCGCATTCTCTGCTGGAGTGGATAGATTTTAGTTTTGACAGACTGAAGAACCTAACAGTTATAAATTAACTGAGTCGAAACTGAAAAGTTGTTGGTTTCATATATCACAAAAGAAAATCCCCCCAGTTTTTTCAGTGATATTTGTGTAAGTAGTGCGTTTTTAACTCTGGGTAGTGGGACTTTCCGGCATTCCTTTCACCATATCAGAGGATCAGTTTTGTGAGGAATCTCTTCAGCTAATGTTACTCTATTCCTTAGCAGTCCGCATCTCATTTTTTAATGTTCATTTGCTAAGCATGCCTAAAAACAAAAAGCAGCAGGAGACATTTATTGAAGCAATGGGTGTTGTGTAATAGTGACTACTACTTATTCTGTCAATTTTGAGCAATGGAAATGTGAGGGAAAGTTTTAACGCGAACTACATTGAAGAATGATTGCAGTGTATTATGACAAAGGAGTGAAGAATTGCACACTACTACCTACATGGGTCACACACAAATTCCCTGTTAATACATTTTCAACCGACCATTGTAAGTTTTTAGTATTCAGCAACATCCCACGGAATACATTAAATATTATTTAGGTAATCATTGCTTAAATCAAAAGATTCCAGATGTACTCTTAAATCTACCTCCACTGTATGAATTGACATTGGAGGGAACCCTGAAGGGGTGGGGCGGGCCACCTATAGGGTAACGCCCTCTCTCTGGCCAAGAGATGCGGACGGGTTGGGAAGATGTGATGGAAGAAGGAAGTGGGTAAAGGATGTGAAGAAGTAGGAGATGCGAGAGTAATTTTGCCTATGCCTAAGTTTTGCTTTTATTTTATACAAAGCTTTATTGTAAAGAGGTACAAAGTCATATAAGATGTACACGAGATGTGGAGTTTATACGAGGGTTCCAGGTTGGAGATGGAGGGTGAGGATGTGCAAGGTTGTAGTAAGATTGCAAAGGGAAGAGGTGAGGACTCGGAGAAGGTCTAGCGTCAAAGGTGTGAAGGGAAGGACACTAAGTATGGGAAGAGGTAGACTAGGTTGAAAAGATGGGGCTGGCCGGGGGCGTCGAGGAGTGTTGCGGGGGGAATGTCGAACTGGTTGGGGTGAAGAGATTGATGGGTCCACTCTGTAGCGGTGGTTGTAGATATATACGCCATTTTTAATCAGCCGTTGAACATCTTGAGCCGTCGGGAGTTGGACACGGACCATATATGTCGGGCCAGATGCATTCTGAATCCGAAAAACTCGACGGACAGTGATGCCTTCTGCTTGAAGTTGGTGAAGAATTGTGCGAGCTGAGAGGGCAGGATCTACTCCGTGGAGCTCGCAGCTATACATGGTGTGATGTGTTGATGGTAGATCGGTGGCGGCTGCGGCATTCTCGTGGAAAGATTGTGGAGGCGATGGCGGCGCTGCTGCAGTGGACTCCAAGGGGGTTTCAGGGAGTTGCTGGATATGAGATTGCTCGGGGGTGGTGGAAAGAGGAGGGGATGATATCATAATTGTAGTGATGAGATTATGGGATGGGGGTAAAGGCTGACGTCGTAAAGGTCGAGGTTGTGGTAGTTGTGTGGTGAGAGTAAGAGGAGGGCGGTGTTGGCTGTTGCGCGGTCTGAAGTGGAGGCGCGGTTACTACGGACAGGATAGTTGGGTCCGCGGAGAGCTGAGCTAGTATGGGTTTGGGAGTAGGCTCCACTTGGTAAAAACGGTGATGAATGGTCACTCTGGTGGCGATGAGACGCTTCCAGGCGTCCAACGTAGGTAGGTATAGAAGGATCTTCGGTGATGCTGAAGAGGTGTAGCCATCCAGCAACCGGTAAGCATAGTCCACGGGGATGCCGGCGGAGCGAAGGTGGCTGGTGATATCTTCCGAAATGGTTGGATCAACACCGTTGATAATGCAGGTGAGCATATTGAAGGGAAGGCCGACTTCCTTTGCAGTGTCAGGCCGATGTGCTTTATTGGTGCTGGCAAGGTACAAGGTAGAGTTGATGCGGCACCCGGCCAGCCAAGAAAGTGCAGCGTTGATGTGGGGATTTGGATGTCCACAAGAAGAGGTTTGTGGTTGATGTGATCGTTCTTGTGTTGTGTGTGTAACTAAGCAACCGATACATGTAACATATATACCAGGTGTGTGCATAAGATTTGCCGGTTTTTTGTGGTAAAGAAAACACTTAATTTTCAAGGGACTTTTTTGTTTATTCATCGGTTTCCACACACTTCGCCCATCTTTCAGGTAAGTTATGAATACCATGGCAGAAAAGCTGCTTGTCTTATGCGGCAAACTATTTGTCGAGCCATTTTCCAACTTCCTAGAAATCGTTGAAGTGCTGCTCTGCGAGCTCGTGCCCCATTGATGCGAAGAGGTGATAGTCAGATGGCACCAGGTCGGGGCAGTACGACGGGTGTGGAAGGATGTCCCATCCAAGCGATTTCAAGGTGTCTTTTACTAGTTTTGCTGCGTGAGACGGCGCATTGTCATGTAACAAAACCACTTTGTCATGTCTTCTGGCCCATTCCGGTCATCTTTCGATCAATGCGTGATTTAAATTAATCATTTGTTGGTGATAGCGTTATGCATTAACGGTTTCGCCGGGCTTCAACAGTTCATGATAGACAATACTGCTCTTGTCCCGCCAGACAGAAAGCATGGTCTTCTTGCCGAAGCGATTTGGCCTTGGTTTTGAAGGACCGGCTTCGCCAGGTGAAAGCCACGATTTTCTCCGCTTCGGATTTTCAAAATAAATCCATTTTTCGTCACCCGTCACAATTCGGTACAGAAATTATTTTCTTTTGTGGCGTTGAGCAGCATTTTACAAGTGACTTTGCGATTTTCCATTTGCCGTTCATTTAAGTCGTGTGGGAACCATTTACGGAGTTCATTGATTTTTCACATTGCTTGTAAACGTCCGCTGATTGTTTCTAGTGACACATTTCATGCTTGTGCCAATTGCTATTGAGATTGAGCTGGGTTATTATCCAGAGCGCTCACTTTCATTCACATATCACCACGTTTACATTGTCGGAACCATTTCTCACATGTTCTAATCGACGGAGCGTGTTCACCATATGTTTCTACCTGCAAACAATGACTTTCCACAGCTCTTTCTTTTGATTGAATAAGAAAAGCAACGTGTACCGCAAATGTTTTTTTCGCGTTCAAACGTAGACATGATCACTGAATGATGCAACACAGACGCTAGTGTTTGGCGGACTCGACTTGTGTGTGTTGGTAGGTTAACGTCAGACGAACAAACTGACGTATGTGTCAAATTCATACGCTGCGTACTGTTCGCTGGCGTCATCTCTTACTGAAACCGGAAAAGACTTATGCATACACCTGGTATAGCTAACATTATCTGAGGTAAGCTACATCCAGCTGGACATGGCAAACCTGGTAATCTTGTTTGAAAATTACTACAGAAAAGTATATCACAGTAGTAAGCTTTTTAAGTTATTCTCTACAATCGCTGTGGCCAACTGAATTTGATAATTATTGTCAAGGGCTTGTATTTTTCATAGTTCTGAAAGCACCAGCTTATGTCCAGTTCTATAAAGATTGTCTGCCTGAGGTTCCTCTCTCACTTGAACCTGTCCGAAATGTGTGGGGAGAACGTGTTAATGTTTCATTTTATCAGGAGAATTTCAATCTAGAAGAAGTATCAAAACTTGAAGATGGTCATGGTGTATGTGTCGATGAAGCAAATTTGGTGTTGGAAAGGGGAAAACTATCGAGATGTGAATTTCATCCAGGTGCCTTTTTTCCTAGCAGTCAGAAGGTGTTCTGTGTTTAGAATCTAGTGATACACTCCTGCACGACTTCTTGTTGAATGTTCTAAGTAGGAATGGGTATTCTTCTCGCTTGATAGTCTCGAGGCCGGCGGCCAAAATCTGGGAAAACCTTGCAACACTTGTGAAAATGAAATGTACTGGACTCGGCGAGTACGTACAAGTCGTAACGTGTTCTCCCTCGAAGTGCGTGACTTAAGTGGTTTTATAAAGGTTCCCATTTTCGCATGGCTTTGCCAAAAGCGAAAACTATAGCAACAAATAAACACGTTATTTTCTAAGTTACAAAATATATACACTGACTGACACAGCAAATGCAACACCAAGAAGGAGTGGTCATAAATTTATGCCAATTGCAGGGTAGACTGACGTCACTGAGGTATGCTCATGATGTGAAATGCGCCGCTGTGCTGCGCACGTAGCGAACGATAAATGGGACACGGCGTTGGCGAATGGCCCACTTCGTACCGTGATTTCTCAGCCGACAGTCATTGTAGAACGTGTTGTCGTGTGCCACAGGACACGTGTATAGCTAAGAATGCCAGGCCGCCGTCAACGGAGGCATTTCCAGCAGACAGACGACTTTACGAGGGGTATGGTGATCGGGCTGAGAAGGGCAGGTTGTTCGCTTCGTCAAATCGCAGCCGATACCCATAGGGATGTGTCCACGGTGCAGCGCCTGTGGCGAAGATGGTTGGCGCAGGGACATGTGGCACGTGCGAGGGGTCCAGGCGCAGCCCGAGTGACGTCAGCACGCGAGGATCGGCGCATCCGCCGCCAAGCGGTGGCAGCCCCGCACGCCACGTCAACCGCCATTCTTCAGCATGTGCAAGATACCCTGGCTGTTCCAATATCGACCAGAACAATTTCCCGTCGATTGGTTGAAGGAGGCCTGCACTCCCGGCGTCCGCTCAGAAGACTACCATTGACTCCACAGCATAGACGTGCACGCCTGGCATGGTGCCGGGCTAGAGCGACTTGGATGAGGGAATGGCGGAACGTCGTGTTCTCCGATGAGTCACGCTTCTGTTCTGTCAGTGATAGTCACCGCAGACGAGTGTGGCGTCGGCGTGGAGAAAGGTCAAATCCGGCAGTAACTGTGGAGCGCCCTACCGCTAGACAACGCGGCATCATGGTTTGGGGCGCTATTGCGTTTGATTCCACGTCACCTCTAGTGCGTATTCAAGGCACGTTAAATGCCCACCGCTACGTGCAGCATGTGCTGCGGCCGGTGGCACTCCCGTACCTTCAGGGGCTGCCCAATGCTCTGTTTCAGCAGGATAATGCCCGCCCACACACTGCTCGCATCTCCCAACAGGCTCTACGAGGTGTACAGATGCTTCCGTGGCCAGCGTACTCTCCGGATCTCTCACCAATCGAACACGTGTGGGATCTCATTGGACGCCGTTTGCAAACTCTGCCCCAGCCTCGTACGGACGACCAACTGTGGCAAATGGTTGACAGAGAATGGAGAACCATCCCTCAGGACACCATCCGCACTCTTATTGACTCTGTACCTCGACGTGTTTCTGCGTGCATCGCCGCTCGCGGTGGTCCTACATCCTACTGAGTCGATGCCGTGCGCATTGTGTAACCTGCATATCGGTTTGAAATAAATATCAATTATTCATCCGTGCCGTCTCTGTTTTTTCCCCAACTTTAATCCCTTTCGAGCCACTCCTTCTTGGTGTTGCATTTGCTCTGTCAGTCAGTGTATTTTAAAATAAAACATTTTTAGCAGTGCATTGCCTTTTACAACTCGACGGGTTAAGTGGTCTAGTGGGCGCTGTTGAATAATTAATTAATTACATGGAAGCAAAACAATTTTTGGATATTTATCCGTATTACTTTACTATAACTTCAGAATTTCTTTCATTAAATAATTTGTAGTCCGCCTCTGTGGTGTAGTGGTTAGTGTGATTAGCTGCCACCCCCGGAGGTCCGGGTTCGATTCCCGGCTCTGCCACGAAATTTGAAAAGTGGTATGAGGGCTGGAACGGGGTCCACTCAGCCTCGGGAGGTCAACTGAGTAGAGGTGGGTTCGATTCCCACCTCAGCCATCCTGGAAGTGGTTTTCCGTGGTTTCCCCACTTCTCCTCCAGGCGAATGCTGGGATGGTACCTAACTTAAGGCCACGGCCGCTTCCTTCCCTCTTCCTTGCCTATCCCTTCCAATCTTCCCATCCCTCCACAAGGCCCCTGTTCAGCATAGCAGGTGAGGCCGCCTGGGCGAGGTACTGGTCATTCTCCCCAGTTGTATCCCCGACCAAGAGTCTGAAGCTCCAGGACACTGCCCTTGAGGCGGTAGAGGTGGGATCCCTCGCTGAGTCCGAGGGAAAAGCCGAACCTGGAGGGTAAACAGATGATGATGATGATGAAATAATTTGTGATACAAGTCACAGTAATTAAATTTGCATTAGGCAACTGTTGCAAAGTTGTGATTTTCATTTTATTAAAACTTAATAGCGTTTGTATGTGAAAACGCACTAGTGAATTCTTTCCATAGTGGTGTGGGGCATGTTGGCTGCATTGAAGAGCTAGCGTACTCATTTCTGTATTGGTTGTTGTAATGGATTGCCAGGTGACGATGGATCGCTGAAGCAGATGATGGAGGACATGAAATTTCAGAAGGATAGTTTGAATAATATGAGGGAGGTCATGAAAGTTCTCAGTGAGTGATTGGGTAGTATGTTAGAGATTCAAAATGAGAGTTTGAGGGAGGACATGAAGATTCAGTTGAAGGACATGAAAGTTCAGACTGAGTGTTCGGCGGATAAGTTGGAGGCTAGGATTCAGGACACTAGTGATGATTTTAAGATTAGGATTGATGATACACAAACTAGTTGTAAGGAGTCCAGTGATGATTTAAAGGTTGGATTAAAAGATACAATAGATCAACTACTGAAAGTTGAGATTTAGTTTCAATAGACACAGGCTAATTGTCTAGAACTCAAAGAAGAAGTTCAGGGTGAGGTAAGTAATCTCAGTCAGCGTTTCAGTGATAGCCGGGTTGAAATTATAAAAGAAATGGGCAACAATTTGCGGAAGTTCAGATCAATCTAAAATTTGATTTTGATACACAGGTTGCCAAAAATTCATGATAGTTTAAAAATAGATATTGATAAACGGTTTGATGAAAGCTATGACATGTATGATAAATTACGTGATGGTCAGGAGGAGAAAAAGAAGGAACTTGACAAACATTTATTTGATAGCCTGGTAGCACATAAACAGCTGACCGATAGCCACGTGGAACATAAAGCCGACATTAATCAACAGATTATAGAGATGCGGAAGTCCATAGATCATTATAAGGGGAAAACTTTAACGATGGTTGTGACGTTCTTTTACCATTTATGACGATTGGGTACTTATACGAGACGCGAGACAAAGTATCAGTGTGAAATGGGGTAGGAAACTGATACCCAGGTGTCATTAGTTACGAGCTGTATAGGAGGTCATGTTTACCATTAGTATCATTTACAAAGTTCTTTTTTTTTTTTTTTTTTTTTTTTTGTTTGCTAGTTGCTTTACGTCGCACCGACACAGATAGGTCTAATGGCGGCAATGGGACAGGGAAGGGCTGGGAATGGGAAGGAAGCTTTTTTTTTTTTTTTTTTTTTGCTAGGGGCTTTACGTCGCACCGACACAGATAGGTCTTATGGCGACGAAGGGATGGGAAAGGCCTAGGAGTTGGAAGGAAGCGGCCGTGGCCTTAATTAAGGTACAGCCCCAGCATTTGCCTGGTGTGAAAATGGGAAACCACGGAAAACCATTTTCAGGGCTGCCGATAGTGGGATTCGAACCTACTATCTCCCGGATGCAAGCTCACAGCCGCGCGCCTCTACGCGCACGGCCAACTCGCCCGGTGGGAAGGAAGCGGCCGTGGCCTTAATTGAGGTACAGCTCCAGCATTTGCCTGGTGTGAAAACATTTACAAAGTATAAACTCACTCCGTTATACAGAGTGAAGCGAAATTCGCGCACTCGGGCGTCGCAGCGCGACTTCTCACATGCCAGCAATAAAAAAAGTGTCTCACAAAAGTTCGTCCTGCGAGTATATCCAGCAGAAAAGGGAAGTTGAAGAGTGGCAGTCTGGCAACACTCTAACCACATGTACGGTAACTACCTCTGTCAGCACATAGTAGTCGTGCTGTACAGTTGGAGGAGTGGATAGAGTTTTGGATTAGCATGCAGGAGGTCGACGGGTCGATCCTGCGTTGAAGCGTATATTTTTTCTTTCGTAAATGTAGTCCAGGTTGTATGGTATCTGGCATCTTAATCGATAACAGAGATTGCAGCAGGTCCTCTAGAAACCATTTGCACTTACATACTACGATCCTGGAAATGGACGAACAATAGTTTTCATTGGTCAGCTTTGAAAGACGCTTTTCCACGTCGCACAGTGTGTCGAATCCCAATTCTAGGTGGAAAAAAATTAATAACGTCGTTAATAGTGCTGGGATCCTAATAAAAGTTGGCAATATACCGTTTTCGAGGTCGCTGAATTCATGTCAGGCATCGTCCAAAGTGTACGATCTACAGGGGTAAATATATAGGGGTGAGGGTCAAGGGGAGGTTTAAAAAGGACCGAAAGCAACAAAAGAATCGTCCATTTTCGGGAGTAAAAATCACGATTTGGATGTGCATATTACAGTTTATGACAATGGTAAACATACTATTTAAACCTGGATAAAATATGAATAACAATGAGAATTTCAGTTCAGTATTCATGTTACACCTTGAGGGAATAGACGGAGGCACTGTATGTAAACGCTTCCAGATTGAAAACGTATTTTAAATTGGTATTAAACATAGAACAACGAAAAATGCACAAAAAGTAACATTTATTTTTTTAAATTAAGTATATTTTTCATAATCATAACAACAATATTTCTTTATAACAAAATTTCTTGTTCCAGTCCTGTTAATGACGTAGTTTTTGTAAACACACTTTACACACGAAAACAATATTATTATATATATTACATTGTATTTCCACATAAAAAGTCAAGATTACACTCAAAAACATTTCACAGAAGACGTGAAAGGAACATATTATTTACAAGTAATTATCTCATCAGTCTCATCCCGTTAATAGTAACAGCATGTCCAATGTTCAGTCGTCCCCTGATTCGTCTGTAGAGTCCAGAGCATCGTAGTCATTGCTATACTGGTCTTCTTCATTTGATGTGAAAGGATCTTGGGAATCATTAAGTAACTCAATAGCTTCCTTAGGTAGATTACCAGGAGTTTTACGTGGCATTGTTCGGTACTTGTTTATTAAGGGATCTGATGTAATCAACAACATGTTAAGCAAGTCTCTATTCGTTGAATCCCTGCTACACTTTCGAGTATGAAGTTCACGAAACCTCCGACAATCCTTATTTCTAGCTTCTTGAGCTTCTTCAGATAAAGTTCCTATTGGCACAAGAAAATGTTCAATTACTTGAGTACTGTGTACCAAAATTTTATGCACAGTTACGGGCATATAATACCATGGATACAGTTTAACATACAAAGCCGCAGTTTGCAAAGCAAATTCTTTGAATTTATTCACATTTATTTCAGAGCCAGAAGAAAGAGCAGCTAGTAATACATGAAATCTTTTTATTAAGCCTTCGTCGACGCCCGTTATTTCAGCACTTTTTTCAGCTTCATGAAAAAATTTTCTGGCCGTATTGCCATCATTCGAAGTGCCGAATCCTGGCTGAGGAACGTCAACTGTCAAGCCTAGTATTCGTTTAAAATCTTGCTGAATTTGTTTTTTCCTTTGATCAAATTCTCCCCTGGTGTGTGAACGAACCTTTAATACCTTAAATGGAATTCTGTAACCAATGTTTTTTAGACATTCGAATGTTTTTATCCACGAATGTAATGTAGATAAACCATAAACGTAATTATTGACATTAACACTTCTAGACATAAGTGAGTTCATTTCGCTTGGCTTTGCGCCACAAATATAGCAAATTGGAGAGCCTGGGGTATATGTCAAAATATTGCAGGTATTTCCGTCTACAATGGTTTGCAGAAAGCTGTGTTCTACACTCCAATTTCCAGTCAGAGATGGCGTCAGCTCTTTTATTTGGTTTTCAAGTAACTCAACTTCACGTTTGACCATTTCAGATGTTTCCTTCTCGAAACGAAATGTTATTGGCCGGCAATAACGCGTTGATGAAGGCCTGGGATTTGTCCAAATGACAGTTTTATCGGCATCATTCACGTGCAGTTTTAAAGGAACGAAACAGATTACAAACAAATACTCATCTGTGTTACTTTGGTCCTTAAAACTTTGTTTGTACAAACTGTGACCTGAACTTCCGTCACATCCCCATTTGCTGATAAGGGTGGCAGAGGAGTCAGTACTTTGCACAGGCAAGGTGTCAACTAAGCGTTTTACCGTTAGATCTAATATTGCCTGTAACTTTACAGTAGCCGAGGTATCGCTAATAGTCAGATCTTCCTCCGCAGGATAACACACAGCTTTAGCTTTCTTTAAAGCGTAATATGAGGGGTAAATAAAATGCCCTAAATCCATGGCACGTTTCCTCATTAATTTATAACCATACGAGGTAGACTTGGTGTCAACGTATAACGCTAACGCTTCCTCCGCTGTAAATGGACGCTTGTCCTGCTCCTTTCTGTGAGCAAATAGAGCTTTCTTAATTTTTGTGCCTCTTGTTGGGGAGGAATAAAGCTCTTTCACGATGTTTGCTGCATCTCTTTTCCGTTTGATCGAAAAGAACCTTCAGCAGCAAACGCGACTTCCTCCAAACTATGCGATTCGGTAATATCACAAACTTTTTGCTTCTTCGTCTTTACGGAACAGTCCTTAAATTCCTTAGGGTGGCGACCGGCTTTGTTAGGGACACAACTTGTTTTCGGATCAATGTCGTCTTGTTCACTTAACACGATGATATCCGTCCCATTTAACCAATCACAGAATTTTTCCCGGAATCGTTGTTCTCTTCTTCTTGCACTCTCCCATTTTTTGTTAATATTATGGGATATCAACTTAATTTTGTTTCTTAGCTCCTGAATCTGAGTGTCAGTAAGAGTTGTAGGTTCAAATTTATTCATAACATATTGAAATATGACTTCTGAACGCCCCTCTTTACGACATGACCGCCACGCGTTGAAAAATTCTTCTCGCGGTAACGCCCACATAGTCACTGAAAATAAGAAAATAAACCATCATGCACATTCGTGCGCAACCAAACCACTACAGATCCTGAATCTACATTAAATTTCCCATCGAATGACGTTTAAAGTAAAGTGGCACTATGAGGCACTCATAAAGTTTTTATCGAGCAAAGTTTAAAAACAATCTCATTTTCTACAACCGCTTCCTTTTACAACGCATTGTAAATAATTTATTTCGTGCAGAACGATTGTATTACGCATAAAAGTGAGAACACATACCTCTTTTCACTTTTCCATGAGCCACAGAAGACAACACCTCGTCGAACTCACTAGAAACACAACGTTCTGTTCACTCCGACACCTCCTATCAAATGAGATGATAACTGCCAGGAAGACGTTTCAGCACCTGTCCCCTCCTTCCTACGTACGAGAAAGTGGAAAGGAAGACCGAAGGTCACCATCTGGTTTGTTCACTACCGAATGAGCCAGGTTTCGCTTTGATTTGCGGCAGTGAATTTTTTCCACCTAGATACGGGATTCGACACACTGTGCGTCGTGGGCGTGAATTTATTCGCACCACTTCATCTACTAGATGCGAAACCTGTTTCCTTTGTATCCTCCTCCAACGGTCCCATAGATTAGTACCAACTATTATTCTTGCCTCGTTTAGGTCCATTACATTTCGTTAGGGCCTTACATTACCAGTAGTCCTAACAACATGCTTTGCGAATAATGTCCAAACTCGGTTACAATTTGTATGTGTTATCACCATGGTCCCACTAATTATGCCTTTCAACATTACGTCTGGTAACCGCATGCTGTTTAGTACGTATCTCAATGTATTATTATTATTATTATTATTAATAATAATAATAATAATAATAATAATAATAATAATAATAATAATAATAATAATAATAATAATAATAGTCCGTTTACCCTCCAGGGTCGGTTTTTCCCTCAGACTCAGCGAGGGATCTCATCTCTACCGCCTCCTGGAGTTTCAGACTTTGGGCCGAGGGATACAACTGGGGAGAATGACCAGTACCTCGTCCAGCGGCCTCACCTGCTATGCTCAACAGGGGCCTTGTGGAGGGATGGGAAGATTGGATGGGACAGGCAAGGAAGAGGGAAGGAAGCGGCCGTGGCCTTAAGTTAGGTACCATCCCGGCGTTTGCCTGGAGGAGAAGTGGGAAACCACGGAAAACCACTTCTAGGATGGCTGAGGTGGGAATCGAACCCACCTCTACTCAGTTGACCTCCCGAGGCTGAGTGGACCCCGTTCCAGCCCTCGTACCACTTTTTCAAATTTCGTGACAGAGCCGGGAATCGAACCCGGACCTCTGGGGGTGGCAGCTAATCTCACTAACCACTACACCACAGGGGCTGACATTATTATTATTATTATTATTATTATTATTATTATTATTATTATTATTATTATTATTATTATTATTATTATTATTCTATCGATGGGATTGTGGAAACATCACCTCTATTACTGTTAGGGAAACAGTGTAATTGGAAACCGACCATTTCACAAGTAGTGGTGTCGGGATGAATCATGCAGAACAATATCTGCCAGAGGAGTAATGCGCGTTAGGTGGAAGAGCGCGTAGGACTGACGGCGTGTTTTGACGTAGTGTATGCGCTGTCCGCCAGACAGGGACTAGTGGCAAGCGGAGTAACGTGCCCGTGACAGAATCCAATGTACACGTATCGAATATCCTTCTTGTAAACTTCTACACCAGTGTGGCAGACGTATGGCATACACAAACGATGAATGTGTGGATATGCTTCTGGTCCTTGGTGCATCCGATAACCGGACTGGTATTGTCGCTCGTGAATATGCTGCGAGATATCCTCGTCGATGCCATCCAGATAAGAAAAGTGTTTCGTCGTCTGGAGCTGCGCCTTTCGGGAGTCAGGTTCTCTCCTTCCACCATCGTGTGACAGAGGTCGTCCGACTCGCCGTACTCCAGCTACTGAGGAAGCTATTCTGGAGGTCATACACCAAGAACCTCAGCGAAGTACACGTAGCATAGGAAGGCAGCTGCGTGTCGTGCAACGCAGGTCGTTAACGTGCTGCACGAGCTTGGCTGCACCCCTATAATTATTCTCTCACGCAACACCTGCATCCTGCAGATTGCCATCAGCGGATGCAATTGTGTGAATGATTCCAACAAAAACAACAGGAAGCCAACGACGACTTCGTGAACAGCGTACTATGGTCGGATGAAGCAGGATTCACTCGTGAGTGTGTCTTCAATATGCAGAATGCCCACCGTTGGTGTGAGGTCAATCCGCACGTCACCCGCGACCATGGATATCAAGTTCGCTTTGGTATCAACGTCTGTGCCGGCATATTGGGCGACAGGTGTTTGGGCCCCTACATGTTGTCTCAACGGTTGACTGAACGAAAGTATCATGCATTCTTCTCAAACTATCTGCCTGATGCGCTGGAAGATGTTCCACTTCATGTTCGGCAGAGGATATGGTTCCAACATGATGCTGCACCTCCACACTCTGGAATTAATGTGCGACAGTATTTGGACAGAACATTTCCAGGGAAATGGCTCGGACGAGGAGGCCCAGTTGTATAGCCTCCGCGTTGACCTGACCTAAATCCCCTGGATTTCTTCCTGTGGGGATACCTGAATGAGCACGTATACTCTACTCCGCCGACAAATGTGGAAGAATTGGTAGCGCGTGTTCATGCAGCTCTTGTTACTGTGGACGCAGCTATGCTGCGAAGGGTCCAGAGCTGTATGATCCGGCGGGTTGCGCAATTTTGGACGTGCATGGAGGTCGCTTTGAGGATCTGTTGCTCTGAGGACAACGCATTCTGTTGTGAAGGTCTTGCGGTCATTAATATGGTCAGTATTATTGCTAATGTGCTACATCTGAGTGCTCATATTACATGCAATATGTAAGTGACAAGTAGATGTTGTGTTTTGTACTGTGCTATCATCTTTAGCATCTCGAAAGTGATATTGTTTGTGTAGTTATTCTGTCCTATGACAGGTCATTTGTTTCAACTGTCTAATTTCTTATTTGTCTAACCGCATATTTGTTGTGTTCAGCGTTAAAAAATGCTGTAAATGTAGGATACATGTGACCTAAGAAACGGTGTCTTACTGTATTACAGTATGTAATGTCCGATGGAAATTTGCAAATAAAAAATGCACCTCAACCCAGGATAGAATCCTCGACCTCCTGCATGCTAACCCAAAACTCTATCCACTGCACCAACGGTACAGCACGGCTAATATGTGCTGACAGAGGTAGTTACCATACATGTGGTTGCAGTGTTGCCAGATTGCCACTCTTCAACGTCCCTTTTCTGCCGGATACACTCGCAAGGCGAACTTTTGTGAGCTACATTTTTTATTGCTGGCATGTGAGGAGTCGTGCTGCGACGCCCGAGTGCGCGAATTTCGCTTCACCCTGTATATATATATATATATATATTCGATTAGCCCAAGCAAATGCGGTTTTGTTGTTACCTTTTATTAGGGTGAGAACACCTATAAATAGTCATAAATCAGAGTAGTGGCGCAGTGTAAATGCGATACAGTGCGCAAGGGTAATCCATACGTAATAGATTCAAGAATTGAATGAAAATCGGTAGATAACTACCCAAATCACAGCACGAAGCAATGAGAAACACTCATCCCAATATCTACAAACCCATGAAACTCATATTTTTGAGATCGAGCTGCCAAAGACAGTAATATAAGCAGAGTAGAAGGAAGCGGTGCAGGGAATATAGGAGGTATCCGTAATATGTACACCAAAAAGGAATGAGAAAAGGACAGAGAAGAAAAACTAGAATCTATAAAAGAGTAGACACTTTTATTTGCTAGTGGCTTTACGTCGCACCGACACAGATAGGTCTTATGGCACTTTTATTTGAACAATGACTTTGTTAACAAGTCAGGTTGTGAGTTTCACAAATAGGAAAAGTCCTCTCAGTTTTAATTACTGCGTTGATGGGGTGAAAGTTCCTTTTGGGGATCATTGTAAGTATCTAGGTGTTAATATAAGGAAAGATCTTCATTGGGGTAATCACATAAATGGGATTGTAAATAAACGGTACAGATCTCTGCACATGGTTATGAGGGTGTTTAGGGGTCGCGATTGACCTGTCTAAAGCATTTGATAGGGTGGATCATGGGAGACTACTGGCAAAACTGAGTGCAATTGGACTAGACAAAAGAGTGACTGAATGGGTTGCTATATTTCTAGAAAATAGATCTCAGAGAATTAGAGTAGGTGAAGCTTTATCTGACCCTGTAATAATTAAGAAGGGAATTCCTCAAGGCAGTATTATCGGACCTTTATGTTTTCTTATATATATAAATGATATGAGTAAAGGAGTTGAATCGGAGGTAAGGCTTTTTGCGGATGATGTTATTCTCTATAGAGTGATAAATAAGTTACAAGATTGTGAGCAACTGCAACGTGACCTCGAAAATGTTGTGAGATGGTCAGCAGGCAATGGTATGTTGATAAACGGGGTTAAAAGTCAGGTTGTGAGTTTAACAAATAGGAAAAGTCCTCTCAGTTTTAATTACTGCGTTGATGGGGTGAAAGTTCCTTTTGGGGATCATTGTAAGTATCTAGGTGTTAATATAAGGAAAGATCTTCATTGGGGTAATCGCATAAATGGGATTGTAAATAAACGGTACAGATCTCTGCACATGGTTATGAGGGTGTTTAGGGGTTGTAGTAAGGATGTAAAGGAGAGGGCATATAAGTCTCTGGTAAGACACCAACTAGGGTATGGTTCCAGTGTATGGGACCCTCACCAGGATTACCTGATTCAAGAACTGGAAAAAATCCAAAGAAAAGCAGCTCGATTTGTTCTGGGTGATTTCCGACAAAAGAGTAGCGTTACAAAAATTTTTCAACGTTTGGGTTGGGAAGAATTGAGAGAAAGAAGGAGAGCTGCTCGACTCAGTGGTATGTTCCGAGCTGTCAGCGGAGAGATGGCGTGGAATGACATTAGTAGACGAATACGTTTGAATGGCGTTTATAAAAGTAGGAAAGATCACAATATGAAGATAAAGTTGGAATTCAAGAGGACAAACTGGGGCAAATATTCATTTATAGGAAGGGGAGTTAGGGACTGGAATAACTTACCAAGGGAGATGTTCAATAAATTTCCAATTTCTTTGAAATCGTTTAGGAAAAGGCTAGGAAAGCAGCAGATAGGGAATCTGCCACCTGGGCGACTGCCCTAAATGCAGATCAGTATTGATTGATTGATTGTATCTACAAATTACGCAAATTGTTCTCTTATTTGAGAGCATTAATTAATTCAAGTGCACATCTATGTCATAACATTGTACTATCAAGTGTATCTGACCATCACTCAATCAAATCATACCGCAATTGGGTGGTCTACCTTTTGAAAAGACTCTACTAACTACCAACAACTCTTAGTTGTGAAGCTAAGTCACCAGTGATATCGGATAATGCATTGGAATAAACTTCAAAGCTTCCCTAATATGTGAGAAAATTCTTACGATCAGACGAAATACATGGATATAGGTTAATTTAATATTATCTTCCTCATCAAGAATCATTTGGTGATCTACAATTAAAATATCAACATACGGATGTCATTGAGATCGTATCCTAATCTACCTATGGCTTATTCAAGGATCAACGGTCGATTAAAGACAAATTATATTCATTAACTACCTCAAAAATACGTAACTTGAAATACTATCTTCATTAAAACAAACTATGACCCTACTCACGAAGAAAAATAATCATCACCAATATTAATCATCATAACCTCATATCATTATTTACATTTAAAACCATCACTTCACATTATTAGTGTCCGACTCGCTGGCTGAATGGTCAGCGTACTGGCCTTCGGTTCAGAGGGTCCCGGGTTCGATTCCCGGCCGGGTCGGGGATTTTAACTTTCATTGGTTAATTCCAATCGCCCAGGGGCTGGGTGTTTGTGCTGTCCCCAACATCCCTGCAACTCACACACCACACATAACACTACCCTCCACCACAATAACACGCAGTTACCTACACATGGCAGATGCCGCCCACCCTCATTGGAGGGTCTGCCTTACAAGGGCTGCACTCGGCTAGAAATAGCCACACGAAATTATTATTATTATTACTTCACATTATTTATCATACATGACGCTTCACATCCTAGTAAGCGCATTGATTCATTCCAACTCGACGTATGTCTGATTGTCATCATTGACCGTGTACCTGACTACTTTATCATAGGCTCAATCTTTTAATAATTCCGAAAAGTATTTCCATATTCTTCTATTTAGTAGACATATCCTATATACGATCTCATTTCTACTATTATTTGATGTCGTAAGTTCTCACATAAGCCTAATGTTTATCGTAACGTCGTATAAAATTCACCAAGAGAGAAAAATTTAACCTCCTTTCATATTACATTGACAGCATTACGAACAGATGCCTTATTATCACTGGTTGACTATGTCCTATACTATGGTATTCGTCTTCCCGTATATAATCATTTCACTGACATTAATTAGAATAGTACTTTGAAAAATAAATAAATAAATAAATTTTCATCGATAGCATTGACTTAAAGAAACTTATCTTTGCTCTGATTCCCCCATAGTTTTCTCATGTCCGGGTGGATGGACATGCGGGCACAGCTCACGGCATTTCCCTCATCTGTTTGGGAACATCAGGGACTGTCTCGGCTGGTTATAGGTCCTTATGGGCTGGAAACGTCATCCCGTGCCTCCATCATCTAGGTAACCTCGCCTTCATTTGCTTAGTGCATGCTGCTGGTCTCTCGAGCAATCGGAATAAAACAAGACGTCAGTTTGGTTAATGTCGTCATCTTATGGATATGCTTTTCTACAATCTGAATATGATAATGGAATATTGCTCTTAGAAAACTGATCTTGGAAGTATTCTAAAATTTGGAACATGTAAAAAAGAATATTCCAATTGAATTATGGAAATATATGTGTATATATATTCTTCTTCTCTCTCTCCTTGTCGATATTACAGCTCTATAGCCTCTCGGAATTGATGGTATCGGCTAATACGTCGTCTTGGGTGGATATCGTAACGTAGCAATGTGAAAGTCTTTATATTTTAAAGTATAATTTAATTTCGCGGCGTGAAATATTCTTGAGCCTTAATACTTCATAAACAGTTGTGAACGAAGGTTTCACTCCATTTTATGGCTAGTATTCTGATAAAATGATGTTTTTCTTCCTCTTAAGTATGACCATGACTTTCTCCTTCTATGCGAATCCAATGTTAACTTTTTAATAATAACTCTTAACAATCTTCACACGTCTTTCTTTACCACCGCCTTCTATGCTCCTTTCTTGCCGAGCGCATGACGAAAACATTACTCCTACGGCTCATAGTAGTACTCTGACGCTTTATTATCGACGTTCTGATGACTTAAACTCCATTTTTGTTCCAATTGGATCTTGTTGAGAACAGTGAAGTGGCACACATGACTAGTGTCAAAGTTTATTGTCCACATCTTTACTTTGTTACAAGAACAAGTGCAAGTTAACTTGTAGAGCACCAAAAATAATTCTAAGTTACGTATTGAAAAGGAAGAATTTTCTATCTGCCGAGAGGCAGTAGAATTATCAAAGTCAAAAGTGGAGGAGCAGCGTGAAGTTTTATCAGCTGATATTAAGTTATTAGATTGTAAGATAGAGCGATTTAGTGGAGAATTGGACAGTTCGTTAACGCTGAAAGCCGAAACATTGGAGAAGAGAATAATGCCAGTTCACGAGGAAGCAATTGGTAAACTCATTGTGTCTAATGCGGATTCCGAAACCGCGATTAAATAAATTCAAGAAGAATTAGTTGAAATGAGAAATTACTTGAGAGACACTAAGCAGAACATGACTGGGCACACCCGAGAGTCCAACGTTAGGAACAGTAGCATTGGGCAGGATTTGAGAGAAATTACTTTAGCCCAGAAGGAAACGGATAAGAAGGTCGGATACATTAAGAAAGAAGTTTGTAGTTTGATCAGTAATGTGGCTGACATGCAATCCAAGGTGGATAAAATTTAAATCAACCCACGACAGTTCCTAATAGAGATTTTGGTTGTCAATTGCCAAATGGTAGTCATGCCAATGTTAGTGGTCAGAGTACGAATGTTGAAACTAGTCGATCTCAAGGCTCAGGGGTTACGAATGTTAAAAACATGATTAGGATACATGAGGACCAGCCTCAGAAATTTAATGGAGGCCCACGTCTAACTCCGAAAGGATTCCTTAAGGGTCTTAAGGAATATATTCGTGATGCTAAGATTCCTGAAGAGCGGCAATTAAAGGTGGCCGGAAGATACCTTCAAGGAGCGCCGTTATTATGATTCAAATGCTTTCGTTACCATTTCGACCCCTTTGACGAGTTCTAACGGGCGTTTCTGAATAAAGTTGGGAGTACAGAGGTTCAGCAGAATCTAAGGTACAAAGCAATAGGCCCTACCAAGTACTTAGAATATTTTACAGTTCAGCTTGTTAAATTTCGCGAACTTGAAGCACCACCGTCGGAGCAGGAATTAGTTCAAGCTATCCAAAAGCAATTGCCTCCCGAGTTTCAAAGGATGCTCCTTGCATCAAAGGTAGAGTCGCCCATACAAGCAGAGATGATCCGCAGACAGTTAGACCACACGCATAAACAAACACCACCAAGAGGAGGATCATCCCACGAACACCTTGTGAATACTATCAGTCAGGTTCCCGAGGGAGGTCAGGAAATATCAGGCCAGGGAAGACCACAATCGACCAAAGTAAGACGAGAGTTTAGAAACAACTGGGAACACTCACATCCTAGAGGAATGGAGTAAGCCTAGGGAGAACTGGAATTATCGCCAGAAGGGGAATCCTAACTAGAGACTGTATGATGGTAATGGAGGTAACCGCAGGCATTTTAGGAATGGATACAATAACCGAAAAGACTGGGGAAATAACAGAGCCAAGAATTTTCGGCACAACGACGATGAGAGGTATCGACTGCGGGTTCGATATACTGATGGGCTGAGAAGAGCTGAGGAGAAAGGAAAGTGAAAGGGTGCCATTCAACACCAGGAAGTAAACACAGATTGTTTTGGTGTTGAAAGGTTAGAGTACAAGAGAGAAAATCACCAGGATCAGCGGGATTCCAACTTAAGGGGAGGTGTTATCCCAATTGGGTCAAAAAAATCAAACAACAAAATTTGTGTGTTGTGTGTCCTTTATAAACTCACTTACGTGTCCAAAGCAAAATTTTACGTCTAATGACTCTCCTAGTAATTTAAATAGACGTTTAATAAGCATGCTGCATTAAGGTGCGGTTTCCTATGTGCAGCGGTCGCATGCGTCTGTTGCCGACCGCTACTGCATCCATCCCCTCCCTGACTCCTACAATGGAATGCTGTAGGACTGGTTTCCTTAATGCAGCTCCTAGAAACCATCGCATGCAGTAGACGCAGGCAGTGCTGAGTATACCAGTCGGGTGCAGCGGACGCGTGCGTGTATTATCTCATGATGAGCTTTTTCCAAAGACGAAGAGGCAAGATTTATTGAGTTTGTTTCTGGAAGACGGGAACTATATGACTGCTCCCATCAGGACTACAAAAATATTGTGCTCCGAGACAAAATCTGGGAAGAAATAGCTTCCAATTTCAATGATAAAACAGGTGAGTGATTATTTTAACTGCCCCATGGTTTCATTTCTATAAAATGTTTACACAACGTATTTACAAAAGTTTTCAAGTCACATAGCATTTTATGAATAGTGGGAAACAAAAATTAGTATATTATTTGCTCTTCAATGGATATTTGTCAAAAAACAATATATTTATGTTAACATCTCATTTTAATGAATGACTCATGTGCTTATAATAAATATGAAAATTACAAATAATCATACCGTACAATGGAAACATTGCTTTGTGAATACCAATTGATATGAATATTCTCTATTTTGAATTATTTTGACAGTGTTTACATAATTTCACAACTGCTTAAAATATTGAAATGGAACACGTTTATACAAGCGGAAAAGTGCATTATGTACAAAATATATATACAGATGAAGGTGGAGTTCCAAGGAACCGATTTTGCTTTCCGATAGATTTGTTTCTGCATTGCATTCGGAAAAACGGAAAATTATGAAAGGAAACTTTAACAACATATCAATATCTATTCTTGAATGCCACTCGAATATCTTGACTGATGTATGCAAGTGATCCACGGATTTCAATAATAATAATAATAATAATAATAATAATAATAATAATAATAATAATAATAATAATAATAATAATAATAATAATAATATTTCACAACACTACACATCCACACACTTGGTTTTTCTTTCTTGTTATGAATACACCCGTGAACTGTGTACGATAATTTAAAAAGTTTTAAAGAGTGAGAATCAATGAATGGTAAATTGGTTAGCGTCACTTTTGCTATTATTCCAAAGTTCAGTGGCCTTCGACTTCCAAATACTTTCTGTTGGTGGCGGCATCAAGACGTTGAGCAGTCTTGTACAAATAGCAGAAACAACCTCTTTAACTATTAAACTTATGTAACTATGAGAAATTCTAAAAGCGTACTTCAGGGAAGAGAAGGCTTCTCCTGTTGCTAAGTACCTGCAAAAGAGGATAACATTACAGTATAGGTGCTTTATTATTATTATTATTATTATTATTATTATTATTATTATTATTATTATTATTAATTCAAATACACTTAATGTAACTGGAAAATAGAATTGAATAGGTAACAAAAGTAAAGGCTCATAAATAAGAATTGCAATCATACATGATATGAAATGAAAATTACGGAAAATGAGTATTAAGCACGCAAAGAGGTTACCGGTGTGCAGTATTATTTATTGCTTTTTAGGTGAATTCTGCAAGAAGAGGTGGCGATCCATTCGAGATACCTGGAAGAGGCAGAACAAGGAGGGGAATCTTGGAACGGGATCGGGGGCACAGGCAAAGCGGAAGTGGCATTTGGCTCCATTTATCGATTTTTTAAAATTTGTGGAGTCGGAAAGGACGGCTGTTGGAAGCATTGAGGCTGCAGATTCACAAGATATGAAAGAAATGGCAAGGCCATTCCAAGAAGACGTGCAATCTGCACCAAACGAAAATCTGTCTCTTGAAACACCGAGCAGCGGCAAAAACAAAAGAAAACGGCCAAGAACTGAGAGTAGTTTGAGAACTTTTTCCACCAATCGCGTAAAGAAAGGCTGCAGTTACTAGAGTCTATTAACAATGTGCAAAAGGATGACGAAATAGACCTCTTTTATAAAAGTTTGGCTTTGTCAGTATAAAAACTGCCGGACTATTTACAGCCGTCTGAAGCCAAGTTGCGCCATCTTCAAGTACTGATGGAGCTGGAGACTAAAGCTAGGGCACCTACCAATAATGGTGTTATTGTATTCCCTTCAACGAGTCAATAATGAGTATTTTTGTTCAATTTTAATATGCTAACTTCTTCATTATTTACCATATAATTCCAACTCCTGTCAAAGCAATTAAATATAAATATAAAATCAGTCATCACCAGACATAATTAATTCACAAATTATTGTCATATAACTGTATAAATGAACCACTCTTTGAGATATAAAGTCGATTTTATGTTTTTATGAACATGTCTAATATTGAATATTCTATAAATAAAAGCAGATAATATTGGATTAATTGCGTGTGGTGGTGATTTTAAAATAATGTATTCTCTTATTAAAAGTTCTTACATCAGGGTCAAAGCAAGTTTCTCTCCGGGTGAAATTACTCTCCTCACTCTTCTGGACGGAAGTTTCCCTATGTCACTTTTAATTGCAGACAATACAAATGAAACTGATATCTCGTTAAACGAAAAAAATGATGAAACTTTATTTTATCGTCCAGTAGGTGCTTGGAAATTAAATTGGAATGATATCCTTCCTCGTTTCTCCTTAAATACATATTATCTACCTTCTTCCTTCTCTTTTTTTCTATTTCTATGATGATACTGTCTTCCATTTCCTCTTGTTTTAAAATGTACAACCAAGCTTGTGTCACAACACTCGCCATTGCACAAGTAGACTGGCCCTCCTGAGGCGCGCACACCAACTGCACGATGGAAACTGCCAAGGCCATGCGTCCAACGCATGCGCCCCCTGCATGCAGCAATCGCAAGCGATGGCTGCACATAGGAAACCGCACCTTTAGGTGCCACACCCCGGTTTTCTTTTGCTCCTCAGTTATCTTGTATAATTCTGAAAAGCTTTATGCTTTCGAGTAGAGACATTTTGTTTTCGGTGTAAAACATGTTGGCTACCCTGTAAGTTATCTAGTAGACATGCCGACATCGCTATTCTTTTGTTCCTTTGTTTATCTTTGACAATTGTTTTTGTTTTATCGTTGTTTCACGTATTTACTTTTTCAAATCGTGTGTTTCGTGTTTACTTCAAATGACAAAACCAAAAGGTATTTTCAAGAAGAGGAAAGGTGTTGGAGGAAAATAAAACTTGTCTTGTGCAACAATAGAGGTCCACTTGAAAATGTGAGGTTAGAGCAAAGACCTGATCATGATATTAGAAATACAACTCCCAAATCAATTGGAAGTGCTTATAGACGCAAACTATTATCCTTTGAGAACTCGTATGAATATGAAGATGATTCACACGATGTATATATTGTTGTATAATTGGATTTGCTGTATAATGCAATCAGCTCTTGCTGATCCAATTTTGCTGAAGAAATGTTTGCACGGCAAGACGCAAAACCCCAAAGAGACTTTTAACACTGTTGTGTGGACTCGAATCCCTAAGAATGTGTTTGTTGGCCTGGAAACTCTGTGAATTGGTGTATCTGTTGCTGTATTGACCTTTAATGATGGTAATTTTGGAAGGATATATGTTTTGAAGCGTTTACACGTTGAACCCGGTAAAAACACTGTGAGAGCGCTTATGGAAATTGATAGTTTTAGAGTTAAAAGAGCTGATAAGGATATCAAAGACTTTATTAAGGAAGGTAGGAAAAACAAGGGGCAATTTCGAAAGACTGAGGATGAGGATGATCATGATGACAACCCGGAGTATGCTGCAGGGATGCACTGATATGTGTTGAAACTTTAAGTTCATTTTTCTGGAAACTATTTGTTTTCTATAAATGAAACATTTTCAGAAACTTCTCATCAAAGAAAAAGGAATTTTTGTTAATACATAATTATGCTAATGATAAATCTACTGAGTTACTCCTAACTCCCATCTTGCAGTTGTATGGATGTTACAGATACATTTTTGATGAAAAGTGTACTAAAATGGCGTACTACAGAAAAATATCCCTTTAAATTTCATATTCATAAAGAACTTCTTGAAACAAACTCAGTGTACATACAAGGTATCACCATAAGGACATACCGAATTTGATATTTGTGGTGCTAAAGTTTCCAGAGAAAACGGGTCACAAAGTATGGCAATTTAACATTGTTAGTATAGGGGCTAACACCACCCCTTAAATCGTTCTGCGCCGAGTTTTGAACGTGATTCACAATCGTCACCTGATAGAAAGAACTTCAAAATCCAATACATGAAATTTCAGTCCTCAATCCCAGTTTAAAAATGCGAAACGTCAGATGACTGGGTGGTTGCTCAAATTGACTCTTGGATCATGACATCCGATGACCTAGTTGAAGACCACTTGAAACAGGAAATTTACAAAGTAAAGAAACTAACCACCGGGCGAGTTGGCTTTGCGGTTAGGAGCATGCAGCTGTGAGCTCGCATCCGGGAGATAGTGGGTTCGAACCCCTCTGTCGGCAGCTCTGAAGATGGTTTTCCGTGGTTTCCCACTCTCACACCAGGCAAATGCTGGGGCTGTACCTTAATTAAGGCCACGACCGCTTCCCTCCCCTTCCTAGGCCTTTCCTGTCCCATCGTCGCCATAAGACCTATCTGTGTCGGTGCGACGTAAAGCAAATATCAAAAAAAGTAACTAACCCTAATCAGTATCCGCAAATGTAACTTTAAGGTCCAATCCTTGCTGGATACTAGTGCCAGTATCAGCATCATCTCTCTAGCCCATTTTAACGATTTGAGACAACGACATAAGTTCCCAATAATTCCAGGGTCGTATGTAAGAATACGAGGGTCATACCTGACAAAATTGCGGTTTGTACGGTACAAACGATTTTAGATCTCCAGATTGGAATTTCCACGTTCCCTCATCCATTGGTGGTCATGTCCAAGATGCACTACAGTGTGATTTTAGGAGCCTATTTCATTCGAGAAACTAATGCTGTGATTGACTTAAGTAGAAATCAGATTAAATTCAGGAAAGATGAGGGATCGGAATTTGTTCAATTAAATGAGGAATCGGTAGAAGAGGGAACATTTGAATATGGCGAAGAGGACGTCCAATTTTCAGATCCTGTAAATTCACTACAGGTAAATTCTGGTGAAAGTGAGGTTATAGAGGATGAAGGATTTCATCGTGAGGAGTTACTTGACGTTTTGGAAGTTGATTTTGACACTGATTATGAAGCAATGATAAGATTAAATGTAGCTGAATGTCCTGGGACTGCGGAGGAAGAGGAGCAACTGAGGAATCTCTTGATGGAATATATATCAGTGTTCGATTCCAGACCGTGTCTAATCCCGAACTTCACTTATGCTTTAGCTGTTACGGATTGGACGCCTTTTAAGAGGAAACCTATCCTTTACCGGATAAATACTACACCCAAGCTGCTAAAATTATAAAGGAGATGGAGGAAAATGTGTTAATATCCTAGTACCCGACACAATATTTAAATCCGTTAGTGGTATTTCAGAAACCAGATGTGTCTCTGCGAGTGTATCTGGACGCTTGTGCCCTCAGTGAAAGGCTGATTCCCGAGCAAGGACAAGCTCCGCCCATTAAAGATGTTATTAGATGTTTTAGAGGAAAATCGCGTTTCATCAGCGTAGATCTGACATCCTCATACCACCGCATTGGGCTGAAACATAAGTCAAAATTGATTACTGGCTTTATTTTTGATCAGTTTGTCAATCCTTGCCATTCGGCCTTAAAAACGCCGGTGCAGCTCTCATACGCGCCCTAGATCGATGTCTCACCGAAGAAGTTAAGGCTGTGACAACTCGTTATGTGGACGATATTTTGTTTGCTTCAGGAAGTTTCGATGATAACATTTCGATGGGAAAAATAAGGGCATTAGGCTTCAACGTAAATTTAGAGAAGTCCCACTTTTGTCCGCGGGAAGTTTTGTTTCTAGGTCGTGTTATTGATGACGAGGGAGTTCACCCAAATCCGGTGATACTCCAGGCCATAGACAAGTTTCCGAGGCCACTCAAAATTAAAATTGTTAGGCAATTCCTTGGAATGTGCCAATTTTTTGCGGATCACTGCTCAGATTATACCGAAGTTGTGTTCCCAATTCAGAGCTTGCTTCATGAAAACAATAGGTGCAGATGGAGTCCAGAATGTGAGGAAGCACTGAGGAAGACTAAGGAGCTACTGCTGAACAGCATCAAGCTAGGTTATCCCGATTTTGAGAAATCCTTCATGTTACAAACGGATGCGTCCACTGTGGGAATCGCTGCACTTGTATATCAGGAAAGTTCGGAGCAGCCCACCGACAGGAATTATTTGTCCTTCTCTAGTCGGAAACTAAGATCACATGAGATCAGGTACAACGTGGCGGAACTGGAAATGTTGGCTATCGTTCAGGCAATGCAGCACTGGAAAAGGACGATTTATGGATTTCATATCATCATTAAGACAGACCACAAGGCACTCACTTTTATAATGAAGACCGCTGTTGCGAGGGAAAGAGTGGCCAAGTAGACACTGTTTATCTAACAATTTGACTTTGAGATTGGGCATTGTTCGGGGAAGTCAAATGTCTTGGCGGACTTACTAAACAGGTACCATAACGAGGAAGAGATTGTGGCAACCCACCTAGATCTAACCCAGGAAGATCGAGAATTTCTGATAGAGTTGGGACAACTAAGAGACCTACAATCGAGAGACCCTATTTGTGGGAAAATGATTTCATCCCTTCTAGGGACAATTCCAGCTGAGGATCCAGGATACTTTGCCATCCAGAAACTCGCTGACAACTACTTGTTTGTGGACAACAGGCTTGTGAAATTTGTAGGCAGCGGTCATGTAAAATCCCGGATTTTTGTACCACCGCAACTACAAAAGGGATTAATCTGCTACGCGCACAGAATTATGGGTCATGGAGGGATCGATATTGTTGTTCAAACATTCAAGAGACCTTTACCTGGGTGAATTTAGGGAAAATATAAGGGAAATCATTATTACACGCGACACATGCCAACGGGTTAAGGTAAACCCTTACTGAATTCGACAGGCACCTATCCCTCTCTTGCCTTCACAACCAAAGGAGATATTCGCTGTGGATATTTATGAGCCCCTTGTGAAGGGAGAGAGTGGCAACAAGTTTGTCTTAGTGGCCATTTACGTCTTCTTCAAATTTACGACCCTGTTTCCTATGCAGAAAGCCAACTCCAAGCTTGTCTTGAGATGTATTTTCCGTAACGTTATTCTAGATATGGGAAAGCCGCAATTCTTTCTTACAGATCATGGTCCCCATTTTACTTCTGCAGAGTTTAGGACGGACATTCAGAACATGGAAATTCATCACATTCTCTGCAGTGTTAGACATCCTGAATGAAATCCTAGCGAGAGGTTAATACAGGTAATTGCAAAATTCAGCAGGATTTACTGCGCCCAAGAGCACTTTAAGTGGGTTGAGGTGTTACCCCTGATAGTCAATTGTGTTACACCGTACAAGATTCTACAGGGAGAATTCCATCCGTCGTTCATTTTAACAAATACCCTGCGAGATCATGGCATGATGTGGTTCTGTGTCCCAGTGACCCTTGACCATCCCAGGAATTATGTATACAAGACACGGCTGAACACCTACGTCGGTAGGCAGATTTCCGGTTACGTAGAGTGTGAAACCTAGGATTCCGTCGTCCATTAGAAGAAAATGGACTTGTGCTTGTAATGGGATCCTTGATGTCTAAACCACAGGCAAACGTCTACGAGAAATTTGCTCCATTATACTTTGGACCATTTAAGATTGTTAAAAATGTCAGGAAAAACTCCTATAAAATTCAAAGTTTGGACGGCAGCAAGGAGGCCATATTTAATGCAGCAAACCTGAAGGTATACCGTGCTCCAGAAGATAGAATTGCACAACCCGATGACGTTGCTATACCAGCGGGGATGATGACCGCCGGAGAAGAAGAGGTCCTACAGGCCATCAATATTGCTACTTTAACAGGAGGAAAACAGGCCGAAGAGCCACTCTAGAGAACTGCAGATATCAACAGTAGTCCGCAGAAAGACCAGGAATGTCCAGAATGCATGTGTTTAATATCAGATTTTGTCGATGACATATGCAACGAAATTTTGTTGGAGACAGACGAAAACCGTAAGATGAGGAAGAGGAATGAAGTCCTACGTCAAGAACGAGATCGATCAGAGAATCCGCTGTAGGATTATGGTTCATTCTTGATGTCAAATTTCTTCCATACCTTTCAAATTTTGATAAAATATTTAAATGTTTCCACTTTATATGTAAATATTTCGTCGCTGTAAGTGGAATATGAACCCATAATTCTACCTTGCTAAAAATTGCAACTACAAGATTGAGTGCAACCATATATTTTACTGCAAGTTCACCTCGCGTTCTGTGGCGTGACAACTCACAACGGGGTGCGACCCACCAATTCGAACGAGGTCGGAACATTTCTGAATACCTCAGGTAATTAATAATGAAACTCTGGATAATAACCCGCAATGCGAGAGATTTGGGCACTGTCATCAACAAAGAAATACATAATTAAGAATTTTGGGAAATATCTGATGAAGCTAAAGTCTACAGGGTGGAAATGTTTTTAATTAGACCTTGAGAGAAGTAGGCATCCATACTGACCGAGTAGTGACACGTGTCAAGGACATGCAGTCAAAATGCGCGGAAATTCTCCTGCACGAAATTAATTAATTACGCCCGTTAAAGAAACAGCAAAAGTCAGCAAACAACATCATCATGACTGGAAATATAGGTGGAATCTCTGATGTGAGTCTCAAAGAAATCGGTCCAGTGGTGTCAATTGGAATGTTTGCACCACAGTAGATAACGCCAAGCATAGTGTCCCTAGAAAATGCATAAATAATCCCTCCTCAACCAGGAGCATCAGTCTTTATTCTATGTTCCGTAATTGTGAGCCTACGTCAGGCAATATCTCTAAATCCATTCGGCGTGAGGGATGAATCTTTAACCAAGTGGTAAATAGTGAACGAAGACAAAATTAGCTATTGAAACATTGTAGTTATGACGTCTATCATGGTCGGGGAGGAAACATCATAAGTTAAATAATTGTAGGATTCCTGAACTTCTGCGTAGGGAGACAGGAAATTCATAGATAGCTGTTGTGAATTATTGCTGTCGATATAACTTTGATAATCGGTAAGAAAGAATTGTTGTGGGCTGGCCGAGATAAGCTTGTGTCTCACGGTCAGTTGCACCTGTGGAACATCTGGAGAGGAACGAGTTGGAGATTTCCACAAACTGTATTAGTTGAGTTCTTGACACCAAGCGAGGCGGTTGAACTGTTATATGTGTATAGAATAATTTACGGTAACGTGTGTTGCTTCAAGCTAAGTGTAAAATCTGTGTATGTATAAGGTAATATTTATGTGAAGAATGCATCCTGCAATTATGCGATGCTAAGTTTGTGGTGGCTGGCATATAATGAAGCTGAGATAACTCCACGTCAAACTGCACAATTACAGGTGTGTCTAATTTAAATATCATGTTTTGTAGTTGGAAATGTAAACGCTTGTCCCTTTAAATTAATTAATTAGTTAATTAATGACTCATAACATCGCGTGGTATATTTGACGTGTGTAAAATTTAAGTGTACCGAGCTCGATAGCTGCAGTCGCTTAAGTGCGGCCACTATCCAGTATTCGGGAGATAGTGGGTTCGAGCCCCACTGTCGGCAGCCCTGAAGATGGTTTTCCGTGGTTCCCCATTTTCACACCAGGCAAATGCCGGGGCTGTACCTTAATTAAGGCCACGGCCGCTCCCTTCCAATTCCTAGGCCTTTCCTCTCCCATCGTCGCCATAAGACGTATCTGTGTCAGTGCGACTTAAATCAAATAGCAAAAAAGAAATTTAAGTGTTACGACGACGATGACGTCTTGTCGTTATTCTAGTGTGGAGGCAAATTGTCTGTTGTTTATGTCAGTGCGCGGGACTTTAAAATGTATTTAAATTTCTTAAAAATGAAAAAATAAGTGTTACATTAAATGATTGCAATGAAAATCAATGAAATAATGTTCGGGCCGGTAAAAGTTACAATAATCATAACGATAAAATAACCGTTGTGAGTGTGATTACGTCGAACACCAAGTTATCCACTAATAATAATAATAATAATAATAATAATAATAATAATAATAATAATAATAATAATAATAATAATAATAATAATAATAATAATAATAATAATAATTGTACCGGGCGGTACACCTCCGCTCCGCTAATTCAAACATTGCGCCAGTTGAAACTCCTCTACGGGAGGAAGCCGGAACTTTAACTTCCACTTTAATTCTCTGAGTTCTCAGAAGATGTCTCTACGGTAAATTTTGAAGTGTTCTGAACTATGTCAGTTTCGATGTGTATTTGTTTGCTCTATAGTAAGAAGTGTGAACATTCTCTTCTAGATGGCACCTCTTAAAGAACTACAATTGTGCACCCTAGTGCGAAGTGAAGGAACATTTTTTTGAAGAAATTTAGTATTTATAAGTTTGTTCTTTATTAAATTTCTTTCAGCTATTGTTTAAGTTGGCAATGTTAACCCTTTCTTTCCGCCAGTTTTGAAATTGGCCAATCGCAAATTTCTGTAATTAATTTTCCACCAATCCTGGTTTTCTTCTTCAGTTTTGACATGTAATCTTTTGGCCGTCCAATAAAAAGCTTGTGGGCGGGTGTTATCATTCATGAAACGTCTCGAATCTTCCGCGAGGGTATATAAACTGCTGATTTTCTGGTCTCCTCGCCACTTCAGTAACATCTTTCTTTGTGTGATTATATAGCAGGGGGCGGGAAGCGCCTCTTTCTTCGGGCAGCAGTTCAGCCATCAGGTAATGGCCGTTTTATAACTTATTTTCTTGCTAGCTCAGCAGTTTAACCCTCGGGGCGGGTTCGAAACTTTCCTCATGTAACCTATATTTAAAATGTAAAAGACACTTGGTACAAATTCAGTTTCTTTAACTACAAATTGGGATAGAGAGTGCCTAACCCTCTCGAGCTCCCACTCATATTGTTTTGAGGTGACTACGTTTTCTCAACCGTTTTTCTTTCTTTCATAATGTAATCAAGTTTTCCTATCGTGTTACCTCCGTAGTATGGGATTAGCCCTTGTATATGCGGCCTATGAGCCAAATAGGTTTTAAAGAAGTGTATTAGGAGTGCTGTTACGCCTCCTCTCTAGTTGGTATTTTGGGGGCCATGTAATTATCCTGTTTCTTTATTGAATAGGCCTCAGTAGGTTGGGTATTTTTACCCCTGTTTTCATGTGCTTGGAGGACAGCTTGAAAGTGGAGTTTGGTGTGGCCTTTGATAGGCTTGAACTTTGAGAGCGGATTGCTCTTTCTGAAATTTGGTTTCTGTGTGCCTCGAGCAGGCTTTTCTGGGTAATTGGGAGCGAGTGCTCCTGGGCATGATTGGGGTTTTTTGCCCCTTTGTTAAACCTTATGTATAAGTAAAGTTGGGCTCATTGCTCAGGGATTGTGTTTCTGGAACTCGAAGCCCAAAATACATTAATAAACTGTAATTGTACATTCTTACTTTGTTGCTAAGTTCCTGTTGTACTTGTTATTTCTTGATCTCGAAAAGAAAATATAACCTTGTTGAATTTTAAATTAACTTTAATTTCGTAAGTTGAGACCTGTTCATCCCAGCACCTTCTTTCACCTCTGCTGATCCACAGATACCTCGGAATAATAATAATAATAATAATAATAATAATAATAATAATAATAATAATAATAATATTTTCGTCAGAATAAAAATTAAGATGATAAATTATGTGTTCAGCTGTAATGTCAAACGAGATTTGCGACTTATATCGAAATCCAGTGAAGTATGATAAAGTTGGTATTTTTAGGAATCTTAAATTTTGTGACACCGTGTATTTTTGATAGAGAAAATCACGGTTTGCTATTTTACTCCTGAGGTCAGGAAAAGTTTTGAGAATTTAATTGTGAGATCATTATAAAGTTGTTTGAAAATGGGATCGCTTGTATTAAAAAAGGTGTCAAACAAGAAGAAATGGATCGTAATGGAAATGAAATATTATGAGAATAGTTTTTTGCTAGTTGCTTTACGTCGCACCGACACAGATTGGTCTTATGGCGACGATGGGACAGGAAAGGGCTAGGAGTGGGAAGGAAGCGGCCGTGGCCTTAGTTAAGGTACGGCCCCAGCATTTGCCTGGTGTGAAAATGGGAAACCACGGAAAACCATCTTCAGGGCTGCCGACAGTTTGGTTCGAACCCACTGTCTCCCGAATACTGGATACTGACCGCACTTAAGCGACTGCAGCTATCGAGCTCGGTATGAGAATAGTTAATAAGATGTTAAAGGCAGTGTTAGCCTGTATTTTATGAGTGATGTAGAATAAGCAGAATACCAAGAATGAGAGGCCCTGTATTTTGACGGAGTGGAATTTTTCTTACATGGTGTATAGGTTGAGGTGTAATATTTCTGAGACAGGTTGTATATGAGGAGTGATGTCCTGTAGCAATTCAGAACATGTGATGAGTGTAAAGGTTGTCAAATCCAAGTGAGCGCGTTGTAACGCCTATTTTAAATACAAGTTGATATTTCTCCCAAGATTACTATTTTATGTAAGACCGTAGGTAACGGCAATTAAGTCTAAGTGACGGTTCTATTTAATACTAGTGAAGTGCATTTTGTGATAGCCGACCTCACGAAGTCCATTCCGACACACAGTCAAGATAATATTTGATTATTGAAAAATGAATTCTATTTTGAAACTTTACGAAATGAAAATAGCGCTGTCTAGAAATATTGCGTTGTGAAAAATGAATTTTATTAGAATTATATTTTAGTTTGAGTAGATTGATGAAAAGTTACTTCACTGGACAGTTCACGGTGATACCTGTTTGGAGTGTTCACGTGATAGGCCAGTTGGAGCTTCGCACTCGAGTTATACCGTGAATATCGTGATGTAAGTGATTATCTTTTCAGTGATAATTACGTAATATGAAACGAGAGTTGAGTTTATTTTTATTCAGCGAACTTCATTGCATGTGTTGAGATTGTATTGAGGAATAGATTAAACATGTTGTTTAATTTCGATTTCACCCTTTATTGTAGGAAATAGCCATTAATACATTATTTCCAGGTTCGAGTTCATTTTTATAGCGAATTTCAGTTCATGTGTTAGAGTTTCAACGAGGATCAGATTTAAATATCCGGAAATTGTGTTAAAAGTTTGATTTCTCCTGGCAGTACGAATGATGTGTAGATACCATAACGTTGGCTCAACGATAGATTTAGGATGCTGCGTGTATTATATAACTTAAGGATGGGTATACAGTAACGTTGGCTCAACGACAGAGTTAGGGCGTCGTCTGTACATAGTCAAGTCATAGGTTAATCATTTATGCGAATCGACTTGAACGATGTTAGTGTTTGCAGTAGTGGATTCGAATGTGAAAAATATTAGCAGGTCTATTCAGGACATTTTTTGGAATAATTCTGACTAGCCATAAAGTGTTCCCATAATAGCGTTGCATCATTAGCGCATGAATGTAAGGGTTGTCCCGCGCGGAAACCTGGCTAATGGAGACTGATCACTACTGATTATCCACGCGTGTTCAAGTTCGATGAACTTTTTGTTTTCTGTTTGCTTGTTTTTACTTTAAGTTTCATTTGTTCGTGTGTCCAGTATTTTGATAATGCTGCGGGGTGACACCTAGTTCATTTATGTAGGATTTACACTACGAATGCGGTTTCGATTCGTCAGCTGATTAGTATATTTTATTTTCATTTTTTGTTATTCACATTATTGATGTGAAACGTTGATCTACCGATTACTTGCAGTTTGCTTTAATGGGACAAATGTCGGTAGAGAGATTTGTAATTGTAGTCGTAGTTATAGAAAATTGGAAAGATTTCCTTTTATTTAGGTCATATTGTGGACTTGTATTTTAACAAACTTAACGACGTAATTGTTTTATAACCTGAAAGTTGGTTTAGTAAGAACATTTTCAAGTGATTTATCACTTTTCTTTAACTTCAGTGTTTGGCAGTTCTTCTAAATGCCTAATGAATGTATGTTTTTCTGCATTTCGCAATTTCGTTTCTTCAGAACTATTTAACGTAAGATCCCATCGGATCAAGTGTTGTTGGTTCCTTCTGAACATCTGTTTGTGGTGATGCATGTTTCAGCATCGGAATTTGTCTGTAACCTAAGTGTGTCAGAAGATGACAAGTACATGGTGGAATTTTATTTTTGATTGTGACAATTGCTGTTAACTTGTAAAGAACACCATGTTTTCTGGAAATATTTCGCAACCTATCCAAAGCATCTGATAGTCGATTTGGTTCGATTAAGGATCCATTCGGGGATGTTCCCATGTCCGATAGGATAGTAGACTGGTGGATAACCTTAATTAAATGTTAATCTGGAATTCTACTTGTTGGAGGTCAGATTTTCCACGGGTCGTGTGTATTATCTCTCAGTTATCGTTAGGATCACTGGTGCCTGATTTTCAGGTTTTATTCTCGTTTTCTGGTTGTTGCTGTCCACGAATTTTACACTACGTTTTCACTATTTGACAGACAATAATAAATAATTTTAATAAAATCTACCACTCACGTTATGCTTTGGGACTGCATTAAAACATGTTTTAAAAATTTTAAGTGACTTTTCTTGCCAATTTAATAAATGAAATATTCGTGATTTATATTGAATAGATATTTTAGTAAGAACATTTTTGCTCCTCATTTGAAGTAGTTATGGTCTCCTCTGAACCCTACCGTTTGGTCAATGAAATGACAGAAAAAAATCGCAACGACCCCAAGATCGAAGAGTACGACATTGCTTTACTGAAGCAGCCGAGGCAGACGATCAGCGATGGAAGGGATCGATACAAGAGTCTACAATTTCATGTTGACGATCTCGAACAGGTAACTATCATGAGACATGGCTAAGTATAGGTTCAATATACTGTATATATAAATGATACGAGAAAAGAATTGTAACCACAGATAGGGCTATTTGTGGATGATGTTATACTGTATAGAGTAGTAAATAACTTAAAGGACTGTGAGCGCCTACAAAAAGACCTCGACCATTTTGTGAGATGGACGGCAGATAATGGTATGATAGTACACTGGATGAAAAGTCAGGTTGTAGAAGAAAAGTCCTCTCAGTTTTAATTACTGTGTTTTTGCGGGTGAACGTTCCTCATGGGTATCATTGTAAGTACGTACGTATTAATATAAGGAATGATCTTCATTGGGGTAATGACATTAATGAGGTTATAAAGAAATGTTCTAGATCCTTTCACGTGGTTATGAAGGTATGTAAGGGTTGCAGTAAGGATGTAAAGGGGAGGGCGTATACATTTCTAATAATAATAATAATGTTATTTGCTTTACGTCCCACTATCTACTTTTTCGGTCTTCGGAAACGCCGAGGTGCCGGAATTTAGTCCCGCGGGAGTTCTTTTACGTGCCAGTAAATCTACCGACACGAGGATGGCGTGTTTGAGCACCTTCAAATACCACCGGACTGAGCCAGGATCGAACCTCTCACGTTGGGGTCAGAAGGCCAGCTCCTTAACCGTCTGAGCTACTCAGCCCGGCGTATACGTTTCTGGTAAGAACCCTGTTAAAGTATGTTTCCTGTATATGGGACCCCCACCAGGACTACTTGATACGAGAACTGGAAAAGGAAAGCAGCACTATTTGTTCTGAGTGATTACCGACAAAGGAGTAGTGTTACGAAAATGTTATAAACTTTGGGCTTGGAAGACTTGTGAGTAAGGAGACAAAATTACGGACTGAGTGGTATGTTCCGAGCTGTCAGTGGAGATATGGCTTGGAATGTTATTAGTGTACGAATAAGCTTGAGTGGAGCTTTTGTAAGTGGGAAAGATCACAATACGAAGATAGAGTTGGAATTCAAGAGGACAAATTGGATCAAATATTCATTTATATGAGGAGGAGTAAGGGGCTGGAAAAAATTATCAAGGGAAATGTTCGATAAATTTCAAAGTTCTTTGAAAACATTTAAGAAAAGTGGATGGGGAATCTGCCACCTTGGTGGCAGCCCTAAATGCAGATAATTGATGATTGGTTGAAATAATACAAAAGCAACATATATTATGACCTACCTTGATAATAGAACGAACAAGTTAATTTATAAATAATTCTGTCCTCCTGAAACGGTACAGCCTGTAAAGCAGCTTAGAAGTCTGTGCAAAATATCAGGTAGTATATAATAATATTCCACTCTATCAGAGTATGAAAGCAAAAGACCCACCACTTTTTTCTTGCACGTTCGATGGCAATCTTAAATAATCTATAGAGAGACGGCTTCTTTGAACGGAAGATGTTGAACTGTCAAGGAATGCATAGATTTTGGATCAAAGGAAGTGGCTTGCTGGAGCTGATTGGCGAAGGTGAAGCTCACCACCTCTCTCGACGTTTCGTATTGGGTGAAAGGGAAGCTATTCGTGCATTTAGAGATTTCTTGCAATTGCCAGAAGTGATCGCAGAAAAATCAGATAATTAAAGTGTATACTGGACATTGGTGCTATTTCGTCAAGTGACTGTGAGAAAGGATATTCAAAACTAAATGCAATTGTGACACCACAGAAATCATCCATGTTCGTTAACACTATTTAGATTCTTCTTTTTTATTAGAATTGTTGGACCTCTATTAACTAATTTCAAGCCTGAGGGTTATGTTCGGTCTTGGTTACTTAGAGGTCGTCATCTTGCAACAGATGTCAGAAGTAAAGAGCGTAGTGTTCAAGCAAATTCAAGCAAATGAGAACAGTTTATAATGTTAACCCTGGAGAGGGCGCGTCACGGTCTTTTCGACCGGGTTCAGAGATAAATGTTTATAGTTCTTAACGTAGTGGGCCACGTGATTCCATGCCCTCAGTACCTTACGTTAGACTTGTCCACTATCAGTGGACGTAAACAATTCACCCCTCACGCTCTTCAGTTTCAGGCGGAGTCCATTGTTCTATGTACCCGGCCTAAAAATTCCTGGCGCGCCCCATGTCGTATGCGTGTTTATGAGTTAAGTTTTATCTTAGGTTTTCAGTTAATATAGTGAGAATGTGTCAGTTTTGTTTAATTTTCATATAAAATAGTGCCTTCGTATATACTGAAGTCCAACGCATCATGGATGGAAATAGGGGACGAGAAATCGAAAGACTTTTATTAAAGGAACATTCGCCAAATGTTAGGATTGCCTGAAGAAGAGCAGCGCTCTGAAGCTCCACAAGAACTAGAAGGTCCTGGAGGACGCGCCTACTGCAACTGAATAAAAGAACAGAAAACCAAGACTAGATGCCGTGTATGCTAGCGACATATCTGAAGAGAACACTCGGCAGTGACATGTGTCCCGTGCGGTACGGAAAGTTAAGAATCAAGTGATGACGGAGAATGGATGTCAATTGTTTAACATCCAATTTTTGTATTAAAATACCTTTGCACATTATTTAAGAGTTGGTTCAAAAATTATTTGCTGGTTTTGTAACATTAAAAATAGTTTTTGCTTAATTTGTGCTAGTTTTTTCCCGACCCGGTCTAAAAAACCTTGCACGCCTCCTCGCGGGGTAATTTTTACGCGTCCTCTCGAGGATTCATTAGGAACTTATTTTCATGGGCATTTCGACGCACACTGGATGTTTTCTTCTCGCATGGCAAAGTCTTACCCAGGGCTCCTCCACCATTTGTTCAGAAAAAATCCGCATTGACAAACACATATATGCATTCATCCATGAACAAATCAAATAACTAACTAAATAAATAAATAAATAAATAAATAAATAAATAAATAAATAAATAAATAAATAAATAAATAAATAAATAAATAAATAAATAAATAAAATCCACGTCGTTCCGAGTAAACCAAGCCTGCCTTAACCCCCACCCTCCCGGCTAGGCAGCCCTCACAAAATTCGATCCAGGCGCACCAATTCATTTAATATTAGCAATAAAATACAACAAAAATAAATGAATAAATAAATAAATAAATAAATAAATAAATAAATAAATAAATAAATACATGTATGCATACAAAGAAGCGTGTTCATTATCGGCTGACGAGCCTTTTAGCGTTCGGTCTGGAATGGAGTTAGCTCTGTAACTTTGTTGGAGTCCACATCTTTTACCTTCTAGTCATACGATACAGAGTCCACTATCACTTTCTTTATGTCTATTTTAATGTCTTTTTTACATCTCTCACAGTCTATGAGGGTCTTTTGTCCCCTAGGTAACTCATCTTTCATCATTCTTCTCATTTGGAACCTAGAAAAGGAGATTTGGAAAACATAACAGAATAAAACAAAAGAAACAACAGAGACATCTCCGTATAGCTCTCGAAAGGAGGGGTGAAAGTAAAAGCTACCACTATCCATAACCTCGGTGATAGAGTGGTTAGCTCTATGCCTATCCACCTTTACCCCAAGATAATGCTTCCTGATATAAACTGAGTGAATCTCTGGACCATATGATTCTAAGTAAGTTAAAATATTGTTTCTAAACCTTTCAACTTCTTGCCGGAAAATTAAATCCACGTCGTTCCGAGTAAACCAAGCATGCCTTAACCCCCACCCTCCCGGCTAGGCACCCTCTCATAAAAATAGGTCCAGATGCACCAATTCATTTAATATTAGCAAAAAAACCACAACTAAAACAAGAAAACATGCAGTAAACCTTCCCTAAATAGAAAAGGAATATGACGGAACGTAAAGCAGAATACGTTATAACATTTAGAGACTAGTTCGTTATCAGTCTATTATTATTGTGTGCGATTCCTCTCTAATGGAATTCGCAATTAATTAACGGTACGACATCTCTGTCACTGTCACAAAACGTTTACCAGGCACCACATCTGCTGGACACTTGTTTCAGACAGCTTATCCGGCTTAGAGGACTGGATGTAAAGTACTGCTTTTAATTATATTGAGGATCTGAAAAATGAAAGTCGCAAATCGGTTATTTGAATTAATATTTCTAACCCTACATCTACTTCAACAGAGGATCGCAAGTTATGAGCTTCGAGTGACGACCAGATGATCCCAGTTAAGTCTGGTATTGTTTCCACCCACCATCGGCAGCCTTAAACAAGGTTTTGTGTAATTTCTCATTTTCACACCAGGCAAATGCTGAGGCTGTATCTTCGAACAGTATCACACGTATGCACAGAATTTATGGCCAAGCACCTACAATAACTAATATACACCATAGTATGCGAATACAAATACATTAACCGAACTATTTGTATTTTGAAGATATTGTGATAGTACATATATCACACCCCCGATTTATATGTAGAATTTAGAGATATTATTGTCAGTATTCGATTTATTATTATTATTATTATTATTATTATTATTATTATTATTATCATTATTATTATCAGTATTTCATTTGTATATTTTGCCATTTATATTGGTAAGCTGGAAGATATCCACATATGTAGGTATGAGTAATTTGTTTTGCACGAGTGGGAAAACATTGCTTTAATAACTCTGGTAATTTGGATGAGTCATATGGCTATCCCAGTGTTTGTTGTGATGTACTTGTGTCGGGATATTCCACGAGTCATGTATATATCCCAGCCTGATGAGATGAGCTTGTTGTTGTATTAGGGAAGTTCGTTGACTCATGTAATAAACCCCAGAGTTTGTTTATCTCTTGGGAGCAAGGAAAAGTTCAGTTCTAGACAAGAGGTTCACTCCTGATTGACTGGCAAGCACCAATCCAGACGTATCATCTGAGAGGAGGGGATGTTGATGTCTATAAAGGTTGATCATACGGCGGCAACCAGGGTGATTGTAAAGGAACGAGAAGGAAAACAACTACAACTACAAGCAGTAACACTGCATGAAGGAACGACAACTGACACACTGTACGGGAAGGAAGTGGTGCTGATACACGGTACTGGAGTGACACGGCTGCAATGGACTGGACTTCAAACATTCGTGGAGCGTAGTCTTGTTATGTTCGTGGAAAGTGGATGATCAACAAATTGTGGAGGGCACACGCATTAAGTGTTGTTGTACTTATGGAGGTCTGGCATTAGATGTTGGTGAAAGCTATCTAAGACTTTCCATAATTTATGTTGAGGATCGACAGACGTGTGTATATATCTTTACAACAAGTGTTAAAATATGTGAACACAGTATTACAAGGTACAGTATCCGTGTGATGTGATAACTGCCGATTATGAGAATCGGTAAGTCGAATTGATATAAAGACAGTGAAGGGTATTTATCTTCATACATGTACATTGTTCATCGGACTATCTACAAATGGTAGCTTAGTTCTCGCTTTCGTTTTCCCACGGTTTTCATTATTGTTGTAAATATGGAGTCTTCCAGCAATATTTTATGTGTGTATTATATGTATAATGTTGTATGTTGATGAGGTGCCCATGCACGGATTTTGTTAAGAATATAGTTAGCTATTTTAGAATCAGTGGAGTTATTGATGAACCTAGGTGCAGTTCCTACCTATTTAGTCGTTTTCAGGAGGTTAGGTAAGGCCTGCAACAGATGTACCAATACGCAGCATTATGTACACGCCCTGGGATATAAAGTTTATCATGCTCTATCAAAATTCGAGGGATCCATTCTGGTGAACTCTGGCGCCCATACTACGGACAGTTCGGTTAACTATTTTTATTAAAATAATTCATTTAAAGTATTTTATGAAGTTTTTGAGTAATGTTATTTACATATTTTTATTTATATATTATTCACGATATATTTTATTATTATTTATTGGTATTCATCAAAAAGTTACAATTGGCTTCCCAACGTGTGGCTGAATGATTGGTACATCTGTTAGGCTTATAAGCGTAGGTGCACTTGTCAGGTGTGGTTGGAATTCTGCAAACTATGTAAGTGAAGTGTTTTATATGTACGTGATATGTATGTTGTAGTATGAAGAAATGTTGTAGCGAGTCGTGTATTATAAAATTGAGAAGTAGAGAGGTTGTTAAAGTTGCTAGTACTATGAATCAGGATAAGAGAAGTCAAAAGAATTCCACCACATTGAGTCTATCGAATTTAAGTGAGAATAGCGAAATGGCTGATAGTAGGAAAGATCATTTGGCAACAATAGGTGAGGAACCGAGTAACCCGTCTCAAACTCAGAATATAGGGGATCAAGGCGACTCTTCAATGCTCAGTATGCTTAAATCGCTACTTCATAGTCAGAGTAAAGAGTTGAAGAGTGAACTGAATTCCTTAAGTAATGAAATATCCAGTATTAATAGTGAAATCGATAATAATAATGTTGAATTGTCCAGTAAAATCGATAATAGTAATGTTGAATTGTCCAGTAAAATCGATAATATGTATGATGGATTGTCCAGTAAGATTGATGAGAGGGGTAAGGTGTTAATGGCGGCATTTGATAAAGTAGGGAGTGAAATCGTTTATCAGAGAGATTTTGAGAATAGGGGGCGTGATGAAAGTAAGAAAGATGTGTCGGATGTCTTACTTTGTGCTAGTGGTGATGGTAATAGCGGTGTTGTGATCGATAATCTTGTGGAAGTGTCTGAAATTGAAAGTGAAGTTTTTTGTGAAGTTGATGAAGGTTGTTTAGTAAGTGAAGAGTTTTTACGGAGTATACATCATGAGGATGTTTTTGTTGATTTAAGTGTACGTGAGGAGAGTAAAGTTAGGTCCATTATGTGTGAAAATGATGACTTTGAGATTAATGAAACTTCTGGTAGGAGAGTTGAGAGTAGCAGTGTTGTTGGCATGAAGGTAGTGCGAGTGGGAGCTGATATGGAATGGGGTGAAGATGGTTTAATTGTTGGGGCATTAAGTAGTAATGATAGCGATTTCATAGTGAATTATGGTGATGTTTTTAGTAGTAGGGTGAGCGTGAGTGATGGTACGTGTGCTAAGTGTGGTGTGAATGAGCTTGAGATAATTGAAGTACGTATGTTTGATAAGTGTGAGTTAACTAAGGCCGTTGTTCGCGAAGGATTGTTTGAAGCGAATTGTACGTCAAGTTTTGTGCTTAAGGGGATTCATCAGAAGGGTCGTAAATTGTATGGTGATTCAGGGTTTGAAGATTTTGTGAGAAATTTTTGTGTCAGAGATCATGTGCGTGTGTTGGGAATGTTTAAGGGAAGTGAGAATGAAAGTGTGCGTGAGATGAAAGAAAGTCTGTTAAAGCGAGTGCGTAATGTTTTATTTAATTCTGAGACTTGTGTGAATGATTTGAATGACGTACTGAGTGATATCGATGTGGAATGTGTGAAATAGTATGTGATCTGTTTACTTTCATTAATTATGGGTTTGTGGAAGAGAAAACATAGTAAGATTCCCGAATATTTCAGAAATAGGGATTTCTTTATTATGAATGTTCTGAATGAAAGCCTGTGTGATTCTTGTGTGACTGGATAGGATGAATGTTTGTGTGTAAGATAGATTGTATTCGAGATGTATTCGGATTTTATTACTGTACAGATTCCTCGTCTATCGATGCCAATATTAAGTTCATGTATAGTTTTTTCATTAATATCAGGGTCCGTATACTGTGGACAGTAGTATAGGCAAGTGTGCTTATAGGCTTCTAACCACTGACAGCGAGGTCCTTGGGACATTTAATATCTATAGCCTTCGCAGATATAAGAGATAGGATCTGCACCTTGGATGTATATATTATCAATTTTATTTTGTGTGTACAATAGCAAGAATGGATTGTGTTCAGTGGTATATGAAACAATCAGAGTTGTGTTTATATAGCCATATTATTATTATTATTATTATTATTATTATTATTATTATTATTATTATTATTATTATTGTTTGGACAATTTGTATTTCGTGTGTGCGAATACAATGCAGTAGACGCAATGTATATATCATTATTACAATAAATTAAGTGTTCAGGTATGTCATTATAAGGTTATGTATGAATTTCTGTTTTATGGTGAATCATAATATATGATATCATCGATTCACCAAGCGGGCGTTATGTGATAGTACGTATATCACACCCCCGAATTATATGTAGAAGTTAGAGATATTATTGTCAGTATTCGATTTATTATTATTATTATTATTATTATTATTATTATTATTATCATTATTTCATTTGTATATTTTGCCATTTATATTGGTAAGCTGGAAGATATCCACATATGTAGGTATGAGTAATTTGTTTTGCACGAGTGGGAAAACATTGCTTTAATAACTCTGGTAATTTGGATGAGTCATATGGCTACCCCAGTGTTTGTTGTGATGTACTTGTGTGTCGGGATATTCCATGAGTCATGTATATATCCCAGCCTGATGAGATGAGCTTGTTGTTGTATTAGGGAAGTTCGTTGACTCATGTAATAAACCCCAGAGTTTGTTTATCTCTTGGGAGCAAGGAGAAGTTCAGTTCTAGACAAGAGGTTCACTCCTGATTGGCTGGCAAGCGCCAATCCAGACGTATCATCTGAGAGGAGGGGATGTTGATGTCTATAAAGGTTGATCATACGGCGGCAACCAGGGTGATTGTAAAGGAACGAGAAGGAAAACAACTACAACTACAAGCAGTAACATTGCATGAAGGAACGACAACTAACACACTGTACGGGAAGGAAGTGGTGCTGATACACGGTACTGGAGTGACACGGCTGCAATGGACTGGACTTCAAACATTCGTGGAGCGTAGTCTTGTTATGTTCGTGGAAAGTGGCTGATCAACAAATTGTGGAGGGCACACGCATTAAGTGTTGTTGTACTTGTGGAGGTCTGGCATTAGATGTTGGTGAAAGCTATCTCAGACTTTCCATAATTTATGTTGAGGATCGACAGACGTGTGTATATATTGAAATCTTTCTATTTAATAAATATAAACTGATAATAACTAATGGAATTTGGGAGCCATAAATATACAAATAAATAATTCTTAAAATTTGCCGGCTGTTGAGACTCATTTTCCAGGGTCGTTGCCTTGTAACAAGGAGATCTGAATCACTGATACATGGAAAATAATATTGGAAAAGGAGTCCATCTGGTACTTTCCCCCACCCATGAAATTAAACAGAATATATCTTAATATCACACAAATTTACTTAATCAATTAAACCAGAATATATCTTGAAATCTGAGCATAGCTCGTCGTAATACACCCTTATATATATATAGCAAAATAAACAGAATATTAATATGAATAATTAATGTCTCTATATTATGAAGTAACTCTCTCTCTATAGGAACTCAATTCATCCCGAAACGCATATTATACACACGCAGTCATGACTTTTTCGAAAATGGACTCCCTTTTGCTGATAGCGTTGTTATACTGTATTTTGGAACGGCCCAACACGTTACCTGATGTAGATATTCTTAACCATAGAATATTGTCCCACTCCAGCATCACTCTTCCTGGTTCCGTCAACTGAAGATCTCCAAAAACTCCCAACATGGCATGGACCTCTTCCCTCAACTCGTACCAAACACTTCACTGATTACCACAAGTATCACCTCTGCACACTGCAAGCTGCAACTTCCAACTACTGACGCGTGCTTGCACCGCACTAGCCCAAGCCAACACAACAGCATCTTAAAATAGCCCAGTTCCGGGAATTTCTCTACCTCAGCTCCGTCAACACGTAAACATCCACTCGGAGAATCGTCACGTAGGTACACAACCAGGAGATAAACTGAGTGAACTAAACACGCTAGTCCCAAATAAATATCGAGATTATATACAATAATGAGAGTTCCAAAAAGAGTTACTAAGCCGCGACGGCTAAATACACACATAATTGAAATATACACATGAATAAATAATAATAATAATAATAATAATAATAATAATAATAATAATAATAATAATAATAATAATATCTGACCGGGGTTTGTCAGGTTACAATATCTTTACAACAAGTGTTAAAATATGTGAACACAGTATTACAAGGTACAGTATCTGTGTGATGTGATAACTGCCGATTATGAGAATCGGTAAGTCGAATTGATATAGAGACAGTGAAGGGTATTTATCTTCATACATGTACATTGTTCATCGGACTATCTACAAATGGTAGCTTAGTTCTCGTTTTCGTTTTCCCACGGTTTTCATTATTGTTGTAAATATGGAGTCTTCCAGCAATATTTTATGTGTGTATTATATGTATAATGTTGTATGTTGATGAGGTGCCCATGCACGGATTTTGTTAAGAATATAGTTAGCTATTTTAGAATCAGTGGAGTTATTGATGAACCTAGGTGCAGTTCCTACCTATTTAGTCGTTTTCAGGAGGTTAGGTAAGGCCTGCAACAGATGTACCAATACGCAGCATTATGTACACGCCCTGGGATATAAAGTTTATCATGCTCTATCAAAATTCGAGGGATCCATTCTGGTGAACTCTGGCGCCCATACTACGGACAGTTCGGTTAACTATTTTTATTAAAGTAATTCATTTAAAGTATTCTATGAAGTTTTTGAGTAATGTTATTTACATATTTTTATTTATATATTATTCATGATATATTTTATTATTATTTATTGGTAGTCATCAAATAGTTACAATATTATCTTATTTAAGGCAGGTACAGAGGATGAACGTCTATTGAAGGTAACATTACGGCTGATATATGGAAATAATAATAATAATAATAATAATAATAATAATAATAATAATAATAATAATAATAATAATAATAATAATAATATACCGGTACTTGCTTCTTTATTATAGACTGTCATGCCTTTCAGCTAGCCTTCAGTCTGAAAGTTTCTGCGAGTTACCTAAGCCCCTCCACAACCTCCATTTCCAAATAGCTCTGTGGCCTCGTTTAGTTCCACATCTCCATCATCCAATTATTTACAAAACGAGTTCGGCTCCACTGATTAAAGTTTAGCGTGCTGGCTTTTGGTCCAAAAGGTCCCGGGTAAGATTCCCGGCCGTGTCGGGTATTTCAACCTTGATTGGTTAACTCCTCTGGCCCGAGGACTGTGCACATGTGATGTCTTCAGCATTGGAATTCATCATAGAAAGGGCCCCATCCTCACAGACGTGCAATTCGCCGATAAGCTTCAATTTGAAAGACCTGCACCAGGCCTCTTCGAGGACCACATCCCATTAAAAAGTAAAATCCGAGTCTAAACATCGTCGCATTGGTCTCTCTCTCTACCTCTCTTACCCTCCGTGGCCGAGTACATTATTCTCCTACGTAACCTATCTTCCTCCATTCATCTCAAATGACCGTAGCCAGTGTATGCGTCCAGGTTCGTCCATTGAGTTTACTACACACTTAGCCTTTATGTCCTCATTACGAGTGCCCTCCCGTCTTTGTTTCCATCTGTTTGTACTAGCAGTATTTCTCGCTACTTTCATGGCTCTTATTTATAACGAAGATATCCCCAGCTCACCCAACTTTCACTCTCGTACATCAAAGTAAGTCTGAAAACAGATCTTTGTAAAGACAATTTTGTCCGAGAACTCACTTCTTTCATAAAGAGCACCGCTGACTTAGAATGCGTGATCACTGCATCACTTTGTATTTATTTAGGATAGTTTCAACCTCCTATAGGTTGCGATTACACAACTTCCTTATCTGTTTTTGTTCTTTTTTGTACGCCGATACTCCTTCGTTCTCTGGCTCGCTTTTGCTCGTTCCTCATCAGAGACCACCCTTCTTGTTCTCCTGGGTTTCTCTACGAACAGATCCGTCACCTCCGCAATTTTCCTTCTGAACATTGTTCTGTTTGTAATATCTCCTTCCTCACTGCCACATTTTTTTAGATCTCGATGAACTTATTTCAGCCATGGTATTTGGGTCTTTCTTCTTTGCTGGAAGATGAGGGTCTTATTTGCTAATGTTCCGGTGGCATTCTTCCCAGGTTTCCATGGAAAGTTAGTCGCCTTTCTCTTATCGAGGTTGAAATGTTTTCGCATTTTTTATACAGCTCTTGATTTGATCTCAAACGGATAGTAAACTCATTTCCTGTTGCTTTCTTGGGTCCCAGGATTTTCCTCAGAAATTTATGCTCTTTCCTTTCTATTTCGGTAATCTCTTTTCTGGCAATTGTCTCTGCTGCATAGAGGCATTCAGGTTTCACCGCGGTAATGTAGTGTCTGAGTTTGGCTTGATAGGAGAGGGATTCGGACTTATAAGTTTCCTGGCATAGTCTGAATGTAAACTCCATCTTCTTTGCTCTTTCTTCGATAGTTGGCTTCTTGTTGTTGTTGTTAGGAGTCAGAATCACCCCTAGATACTGTATTTGAATTTTTGGACTCTCTTTATGCCACCATACTTGGTCTTCATTGTCCATGTCGATTCTTTGGGATCTATGTACATGTACTTATCTTTCTCAAAGCATATTTGCAGTTCTGCCTTTTCTGTTGTTTCTTGCAAAACCTCTGTCTGTGTAGTGGCAGTCTCTAGATTTTCAGCGAAGGCAATGAGTCGTCTATAAATGCATGACATTCAAATTTAAGCCCAGCCTTTTTGTGTCCTATCTTGATTCCATTCGAGATATTTTGCTGACTCATTTATTTTCGCCATTTCCTTATCACCAACTCCAAGACGCTGTTGTAAAGCACTGGGAAGGGGCCATATCCTTGCCTCACACCTGTTTTGTTTTCAAACGGTTCTGATAGCTCTTCAAGGAATTTTACTTGTGACCGTGTGTTTGTTAATGTCTGATGTATTATATTAGTTGTTTTGTCATCAATTGCAAATTATTTCAGCACTTTTATTAATTTATCCCTGCCGACAGAGTGGTATACTTTTTTGAAATCTACAAATGTCATTATTACCTTCTTGTCCGCTGCTAAAGTTGGAGTTTTGATTAAAGTCTTGATGGTAAATATCTGATCCGCACAGGACCGTCCTTTCCTGAATCCTGCTCTTTACGCCAGAGCCAGCCCTCACCTCATCTAGTCTACAGAGTGAGAGCTCAGTTAACGTAGCACGCTCTTAGTCTCGATGAAGATTTACAGCTTAGGTTGAAAACTCACAGCAATATGTAGTGAGGCTGGCTGACTGTTTTAGAACAATGATGACGTAATATGTTTGATTGGTGGGACATTACGTCATGAGGCAGAAGTCTGATTGGTCGATCAATATACAGACGGTAGTGCAAACTCAAAAACAACTGAAGGCGATCAGGTTATCAAACCTTAAAACATGAACATTCTCAATCAAATAAATTACACTTCGAAACACTAGGTGGCACTTAGAATCACCAGTAGAGACTTCTAGTTAACATACATAGAACTTCTTGGATATGGTAAAGTTTGATTAGTCTCTATTAGATTTCACTGCTGCCACACGGTATGGCGGGGGGGGGGGGGTTCAAACTCAAACTCAGTTTGTTACAGTTAGTTACAAGTTTTATGGGTTAAACCACTGTAGGCCATTCGGCTCGGCTATATTGGGTCATCCGAGGTCAAAGGAGCCTTTAATTTCTCTTTCCCTCCCTAACTCCTCCTTCACGTTTTCCTTCTCACTTCCATGATCGTATTCATTGTCTCCCTTATCAAAATGCGCTGATGACCATGTGGTTTTGAACCTTTAAAAATCAACTACTATCTTCACCATTCAATTTGTCACCATGATGACTGAACAACATTTCCATATTAGCGATTTTCAGTGCTGATAAATTTAGCATTAAAATCTAAATTCGTGAATATCTCCATTATCATAGCCCGTGCTGTGAGAAATTAAAATACATGAACGGTAAGAAATGGTCGTTTCTATAACTTTTGTTCTGTACAATGTTTATCTAGAACAAATATTTATGGATATATTTGGAAGTATGTGAAAAGTATAGTAATTACGAGCGTCCGTTGTTATTCCTCAGAAGGTAAAAGCGCATTAAACATAGAAGACTGAAAATAATATTTTGCATGACTCTCATTGTGCGTGTTTGTATACAGCGAATATTAACGAAGAAATCTGACATTTCTTGTGCTGGTCTCCTCCATAATTCTACGCCACTGTACGTTCATCAAATAAAATATAGCGTAGTGCACTCCCCGGCTATCCCCGAACTTATATACCCTGTTTCGAGAAATTCTGTTTAGTCGTTTTCTCGTGATGTTCGAACAGACAGACAGACAGACAGACAGACAGACAGACAGACAGACAGACAGACAGACAGACAGACAGACAGACAGACAGACAGACAGACAGACAGACAGACAGACAGACAGACAGACAGACAGACAGACAGACAGACAGACAGACAGACAGACAGACAGACAGACAGACAGACAGACAGACAGACAGACAGACAGACAAAATTGAACTGATCCTATGTACGACTTAACTCGAGATAAAAACGCAGTTTGAGCCGAAAGTTTGGTGTGTGGACTAAATTTGAATTGTATCTATCTATCTATCTATCTATCTATCTATCTATCTATCTATCTATCTATCTATCTATCTATCTATCTATCTATCTATCTATATATTGTATCCTTGTGACTAGATGAGCTGCGGTAAACGGTCGTCAAGTCCGACTTAATAAAGTAGAATGCCAGAAGCGTTTAAGTCCTGTGAATACTAGAAGCGTTTAAGTGAACTTTACAAATAATCACAACTTTATTAAGTCGTCCTTATTAGATAAAAAACTCGCTGACTGTAAACACCGGCCTTAGTCTTGGAAAATATTTGTTTATACCTAGGTATTCTCTCACCACACTATCCCATTAACACCGAAACATCAGCATTGCTCAAACTGCTTACTACATTTCCACCTAAGTGACTTCCTCCCTACTATTTTATACCTTTCAGCAAATGATCCATACTATGAATAACAAGGATCTAACCCCTATAGCTACTTTGAACTAAGAACTCAATCTAACATTTCCCACTGCAGGCCGATTATCAACATAAATGCTTTTGATTACCTAGTCCAGTAAAGCATGTTCTGGATTAAAATCTAGCTGTAATTGAAATGTTGCAACCAGAATGCGCTGAAATATTGCCGTGTTTGTCAATGCACCTTTTATAGAGCAAACATCTGACATTAAAAGAAAAATTAAACCGAATACTACTGCGTGGACTTTATACTGCTAGTAAAATAGCCTAAGCGTGTAAAAAAGTATAGACACCCGAGTTTATACGTTAATAAAACGTGTATCCTTTGTCCCACATAGAAAACAAGCTAAATCAAAATTTGGCTTATATTATTCTACGTTTAATTACGTGTAGTGGAAATTGATATCGTACCCAGACGTTAATGCGCCTTAAAGCAACTTATTTTTGATCTGTATACCAAGCTTTTATTTCATCTGATATTTGTGAAAAAAGTTGTTGTAAATTTTGTGAAACAACATTCTTATCACTGGGTGATCATAGCCGTAAACAATCCGACTTGTTATGAAGCACATGAGAATGTCAGGCTAAAATTAAAACGGTTTCTGCTTGCATGCAATTATTGATTTATATTTAACTGGGTGGTTTTGAGAGAAGAAAACAGTTTATCGGCCGAGCAGTGTTGCCCAGTTGGCCTACAATATTTGCCACGCCAACTGAACTCTGTCATTGCTCTGCATCAGTTTTGAGTCATGTAGAACTACTTCACAATGAATGTGTTGTGTTGTCGGGGTAAGAGAGTAGAATCAGGGGATAACATGATAGATAAAGAACTGTGGTATTACCTCCCATCACCCAGAACTAATAATAGAAGACATTTCAAAAGTTGAATGCATTCCACCATTACTACTGATACCTTGAAGCGAGGATACACTTCGAATAAACGTTAACACCTAGCTCCGAGTGAAGATACATTTCAATGACCTGGCCAGTACTCGAACCCGGGACCCTTGTATCTGAAAACCGAAAAATGAGATAGAACACGGTTTTCGACCTTTACCGTACTGGATTCACGGAGCGACGAGATATCGTTGTGGAGCGAATGTTACTGTGCACCGCGCGATCAGCTGTCTGGAGTAGATGAGCAATGCATGTTCTAAAACAATGGTGTTGAGTCAGCATTTTACCACGAGGTCATTGACCCCTAGTTGAGTAGTAAGGCTATGCCGATTCTGACGCAATGTCATTGACTACTAGTTGAGTAGTAAGGCTCTGTAGGTTCTAGACCATTGAACGCGGAATAACGTCACAACCTTGCGTACGAGAGCAAGTCTAACCTCACAGACTCCATTGCAGAGGCCTAATTGGTCAAGAAATGATCTGGGGTGCTTTTGACCCCCTAGGTGAGGTTATGACGTCACACACATACGTACGAGGGCAATGCTAACCTCACTGGCAAACTGGGAGTGTTTATGACCGCTAGGTGAAATTATGAGGTCATACCTTTATGTACGAGGACAATGCTAACCTCATGGACCACTCTGGAGGAGCCGAATTGGACGGGCCCCCTTAGAGGAGCCGAGACGGAAAGGTCTCACTGGCCAACCAGGAGTGTTTTTGACCGCATGACGTCATGCCCTTACGTACGTGGGCAATGCTATTCTCACGGACCACTTTGGAAGAGCCGAATCGGGCGGGTCCCCTTGGAGGAGCCGAGTTGGAAAGGTCACGGGTCCACTGGGAGGAGACGAATCGATCAGGCGACCATGGAGGAGCCACAAATCGGTTAGGTGACCTGCAGATGATGTTAAGATGTCATTACGACGTGTTAACCTAACCTTGCGCACGAACGCTAACCTAACCTCACACACACAGGCTCCCCATGGAGGAGTCCAATCGGTTAGGTGAGTGGTAGTTGAGATTATGACGTGTTAAACTAACCCCGCTTCGTGAAACGCTGTCCTAACCTCAGACGGGTTCCCCTTGGAGGAGCCGAACTAGTGAGGTAACTTATAGGGGTAGTCAGCACGTGTATTAACCTAACCTTGGCCACGAACGGTAACCTAACCTCACACAGGTTCTTTGTCGTCTCCCCCTTGGAGTAGTGATGGAGCTATGACGTAATAAGCGCGTCGATTTAAACATGCATGCTTATCTTCAGATAACCGACTGCGCAGGCCTTTTCCTGACAGAGCTGTGACGACACAGCGTAACAAATGTCTATCAGATCCCGATACAGATATATCAGTGCGCTCTCGCGGCGACTTTGTGAGTTCCCGGGCGATTTAAAAATGCATGCTTATCTTTACATAACCGAACGCGCAGGCCTTCTTCTGACAGGGCTGTGCCGTCACAGCGTGGGTGATTTGAAATGCGGACTTCTGACTAAGGTTGAATGACGTTATAACCTAACGTGCGTCCATTCCTTGTCCTGTTTCTCTACGGAGTTGGGTTTGTGGTGAGATGAATGTGTTAAGATGGATATTTTTAAAACCGGATGCCCCTCCTGTCGTCAATCTAATCAGGGAAGATAATAAGATGAAATGAACGACATGATAAATGCTAGTAGGAAGGGAGAGAGTAAAACCCGGTAGTGGCACACAGCCTTCTTCTGTCGAATAGCATCGAGAGGTCTGCTCAAGGCTTTACGTCTTCATCTGACGGGCGAATGACCATCAACAGCGTTATATGCCCTCACTCCACATTAACACTGCGGGGAGGATTGTAATTTAATCAAGGCCTTTTCGGGCAGACAATCTAGTAATTAGAAGTTGTATACCACCACCTACCTTACCCTGCTAGGCTGAATGGCTCAGACGGTTGAGACGCTGGCCTTCCTTCGCAAACTTTACAGGTTCACCTTACGTCATACACGACACGAGAGAAACGGGACGAGGATTGGACCTGTCAAGATCGATTTTTATAACCGGATGCCCTTTCTGGCGTCAACCCCATCAGGCAAGGTAATAGTATGAAATTAATGACATGATACATGATAGTAGGAAGGAAGAGGGTAAAGCCCGATAGTGGCACATACCCTTCTCTTGTCGGATAGCATCGAGAGGTCTGCTCAAGGCTTTACGTCTCCATCCGACGGACAATTAACTATCAACAATCCTCCTCATCCTGAAATGCATCTCTACTTAGTTGAGAACTTGTGCCAGAGTTGACTCCGTTTCAGGTCTTGTACCACTTTTCGAATTTCGTAAGAGATCTGTGAATCAAACACCTCGTACATACTTTACATTGGCCACGAAGGGTAACCTTGCCTCACTAGCTCTTTGTTGTCTCCCCCCTTGGTGTAGTGACAGAGCTGTGACGTAATAAGCGCGGGCGATTTAAAAATGCATGCTTCTCTTTACACAACCGAACGCGCAGGCCTTCCCCTGACAGAGCTGTGCCGTCACAGTGTGGGTGATTTGAAATGCGGACTGCTTGCTAATGGAGCATGATGTTATAACCTAACGTGCGCCCATTCCATGTCCCGTTCTTTACGTTGTTGGGTTTATGGTGAGTTGAATGTGTTAAGATGGATATTTTTATAACCGGATGCCCATCCTGACTTCAACCTCATCAGGGAAGATAATAAGATGAAATGAATGACAATATATATGCTAGTAGGAAGGGAGAGGGTAAACGCGGTAGTGGCAAATAGCCTTCTCCTGTCGAATAGCACCAAGAGGTCTCCTCAAGGCTTTACGTTTCCATCCGACGGAGAAAAACCATCAACAGCGTTATATGCCCTCACTCCATGTGAGCACTGCGGAGAGGATTGGAATTCAATCAAGGCTCTTTTCGTGCACACAGTCTAGTAATTAGAAACTGCATACCACCACCTACCTTACACGGCTAGGCTAAATGGCTCAGACGGTTGAGACGCTTCTCTTCCGTCGCAAACTTTTCAAGTTCATTCCTGGCTCAGCTGTGTGGGAGGGGGAGGGAAGACATATCAGCGCTCTCACGTGGCGTCTTCGTCAGTTACTGTAACAAAAATCCCACTAGAGACATGACAGTGCGGTCTTACAACGACTTACCGAGGAAGTAGAATAACAACAACTGATCCTCTATTAAACGTAGAACTGATTGTCACGTGAATACATGTATTAACGCATTTCCTTTAAAATCTATCTTTGTTATGCAAGATATAGCTAGTTACAAGTAACCATTTTTGCGCATGAACATCAGCTTAGGGTACACTGTAACGACGAGTTTGCAACTTATTGTAGAACGGATTACTCACACACTCTGTTAGCCGTTGGACAAAGTAGGATTGCGGGAGTGTGGGTGGGGTGTGGGGAGCTATCTATCTATAGAAAAAACAAGCAGTTCTCAATCCTTCAGATATGTGTCGCAAGAATGTATGCATGACTGACGACATAGGCGCTAATTTTAAACTTTTGTATGTATGTGTATAGAAGCAAGGGAATACCGTGCGTTTGACATCAAAAAGAGCAAGAGATGACTAAGGTAGGTTAGATAGGAGCGTGGTTACGGACGAACAACGGTTGTGGTGAAAAGAGAACTAGAAGTTCTTCAGCCTACAAAATAAAAAGGTGACGACTAGGAAAATATTTGATAGGTGCGAGGAGGCAAGGGGAATGCAATAATAAGAATATTTTAATATTAATGAAATATTTATTGTGTAATTATTTACAAAATTAAACAAACTACTACCGGTTATACTATAGTCTTTGTTATGCTGCCCACAAGTTTGCTGTACCCCTAAAAATCTTACCGTGAAGATGTAACTTGCTTCCAAAATTGTATTGCCCACTGAAACATTCAAATTAAACAAAATATTTATTGTTGATGAAATTAAGTTGTCAAAATATATTATACTATGCGTGCTATGCTCCGCAAGGAAGTTGATGCAGTTCTTACGTTAATGTCATCCATGTGTTCGGTTCTTTTCTGAATCATTATCAGGTAATGTAATGAAGGGAAAACGTTCATCCGTACACTGTCTACATCTTACAACCTTCGGATTAGATCCATCGCAATCGCATTCGATTTGATTTTCACTTCGATGCTTGTAATGAAGTCGACAGCGTCTGCATGAAGCTAAATCGATTGACATCTTACTGTGGAGAGGTAGAATGTACCAAAAAGCATCTACGAGGGAGCAGCTTACGTAGATAAAAATCCTGGTGATAAAACACTGAATCAGATGTTTTGTCATCTGATATAAGGTTCTATATTTATAGAACATCTTAATAGCCTCGTTTACTTGAGTGAGGTACATAAGATGTAGCGTATTAGTTTCGCTGGTAGGCTAACAGGATGCACATTCACAGTATTGCGTTTTTATCAAGACGATTGTCTGTAGCCCTGTAGTCTTTTTACTTTCCGTTCGATAGTGTACGGTGTAGAAGTACACACTAATGATCATGATGAAGGGCTATCCTTACTTATAGTCTTGTAACAATATTCGTTAGTGGATGGTAAGTGACGTCACTCATATGAATAATAAGACAATAGGCTGTTGTGTTAGCAGGAATATTTTCAGATAATTCAAATTCTAAGCGAATATCGACAGGAGATTCTTTTATAGATTATTCGTGATAAGAGCAATCTATAACTACAATCGATGCGTTATTTTTAAATTCTTCAGGTGAAAATAGCGGACGATCTTCTTTCTGATAATACGATGATTGGAATTTACAAAACATGTCATAGAGCCACCGAAATTTATTTTTCTCAAAATTAATGTCCATGTTGTCGTAGGGATACGTAATTCCGTTGAGATATAGTCTAATATTTCTTAATTTACCGTGATCAAACTGTAAGCTATCTTTTTCATGGTTGAATTTACGATGGGTTTGAAATCCAAATATGATACACAAAGGCTTTTTAGTAAAACGTGACGTTTTAACAGCCCGGCTATGCTTGTTTGTAGGTGGTAACACAGAATATTCATGCATTTCCCAACTTCGAAACTGTATAGGTAATTGCGTATCATTTTATACAGTGTTGAGGAATCGAAGTTTTTCTCGATCAGATGATGTTACATGTGTAATCCTCCACAATTTACGATGAAGTGTAATTTTCGAGTCTACTGGTTTTTCTTCTGCTTTAAGAGAATTGTAATCACTTCGATCACGAATCAGGATTAGCTCTTGTTGTGCGTTGATTATAATACGTCTAAAGTCTTCTGCGAAGCCGACAATATGTTTTAATGATAACAAACCTGTAAAAGTTCCATCCTGATTAATTATCCAGTTGTTAGTAGCTTTTGGACACCATCCTGCCATCCGTAAAAGATTACTTTCTTCATCAAAAATAAAGGATAGGGTTTCATTGCACTTCTAATACTAAAATATATCGATCTATCTATTTCGACATTATTTACTTCATTACGCGCTTCAGAAAAGAGAAAAGTTCGAGCATGGTTGTTTATTCGAGGTGTGCTTGGTCTAGTTCCATCTGCGTTATCTAGGCGTCATTCAATATAGAGGTAGCTTTCGTGTGGTAGGTTGTACACATCTCGCTGATTAATGATAAAGTGAATTTCATCATTGTCAATGAGTCCAAACGTGAAAAGTCGATAGGAATCATGCTCAGTTCGTACTACAGCTTCATGTGTTCATAAAGTCTAGCATTTATTCCATTTTGCTGTAGTAGTGTATAAACTAAATCTAGGAGAATCAGCTTATGGTCATGTGTTAATTCGTTGAGTCTTCGCAAACATGTAGTATGTCTTCCGAATGTACACCGTATTTTATAGGTTTTTCATACTGGTTTGTGATGGAGTTTGTAAGCTTCGTACGTGTTTCGACCTGATTGAATGGGCTGATTATGTTTATTCACAAGCCTGAGAGTGAAGTTACTAATGTGTTTTACAGACACAGGATGATAAAGGATTACTTACGGTTTCTCACGGATAGTGTAACCACTTTCCTCTGTAATAACAAAGTCGTGCAGAACCTGTGAAGTTTGTTGATTACTATACAAGTCTGTAAGAATATAACAAGGTATGTTTACATGATGATTATCAAAGAGTGTTATAGGTTGATTTGACTCTTAACGTACGTTCGGTATGAGCTCTCTTGGTGAAAATCCAAGCAATGGTCCAATCGAATCAGGTTGTGATTTGAAGTCAATCTTGAATGAAGACTGAATAACACATTTATGCGTGATGTTGCTCACAGTAATTGAGAACTTTTAATGATTATTACTTTTACTATCATCACTAAACTGTATAATTAACGTACTCTCAATGTAATCATGAATATCGCCTACTGAATAATTGCCTGACGGTAGCGTTAGCACATATTCATCGTAATAGAAATTGTTTACGCCATCACTCTCACTACGTGCATTTAAACATATTTTTGAACAATCAAAACGCTGCCCACGGCTTCTTCAAACCGATTAAGCTAACGAATTTTACAACAAGGATTTTCATTCTTACCTCAGGTTACTTGGCATTCATCACTACTCTTTGTACAGCATGTACCATCACCGGATGATGTGCTTCCCAATTCTCTTAATATCCTTGACGATGTCACTACAGAACAACAAAACGTTATTCACACACACGTTAGTATGAGACGACATAAAGATGCAGGTTGCTTCTATTTATGTCAAACCTATCCTCGTCTGCCTAAGCAGTTGATACGCGACAACGTAAATATTATTGTGCTTTTTCGGCAAGATGTTTGCAACATGCGACCAGTGTGTGATGAGTTAATACTGATATGACATTCAATGACTTTAAACGTATGTGTTCTACATGCTAGTCATCACATCGTTACAGCTTCCCAGTTATTGATAAAGAAAATGATCTTCATTGTGGATGGTATCGCGTGGGTTGTAGAACATTTTAATCGTACACTCAAGACAATGATGTGACGAGAATTTACAGCTCAAGTTTCTTATCGTTGTATTGAACTGTTAGCTAGACTTGTGTCTACCGACAACGATATAACTCATCGGGCTATCGGGACAAAGCCACGTCTTGTTACTAGGAATACATCACGCCTAGATGCTATTCATCTTGCAATCAAAATGGCTGATCCGCGCCGCCATCACTTTAAAAAAGGTTATTTCGTTCGCATCAGCAAACACAAGTCTATCATTGTAAAAGTATACACACCTGACCGGAGCACAGATATTTTTCAAATCAGGAGTGTTAATTTTACTAATCCAGTTGCGTATTTATTTCGCGATCTTTCAGGACAGCCTTTCGAAGGAGGATTCTACATCGAAGAACTGCAGAAAACAAAATATCCTGATCACTATTTAATCGAACGAGTTATTCGTCGTTGCGGAAATTATATGTAAATGGCTTGGTTTTAGTAACAAATTCAATCCATGGATTAATAAAGATGTACTATAAAACTTGAATTTTTAATTCTAGAACCTCTATCTCTCCTTTCTTCTACCGCATAAGACAAGTATAAAATTGCAAGTCAACTTTATTACTACTAGTTAATTTAGGACCTGGTGTGGGGGTAGGATTAATATTAAAAATCGCACCACACCTGAATTATGTTTCACAAATCGTATTTATTTTAGTATATATACATATTTCTTTCTTCAAGTGAATCTGTTCTGTCCTTTTTACGTAGTTTATTTGTACCTTCTTCGCTGTTCATTGCCACCACCCAGTAACAGTTTTCCTTTCATTGCACCGGCAAAGACAAGTGCTGCTATCTTCTCAGCAACTGTAGCTTTAGGTGACATCACACGCTGCATAGCTTTACGAAGCATATTTTCATCAGCTACACGTCTTATTTCAGGTTTGTTTTGACGATAAACAATGCAGGCAGCATCTAACATGTTAATAAAAGGATCACATCCTGCTAAGACGACGTCAAGTCGAGTTCCAGGGCTACAGTACTGGTAACTAGGAAGATGAAGCTCAAAAGGAAGATCAATCACCTTATTGATGTGTCCATGCCCAGCATGCTTCCTCGCCTTTCTCTGATCACGTTTCTTCACCTTTATCTCCGATAACTTGCTTACTCTTTTCGCAGCCATGACAAGTGTTTGTAAACGAAGACAACTCATTTGTTTAGGTCCGTGATACAGTTTAATGAGTTGATAAATACGGCACTGTCTCACTGAAGGTCTCCTAGCTAAACTCACTTGTTCATGATGTAAACTGCACGTTTGAAGCTCTGACAAAACAGGATCTTGAGTCCACTCACGACGCAACTTTTCACAGATCTTCTTAAAAGTATTCGCAGCTACATTGACCAAAAGTGCTTTTGGTAATGAGTTCTAAAACACCGTGTCAGCAATTCTTTTGTGCTGAGTCGGCATCTGAGGTCATTGACCCCTGGCAAGGTCACTGACCCCTACTACCACGTGCTATTGTTTACAAACAAGACCACGAGCTTTTGATTACACGCAAGACCACGTGCTCTTGTTTGACAGGTGTGTATTGCGGAATTTGTATAAGAGTGCAAGGCTAACCTCACAGACGCTATCATGGAGGGGTGTAACCTTACTCCACGTGATTTTTGTTTAACAACAAGATCACGTGCTATTGTTTGACAGGTGTGAGGCGTGGAATTTGAATACGAGTGCAAGGCTAACCTTACAGACGCTATCTTGGAGGGGCGTAACTTCACTCCACCTGCTTTTTTGCTAACGAGACCACGTGCTCTTGCTTGGTATGGGGCGCAGAGTTCGAATACGAGTGCAAGGCTAACCACACACTCGCCATTTTGGAGGGGCTAAGTTAGGCTAGAGAACCGAGGTTTTTGCGCTGTTGTTTTCGGGGTGGGGAGGGTGGAGAGGTGGTCCTCTTCTCCCTGCCACCTTACCAAAAATAGGGGATGGGTGAGTGAGAGATGTGCTCTCTCTCTCCCTAGAGGTCCACTGCCTTGGCGATGAGTCCTCTACCAAGAATATTGCCCTGGCTAAGAAGCCAGGGAATTGTCACCTCACTCGAGGAGACAAAGTGTTTCCGCCTTGCGCATCGCTATTTACTGCATCGTTGAGTGGGTGGGGTGCGCTGTGGAGTGGGAGATGCGCGAGCAGTGGAGAGGGTACTGCGCGCGTATCTGCGTCTGCAGTTATTTGCTCTCTCTCGTGGGCGAAATTGTAAATTCATTTCGAATTGCGACTGTCGTGTTGAAATGGAAAATATCGATTAAGGTAGTGTACGCGCGCATCAGCGTCTGCGGATATTAGCGCTCTCTTAGAGGAGAGATTTTGAGTCATCTCGAATTGCGATTGTCGTGTTGAAATGGAAAATATAGAATAAAGTAGGGTGCGCGTACATCTGCGTATGCTTATATTAGCGCTGTTATGCGAGTGAGTTATGAATTAACTATTTACTGCCATGCACACACAACCCAATGACGTACCAGCCGCTATCTTGACAAATCTCTCTCATTTTTCTTCAGCCTACATGCAACTATCTAACCTGCTATTTTCTATCTCCCCTTAGAGGATGTTAACTAGTAAGGTGTGGTTATCACATCTTTTTACGATATTGCGTTGGTGTAAGAAAGGACGTCCACCCGTAAAACAGAGAAAAATATGCATATCCTCTTTGATGTGTGAATAATAATAACATGGCTGTTCATCAGGATGACGGCATCTTCCCTCCTACTCCTCTACACAGATGTTATTTCGGAAAGGGTCTACCATTATAAAACGTAACAGAACATTTTGCAGGTTGATAACACTTCGTACGCAACACTGTGATCTAAACGAATGGACCCCTCGCTTGTTAAGTCATAATTGAAAAGCTATCTGTTGACGGTCCCTGTCTAGATTTGCAAGGAATACCGGCTGAAAGGATCTGACGTACTGACTACAAGTCACAACATAATCTGCAAGCCTTCAGGCTGAATGATATGATATATATACTTCCATGACACTTATCACCTCGTTTTACAGCAGAATTAGGTAATAAGTATTGATATAATTTATTTGTGTGATCTCTTTGACATGTCTTAATCAAGTTTTAAAGTTGCTTTACTTGTATATTTTCCCTGACACCTTCTAGTCAGATGTTACTGTTACCACTGAATTTGTTTATGCACCAGTTGTTTGTCTTAAGTTTAATAAAACCTTATAAAAAGTGATTACATGTTAATTCACTTCAATTTATCAAACTTAAGAAGAAAGCAAGATAATGGAAAAATTACTTTGTCCGGAACGTTTAAGCATTGACCCAGAATCGAGTAAAGCTCAACAAGAATGGAAACATTGGTACAGCACGTTCAAGAACTTCATTTTGGAGTATCAAGTAAGTGACGCTGACAAATTACGCATATTGATCAACCATGCTTCATCTACCGTTTACGAATATATCAATAAAGCCAAAACTTATAATGATGCCATTAGTATCTTGATTAGTATTTCTTTCCAAGCCCGTGAACGAAATATTTGCCCGACACAAACTGGCAACTAGGAAGCAGCAATCTGGCGAAACTGTATCGATATATATATATATATACAATCTTTAAAGCTTCTGAGCAAGGATTGTAATTTTAAAGCTGTGACAGCGGAAGTGAACAGAGACGATTGCATTCGCGATGCTTTTAAAATTGCTGGCCTTCTCGACTCAAGCATTCGTCAGAGGTTATTGGAGAATCCTAATCTTACTGTCGAGGAGGCTTCGATTAAAGCAAAGGCTTCAGAGTCGGCACTATTCACTATTCAATACCAAGGACCTGCTTTAGTCAATACTGTCCAGGAGCATCGTTTCTCTAGTCCATTTCACTCAATCGGCGAAAGACGTGAATGTAGGTCGGCGGGTACTGAAATATCAGGTGAGGTTGTCGTTGCAACAATAAAGAAATGCTACTTCTGTGGACTTAATTATCATAACAGGAACTCTTGTCCAGCAAGGGAGGCCACTTGCCGTGCCTGCTAAAAAATCGGCCACTGCGCAAAGGTGTGTAAGCGCTCAAAATCTTCAAGCTCCAACAAATCTTGCCATTGCCATACCATACTTTTAGCTTCTATTTCTCCAATGGGTTGTTTATCTAAAGCGATAATACCCATCCGTTTGAACGGAATGAAGACCAATGCTCTTGTTGATACGGGCAGTTCAACAGGTTTTTTTTGCCGAGAAGCTGGTCCAAAAGCTCAAAGTACCTATTTCTACTACTGGCCTCACTGTCACTATGGCTTCAACGTCGCTTAGCTCTTTAGTGAAAGGAGCCTGTTGTGTAGATATAACAATTGAAGACCACATTTACAAAGATGTTGAACTTGACATTTTGACAGACTTTTGCTCTGATATCATTTTAGGACATGATATCCTAGGCCGTCATTCATCTGTAGAGATTAAGTTTGGGGGTCACAGAAAACCTCTGAGTATCTGCGGATTAACAGCCGCGAAGGTTGAACCTGTTCGACTTTTCCGAAATGTACCTCCAGGCTGCAAGCCAATCGCCATAAAGTCCCGACGCCACATAGCAACTGATACCAAATTCATTGATCAAGAAGTTCAGAGACTTTTGAATGAGGATGTTATTGAAGAAAGCTTTTCTCCATGGCGTGCTCAGGTTATTGTTACCCAATCAGAAAGCCACAGGCGCCGTATAGTAGTTGACAATTCACGAACAATAAATCAGTATACCGAACTAGATGCTTACTCACTCCCACGTATCGAGGATATAGTCAATAAGGTAGCAAATTATGAAGTGTTCAGTTCAGTTGATTTGAAAAACGCCTATCACCAGATCCCCATCTGGGAGGAGGATTGCCCTTACACAGCATTCGAAGGATGCAGTAAACTTTGGCAGTACAAACGGTTTCCATTTGGCACCACAAATGGAGTACCTTGTTTCCAAAGAACAATAGACACGATCATCAAAAATGAAAGACTTAATGGGGTTACTGCTTACCTAGACGATATCATTGTGGGTGGCAAGAACAAGGAAGAACACGACTTCAATTTGAAGAAGTTCCTGAAAGTCGTGGAAAAGTATGAATTTACGATCAACAAGAGGTAGTGTGTGTATTCGTTCAAAACAATAAAGCTACTGGGTAATATCATCTCCAATCATGAAATTCGCCCACATCCTGACCGATTGACACCTTTACAAGTGCTCCCATTACCAACTGAAACTGCTTCTCTTCGAAGAGCGATGGGCATGTTCGCTCATTTTGCCAACTTCATCCCAAGATTCTCCCAGAAAATACATAACCTTTCAAGTTGCAGTTTTCCATTAAACGATAAAGCTACTGAAGCATTTTAAGCGCTGAAAGATGATGTGAAAAATGCACTAGTATCAGCTATAGATGATAAAGCTATGCTCACTGTAGAGACCGATGCTTCAGAACACACCATTGGAGCAACACTAACACAAAATGGACGCCCCATTGCCTTCTTCTCTCGCACACTAAACCGTTCTGAACAGCGACATTCATCCGTGGAGAAAGAAGCGCAGGCTATCATTAAATCCGTGAAAAAATGGAGACATTACCTGCTAGGAAGACATTTTCGACTCATCACTGACCAGAAGTCAGTAGCCTTTATGTTTAGTACCAGACATCTTGGCAAGGTGAAGAATGAGAAGATACCGCGCTGGAGACTTGAACTCTCGTGTTTTGATTATGAAATAGTTTACAGGTCACGACAACATAACGAAACTGCAGATGCCTTCTCCAGAGTTTGTTTGGCTATTCAGTGTTGCGGACCTAAACTGAAAATCCTCCATGAAGCTTTATGTCACCCTGGTATAACACGGCTTAATTACTTTATTAAGTCGAAGAACTTGCCTTATTCACCAGAAGATGTAAAGAAGGTCATATCAGCTTGTAAAATTTGTGCTGAATTGAAACCTAGATTCATCAGGCATGAGGGTAATCTCGTCAAAGCTACTCGTCCCTTTGAGCGCATCAACATGGACTTTAAGGGACCTCTACCATCCAAATCTAGAAACCGTTATATCCTCATATTAGTTGATGAATATTCCAGATTCCCCTTCGCGTTTCCTCGCCCAGATGTCACCTCGTCCACTGTTATTTCTGAACTTAAACAACTTTTCTCCAGATTTGGATTACCTTCATATGTTCACTCCGATCGAGGCTCAGCATTCATGTCCCAATAACTGAAGACATTCTTCGCGGCTGTTGGTGTGGCGACAAGCAGGACGACTCCATACAATCCAAGAGGCAATGGCCAAGCAGAGAAATATGTTGGAGTTTTGTGGAAAACTATAGAACTCGCTTTAGAATCAAGGGGGATGGATATCCGACAGTGGAAAGAAGTTGTACATGATGCCCTCCATGCCGTCACATCACTGCTGTGTACTACTACCAATGAAACTCCCCACGAGCGAATGTTTAAGCACCAGAGAAAATCCAGTTATGGACACTCAATCCCCTCATGGCTTCTGACTCCAGGTCCAATACTCCTAAGGAAGCATGTCAGGCAATCTAAGTACGGGCCACTCGTGGAAGAAGTTACTCTACTTGAAGCAAATCCCGAGTATGCTCATTTTCAATACCAAGATGGAAGGGAAACTACTGTTTCGACTAGAGACCTGGCACCATTGCCGTCTTCAATAGGCATTTCTGAATAAAGAGGGAAGAAGATGCCGGAGGAGTAATAGATGGACAACATACCCATGGAAGCCCAGAACATTGCCCCGCCCCTGTCTCATCACCCGGATCTTCAGATCCAGCTCCATGCGAGACGGAATCTCCTGAACCATCAAGGTCAGAAGAAAGGGGTCCAACCACCCCTCCCACTCCTGACCAGCTACTGAAACGGAGCACAAGAATCCGTCGCTGTCATGCCCACCTTAAGGACTATTATCTAGGGGGTGAATGATATAATTTATTTGTGTGATCTCTTTGACATGTCTTAATCAAGTTTTAAAGTTGCCTTATTTGTATATTTTCCCTGACACTTTCTAGTCAGATGTTACTGTTGCCACTGAATTTATTTATGCACCAGTTGGTTGTCTTAAGTTTAATGAAACCTTATAAAAGGTGATTACATGTTAATTCACTTCAAGTATAAGAAATAATCATTTAAATACAATGAAAAAGCAATTACTCTCCTTTTTGACTGCTAAACTTACGTTATTGTTATGACATGAAACTGATGAGCATGGTGAAGGGATCTCCTCTTGTCCTTTTCACCTCCTGATAAGATGTGTGCCATAAGTTAGGAATTTTTACTTACCTTTTTTTAATTTTTTCCATTTGTCAGATAAAAGACGAGGAGGGAGCGGTGGATGAATGACAAGGGCACGGTAAGGAGGAGGTGATGGATTTAATTTGTGTAGCATTAATTTTTTAATCATTTTACCCTTTTCCAATCTTTTTCACTCATTCATAACAGGTTTCTACCGCGTAATATTAAAAAATAATATTTAGAAGGATAAAGGATGAGGAATAGAAGTGTGATGTTGATCTATTATAGTAAAACAAACAATATAGTTTTCTTCTTTTTGTATTACTCACCACCATCATCATCATCATCATCGACAACATCATTTGAGATTCTGTTGGATATTGCAAACAAATATTATCATCACTATTAGTGATTTTATATAAAAATTGAAATGTTATAATTTTTTGAAAATGTTTTTACATATTCATGACTTTTCGAAAATAAACATAATATTAAATTCAATATGTAAATGAAATTAGAAATTAGAAAATAATTGATGAACACTATTAGTGATTTTTTCGTATAATCAAACATATATAATTAATATTGAAATGATAAAAGATCGAATTCATTTTCAATGCAGATATATGCGATAAAAATTCTAGAGAATATTATATTTCACACAATACTACATCTTCAATATAGAAATAAAAATAGAATTTAAAATAAATGATGATGTAATAATCTTTTTCATTTCATGTATTTACATCCATTTTCAATATTTTAGATAATCTTTCCTCTTTTACACTTAATCATTATATTTACATTAATGAATGTTTCTTCAATAAACCGATATTATAACATCATAAACTATGAGAACTTTTTGTATTCTGCTTATTTACAAAAAATATCATGGCATGACAAACAGCTATATGTTTTTGTCTTCCCATAGTACACTCGTAAGGGAATCACTATTCCACTGTCATGTATTATCAAATGAAATTAATGAACATTTATTCTCTTCAATAGTAAAAACGTGATGTCTACGTGAAAGTATTCTCATCTGTCTACAAAAAGCAGCATTTTTAGATACCAGTACACTACGATAGGATTGAAAATATAAATGTCTAACTACTCTTGATCGCACACCTTTTGCCTTTCTTACAGATTGTGAATTTTCTGTCTCATATGCATACATTTTTGGTGCAAATCCAACGAACTCAGTCATAATATTCATACTACATTCATCTTTCATAATACCTATTATATTCTTATTATGTGGCTTAATGCAAAATTGAATACATGGTGAAAAAAAAGAAGTGTCAAAGTATTCAGAATGGTTACGCATTACATCGTAGACGTTTCTATTTCGAACATGATAATTTTTTTTCGCTATTGGCTTTACGTCGCACCGACACAGATAGGTCTTATGGCGACGATGGGACAGGAAAGGGCCAGGACTGGGAAGGAAGCGGCCGTGGCCTAAATTAAGGTACAGCCCCAGCATTTGCCTGGTGTGAAAATGGGAAACCAGGAAAACCATCTTCAGGGCTGCCGACAGTGGGGTTCGAACCACCTATCTCCCGAATACTGGATACCGGCCGCACTTAAGCGACTGCAGCTATCGAGCTCGGTAACATGATAAATAGAACTCTCTGTATCCATATACAAAATTGAAAGGTTTGTAAACTGCTGCTTTGCAAATCCATAATGAAAATCATACATTTTTAGTTCTGAGAAATCTAGTATGACCATTCCCAAATAAATTGGCTTTGTATGAACTATCTCAGCTTTTTCATTTCAACAGAAATAAGGACACGATCAATGCCATGATAGGATTCAAAATTCGGTTTCGAAATGTACTTGCGTGCCCCATACCGTCCATCCCATTGATTAATTAAATGAATGTCGCGATGTTTGCGTACATTTTCCATACTTTTTACATAGATGGAGTTATTCATGAGTTTGAAAAACGTACTTTCAAGTGTTGAAGTAGCACGTTGAAGATGCTTTGTATTTAAATCCATGTACGGTTTAAGCCATGCTTCCTGCTTAAACGCTATAATACGATGAATGCACTCTAATTGTAAACCGTATTCTAGACATTGAACAAGGCATTGTGTGTGAATAACATACCGCTTTTTGGGAATAGGTAGCTAGCAGTTTAACATGTTTTGATGTATTGTCAGGGGAAATACATTTTTCAACACAAAAAGGAAGGTCAGAAGGTGAATTATGTAGATTAGAAGGGTAAGTAAGAGAAACCTCTAACACGAAACCGCGATTAGGTTCATTAGCAGCAACATAAACATCAAAATGTTGAATTTCATTTTCTGTTAGCCATACAAATTCTTTATATGGTAAAGCCTGTGACATTGCATACCCGTCCAGATTATTAACCTTATAAGTGCCAACGCTATATTCTGCAGAGCCATGCGTTAATGCTAAAACTATAAGGGTTAGAAAGTATTTTGTAACATTACCAGAAACCTACAATGTATTCACCATTTAGATCAGAAAGAGTTGTTTCGCGATAATAAGATATATAAAATCTGAAAATATTGGAATTAAAGATGCTTTATAGAAAGCAAACTTCCTCTTGGTTTCAATTTTTGTTATCTTGGAAATAGAAAGTGAAATTGCACAAAAATTTCATCATAACAAAAAGCAGAACTATACAAACGTTTCCCCATACTATGCTGAAATACCCCTGAAAGTTTCAAGAATATTTGTATGTAGTTAGCACTCCTAGAGCACTTTGCCACAATAAGGGAAAAGAAAATATTCCCTTTTCCTTGCAGCTTACTCTGATTCCGCTTCCTCTTCCTGGGCTTTCTGCCTTTTGTGTCTCATTGTTCTGAAGACGTGCTCCAATTGATCCCTACATGTTTCATGGACTCCCACATTTCATATGGATACCAATGTCTGGATCGCCATCACTTTCCTGTTGCCACACATACAGCGCACTTCCTCAGATGTCTGAAGTGGTGTATCGGTACCTGACAAATTATCTAAACTTCCTACAACCTCACCTAGATTTTCAATGTCCTCAGAATCATCTTCACTATCAATTTCACTAAAGTCACTACCCACATCAAAAGATTGTAAAATATCCGATTCAGTCAGCAATGTTTCTGATTTCGACGCTACCGTGTTTGTTTACTACAGTCACATGGCAACTACTAGATACGGGATTTGTATAGACATGGAACTCTAACAAATACTACCAAAAGTGACAGTAGTGGTGATAAGTGAGAACTAAAGACATTCAAGTTGGTGCAGTACAAATGTTTCACCAACAGATGACATAACAGTCAAGAAAACACACATTTACTGAGGATCTCAAACAGCGATCCTGGCACCACAGTAAGGCGCAGTGAGCGACTTTTAGAGATCCTTGGCACTTCTTGGGTTAACATCAAAATACATAAGATAAGAATCTTCTTTCTCTGAATCATAATTCTTGAGGTATGGATTAATTGCAATTGCATATCTGTTAACAAGCGAAACAAGTCCACTGCGAAGTCCGCGTTCAAAAATCAAAAGAATGTCAACATCAGTTAGAAGATCACGTCTTCCACCTGTATAATTTAATATTGCACTCCACGAAAGGCCAGAAGACATGTAGTAATAGCAAGGGTCTAATCCATAAAGAGTTAAACACATTGTATGGAACTTAACAAACACATCACAGAGTAAGAGTGTATCTACTTTTAAATACAAATCAGCATATTCACCTAAAGATTTTATATTAATGTTGACCACACATTACATGCATGCAAGTAGTCTTCATCTGAAATGTGTATTGCATGCTTATCATATGATGATGAGCTTAGTGATGGTGTACTACTTTCATTTAATACACTTGAAAATGCAGACTGAGGAGGTAATTTTGTTTCTTCTAACGTTTCAAAGCTTTGAATATGGCAGAATACCTTTCCTAATACAAAGTTTAATTTTCACAGGATCTGGAAAGTCCATTTACAAGCGTATCAAGAATAAAGTTAATACATTTATATGTCTAAGAATCGAATGCTCATATCGCCTACACGTTGGCTAAATGATATAAATCATTCATGATTTTGTGCAACTACATTGAACTTTGTGCATTTTAATCGTGCAAACTCTCGAACGATGAAGTGGGAATCGTAGCTGGAGAAGTTAATAAAAAAGCAAGGAATAATTTAGGAACACGATATAAAATGTTGCATGAATAATGTGCAGGTCCACGATGTTTTCCAGTAAAGTGACAGTGATCTCTAACCTTAATCTCTGGGAATGTAATAGGCTGTTTACAGATGTGGCATTAATTTGTTGCATCATGCATCATCATATTATCAAATGTCATTTGAATTGGAACTGGGTGTGATATAAGTAAATGAACACGCTGTGTTAACTCTTGTAATTCATTTAACAGCCATTCAGTACAGTTTTCTCCGCGATAAATCTTAAAATATTATAAAGATGAATCGTATGTGTTACGGAGTTACCCGTGGACCAGCAGAGGTGAAAGATGGTGCCAGGGTGAATGTGTCTAACTACAATGTCACGAATTGATTTAAAACTTTAACAAAGGTTATATTTCTTTAGAATTTCAAAAATCAACAAATAGCAATGTGACAGGTACCAGTAGGAATAGGAAAGACAAGATTGAAGGTATAACAGATCTTGGGCTTCAAGCCCTCACTTTACAGTTCCTGAGCTCCCAGCTCAAATTTACAAAAGACAAAAATTTACACAAGGGCAGAAATCCCTCAATACCTGGAGCGCTTCGTCCCAACATACAATATCCAGCTTTCAAAAGGCATTCAGAAATCTTACTTTGAAAAAGAGCTAACAGGCTCTCAGTTTTCAAGCCTACTCAAGGTAACACCAAAAATATCTTACATCTTTTGGCCTTCCATGGCCCAGCTTACAAATTGAAAGAGGGGTATCTCGTACCCAACCTACAGAGCCTTCGTGTAAAAAGAAATAGCAGTTAGATAAATGGCCCGAACACGAAATGAAAGGAGGCGATTGCTTGCACTCCTAGATATGAATTCTTAAAACGTAAAGGGCACTAGGCCGATGAAACAGGGACTATTCCCAAACTATGGAGGTGACTCGTATAAGAATAAATTAAGACTTTACGGAAAGGAAAAAAAAACTGTTACAAAACGTAGTCACCTCAAACCAATATGAAGGGGAGCTCGAGAGGGTACATCACTCTCTATCCCCGATTCACAGTTAAAGATTTTATGAATTTATTACATAAGCCGGCAGAAGTTACATTTTCAGAAAAGTAGGTTACATAGTTAAAGTTTCGGACCTCTCCCTCGGGTTAAACTGCAGAGCTAGCAAGAAATAAAGCTGTTAATTGGCCATTACCTTGTCGCTGTACTGCTGCCTGATGAAAGAGGCGCCTTCCGCCTCCTGCTTGACACACACAGTAGTTCAGATGACGATCAACTGGCCAAGGGACGTGAAAATCCGCAGTTTATAAACCCTCGGGGAAAGTTCGAGACCTTTCACGAATAATCAAGACACACCCACAGGGTTTTATTGGTTAACTTCGAAAGTGACACTCAGAATCGAGGAAGAAGCCTGTGATAGGCGGAAAATTAATTACAGAAATTCGTGATTGGCTAAATTCAAAACTGGCGGAAAGAAAATATAAATACTGCCAACCCAAAAATGAATGAACGTAATTTAGTAAACAAAAACTTATCAATACAAAACTTCTTCAAATCAAAGGTTCTTTCACTTCGCACCAGGGTGCATGATAATAGATTTTCAGCAGTGACATCTATGGAAGAATGTCCAAACTTCTTGATGAAGGGTAAACAAAGCAAGTAGAAATTCACACAGTACTGTAAACTTCACAATAACAAAATTACGTCAAATTACAGTAGTGACATCTTCTGAGTAAATCTAGAAGTAGGTCCAGGTTCAATTTCACGGTTTCTCCAGTGGAGGAGTTCTTTTTTGGCGCAAGATTTAAATGCGCGGCGTTGGGGTGTACCTCCCGGTACAGTATGAACAAACAACTTTGTATGCAACAGGAAACGGTGTGTGCTTCTGTATGTAATGAGTATATGGTTCAGTCAATTCTGGTTGGCAACGATGAAAAGGTGCTGTAAAACATTCGAAATCTGCAAAACAGTAAACGGAACAGGTTTCTGACCATAATGATTCTCAAATTTAATTTCTGCATTATCACAATTAGGAAGAATAAGCTTTACGGCTGGGTGTGTTGTACAACCAACTAAGTGACTAGCTAACATGCTTTCTGATGAAAAGTCCTGCAAGCGTCTGTCACATATAAACTTCTTTTCTGTGTGTGATGAAAGTTGAGAGCTGAGCAAACGTGAAAGGTTTGTTATAAGACAGTAGTGACTTGTGTTTTCACTGCAAACATACACAAGATATATATGATGCTGTTTAAGTGAAGATTCTTTATAAAACGGAACTACAATTATGTCTCCCTTTACACCGTACACAGAAAATGAAAAATCAGGATTGTTCTTCTCAAATTCGGAAATGTTTGTTATGTCTATTGGAAAAGTAAAATTGTCAAAATTTAACGTATGTAACAACTAAATGAACTTATCTTTATACAGTGAAGTTCTTTAAGAATTATGTGTTGCTAGTTTTGAGGCCATTGCAACTCACCATAAAAAGCAATCGTCAACATTATTCCGTATATCGACAGCAGCTTTTTTTAAAAACCAACAATGGCTTTCGGATATTGTCTTCCTGAATTCATTGGACCAAAGTTACAGATATTAAGCAGAAGATGATAAATACTTTGTAGTGCTTTACTGCTCGCAGCCTCTTCAAACTATTGAAACTTAGAAAGCAATTCATCTGCAATGTGTTCACGATACCGTTCTGAAATATTATCAGAACATAACAGCTTTCTCATTTTCGACGTTATATGATTAGTTTCATGAATTTTATCATTATCTTGAAAAATAATAAATGAGCATGATAATGAGGCATTTAGCTTAAGTGCAGAATGTGTTGTTAGCAAAGAACATACTTTATCTTCGAACACATTATAGCATGCTATTGAAAACGAATTTGGATCTAGAATATTCCTTGAATTTTTTATAATACCACTTATTATACGTGATGAAAAAGATGTATTAATAGTTTCCCAATTAGATGCCATGTCATTAAAAATAATATGTAAAAAATGAAAATATGTAATTAATTCATATTCAATTCATGCTATGCGCGCGTTGTTGTTTACGTAATATAATATTCAATTAAATATCGAAGAAACTAACAATACATGTGTTGTTTCCTAATTCGTGATATGAGAAGGCAACTGTTCGTTGGTTTATATTATCGAGATCAGAATCGGTTAGTGTATTAAATCTATTAGGTAGAAATATTTTAAATTCCTCGCATCTTCATAATATTCTCTGTCCAAATCTGGTAGATAATCTTTGAATTGAAATAACTCTAAATTGTTCATTAACAGGAAGTCTGGTGAGTCTTCTTGTAGAGGTTCCTGCGAATCGTCCGAGGATTTTACTAGTTTCCATACTAAAATAAGTACTAATATTAGTATATTTGCAATATTAACAACGTACGGTAGTTTTTTAAGAAGATAAAAATCATACCTTAAAAAAATGTTTTATGGGTCCGACCTTTCTGCGAAGTGGTTGCAGCTGTGTTTTCACTCTGATATTGTGTTTCTTTTCACAAAATGAAGATAATATCAAAAAGAAAACAAAAATCAATAAAAATTATCAATAATAATAATAATAATAATAATAATAATAATAATAATTCATAAATTTATAATCAACTTACTTTTCAGATAAATGTAGAAATTAAGTTGCAAGATTTGATGAAGAGAGTAGACGGCAGATAAAAGTCAACGATGATGATGATTTTTCTAAGAAAGTCGTAAAAATGTAATATTATGATTCATTTTACTTTTAAATATGAATATGTATTCTTTTGCAAACAGTACACGTGCTTACCTTAGCTGATATTGTCGCTAAGCTACTTGATAAAAGAGAGAGGGTGTAAATGATTGAGCGCTGATATATATATACACACACACACGTATCAAACAAAGTTCATTACCCATCAGAACTTTTTAAAAACAATGATCACGTTGGATTGGGTCCACGTTTACACAGATATTATGATTATACCCTGCTGTTAACGATCAACGAAAATAGTAATTATTGAATTTTACAATACTAAATGTTAAATAAGCGCACTCATACAGAGTCGAACCGACCAAGAGACTGCACAGAACTGCACAAGCACTGCGCTGTAGTTTTTTTTTTGTTCTCACAAACGAAATGATAAGCCATACAAGTGAGACAGGCATTGCCAAAGGAGATGAGTTTGCACACCGTGACATAAATAATCCATATTATTATTATTATTATTATTATTATTATTATTATTATTATTATTATTATTATTATGTCAGACATGTTAAAAACCTTAAGTTTAGTAGCGAGTCATGGTAATTACCTCCATTCTATAAACAATTACTCTATTATTAGTCTATTGAAATATCAACAACATCGTACACTTGTTTGAGAGCATATGCGTACCCCTCTTTGTCGACACTTACGACAGGCAGGGGATACCGTAAGCGGTTACAAGTAACGCTAACTATTCAGTCGAGGGACGGAGAATAGTTTAACAAGGAGTCAATGATAATAATAATAATAATAATAATAATAATAATAATAATAATAATAATAATAATAATAATAATCATCATCATTGTTCAAATATTTTAAAATAGTAAACTGTTAATTATTTGAATAATACAACCTCCCTAGCATTTGTTTGGTAGATGCTATTTACGAGTTCGATTCCCGGCCACGGCTGTAGCCTTAATTAAGATACGGCCCCAGTATTTGCCTGACGTCAAAATAGGAAACTACGTAAAACTACCTTTACGGTTGCCGACTTGGGGTTTCTTTGGCTAAATTGTTAGCGTGCTGGTCTTTAGTCCCGGGTCATCCTCAACACGACACACAGGTCGCCTACAGACGACAAGTCAAAAAGACCTGCACCAGGCCTCAAGGAAGCGGCTGTAACCTTAATTAAGGTACAGCCTTAACATATGCCTGATGTGAAAATGGGAAACTACGGAATATTTTCTTCAGGGCTGCCGACAGTAGGGTTCAAGCCAGGTGCAAACTTACAGCTGCACGCCCCCCTAACCACACAGCCAACTCGCACATTCATGGGAGCCTAATTACACAATCACCACCTTCGGCGCAGTTTTACTTTTGGATGTCCTTCCTGTCACCATTTTTTGGAGGGAGCCTACCGGGTCATTTTCATCACGAAGCGCAGGTTCCTACGGATGTCATATCAAAAGACCTGCAGCCGGCCTCTCCGGAGACTGCATGCTATTACTTTTTCGATATCCCGGGCTGGAGGGTCGGGTCGAGGATTTGAGTTAATTACTATTGCATTGAGGTTGACTGTTTTGGACACCCACCCTGTAGGTAGGGGGCGATACAAGAACGCCTATGGTTCCCCCTGCCTATCGTAAGAGACGGGTAAAAGGGGTCTCCGTAGGGAGTTTGGGTTGGGCAACTACAGGGCCTTCAGCTGAGTCCTGGCAACTTGTGCTAGGCTCCTTACTTTTTATCTACCGTATCTGACTTCCGTTAGACAACTCATGTTCTTTTCTAACCCGCAACGCTATTAGGATATTCGACAACTAGGGATTTTTTATTTTTACTTACTTGTGCTAGGCTCCTTACTAAATGGGGCCCCCGTAGGGAGCGTGGGTTGGACGACTACGGGGCTTCAGCTGAATTCTGGCAATACTTCTCTTACTTGTGCTAGGCTCCTTAATTTTAATCTGTCGTATCTGACTTCCGTTAGTCAACTTACGTTATTTTCTAACCCATAACGCTATTAGGACATTCGACAACTAGGGAGTTATTATTTTACGTTCTTCGTAGCTCTCCAAAGGAGACTGTTAAGCTCGCAAGAGACAACTTTTATTACCCCTGACTTCCAATACGTGACATTCTTGAGATTGCAGACGATTACATTTCTTCTCGACTAACCCTAATGCACAACTCTGCTCTGCCTCGCTCGCACGACAATCTGTGCTCATATTCAGCAGTATGTAAAGATTGTTGGTTACAAGGATAATGTCCAGATAGAGGAGGTGACTAATACTAAAGAAGTATTAAAAATTTACCTATGACAGCAATGACATTTACAGTAAGATACAAAAGTTGAAAACTAGAAAAGCAGCTGGAATTGATAAGGTTTCGGGGGATATACTAAAGACAATGGGTTGGGATATAGTACCATATCTGAAGTACTTGTTTGATTTTTGTTTGCATGAAGGAACTTTACCAAATGAATGGAGAGTTGCTATAGTAGCCCCTGTATATAAAGGAAAGGGTGATAGGCATAAAGCTGAAAATTACAGGCCAGTCAGTTTGACATGCATTGTATGTAAGCTTTGGGAAAGCATTCTTTCTGATTATATGAGACATGTTTGCAAAATTAATAAATGGTTTGACAGAAGGCAGTTTGGGTTTAGGAAAGGTTATTCCACTGAAGCTCAACTTGTAGGATTCCAGCAAGATATAGCAGATATCCTGGATTCATGAGGTCAATTGGACTGTATTGCGATTGACTTATCTAAGGCATTTGATAGGGTAGATCATGGGAGACTACTGGCAAAAATGAGTGCAATTGGACTTCACAAAAGAGTGACTGAACGGGTGGCTATGTTTCTAGAAAATAGAACTCAGAGAATTAGAGTAGGTGAAGCTTTATCTGTCCCTGTAAAAATTAAGAGGGGAATACCTCAAGGCAGTATTATTGGACCTTTATGTTTTCTTATATATATCAATGATATGTGTAAAGAAGTGGAATCAGAGATAAGGCTTTTCGCAGATGATGTTATTCTGTACAGAGTAACAAATAAGTTACAAAATTGTGAGCAACTGCAAAATGACCTCGATAATGTTGTGAGATGGACAGTAGGCAATGGTATGATGACAAACGGGGATAAAAGTCAGGTTGTGAGTTTCACAAATAGGAAAAGTCCTCTCAGTTTTAATTACTGCGTTGATGGGGTGAAAGTTCCCTTTGGAGATCATTGTAAATACCTAGGTATAAATATAAGGAAAAATCTTCATTGGGTTAATCACATAAATATGATTGTAAATAGTTATGAGAGTATTTAGGGGTTCTAGTAAGGATGTAAAGGAGAGAGCATATTTGCCTCTGGTGAGACCTTAACATGAGTATGGTTCCAGTGTATGGGACCCTTACCAGGATTACTTGATTCAGGAACTGGAAAAAATCCTTAAAAAAAAGCAGCTCGATTTGTTCTGGGTGATTTGCGACAAAAGAGTAGTGTTAGAAAAATGTAGCAAAGTTCGGGCTGGGAAGACTTGGGAGAAAGGAGACGAGCTGCTCGACTAAGTGGTATGTTCCGAGCTGTCAGTGGAGAGATGGCGTGGGAGGACATCAGTAGACGAATAAGTTTGGATGGTGTCTTTAAAAGTAGGAAAGATCACAATATGAAGATAAAGTTGGAATTCAAGAGGACAAATTGGGGCAAATATTCCTTTATAAGAAGGGGAGTTAGGGATTGGAATAACTTACCAAGGGAGATGTTCAATAAATTTCCAATTTCTTTGCAATCATTTAAGAAAAGGCTAGGAAAACAACAGATAGGGAATCTGCCACCTGGGCGACTGCCCTAAATGCAGATCAGTAGTGATTGATTGATTGCTAAATACTCAGATGAAGCATGTTCGTGTTGTTCATGGCTAATCAATAATAATAATAATAATAATAATAATAATAATAATAATAATAATAATAATAATAATAATAATAATAATAATAATATTTCTACTTTTTCGAAACAAGAATAATAATATTAAGAGTCATAGCCTACCAAGCGACCGTCTCGGCAGTTATTATAACTGATAAATGAAGATGGATATCCGTGGTAGCTCATTTTCACTCCAGGCAAATTCTAAGGACTGATTCTACATGTTTACAATTTCTTAAAATGTAATCAACGATTATACGCCATTAAACGTGTTCCGTGTTTGTGTTATTCATGGATAATCAATAATGATAATTTTCTACTTTATCGAAACAGGAATAATAATATTAATAGCCATAGCCTACCAAGCGACCGTCTCGCTCATTATAATTGATCAATGAAGATGGCTTTCCGTAGTACCTCATTTTCACTCCAGGCACATGTTAAATCGCATTCGATTACGTAAAATAGTGCAATAATTGTTTAACTGACTAATTATTTAATGTGGCAGAAATGCTATTTACGGGTTCGATTCCCGGCCAGGTCAGGGATTTTTATCTGCAGCTGAGGGCTGGTTCCACATGTTTACAAATTCCTAAATATAATCAAGGAGTATACGCCATTAACCTCGTTCCGTGTTCGTATTATTCATGGATAATAAATAATAACAATTTTTCTACTTTTCTGAAACAAGAATAATAATAATATTAATAGCCATAGTCAACCAAGCGACCGTTTCGGCCGTTATTCGTAACTGATCAAGGAAGATGGCTTTCTGTGATACCTCATTTTCACACCAGGCAAATGCTAAAGTCTGATTCTACATGTTTACAATTTCTTAAATGTAATAAACGATTATACATCATTAAACGTGTTCCGTGTTCGTGTTATTCACGAGCGGGCTTGGCCTTAATTAAGGTACAGCCCCAACATATGCCTGGTGTGAAAATCGGAACCCACGAAAAACCATCTTTTGTGCTGCCGACAGTAGGATTCGAACCCACTATCTCCCAGATGCAAGCTTACAGCTGCACGTCCCTAACCATACTGCCAACTTGTCCGGTCATAGGCCTAACAGATACCCCTCCCATCGCCATTTTTGGAGGGGCCATCAATGTAACTTGAAGTGCAAGACCATACCGACTAGATAGGTGCTTCATACATTTCTATCCCTGTTACAGTCGAATAACTGGAAACAGAGTGCGGATTTTTCATTCTCTACACATAACATCGCCGTGAACAGTTGGAACTTGTGTACAGTCCACATCCGGTATCAAGTAAATTGCAAACGAATGCATTCTTCTGTAAGTCACGTATAATTGTATGCTTGGCCGTTCCAAACTCACATACAGTACTGTTACAACAGAAACATAAACAATTAATCAATGTTGGGGGGCCAGCCGTGTGGTAGCGTTCCTGTCTCTTACCTGGTTACCCCAGACTTCGAATCCTGGCCAAGTCAGGAAATTTTATTTGCAACTATGTGCTGGTTCGATGCTTACTCATCCTCTAATAGAAGACCTGCACCAATTGCATTACGTCGCACCTCGCAGGCCCCGGGTTCGATTCCCAGCCAGGTCAGGGATTTTGACCTAGGTCCCAGGTTCGTTTCTCGCACGCGCGACAATCTGTGCTCATAATATTTAATATTCAGGCGGAGGTTTGAATAACAGCAATAAGGAGGGGTTCCCTGTGTACAATTCTTGGCAATTACAATATAAAATGATTATGGGGTGTGCATAGCAACTACCATCACCAGAGCCTCGGGCTCGATTCCCACCTCTGTCACAAAATTTTACCCGGTAACCCCAAAGTTCGAATCCTACCAGGTCAGGAATTTTTACCTGCTACTATGGGCTCATCCTCTAACAGAAGACTTGCACCAGGCTATCCGGAGGCCACATCGCATTTTTATTATTGTTTAAAAATAGGGAACATGCATGATCCGGGGTTTTAATTAAAAATATGCTAATCTGATACAAAATTGCATGCAGAATTCAAAAATGTGATCAGAATGTACAAATAATAACTCCAAACATGATAAAAATCTACGAAAATGTCATGTCACGCAAGTACGCGATCTCATTGGCCTGACGTCATCGTACAGGTTGACTGAATTAGCAGACGAAATAACACGTAGTGTGCTGTGAGAAGCAGGATACACTTCGCGTATTTCTACTTTACGTTAGTGTCTAGTATGGTTAAATTCGAGGTCTATACATTGGATAATAATCTGAGTGGTATATTTTAGACTTAAAATGAATCCTGCGCAGACAGTGAGGCAGAAAACTTATAAATGGTGTAGAGTTCCGATGTGCAATAGCACATCACATACCATCCCAAACAAATTGTTTATAAACGTTCCAAAGACGCGAAAACTAGGGAGAAATGGATTTTGGCGAGCTGGAGAAATGCTGGTGATATATCGGAAAAGTCTACAGTTTATTTTTTGAAGATTTTAACGTAAGATGAATTTGTTTGAATTTTCAAATCACTTTTCCAGGTCAGCTGTTCTAGTGGTAAAACTTTAAATTTTAATATATGATGCTTTATTTAAATGCTTCAATTACATCTTGGAATATGAAAGTAATAAACGGTGTATTAAATAAATCTGATTATTAAAGTATTCTCCAAACCTAACCTATGTTTTGGGTGATCCATGTCAAGATAATAAATCAAAGGGGTTATGAACCATTTTGACAGCTCTAATTCCAATATATCTTGGCATGGGACAGTTATGTATGTCTTTATTGAAGAGCTTAATTGGTAAAGAAATTTAGGCTATATCTAAATACCCTATAATGTAACAACGAATAGGCGTGTACATCATGAAAGGAAACGACGTGAATTTAACAAATGTATAACTCTACTCAAAACCAATGCTTGTCTGTTGGAGTCTTATAAGTTAACAATGCTCAATTATAATAATTATCATAATATTAATGAAATAAATAACATAATTGCACACAGGTAAAAATAGTGATGTAGGTGTTTAAAATATAATCCAACTTAGCCTAAGTTTTAGGTTATACAAGCCAAGTCAATAAACCGAAGGGTAAAAATACCGCGCGAGTTGGCCGTGCGGTTAGGAGCGCGCAGCTGCGAGCTCGCATCCGGGAGATAGTGCGTTTTGAACCCCACTGCCGGCAGCCCTGAAGATGGTTTTCCGTGGTTTCCCATGTTCACACCAGGCAAATGCTGAGGCTGTACCTAAGGCCACGGCCGCTTTTTTCCCATTCCTAGGCCTTTCCTGTCCCATCGTCGCCATTATGTGACGGTGTGACGTAAAGCAAACAGCAAAAAAAAAAAAATTAAAGTCACAGCACCCAAAGACATTCCTGTATTGAGGACCAGGACACTTTTCTTTCCTGATATGCTCAGCTTGTTAAAAGCCAAATGTAATTAATGTTACTGCCTTCACGCCCCGCTAACTACTTCTACGATTTTCGGAGACGCCGATGTGCAGGAATTTTGTCCTGCAGGAGTTCTTTTACGTGCCAGTAAATCTACCGACACGAGGCTGACGTATTTGAGCACCTTCAACTACCACCGGACTGAACCAGGATCGAACCTGCCAAGTTGGGGTCAGAAGGCCAGCACCTCAACCGTCTGAACCACTCAGCCCGACTTGTGAAAACTAGATGAAGTCATATTTACCTTTATTTTACCTTTATCATGTTTAACTTTTTCCCTCCACAAAGATATTTAATTCTCTTTCATGGGCCCCGGAAGTAGGTAGGCCAGTTGTCCCAACCATAAATATATTTTTTGGGGGGAATGATAGATTATAGCCCTATAGTACTATGATCTTTCTTTCTTTCTTTCTTTCTTAATCAGTTTATCCTTCAGGGTTGGTTTTCTCTCGGACTCAGCGAGGGATTTCACCTCTACCACTTCAAGGGCAGTGTCCTGGAACGTGAGACTTTGAGTATGGTGATGAAACTGGTGAGGAGGGCCATTACCTCGCCCAGGAGGCCTCACCTGTTATGCTCAACAGGGGCCTTGTTGGAGGATGGGAGGATCGGAAGGGATAGACAAGGAAGAGGGAAGGGAACGGCCGTGGCCTTAGGTGCCTGGAGGAGAAGTAGGAAAATACGAAAAACCACTTCGAGGATGGCTGAGGTGGGATTCGAAACCCTTCTACTCAGTTGACTTCCCGAGGCTGAGTAGACCCCGTTCCAGCCCTCGTACTATTTGTTTTCAACTTTCATGGCAGAGCCGGGAATCGAAACCAGGCCTCCGGGAGTGGCACACATTAACCACTACACCACAGAAGCGGACTAGTACTATAATGCTACCTATATGTTTATGTTAGTGCTGAAATCCGATTTCTTACTTTACTAATGCTGAAAGCCCGAAAATGTAATGTTATTCTTTAATAGGGGAATCGGTCTAGAAGGAAATGTTGAAAGTGATGTGATATCTATCCAGGTTCAGTTGTTATCCTAATACTATGGGTTACAGTACATTGCACGTATATAAAAGATGCCACTTACAAACTTGTTTTTTATCCGCGAAATTCTGCGGCCACAAAAGTCACTATTTTTCAAGAATGATGACATCTACACATGATAGATTGTCTGATTGTGCTGTTTTGAACCTTCCTTCTGTCATTTTGAAGTTATTCGCGATCATGAATAATAAACAATCGGCTTTTAGCAACGGCTGATGCACAACGGCTGGTAGAGCTCCATGCGGTACTGGATCGTGACGTCACAGCGCGCCGCTTACGTCAGAGGCCGTTTCACTCGCCTTGCGGAAAGGCACTATTAAATATTTTTTTAATGGTAGAAAACAAGGCAACATACCACAATGTAAAACGTTTACATACTATTTCATTGGTGTACTTTTCAAAAAAAATATTTTTGAAAATGATGCATGTTCCCAATTGCTTTACGTCGCTCCTCGCAGGCGCCGGGTTCGATTCCCAGCCGGTAAGGGATTTTTACCTAGGTTCTGGGTTCGTTTCTCGGCAGGGTAAGGAATTTTAACCATAATGAGTTGATTACCCTAGCATAGGGACTGGGTGTATATGCCGCCTTTATCAATATTTTATCCTCATCACGTCGCGCAGGTCGCCCACGAGAGCATAATATTAAAAGATCTGCACCAAGACTCTCTAAAGGCCGCATGCCATTATTATTTAGAAATTGCTTACGTTACCGAGAGGTCTTATAGCGACGACGGGATAGGAAATGTCTAGGAGTAGGAAGGAAGCGGCCTTATGCAGAAGCAGATACGTGCGCACCCTTCCATAATCGATATTTTCCATTTCAAACCGACAATCTCAATTCGAGATGACCTAACAATCTCTCCCACGAGAGAGTGCAAATATCCGCAGACTCAGAAGCTCGCGCACCCTACCCTCACCACTGCTCGCGGATCTCCCACTCCACAGCGCAATAAATAGCGATGCGCAAGCCGGAAACACTTTATCGCCTCGAGTGAGGTGACCATGCGCAGGCTTCTTAACCGGGGCAATATTTTTGCTAGAGGAGTCATCGCCAAGGCGGTTGACCTCCAAGGAGAGAGAGAGAGAGCACATCTCTCACTCACCCATCCCCTATTTCTGGTATGGGGCCTGGGAGGAGAGGACGCGCAACTCTCCACTCTCCCCCCGAAAATAACAAAAACAAAAACCTCGGTTCCCTAACCTATCCTAGCCCGTCCAAAATGGCGAGTGTGAGGTTAGCCTTGCACTCTTATTCAAGTTCCGCGCCTTAGACGAAACAAGAGGACGTGGTCTTGTTAGTAAACAAAAAGCACGTGGAGAGAGATTACGCCACTCCAAGATAGCATCTGTGAGGTTTGCCTTGCACTCTTATTCAAATTCCGCGCCTTACACGAAGCAAGAGCACGTGGTCTTGTTTGTAAACAAAAGCACGTGGTCTTGTTTGTAAACATTAGCACGTGGTACTAGGGGGCAATGACCTTGCCGGGGGTCAATGACCTCGGGTGCTGACTCAGCACGAAAATACTGACAGGGTATTTCAGAACATATATTGCCTTACTACTTAGTTAGTTTTAGGTCCGTGTTACAGTTTAATGAGTTGATATGTACGGTACTGCCTCACTGAAGGTATCCTAGCTAAACTCACTTGTTCATGATGTAAACTACACTTTCGAAGCTGTAACAAAACATGAGTCCATTCACGAGGCATCTTACCCCACATCTTCTTTGCAGCATTCGCAGCTACATTGACCGAAAATGCCTTTGGTAATGCATTCAACTGTTCTTCAGTAAAAGTGTTTAGTTTCATTTTCCAAGCATAAAACTTTGCGATTGCCTTTTCAACTGCGTTACACGTTGTATCAGATAGAAATGGCATGATGTCTTTATTCTACAAATGTTTTTTTCACACTGTCGTCATTTCGACACTGCAATTTACATATGTTGTTCACCTTCCGGCATACACTGCGATACAAACAATCAATGAGCATGCACACATGGCGTGAAGACTGTTTAATTGTTTCTCCACTACGATCCTTGAGAATCGTTTTAAAAGATGGACATCCTAATTCATACACGTCAATGATTTCACATGTTGATGGTAGATACTCACGCAACCGTTATTTCTTTTCAGATCTCTTTTAAAAACAAGATCTGCTCTTGACAAATGAACGTTCACTATCATAGCTAGAAAGCGATAAGGTATTTCTTTTTCTCCCCACTGCAGACCTAATTTTTTTCCTACCCATTGTGTCTGCTTTTTGTCTTCATCTGTTTGCAAACAGTAAGGGAAAGGTGGGCTAAATTCTAAGCTGACGAGTTTTGGCGCCTGCAACACAGTACAATCCAGCACAGTCACCTCATCGAACTCAAATTTGTTGCTGTTCACTTTAGAGCCTTGTACATCAACTATTAACGTTCCTGTCATGATGGAATAAAGAGCTCTACTCTCTATCACAGTATCTAACTAATGAAAATATTCTCACTTATAGCATATATAAAGGCTTGAGTTTACTAGAGAGTGACCTTGATAACTAACAAATCTAAACGTGCATAGGCATGTCGACGTGATCGCTGCATTTTAGAACAGTGTGGCACATGCTCAGTCCCGATGTTATAGAACTACACGTAAAGCATGTACAATGTGTTTGATTCGCAGCTCTGTTACGAAATTTTATAAATGGTACAAAAGCCTGAAACGGAGTCAACTCTGGCACAGGTGCTTAACTAAGTAGAGATGCGTTTTAGGAGGAAGAGGAGGAGGAAGAAGAGGAGGAGGAGGGGGAATGTTGATAGTTATTTGTCCGTCGGATCGAGATGTAAAGCCTTGAGCAGATCTCACGATGCTAATCGAGAGGAGAAAGCTGTGTGCACTACCGGGTTTTACCCTCTTGCTTCCTAATACCATATATCATGTCATTCATTTCATATTATATTCCCTGATGAGGGTGACGTTATAAAAATTCGATCTGAACAGATTCATCTCACCACAAACCCAACACCGTAGAGAAACGGTACAAGGAATGGACGCACGTTAGGTTATAACGTCATCACCCTTAGCCGGCAGTCCTTATTTCAAATCACCCACGCTGTGACGTCGCAGCTCTGTCAGGTGAAGGCCTGCTCGTTCGGGTGTGTAAAGATAAGCATGCAGTTTTAAATCGCCTGGGAACTCACAAAGTCACCGCGAGAGCGCACTGATATGTCTGTAGGGGGATCTGATAGTCATTTGTCACGCAGTGACGTCACAGCTCTGTCAGGAGAAGGCCTGTGCGTTCGGTTGTATAAAGATAAGCACGCATTTTTAAATCGCCCGCGCTTATTTTGTCACAGTTCCGTCACTCCTCCAGGGGAGAGACGACAAAGAGCCTGTGTGAGGTTAGGTTACCGTTCGTGGCCAAGGTTAGGTTGACACACGTGTTAACACACCTATAAGTCACCTCACTAGTTCGGCTCCTCCAAGGGGAACCCGTCTGATGTTAGGTTAGCACGTCATAACTTCAATTACCACTCACCTAACCGATTGAACTCCTCCATGGGGAGCCTGTGTGTGTTAGGTTAGGTTAGCGTTCGTGCGCAAGGTTATGTTAACACGTCATTATGTCATCTTAACCTCATCTGCAGGTCACCTAACCTATTTGTGGCTCCTCCATGGGCGCCCGATCGATTCGTCTCCTCCAAAGAGGTCCGCGACCTTCCCGACTTGGCTCTTCCAAGGGGACCCGTCCGATTCGGCTCCACCAAAGTGATATGTGAGGTCAGCATTGCCCTCGTACGTAAGGGTATGATGTCATAACCTCACCTAGCGGTCAAAACACACTTGTTTGGCCAGTGAGGCCTTTCCGACTCGGCTCTTCCAAGGGGGCGCGTCCGATTCGGCTCTTCCAGAGTGGTCCATGACGTTAGCATTGCCCTCGTACGTAAGGGTATGACCTCATATCTTCTCCTAGCGGTCAATACACTCCAGGTTGGCCAATGAGGTTAGCATTGCCCTTGTACGTATGCGTATGATATCATAACCACACCTAGGGTGTTAAGAGCACCCCAGATCATTTCTTGACTAATTGGGCCTCTGCAATGGAGTCTGTGAGGTTAGGATTGTTCTCGTATGCAAGGTAATGACTTTAGTCCGCGTTCAATGGTGTACAACCTACATAGCCTTACTACTCAAGTAGGAGTCAATGACATCGCGCCAGAAGCGGCATAGCCTTACTACTCAACTAGGGGTTAATTGCCTCGTGGGAAAATGCTGACTCAGCACCCATTGTTTTAGAACATACATTGCTCATCTACTGACCGGAGTTGTTAGCGACAGCGTAGGCTAATCTATACCCTCTTACTAAAGTTCAGGTAGAAATGAGACATTTTGGAGAAATATTGACTTCTTCCCTATTTCTAAGGAGACTAAGTTTCCAAATAATTCTGTGAAGTGAACTGATGCATTAATCACTAACGAACTGAAGAGGTTTCCCCCATAAGCCGGAACTTACGGCGAAATACAAGATATACTACGTAATTTTATCGTTGATATATCGAGCGCTAGTTCAATGAAGGTTTTAAGGAACTGACGAACCGACAAATACCCACTTATTGTATAGCAGGGACCGCCCAGTATGTTCAAACTGGCAACGTCGCTAGAGTTTCCAGGACCAAGTGCATTGTTTTCGCCGGCCGGAAGCTGCTTTCTTCTCACAAAACCACGCAATTAAATATAAGTCAATATAAAATCAACAATTGCATGCAAGCAAAAACAGTTTTAATTTTAGCCTGACATTCTCATGAGCTTCATAAAAGGACGGATTGTTTACAGCTGTGATCACCAAGTAGTGAGAAAATGTTGTTTCACAAAATTTACAACATATTTTATCAAAAAATATCAGAAGAAATAAAAGCTTGGTATACAGATCGAAAATAAGTTGCTTTAAGATGTGTTGAAGTTTGGTAATGATCAGACATAATTTTAATTTTCAAATTGGGAGCTCCGTTGGAAATGGAAAAGTAATACAAGAACTTTTTTTTGTTCAATCTGCGTTAAAATTTTAACTGGTTATGATGAAAATTTCTACTACACATAATTAAACGTAGAATAAAATAAGCTAAATTTTGGTTTAGCTTGTTTCTATGTGGAACAAAGGATAAACTTTTTATTAACGTATAAACTCGGGTGTATATACTTTTCTCCGCGACAGTACTGTTCAGATGATCCATCACCATGAATAACTTTAGTTGCACACAGGCTCCAAAGTACAGTTCCTGTGTAAAATAACCTCTATTTGGGCCATTTGTACCTTATTTATATTTCAGAAAATGCTCGCTTTCAGTGTCAGATCAAATGGTGATCGAATTTTACATCCTTGCATTGTTTTAGGCAGTTGAGGTACTTGTTTGGTTTTGTGCATTATTAACACTTCTTAGCAGTGTGATGTGTTTGCAGCTGGCCCAGTGGTGTAGGGGTAGCACGCCTGTCTCCTACCCGAAGGCCTCGGGTTTGATTCCTGGCCAGGTAGTGGACCTGGATCTGAGGGCTAGCTCGAGGTCGCTCGAGGTCCACTAAGCCCTAGCGATTACAGTTGAAGAGCTCTCTGACGGCGTGATAGCGGTCCCGGTCTAGAACGCCAAAAATAACTAATAATAATGTTATTTGCTTTACGTCCCACTAACTACTTTTACGGTCTTCGGAGACGCCGAGGTGCCAGAATTTAGTCCCGCAGGAGTTCTTTTACGTGCCAGTAAGTCTACCGGCACGAGGCTGTCGTATATGAGCACCATCAAATACCACCGGACTGAGCCAGAATCGAACCTGCCAAGCTGGGGTTAGAAGGCCAGCGCCTTAACCGTCTGAGCCACTCAGCCTGGCGCCAAAAATAACGGCCGAGAGGATTCGTCGTTGCGACAACACGGCACCTCGTAATCTGCAAGCCGACGGACTGTGCAGCGGTCGCTTGGTTGGCCAAGGCTCGTCGGGGCTGTTGCACCATGGGGTTTGGTTTAGCAATGTGTTTCCTTCTGGGGGACAGATCAAAACACGCTCATCTGTAATATTCTGTAATCCTTTTCATAACACTGCACCTAGCGGCTCATTCGGGTGTTCATCTGCTATTTTTTAATTCTCTGAACAGCCCTTTTTGTTTCTACATTGTCTTTCACCAACGGATGTATGAATTCCTTCCTTAAAGATGGAGCAGCAGTTTCACTCCCAGCGTCGCTATTCGAAAGGCATTTGATATCCAATATGTGCCTCTACTTGTCACGTTGAATTGCCCCACCATCACGGCTTCTTTAGTGAATTCGATACACAGTGTTGGTGTGTACCAGGAATTCACGATCTGTAGACCTTTTAACTACTGAAGCTACGGCATATTTAACTTGGAGTTTCCGTGTGATTCTCATTAATTATTTAGAATGAAGTAAACCCGTAATAAGAATGATTTTATTCAATTTCTTATAACGCTGCCTTTGTAATTCGAAATATTGTTTAACTAAAGTAAAATTTAAACTAAAGATAGCCTAAATTGTTGTGTGGACAACATCTCGCTTGGTCTAATACTGGTATTGGCCGAATTGTACGGTTGTTTGGACTATCGCAACTCGTGTTTATAAATATGGGGATGGCTCTGAAGAACTCCTAAATGAATCCCATGTTGTTCAGCGCAGTGACTTGAAGAAGATATATATATTTCTAAATCTAATCACACTTTAAATTTTCTATGAGAAACACGAGCAACGAATAAAAGGAATCCACTAATTTTTCTCATTCTAATTTCGAACCGAGATTCTACTTGATTGTTTCTTCTAATTTCGTGCAAACATCCACTACGCATTGACTGTTAACGATCTATGGAACTACAAAACCTGTTACACTATACCGAGGTCGATAGCTGTAGTCGCTTAAGTTCGGCCACTATCCAGTATTCGGGAGATAGTGGGTTCGAACCCAATGTCGGCAGCCATGTAGATGGTTTTCCGTGGTTTCCCATTTTCACACCAGGCGAAAGCTGGGGCTGTACCTTAATTAAAGCCACGGCCCGGCCGCTTCCTTCCCAGTCCTAGCCCTTTCCTGTCCCATCGTCGCCATAACACCTATCTGTGTTGGTGCGACGTAAAGCCAATAGCAAAAAAAAACTATGGAGAATAACCACAGTGTTACGTGCCCATGCCACTACCAGTCCTCTGTAGACTCCTGTATTTCCTTGAAGGGTGAGTCAATCAAGCCGGAAAGCTCGTAGCTGGTCTGAGAGCATGTGACGGCCTCGGCCACTCCTTGGTGTTATATTTTTCGTCTGGTGTTTCCGTTGATTTTCGGGAAGGTGAAGCTAGAATGTTCCTGTTCCGAACGTACCCCGAAGATACTGGAATTTCATCACCGGGTATATAAAAGTAGGCTAGCTACGAACACGTATGTGTGTTTTGGAGTAGTGTCGTAGTGAGTGCTGAGAGAGTGTCGTCATGGTGGATTGATGGAGCAGTTGTTGTCGTTGTTTAGTGGTTGCTGTTGAGCTGAGTTGTGTTACATGATCAACAGTTCAGTGTGCGGAGCATTCACGTGAGTTGAGCCGAGCTATGTGTACAATAGTCGTGCGTCGTGATGGCAACGCTCGTGTGCTCCAATCCAACTACAAGGAAGTTGCTGTGTGAAGTGACTGGTGCTTGCGTACGAAGCGAAGTGTAAGGTGAGATCTGTCAATCATGATTATGGAGGGATAGCCCATTTCAGGTAAATACCGGCTGTTCGGAGACCTGCTTTGAGGTTAAGTGATATTTATAAATAGTCACTAATTAGAGAAGGGTTTCCAAAGTAAATTGTGTGTGTGTGTATGAGTGTATTGATTGGGTCATCCTAGACTGAATTAGTCCAATGAAACAGTATGTTATTCGTAATAAGACTGGCGTCAGAAGCCGGAAAGGCCCCATGTGTGACACATAATTGTAATCGGCGTGAACCTGCTGACCGAATACAACAAGTTTCGACATCCGTGTATAGTGAGTACACACACATATCAATCTTCCTATTTTCTCCTGTGGTAATTTACATACTGAAAGACAATTGAGACTAGAGGCCAATAGAAAATGGAGGCACAGTTATATGCTCTCATTGAGGCTGTAAAGGAGATGATAAAAGACCAGAAGATGATGGAGAAGGAGATGGGAGAAGGTCAGAAGAAGATGGAGAAGAAGTTGGTAGAAGACCAGAAGTTGGTAGAAGACTGTCAGAGAAAGATCAATGAGGGTCACCACGGGATAAAGCATATTCGGCTGGCGGAAATAGCGAAGTGAAAGACGTTCCGGAAAGAAAAATGAACACCGTACAGCGTGAGGTTGACGAGAGTATTGATGAAAAACTAGGCAGAGATGAGGGGAAAATTGTTGCAATTGACCAAGAATTTTACACTATTTGCCAGGACCTGCGGAGGAAAATCACCCAGCTACGCGATAAAGTACGAGAGTGACATATGTGGAGGAGGCAACTTCTGCAGTACCGAGTTTGACAAGAAGATGTCATGAAGTACGTACCTGCGGCAGATCGAGGTGGTATCTCTGCCAACCGGTGGAGCGAAAGGAACAAAGCTATATCCCCCGTCCTGGCTCTGATATGGGACGCCCTCAATGTCCTGCGGGTAAACCAGACGGGGCTCAATGCACCTACACTGGGGTCCTAGACCAAATGGACGACCGATACGAAAATAACCACCTCTAACAGACCCACCAGACTCAGCTTCGGACCAGGACTCGGAGGAGTATTTCGAATTTGTATTTGACTTTATTAGTTAGAATTTGCGACCGAGGTTGATGAGGCCCGTTATGAAGCATGTACATTAAAAACGATTATATTACTCGATAAAAGAGGGAGAACATTAAACTAAAGTTGAAGTCTGAAAGCTGAAGAACATACACTTCATCATTATAAATATAAACTAAATAAAATAATATACATTGGTTAACCACAAGTGTAATAAACAATAGTATCGGTCGGTTAACTTGGTTGCATTAATTAGCTATGCTAATGATCAACAATCAGTTAGTGTAATTGTCTGAAATGCTGCCAAAAGGAAGGAATAAATTTGCGGGGGAATGAAATTACTCAGGTTAAAAGAAAATAAAATTTTAATAACATTAGCTTATGGAAAATGAGATGATTTAACAAACATACCATGAAAATGAATTCTTCAGTAATTAACACTTTTTGTTTAATTCATACAGGAAGCAGGTCATTCATTCTTCTTTGAGAGACGCGATGTTTGCAGAATCCATACATCGGTGAAGATTAAAAGTATTAAAATCCTTGATGTTGTGCAGAATAAAGATCTACTGTATTTTACAGTACGATGTATGGGAGTCTGAAGTGTGATTTTGTGTATCAGTTATTTCTGTCATGGATGGTGTTCATTAATCGGAATAGTTTATAGAGATAACCCGGGATCTTAGTATGCAATACTTTGTTCGTAAGTAGCGTAATGGATGGCTGCTTTCCTTCACGAAGTTTTAAGTACTGTAGTTGTACGTAATAAGGTGTAATGTGTTATTCATGTCTAACATCCAAAATGTAACGAACGCAGACATTCTGAACTCTCTGCAATTTTATGTTAAACGTATCAGATAAATAACTGTACACAGCCAATCCATAGTCGATGACTGGAAATATTAGAGCTTCGATATGTGGCTTACACAAATTGGGAGGACTGTAGTGAATGCTTTATGGCATGTATCCATGAAATCATATTTTTTCTTACCACAGCGGCTGTTGGGAATGTAACTTCAAACACCATATTTATTATCATTCAACTGTTTGATAAATGTACCAACACAAATATTTACAAGACTAAATAAAAATTTCCCAAACATACCGGCCACCAAAAGGCACTGGCCGTTCGAGAAGGAAAGAAGGAAGATAATTCATATCAGGAATTAGCACATAACAAAGATAGCCAGAGTGTTCATAAAGGTATAAATCACATCACTATGTAATTCAACACTTTTGGTATTCTTGCTCATTCCCCGGCAAAACACACAACTTTTTGATGGGTCGTTTTATGCGACCGGAGTTTGTTCTCACAGTGGCGACTCGTACGAGGATGTCTTCACCAAGTTGAATCACCTCTATTATGCCCATTCGGCATTACAGAGGCGATAGGTTGCCATCATTGATGATTACAAGATCTCCAATGCGAAGATTAGAATGTACCTCGGTCCAATTGTGGCGCTGCTGAAAAGTGTTAATATATCTCTGTGCCATTGTTTCCAGATGTTGCCAACTGGAAAGACTATTTATGGAATAGTGAATAAGGCCCTGATCAGGAAGTGCTGTCATTTTTCACCAATTAGGAAGTGAGGTGGGGTTAAATAAGATAAGTCTGTAGGACCATTGCTGAATCCTGTTAGAGGACGAGAATTCAAACAGGTCTCTATTTGGGAAGAAAGGGTAGTTAATTCTTCAAAGGTAAACACTGTGCTACCCATAGTTCTTTGCAGGTGGTACTTGAAAGATTTCAGCATGGAATCTCGAAGTTTTAAGTACTGAAGTTACTCTTTATGGCATGTATCCATGAAATCATTTTTTTACCACAGCTGCTGTTGGGAATGTAACTTCAAACACCGTATTTATTAACATTCAAATGTTTGATGTATGTATCAACACAAATATTTACCGGGGTGATTCTTTCCTTGGGAAGATTTCGCATCTTCTGTTTTTTTTGCTTGATTTTAATTTGTAGCATGGCAAGCATGAATGAATACACCCTTTAACGACTTGCCAGGCTGGACCGTGCCATCACAGCATGTTGTTCCTGATTGAGGGATGAAATACCAGATAATCCCCTTTGTGGCTGCAGCTTCGAAAATACTTCTTTTTTTGATCAGAACTTTGCAGAAATTCTTGCACTTCTTTCAGCTCCTTGGCAGCACTAACGAAGACAGTGCCATTGTCACTATAGATATTTGATGCAAATTCTCTGCGGGACGTGAAACGACGCAGCGCTGCCATGAATGCATCCGTTATAATCTGAGACAACTTCCGAATGTACAGCTCTTGTGGTAAGGCAAGTGAAGTTGGCGACGTAGGCCTTGCCTGTTCGTTTGATTTGCAGTGTTCCAATTCTTATAAATATGGACCAGCACAGTCCACCCGCACGTTCAGGAATGGTCTTGCAGGGGTGATTATTTCCTTAGGAAGATTTCCCATCTTCTGTTGATTTCTTGTTGATTTTAATTTGTAGCATATCAAGCATGAATGAATACACCCTCTAAAGACTTGCCGAATTCTAGAAATCCAATATCTCCCGCGAAATTATGATATCAGGAGTTGGGGTCCAGTGTGGACTAATCTATGATGTTCACTTAAAATAATAAGTTTCGTGAGGTGATGTTGGGGAGGTAATAATTACAAGTTGATGTTTAGCTTCATAAGAGAGAGATGATACATTGTAGAGTCTTCCCCCAACCCGAAGGTAGCCATGTTGGTCCAGAGTCGGGCTTAAATTCCTAATTTTGCTAGGTGAGTGAATGTTCTTTCCTTGCTCGAGGCATCGAATTTCCTCGTGACAGGATATTGCTTGAACAATGTTGATACACACATTGAGGGCATAACTTATTTCTTGAGGCCTTAAAGGCGGAAACACACTGCTGTCACTTCACGTGAATTATCTCTGAGCTGAGTCAGCGTGGAGGGGAGGTTGATGGTGTCACTGCATGCTGCGTGAAGACACGAAACACACTGTCCTCACGTTCACAGATCACAGTATACTTCGTCCGACGGCAAGCTACGATAGTATAAATACAGTTCATCGGATTCTGATTATCTTACACTTGCCTGTGATGTTTCTGTTGCCATGAGTACCGTCTGTCGCAAACGACTGTGTGTACATGAAGGTAATTTGCGGTGAATACCACAATTTAGTAAGGGAGCTAAATGGGCTTCCAGAAAAATTTCAGATGTACTTCAGGCTGAAAAAGAAAATGAATTCAACTACTTACATAATCTCATCAAGGAAGAAATTTTTGGTCGAAGTACGCCCTGCATTTGCAATTGATTCGGAGGAATCCTACACAAGCTTTACAGATATGAGAAAATTTCAAAACTTACTTCAACTCGCTTGAAGGCTCTGTGCCATGGCAATTACCAACAGTTCGTCATGGAAGAATAAAGTGAACAAAGAAGAAAAGAATTGTGCGGTAGTGAATGGATCATACTATAAATATTTATTCACCGATCTCTAATTCAATAGGATTATTTGTAATTTGTGTAGGATTTAATTTATTATTACTATGTACGGCTCCGTAGCTAAATGGTAAGTGTGCTGGGCTTTGGTTACAGGGTCCCGAGTTCGATTACCGGCAGGATCGGGAATTTTAACAATCATTGGTTAATTTCGCTGGCACGGGGGCTGGGTGTATGTGTCTTCATCATAATTTCATCCTCATCACGTCGCGCAGGCCGCTTACGGGTGTCAAATCAAAAGACCTGCACCTGGCGAGCCGAACTTGTCCTCGGACACTCCCGGCACTAACAGCCATACGCCATTTCATTTATTATTATTATTATTATTATTATTATTATTATTATTATTATTATTATTATTATTGGGATAATAATCATAAGCACAATTGTGGACTGTTTTCAACAACTGAATGCCTATTAAAATTAATAGGTGCTTTCCTATTTTGTACCATATTTGCTGATTTCTACAGTTAATCGAACATATGTCATACAGATCCTCATGCACTCGCACCAATTCAATTAACATTTCTTCCATATCGCTAAAAAATGCTTCTAATCACACTTCACGTCGCCAGAGATGTGCTATAGCAGAAAAATGTGCTCCACGTGAAGAGCGCTGTCACCAGATTCTACGTCACAATGACGTCAGCTGACGTCAACAGCCGTGACATGAGTGCAGTGTGATCACTCTACATTTCATATAGTGTGGAAAAGGCATAGCACATCTTTCTTGATAGGTTCGATTGCGTCACGATACGCGCGAACTCACGTGAAGTGACAGCAATGTGTTTCCGCTGTAAAGGGGACATGTCGCGTACAACGTGTTTTCTCTTGCAGTTTGAAGCAAATCTGAGGAAATAGCTAATCGTCATGAGTAGTTGGTTCAACGAGGAGAATGTGTTCAGAAATGAGTCGTTATGTTGCATAATAACAAGTAAAATTAATATTCTTTGATCTGGGATCTTGTTAGTGTTGGAGTTAGTTTCTCGTTTCGGCCAAGCTGAGGGATCTAAGCTTAGCCAGTCTGGACCGTGCCATCACAGCATGTTGTTATTGATGTCTGTTGGTTCAATGCCTCGCGAAACGAGATCTGCTGGGTGATCCTGTGAGTTAACATGAGACCAGTGATTCGAGGAAGCAATTTCCTGAATTTCTGTAAACCTATTTGCTGCAAACATCTTCCATTTGGTGGGGAACGCATTTAACTACGCTAGTACAACCGTCGAGTGAATCCAAGGCTGTATCTTAATGAATGGAAGATGTAGAGAGGCAAGTGTTTTCTTCAGGAGATGGGAGAGCAGTAAGGCACCACACAATTCTAGTCGGGGAACTGAGACTTGCTTTAAAGGTGCGACATTCGATTTTACGTATAACAACCTGATAAGAACGTCACCTTCGTTGTTTACTGATCTCACGTAAATACAGGCGCCGTAGGCGTAATGTGAAGCATCACAGAAACCATGAATGTCAATGGACTTGATTTTCCCTTCAGCGAGAATACTGCTTAGAACCTTGATGCTGTTGAGCGTAGAGTTCTGATCATATAACTTCAACCACATATAAAGTAAGTTTACTTGTAAGGATCGTCCCATCCTGACCTTTCCTGTCAATGACGTTGCATGAAAAGCTTGAAGCTGATTACTACAGGACTTATGAATCCAAATGGGTCGAAAATTGAATATATCGTTGAGAGCACAATTCTCTTTGTGAACGTCGTATCACTCTTGAACTCTTGTAAATTTGCATTACTGTTCATTTGAAACTTGTCTATGGATGGATGCCAAGTCAACCCTAAGGTCTTTACCATATCACTAACGTTGTCATTGAACGAGCGATTAGTTTCTCGTAAGCTCTCTGGGATGGAGTTCAGTAATTCAGGGCTGTTGGAACTCCATTTTCACAAAGGAAGCTCTGCACGACTGAGAAGCTGTTGTAACTCGATTCGCAGCTCCAGGGCTTCTTCTAAGGTATCTGCTCCAGAAAGACAGTCATCAACATAGAAGTCACACTTGTGGATCGCGGCCGCTCTCGGGAATTCGGACGCTTCTTCGAGTGCTAATCGCTGGAGACATCTTGCGGACAGAAATGATGCTGAAGACGTGCCGTATGTGACAGTGTTAAGATTATCTTGAGAATGGTCTCTCCATAGGATGCACTGTAAGAGTCGATGTTTAGGGTGGACCATTATCTGGCAGTACACCTTTTCAATATGACCGGTGAAGGCAAGGTTTTGAGTGCGGAATTCATAACTATTGAGCACAGATCTTCTTAAATTGTAGGTCCTACCATCAAGATGTCGTTTATGGCAGTACCGTTGTCGGTCCTTGCTGATCCGTCAAATATGGCTCTTGTTTTAGTAGTGCTGCTAGAATGCTTGATAACAGCGTGATGAGGCATATACTATTTTCCTCCTTCTACGGGTTCTGACTGAAGTTCCTCATGTGTCCAAGGGTCTGGTACTCTCTCATGAAGGTGATGTCATTTTAACGAAGGTCGTCTTAGTTTGTAGTTTCCTTTCTAAGAGTTGAAAACGTCGGCTGGCAATCTGCTTTGAGTTACAAAGTTTCAACTCTCCCTTAATGGGTAGCTCTACGACGAATCTTCCATTTTCAACTATTCTTGTGGTGTCCTTGAAATGAACTTCACATTCCTTCTCTTCAGGCGAGTATGCGACATGATTCACTTCCTCGAGGCTCCAGAACTTCTGAATTTGTATTTCTTATTTGAGATCAGACCTGATGAACGATTTTGTTGGTGTCTCGTTATCCCTTTCTCGATTGAGTTATGAATATTCGCCGCTGAGAATCTATCCTAGCTGCGTGTTCTGTAATCACGGGTACCCTTATCGGCTTTTCCTTCCGGGTTTCAGGAGCTGTAAGAAAAACTGTGTGCCAATCAGGAAGTTGGTAGCCTTTGGGATGTGAAAGTCAGGATCAGCGAGAGTGATATCTTGTGGAATGTTCCAGTCATTGTAATTGATGAATGAGACAGATATATTGCCAGTTTTTCTGGAAAGAACAATACATCCTATGCTGAAGTGGTAATCGTTCACTGTTGAGTGAATCTCAATATCCACTGCTGTGTTTGCTTGGGATGTGAGTTCATCAAGGACTTGCATGTTATGGCGTTGGTTTCCTTTTTCTTCAGTTTCAATTGTTGCACCATGTGTTCGGATATAAAGTTACTCTGCGAACCATTGTCCAGTATGGCACGAACTAAATTGAATCTCCTTGATCGTCCATAATCCTTACTAAATCCACACTCAGAAGATTCTTGGATCTGCTTCGTAGATAATGATAAGATGATTGTTGTGGGTTGTTGTTTTGATGTGCAGGAGATGATATGTGGCCATTCTCATCATGCAGCAATGTGTGGTGATATTTGTTACGTAATCTACATGATGTTTCTTATGTGCATGCCTTCCAAGTGTGGGACGAGCTCATGCGTCTGCTGCATAGATTATATTGTTCAGTACATTGAACCTTTCATCACAGTCTAATTTAAGAAAGTCTGGGCACCTATAAAGCTGATGTTCGTCTGAGCAAATGCAACAATGTCTTGACGTAGTATTATATGACTGCTGAGCTGCGATGTTTGGCCTTGAACTTGTCTGAAGGTTTTGCGATAGACTGGGGGAAGGGTTGGAGGCACAAAGTTGTAATGTCTGACAACGTATCTCCAGGAACTTAAAAAGTTGTTTAAACTCTACAGCTTCGAGGTGAGAGTGCTTATTTTCGAATTCTAGTCTCAATTTCTTGTCCACTTGTGAATGTAATGGCTCGTTTAGGAGAAGATCTAGAATGCTTACCTTACGGTATCTAGTGCGTTCAAGGCATCAATGCTACCTTGGAATGTATTTACTAGTTGGCGTATCTTTGTTTCGGTTGAACATATTTTATCCGGTGATTCTAGGACCTGTTTAATATATTCAGTAGCTATTAATCTGGGTGAGTGATACCTACTCACGGCAAGGTCGTAAGCTTCAGTAAAATTGGTGTCTGAATTGCCAATATTCCTAATGGCATCCTTGGCTTTGCCCTTAAGCGGGGTTAACATATAATGAAACTTCTCCATACTTGCCAGATCATTGTTATCAACTATCAGGTTCTGAAAGGTGTCCCTGAAGTGAAGCCAAGTTGTTAGCATACCGTCAAATGTAGCGAGCTTTATTTCTGGCAATTTTATTTGCCTTCCTACATCATTGGATGAAAGAGAACTTCGTCAGCTAAACTTGAAGTCTGCGAAATGATAACTCTTCTAAGCTTACCTTCCAGAAGATCGCTAATATTTTCGGATTCCTGGTGATAATCGATATGTGAATCGACATTTTCGTCATCATTTAGCTCGAGTTCAGTTTGAATGTGTTTGAAATCTTCCTTTACAGAAAGTAGCCTATTCAGTTTTACTTCGATTAAAGTTGTGTCTGCCGCATCAAGTTCAGAGCTCACAAAGATTTGTATGCGTGTTAAACCGGCTTTAAGAACGGATCTTTTCTTGATCAGAGCTCTGTTTGTATCGGGATCCATGTTGCGCGTGGAGAGATTAATACTTACGAAGCACTGGTGTCGCCTTTAAGTTTCAATTCCGTCTAATTTGCGCCTTGTGAATTATGCGGCACGAATGTAACCGTGTTGGAATTTCCGTGCCATGGATATTAGTTCCCATATGTCACACTAGATGACGCTACTTGTCATTATAACGATGTGCGATTCGTTGTTTTTTACAGGTTAGTTCGTAAATGCTACGGTAGATGCCATAATCGAAATATCCAAGGCAATGCATTGAAAACACACAAAAATCAATATGTTTTACAAAATTGATGCAGTAAGTAATAGCATTTTAGTACATTATATCCTTTGATACCTTGTAAATGCCAAAACTTGCCAGGTTCGTAGAGTTTTCCGTTGAAATCCGTATCCAGACCGGAGGACCGATGTTGTGAATGTAACTTCAAACACCATATTTATTAACTTTTCAACTGTACCTTCACATATATTTTGCAAGACTAAATAAAAATGTCCCAAACAGCTGCCGTGTGCTCCAATCAAGGCAAAGTTCTCTCGAAAATCATTCCTACGTTTTTGACTGTATTCCCGTAGGGGATGTCAGTATCTAGCAATGGTATCGGCGAAAGAGGATTGAAATCCACAGAGTTCAATAGTTTGTTATAGCTAATAGATATGAGCTGGATCTTGGAAATATTTAACTGAAGATATTATTTTGGATCCACTGAATAAGACAGGTGATGTCTTCATTGAAATATTCTATATGCCGGTTTGCTGTATTGAGACTAAAATGAATGTACGCCTGAAGATTATCAACGCACATATGGTAAGGTCTATTCTAAAAAACTGCGGATATATCATTTATATATATGTATGAAAAAATAGTGGATTAAGCACTGATCCTTGGGGTAAGCCAATGTTCACTTCTTGCCCATAGGAAGACATAAAATCAAGGAAAACGACTTTCTGATTACTTGTTTGATTTTATTATGTACAATTCGAAAATTCTCATAATCAAGGGAAAGTTTTGTTTTGAGGAATTCTTTCCGAGCTTTGTCGTGTTTCTTTATCAAATACTTAATTGCTTTGATAAATCACGGTGTTGATTGATGCTTAACGTACACTCACTTCTCTGGAGCACGTTTCACGTAGAGGGAGTAGATATACGTATTGAACAAGGAGACTTTTTCATCTATGTCGTTGGGCTGAAAATAATGTTCAAGGGAAGTAAATCTGCGTTAGCTCTAAATTCACATGTATTAAATTTACTGAAGTCTCAGACCGTTACTATGTACTGATCATGCACAAGATTAATTATCACAAGTAGAGAACTCTTCAAATTCTTTGAACACCTTCAAAAGTAAAAAAACACTGGGGAAGTTTCATCGCGTAGTTACTGTAGTGCCGCCATGATTAACTCGAGGAGTACGGAAACTCTCCAAGAGTTTGAGACAGTTTTTGCCGATTTTGTGAACCTGGCGTACCCATCTGCGCCAGCGCTATTGATCATAACTCCGTTATAACAGAAGAGCTGGCAGATTATCAGAGTTGACACTTTTAAGGAACTTAAAGTGGATTGGGCGAAATTAACGTGTGTTACAACTGATGGAGCTCGAAATATGGTACGACGCAAAAGTGGTCTCGTTACTAAAATAAAACAAGAAGTTTCAAAGTGTCGTTCCAATTATCCAAAGTTAATCGTATTATCCACCAACAATCGATTTGCAATAAAATTTTAAAGTGAGATCACGTGATGTGTTTAGTTGTAAAATCTGTAAACCTTACAAGAAGTCATGGACGTCATCATTGGCAATTTCAGGAGTTTTTGGCCGAGCTAGGTATTGAATGATGTACCGGAAGCGCTAAAACATACGAGGGGCGTACTATATTGTTTTACACTTTATATTTTGTACGTCCGGGTATGGTTCACATTTCACTTTTGAAGGTGGTGACGTGTAACTAGTGTCTTGTTCCAACGCTGGTAGCAGTACACGCACAGCGGCCAACGAATTCACTCGACATAGCCATTTCATGGCAACACTGTCAGGGTAGGAGCAGACAACATGGAAAGCAACCGTCAGGGGCAGCGCTGTACGACTTGGTTCCTATGGAAATAAGGCGTGTCCACTGCAGAAATTCATCGGCGCTTGGTGGCAGTCTGTGGAGAACATGCGCCGTCACGGAAAACAGTTTACGACTGTGTGGAAGGTTGGAAAAACGGGCGCACCTCGGTGGACAAGGGAACCAGTTCTGGAAGAAATGTGACGTTGTCAACACCAGCCAACAGTGCCCGGATCGAACTGCATCACATTTGCGGAAATGGAGGCAGCGACGGGAATTGTCCGAAACACCCTGCAGCGGATCGTGCACGGCCACTTACAGTTGGGAAAGGTGTCATCCACGTGGGTGCCTCGACTCTTGTCTGCAGACGAAAAGCAGAGGCGTGTGAACGTGTGCATAGAACTTTTGCAACGCCGTGATCAAGATCCAGTCGACTTCATGGCCAGGCTTGTGATTGGTGATGAGACATGTCTCCATTACCATGAGCCACAAACGAAACAACAATCGATGCAATGGAAGTATAGGGTAGTCCACCGCCAAGGCAATGTGATTATCAGCTGTTTCGGGAGCATGAAGAATCCTCTGCGTGGTCGCCGTTTTGCGGAATTATCAGAACTGGACACAGCTGTCAAGGCACGGGTACGCGGCACTCCGAAAGAATGGTTTCAGGAAGGTCTGGAGAGACTGAAACACATCGATGGCAAAAGTACATGCAGTTACAAGGAGATTATGTTGAGAAGGTGGGCGTAACAACTGATGTGTAATGTACTTCATTTGGCTATAAACAATAAAGTGTAATACAATATAGTACGCCCTTCGTAGATATGTTATTTATCATTCTCAGTTGCGCTGGCTTGGCCACGGTAAAGTCCTCGAAATATTTTTCAACATGCGTTTGGAAATAGAATCCTTGTTACTTAACAAGAAGAACTTTTCAGGCTTCGGGTGGATATGTGACTTGGCTTTATAGTAGATATGAATTCTAACTTAAATTTAAAATTACAGGAAAATGGTAAATTTGTAAGCGACATGTACTCATTTGTAAGGGCGTTTGGAAACAAATGGAAATTTTTTTAAAAACAACTCAGTAATCCAACTCAACTAACTTCGCTTATTTTCCGTGTTGTAAGAGTATATCTATCGAACATCAAGGTAAAGACCACGAACTTCTTGTTCACAAATGTGTAGAAGCAAGAGAACTTGTTGAATGGGAGTTTAACGTGCGATTTGTCGAACTTCATGATTATGCAAATGAGATCCGATTGCTTCAAAATCTTTTTGTAACTGGATGTCCCGAAAAATCCAGAAATGTTATAAGTGGAGGTTATTGAGTTACAAGCGAATGATGCATTAATGGAAATGGAAATGCGTATGGGTTTTACCGTGTAGTGACGGGAGGTGTCCGAGGACTTCGACTCGCCAGATGCAGGTCTTTTAATTTGAATCCCGTAGGCGACCTTCGCTTCGTGATGAGGATGAAATGGTGATGAAGGCGCCACATACACCCAGCCCCCGTGCCAGGAGAATTAACTAATTATGGTTAAAATTCCCGACCCTGCCGGGAATCAAACCCAGATTCCCCTGTGACCAAAGGCCAGCACGCTAACCATTTAGCATGGAGCCGGTCAATGATACATTGCAGGACTCGTTCAAGAATAACGCCATTATTGTGTTTTACGCCAGTCTTCCGGAGTCCTTCTCCATATTTAAGAAAATTTGTGGCCGGCATGATGTCTTCGGAAGCACCTACATATGCGAGAAAACGTTTTCCAACATGAAAAGGATTACATGTGCGATGCGATCGAGACTTATAGACGAACATTTATAGTACATCAACTCTTAAGAACGTGCACAACTAACACCGAAGTTGATATTGTTAAGCTGGCGTTCAAGATGGAAGTCCAAGTATTGCACCGACTGCCCTTTCCACATTGAACTGTTCTTACATTTTAAAACTCTAAGTGCAATTGATCTCTTTTGCTTGCCAACAGTAGTCGTAAAAGCCAATATATACATGTGCGTTGTTTTCTTTTTTCCTTGAAAATACAATAATACGAAATTTAAATGATATCTTTTGCTTACTTAAAAACGCCTACGCATTTTGTTTTCATATTTATTTTCTTCTTAAGAAAAATGTATTGTAAAAACCCTAAACATGTTTCTTCCCTTAATTATTATACCTAGACATCTCAGGCTTTTCCTAAAAGTATGTCTAATGACGTAAAAATAATATTATTGAATAGTAACTAAAGATTCTTTAAACAACTTTGAAATATTAAATTGGAGTTCTACGTGGCCCACGAGGTACTGAAAGTTTGATGATGATGATGATGATGCTTGTTGTTTAAAGGTACCTAACATCTAGGTCATCAGCCCCAACTTGAAGGTTTGAATATGTGGCCCGCGAATGTGGAAATTTTACCTACCCCTGGTGTAGGGTATTATGGAATGATGAAAGCAATTATAATACGATGTAATCTGATGGTATTCAATACGTTCGTCCCCTCAGAGATAAGAAACCATCCACGCTACTAGTTGGTGGGGAACATCATGGCCTGGGGATGCTTCTCCACAACGGGCGTAAGTAGTATCAGTTACGGGTTCGGCGGCCTCCACCTCCACAGGCCCTCCGCAGAGGCGTCCTCCACAATGACTGCGCTGGCTAAGACTGCATGCTCAACCTCACACACGCCATCTTGGATGAGCTTAACCTAACTTTTGACGCGTAAGAGATCAAACCTAAACTCATGGAAGGGACTAACCACAGTTTTACGGCCGAATGCCCTTCCCGACGCCAATTGCACAAAATGGCGGCTATACACAGCTCCTTATGAAACGGCTTAAGGCCGCTTGCACAAGATGGTGGCTATCTAATTGCACAAGATAGCTGCTATATATAGGCTCCTATGAGACGCCCTAGAGATGCTTGCGCAAGATGGCGGCTAGCTAATTCTACAAGATGGGAGCTATACACAGCTCCTCTTGAGACAGCCTAGGGGTATTTGAACAAGATGGCTGCTATACATAGGCACTTATGAGACGCCCTAGGGACGCTAGCGCAAGATGGCGGCTATACACGGCTTCTGATAGAGAATGATGACGGCTATAGGTGCTCGTGCAAGATGGCTGCTAATATTAGAAAGCTAACTACTAACGTGATTATAGTTAAGAGTGCTAGGTTAACCCACGCATTTGTCGCTAAAGGGCGTTACAGTCGTCTCAAGTTTGAGGCTCAACCTAACTAGACATGATCCAGGGACTTTGGTGCTGTGAGATTAAGTCTGAACTACTGCGGGGATAAATTTAGTACGTACACAAAGATTACATTGGGTCTCGTTAGGGGCACTTGTCAAGTTGTAACAGGAAAAGTGTGGAGACATCAAATAGCGAGTTCATTGTTTTTTTACCTAGCATGCTAAGACTGCACAGGCCAGTTGGAAGTATTTTACTGACACAAGGAATACAAAGTTCATTGTTCGTATAAGTTTGCGACTTCAGTACATACATGCAGGAACTTCTCTTCATACTGAATACCTAATGTGGTGCTGGAATTTTAGCTCTTTACGTACGATACTCCTGCAGGCCTAACGTTGCGCTGACTACGCATGAATCTCCCAGCACTTGCTCAGCAGGATTTCGCATATTATCAGAATTCCCTGTAAACGGAATAAAATGCCTACTTACACTTCACTACACAGGCCTAACGTTGCGCTGACCACGCATTAACCTCCCAGGACTTGACATGGTAGTAGGAAGATGGTGTAAGGCGTAAAGGGGTACAAGATGGCGGCTATACACAGGTTCTTATGAAGAAAGCGAGCTTAGAGTCTACTGCACAAGATGGCGGCTGCTCTTATGAGACGGCTTAGAGGCTACTACACAAGATGGCGGCTGCTCTTATGAGAAGGCTTAAGGGCGCTTGCGCAAGATGGCGGCTATACACAGGCTCTTATGAGACGGCTTAAGTGCGCTTGCGCAAGATGGTGGCTATACACAGGCTTATATGGAGAAAGCTAGCTTAGAGGCTACTGCGCAAGATGGCGGCTATACACAGGCTTTTATGAGGCTAACTCCTAGAACGTGGGTCAAAGCAAGATCGCGGCCATACATAGGCTCTTATGGAGAAACCTGGCACAGGGGTGACATAGGAATTAAGGTGACGGCCTAAACAATTTACTAATAGAGATTAATTTGCTACATCTAACAAAGTAGAAGCGTTCTTGCAGATAACAATCGATGAGGGTGTTGCTGCTGTCAAAAATGTACCAACTTCAGCTAACTCCTTCTAGGAGGAGGAGGTCGCGGTAAGGCAGAGGAGAAGGAGCCCTTTAGGCCTTTAGCACATTTGCCCTTTAGCCTTTTAGCCTATTAGCCCTTTATCCCTAGGAGGAAATGTCCTTTTATCCTTTTGCCCTTCTGATAAGACGTGACCCATGAGTCCCTTTCCCTAACATGTGCGTACACAATTACTTTTCGGTTCAGCATTTTACAATCATCTTGCATAGTAGTCCTCTCCTGCACAAGCTACATGCTTGTAACCCATACCAACAGATTGAAATATGTTTCCGAACTAAAATTTCAAGCTACATGATTATCCGATAATTTGTTCGACTGCTAGGGACTTAAATATAAGCAGTGTATTTCTTATAGCACTGAGCGTTCTGTTTAATTTCACATTCCGCATGAGCTACATGCTTGCAACCCATGCCAACAGATTGAAATAATATGTTTCCGAACCGATATTTCATGTTACATGTTTATGCGATAACTTGTTCGACTGCTAGGGGGTTAAATATAAGCAGTGTATTTCTTATAGCACTGTTTAATTTCACTTTCCGTGTTTGCGATAAGAGAACAGGGTCTGAATCTGTTTTTTTTTTCTATTGTAACTAAATCAGAGTTCGAAATCTATACAGATTTTTTCTGTCGCATGTGTTCGAATGCCGAAAAATTTATCTCCTTAAGACAAATATATCCTCCCTGCAAAGTAGTAAAATCATTTTATCTGCAGTGATTAAGAAGAAGTATGTCGGATGGAGATATACAACATTTGCAATTCTATGTGTGCGCGCTGATTGCATAAGAGTGCGACTGTATCAACAGAGAGATTAATCTTATAATGTTTTGCGTTTTAATTTTTTCTGTTCTGAACGCTGATAGCCAACATGTTTCGTCTTGTTCTACAATCAATTCTAGTGTTTGCTAATTGTAACTTGTCTTGATAAATGCAAGTTTCAGGAGGTATTACTATTTCGGAAGCATGCTACCTCTTCGCAGAAAACTGTTAAGAAGCATAGCAACCTTGTCAGCAGCAAAACGCTGTTGTAGTACATTGTAAATAAATATTTTATTGCATTCAAAATGTTGTACTTATTGCATTCCTTTGCCTCCTTAAACCTACTCATTCTATCTATTAACCCTTTCCCGCCCGCATTTTCACTCCGCTCATCCCCAGGTTTCAACCTATTATTTAGCAAAAACTGAAACAGACCGTATTGTTTCAGAAAAAGTTAAATGCAGTAAAAACTATTGGTCACAATGAATTCAAATTTTCAATAACATTATAAAATATACCATCACATCCATTTCTCTGTTTATTGAGTCTTAATATGTTCCCCCCCCCTCCCACTCCTCGTGATACTCGACACAGAGACAGTCTGCATTTGTCACATTTCCATGTTGTCTGAATCCCTCAAAACCAATAATCACGTGATTTTGGAAGTGGAATGATGCCCATGTATATAAGATTTTATTTCATCTTGGCAAGGGTCTTCCTATTCTGTTTTTATCTTACCGGAATGCGACTGTTTGAAGGCTGCATTGTTATATGCGCAATAGGCTATGCCACTGAATAGTTTTTCTCCTCCTAACATACGTAAAAACAATCTCTTTCCCCTAATACTCTTTCCGAATTGTGCGCAGGTTCAACATCATCCATTTAATCATTCGGAGCAACGAAACGTAATATTTGTGTTACCTGAATTGCCGTGGCATCGCCATCAGGTCCGATTTATCGATATTAGTTTTCATTCATATCACTGTTATCACTAAAATTATCTTCGTTGATACATTATTCACTCATTAAAAATTCACCTGCTCCCCTACTCAAGGATTCTGTGTCACTTTTTTCGCCCATATTCAGCTCAGTTTCAATATACGCGATATTCAATCCCGCCATGTTTACGGACGAAACAGCTGACCCGCGCTCGCGGAAGTTCAAGACCGTTGCCTAGGCAACGTCAAGACAGATTATCTCTCTTCCTTTATTCCCTAAGACTTGTAGATTGCACTGCGTGTTCATAAATGCCTTATAAACACTTCACTGATGAGAAAAATAAAAAACTATCGCGCAGATCGCAGACGAATGCAGATAATGCAGCCGGGCGCTTTCGGGCGCTAAGGACCGGAAGGCTAAATGAACAGTCGGGCGCTTTCGGGCGCTAAGGGCCGGAAAGGGTTAAGGCTTCAGAAAACGAACGAGGCTAAACATGTATAACTATGATGACGTCATCGCTGCAGGTTAATAGCACGTGCTCACTCTAGCCTTCGCGATGCGTGTTTAAACTTGTTCGATAGAGATATAAAGCCATGCCTTGATGAAAGAGGAAGAGGAGAAAGTCATAACAGCTTATGTATAGCCGCCATCTTGTGCTGTATCCTCTAAGCTAGGTTTCTTCATAAGAGCCTGTGTATAACCGGATTTTGCACAGTAGAATGCATGCATAAAGTTGTTTGATATAGATATGCCTTGACAGAGGAGGAAGGGGAAGTCATAACAGCCTATGTATAGCCGCCATCTTGTGCAGTAGCCTCTAAGCTACCTTTCTCCATAAGAGCCTGTGTATAGCCTCCATCTTGTGCACTAGGCCTCCTCAGCTAGATTTCTCCAAAAGAGCAGTCGCCATCTGGTCTATATGAATAGAGTATACCTGTTATCTTGCATAATAAACCTTGCCTCATTTCTCGAATTTCAGGCTGATCAAACTAATATGTATAAGTTACAAGTTGTGAGCCCGTGAGGCGACCCTTTAGTTAAGGTCTATACGAACAGAGTATAGCAGTTATCTCGCATAGTAATCCTTACCTCAGTCCCTCGAAAGATAGGCTGGTAAAACTAATAGGTCATAAGATACAAGTTGTGAGCCCCTGAGGCAGCCCTATAGTTAAGGCCTATACGAATACAGTATAGCAGTAATCTTGCATAGTAGCCCTTGTCTCATTTCTCGAATGTTAAGCTGATCAAACTAATAGGTCATAAGTTACAAGTTGTGAGCCCCTGAGGCAGCTCTGTAGAGTTAGGCCTATAAAAACAATGTATCGCCATTAGCTCCTAGTCCAAAGTTAGTCCTATATAACCAATGTATACGACGTTCTTGCTTCGGGGTCCCTAGCACTAGGAAGTTGTACGCGGCCGCCATCTTGCGCAATCAGGCTTAGGCCGCCACCTTAATTCCTATGTCACCCCTGTGCCAGGTTTCTCCATAAGAGCCTATGTATAGCCGCGATCTTGCTCTGACCCACGTTCTAGGAGTTAGCTTCATAAGAGCCTTGTATAGCCGCCATTTTACGCAGTAGCCTCTAAGCTAGCTTTCTCCATATAAGCCTGTGTGTAGCCACCATCTTGAGCAAGCGCCCTTAAGCCGTCTCATGAGAGCAGCCGCCATCTTGTGCAGTAGCCTCTAAGCTCACTTTCTTCATAAGAGCCTGTGTATAACCGCCATCTTGTACCCTTTACGTCTTACACCATCTTCCTAGTACCATGTCAAGTCCTGAGAGGTTAATGCGTGGTCAGCGCAACATTAGGCCTGTATAGTGAAGTGTAGGTATGGATTTAATTCCGTATTCGGGGAATTCTAATAAGACGCGAAATCCTGCTGAGCAAGTCCTGGGAGGTTCATGCGTAGTCAGCGCAACGTTAGGCCTGCAGGAGTATCGAACGTAACGAGCTAAAATTCCAGCACCACATTAGGTATTCAGTATGAAGAGAAGTTCCTGCATGTATGTACTGAAGTCGCAAACTTATACGAACAATGAACTTTGTATTCCTTGTGTCAGTAAAATACTTCCAACTGGCCTGTGCAGTCTTAGCATGCTAGGTAAAAAAACAATGAACTCGCTATTTGACGTCTCCACACTTTTCCTGTTACAACTTGACAAGTGCCCCTAACGAGACCCGATGTAATCTCTGTGTACGTCCTAAATTTATCCCCGCGGTAGTTCAGACTTAATCTCACAGCACCAAGGTCCTTGGATCATGTCTAGTTAGGTTGAGCGTCAAACATGAGACGACTGTAACGCCCTTTAGCGACAAATGCGTGGGTTAACCTAGCACTCTTAACTATAATCACGTTAGTAGTTAGCTTTCTAATGTTAGCAGCCATCTTGCACGAGCGCCTATAGCCGTCATCATTCTCAATAAGAAGCCGTGTATAGCCGCCATCTTGCGCAAGCGTCCCTAGGGCGTCTCATAAGAGCCTATGTATAGCAGCCATCTTGCGCAAATACCCCTAGGCTGTCTCATAAGGAGCTGTGTATATTCCCCATCTTGTAGAATTAGATAACAGCCATCTTGCGCAAGCATCTCTAGGGCGTCTCATAGGAGCCTATATATAGCAACCATCTTGTGCAATTAGGTAGCCACCATCTTGCGCAAGCGCCCTTAAGCCGTCTCATAAGGAGCTGTGTATAGCCGCCATCTTGTGCAATTGGCGTAGGGAAGGGCATCCGGCCGTAAAACTGTGGCTAGGCTATTCCATGAATTTAGGTGTGGTCTCTTATGCTAATCTCCATTATCCTACTACTCAAATAACATCTCGAGAATACCCATTGCCATACTACTCAAGACAACGTCGGGAAGGGCATCCGATCGTAAAACTGAGGTTAAGCCCTTCCAAGATAGCGGCTCTGAGGTTAGGCTTGCTGTCTTGCGCGTAAAAAGTTAGGTTAATCCTCTCCAAGATAGCATCTGTAAGATTAAGCTCGCTCTCTAAGGCGTCAGGAAGGGCATCTGGCCGTAAAACTGAGGTTAGGCTCTTCCATGAGGTTAGGGTTGCTCTCTTACGCGTCAAAAGTTAGGTTAAGCCCATCCAAGATGGCGTATGTGAGGTTAAGCATGCAGTCTTAGCCAGCGCAGTCATTGTGGAGGAGGCCTCTGCGGAGGGCCTGTGGAGGTGGAGACCGCCGAACCCGTAACTTATACTACTGGCGTAAGTCCATTAGTGCGCATCGGTAGTAGAATCAAGGATCCTGACTACAAGGATATTTTGGACAAGCATATGCTACCGTGTGCTAGTAGAAATATGCCTCGACAATGGTGTATTGAACATAATAATGATAACAAATATCAATGTAATTGTGTAACGGATTAGGTGCAAAAGAAGAAGTTACAAGTATTGCCATGGCCAAGTCAACGTCCGGATTTAAATCCAATAGAGCACATGCGGGAGATGCTGGGCACACGTCTAAGGAGAAGATCACGTACACATAAAGCGAAGTTCTTTAACACTTCGAAATCTGAATGGGAAAAATATCACTAAAGAGAAAATTAGGTCCCTTATTGCTTCCATGCCGGCGATATATGATGCTGGTATAAAAGCAAAAGGCTATGCAACGAGATATAAGTTACCACAGTGAGAAAATGAAGAATTGTTTGCTTGATTTGTCCAAATGGAGTTTGTCAAAACATTTATGCGATTCGAATTTCAAATTTGATTTTGTTACAAACAATATTTTACCCCCAAAATGTCAGTTCGTTTTTATGTATGGTTTTAGCTGTTCATATTTTATGTTATGAATATTATAAAATGCCTTCCTGGCAAGACCTAGTATTTACCCTGTACTATATCTTCTGGTACGGGCTAGAACAAATTGTTGCTTTCATTCACCTGTCTCAGTCTCATCCATGGCTTTGACAACATGAAAATGACCGAGGTACTATGAGCGATGGTAGTAATGCCATTTCGTATGCAGCTAAACCCTGTTATGAGTGGTGTGAAAATATTGCTCATAGGATCGGTTGGTGCGGTCATTTCAGTTGGCTTGGCAGACTGATACGTAACAGTAACTTCTGGCTCAGTGAGGAAAGTAACGGGAATCTACCTTACTCCTCATTTCCCTATTACGCCACTTCAGTGACGCCTGGGCCACCTATGATGGCTGATGGCGGAGCTGTTGAAGTCCAAACCAACCTCCAGGCTGAGCACTCAACAAGAGGTAAACCAATACTGTGAAAAAAACTATTGCGACAAACCTTGTTGTCAAAACTTTGATGTGTAGTGACTGGATCATACTAAAATAAATGAGGCCACTAAGACAGACAGTGATTTATTCGTAACAGTAGCTTGTCAAAAAGTATACTAGTTATTGCTTTGAAATATTCGAACTTAGCTTACATCAGTTTATTTGATTGTAGGTAAAATTGGCCTTCCTTTCGTTCTGGAACGCAAAATTATACAAAGCCCTAATAAAACTGCGAATATAACCTCCCCCAGATCTGTAATATTTTTGTTCTTGGATGATCTTCAGATTGTTGTTCTCCTCCTCAATGAACTCAATTTTTCGCGACTTCAGAAATATTTCCTTTTGCGTGGAGAAGTTTTCCAAATATTCCTTCCACCCGTCCCGTGATTCCTTAGGATCTTCTGTCAGTTCGCATGATTTGCCTGATACACTTAGTATTTCTCTTTTCCCTCCCTTTCTAAGATGCTTTATTGCATTCTAGGAATGTTTCCCTGCTGCGTTCCCAGGTTAGTACCAAAAGTCCCCATGATTTCTTCGTGGACTCTGCAGCGCTTAGTTTCTTTTCTCCACATTCAATTCCTTATCTATATCAATTATTGTTTCGAGTCATTTTTATACGCCTTCTTCTTACGTTTTCAAGCTACCCTGGCTTCATCACTCCACCAAGACGTTCGATTTTCCTTATCGTTACACCCAGATGTTCTTAAGCATTCCTTTACCATTTCTACTAAAGTACCGCGGTATGTCTATTTTTTCTACATACTCTATCTGTTGACTGTCTATCCATTTAACTTTTCAATGGACATATCCATGTACTTCTGTCTAATTTCCTCGTCCTGGAAATTTTCTACCCTTATCCATCTACAGACAGACTTCACTTTCTCTGTCTTGGTCTAGTGATAGTTCACTGCAGATCCGATAGTGGTCTGTATCATTGAGAAATTGTCGGATTATACGCACATTCCTTACAGATTTTAAAAATTCAAAATCAGTTATGATATAGTCCTTTATGTATCTGGTTCCCCTACCTCTCATGTACAACGGTGAATAGCGTTATGCTTGAAGAATGAATTCGCAACTGCTAATCCCATACTAGATCAGACCCCCAGTAAACACTTCTCAGTTCGATTTGCTTTCATGTCTTCTCTTCATTTACTCCTCATATCCTTCAGTTCTATGTCCAATTCTCACGCTGGAATCACACATATGCACTATAGTGTCCCTGCTGTCGACCCTGACCACGATGTTACTCATTGGTTAATGAAACTTGTCAACTTCATCGTCATCTGCTTCCGCACATTGTGAATATATTGAGACGATTCCCAACTTCATTCCTCCAACCCCTAAATCTATCACATTCATTCGCTCATTTGCGTGCCCAACATAAACTATGTTGCCTGCTATGGTGTTTCTGATGAGCAGTCCTACTCCAACCCTGCCCTTTCCTTTTTAACACCTGTTTAGACAACTTATAATCACCTATATCTTCCTTGTTATCGCCCCTTACCCAAACATCACTAACTCCTAACACAACAGATGCATCTTTGCTGACTCAGCCAATTCTTCCTTCTTTTTTATTTCTTTGTTTCTTTCTTTCTTTCTTTCTTTCTTTCTTTCTTCCATAAACCTCGCTAATATTTAGGGTACCCTATCGAATTCTATTTCGTTCGCCAAGTTGTTTCCAAGGAGTCCCTGGCCTGTCAAATAGAAGTGGAACTACATTACACCCTTAGGTCCAAGGCCTGCTTAAGCATCCTGATCTCAGTAATATCCGTGAAGTCGGATGTTCATAAAAAATGGAACACCGTGAAAGACTAGAGATAGTAGAAGTTCATATTCACAGGACATGTTCATTAGTATGTTCTGCAGAAACGATTAGCATTTCAGTCACCTAGGTTCAGCACGTGTCCTGTTGCCTAGTAGGCACTGGGTCCTCCATGGGCAATGGTAATTTGTTTCATGCGTGATGACATCGACGCGTATAAGGCGTGAATGGCGTACTGGGGTACAGCTATCCATGCTACATTCACCTGGTTCCACAGTTCATCTTTGGTGATTGGCACTAGGTCACAGCGCCGCACCCGTCGTTTCACCATATCCCACACATTTTCAATTGACGACAAGTCCGGTGATCGGGCGAACCAGGGCAACAGTCTTGACATCCTGCGACAACAAGAAGGCACGTGTTCGTGCAGCAACATGTGGGCGCGCATTGTCCTGCTGAAATATGGCGTCTGGGGTGTTTTGCAGAAAGGGTATGGCTACGAGTCGCAGGATGTCATTCGCGTAGGTCGAACTGGTCACAGTGCCCTGGACATGCACCAACTCTGATTTGTGGTTGTACCCAATAGCACCCCACACCATAAGGCCTTGAGTTGGTGCTGTATGTCCTGTGCGAATGCAGTCAATGTGTTGCCTCCCCCCCCCACCTGTCTGCGGCGAACCAAAATGCGGCCATCATTTTCAAACAAACAGAACCTGAATTCGACCGAAAACACTATCTGCTGCCATTCGTGCCCCAGTGACGTAGTTCCATATACCATTTCAGTCTAGCATATTCATGAATATTAATCAAAGGTAGGCTGAGAAGTGGACGACGCGCTGGTAACTCAGACCGTAATAAACGGCGACGGACTGTCACTGCTGATAGTGTACGATGTGTTACACTGCTCCACTGTTGCGCCAGAGCCGAGGAGGACGCAGATATATCCTGCAATGCCATTCGGTTGAGGTGTCAATCTTCTCCAGGGGGGTGGTCTGGGTGGTGTGACCAGACCCATCTCGTTGTGTTCTACGGCATTCTGTAAACCATTCTGTACACACCCGTTGCACTGCCAACACACTTCGTCCCACACGAGCAGCAATTTCCCGGGTAGATGCATCCCGTTCTCATGCCAACAATGCGACCTCTTTCGAACTCGCTCATTTGACGAAATGGTTGTCGCATACGTCTGCGAGGCATCCTGCACGTCTGCTCAAGTCACACTGATCCATTACCTTCAGTTTATAGCGACAACGAGAGCCGCAGGCACATTTTACCAGTCGGTGGTGGTGCGCCGAAATATTGATGTGGACATTGAACATGAGGGCCAACATAGTTCAAATGCTAATCATTTCTTCAGAACATACCAATGCACATGTCTTGTGAATATGAACGTCATATCTCTAGTCTTTCAAGGTGTTCTAGTTTTTATGAACATGAGTGTACTTACACATACGTATCCCCAGTGAGATTCTCTCCTCTAATTGTTTAGGGACCACCGTTGGATTGTATATTCCCAGCGGCATTAGCACAAGGAGAGCCACGACTGAGAATATGTTCGAGATGTCCACTCCTATTCCATAGCAATTCAAATCCCGACTCCCAGGATCACTTACTAGACCACTCAGCCATTGCCTATGGTTCAAGAACTAGGACCCGAATACAGTAACCCACACCATGAACCAATAATAATAATAATAATAATAATAATAATAATAATAATAATAATAATAATAATAATAATAATAATAATAATAATAATAATAATAATAATAATAATAATAATAATTGCATGATCTTAGCAATCGTGTTTAATTACTTTGATTTGACGCCGTTTAGGCTACCCGCGAGTCAAGTTGGACGTTCAATTTTTCTCTGCAGGATGACAGAGGAAGGTATCTCTGTTGGGCTATTTACGACAGAGTTTTGATTAATTTTGTCAGGTAAACGCCATGTGTATCACCAGTGATCTTATATATGCCGACAACGTACGACATGGAGTATCGAATGTAATTTTTTCTGCCCTTGAAAAATCCAGCTACTTCTGGCGGTTTCGAACTCACCACTTTCCGATCCGAAGGCTGATAATCACTAATTGACAGAAGGAGGTGAGAATAAGAGGTACAGGATCTGATACACTCTGCACGATGTCAATCGAATACACAATCTATAGAAAATAGGGAAAGACGCATTTATAATTCAAAATTTTAATCATACTTTTCTATTGCGTTTCTATTTTCAGTATAATTCCGTTTTAAATAACCCTTAACAATGTCGGAAGGCTGAAAATTACTACTATTTTATTGTATATTACGGTATTGTTTCATCTTCTACTACTAATCAAGCAAGCTTGTAGTTTTACGTGACGCCTGATATCACGATCATAGCCACGGAACCTCCGATTTTACGTGGAATCCATTCAAAATTCCACATGCATTGGTTGGGAAACGAGCCGCGGTCACCTGGTTGAGAATTATGGAATTATATCACGTCCCTTTCATGCTCTTCATACTGTGCTGTTATGTTGTCAGTGTTGTCATTCATCAAGAGTGAGGGCTCGTACATTACGCATCTTTAAGTTGGCAATCTCGATATTAGAACTATAACGTTTTTTATATAATTTGTTTTAGGTCACACCGACACAGATACTGTAGGTCTTATGCTGACGATGGGATGGGAAGGCGTAGGAGTGGGAAGAAAGCGGCCGTGGCTGTAATTAAGGTACAGCCCCAGCATTTGCCTGGTGTGAAAATGGAAAACTATCTTCAGGGCAGCCGACAGTGGGGCTCGAACCCACTATCTCCGGATGCCAGCTCACAGCTGCGCGCCCCTAACCACACGGCCAACTTGCCCTGTATATTAAGTTTTATATTACATTCTTATTTGCGCCAGATGTGTGACACTTTCAGTATTTCTACCAACTAACTGACTGACCAACCCACCCACCTTGAAGAGCATTGGCCTACAAAACGACTGCTATCCAGCCACACGGTCTTCAGATATTGGCGTACCACACGATCAGTGCGCTGATATCCTCAACCCCACTGCTTGGCTTTCATGATCGAGTCTACTGCTTCCCATACCAGATAGCTCCTCACTTGTTCTCTTGAAGCTGAGTGACTACTTGACTGAGCGGGGAATCGAGCCTGAGGCTCCTGGATAGGAGACAGGCACGCTACCTCTGCACCATGGGGCGGCCTTGTAGCATTCCATGATCAGTTTTGTTTTTTGTTTGATAAGGCCGTTGTACGTTGGAGTGAAATTGCCAAAATGGAGTTGAGTCGATCCTTCATTACTGATATCGAAGTAGAATTGCCGTAAAGACGGGTGAGTTGGCTGCGTTTTACGTGCCGCTTAAGTGTAGCCTTGCATTCAGGAGATGGTGGGTTGAAACACCACTGGCAACAGGCCTGAAGATAGTTTTCCCGTAATTTCTCATTTTAACACAAAGCAATTTTACTTTAATTAAGGCAACGGCCGCTTCCAAGCCAGTCCTAGCCATTTTCTACCCCATCGTCACCGCAAGCCTGGGTCTGTGCAACGTTAAACCTCTAGCAGAGAAATAAAATAACACACGGCTACTGTAAACTGGCTTAATTTAAATAAGCTTAATCAGAAACTACAAGAAAGTGGAACATTTGTGATGCCGAGGCCATGCTAAAACTGTTAACACTCACCTCGGATATTACACATATGAACCCATTTTTTCACAATTCCATGAGAATCGAAAATCTGTTCAAAAACTAAACTAGTCCGAGCCAATAGCCAATCCACATACTGGAGCTATAGTCTATTTTTAAATTATTTTTTTACAGTTTGCTCTACGTCGCACCGGCACAAGTAGATCTTAGGGCGGTGATGGGATGGGTAAAAGCTAGGAGTGGGAAGGAAGCGACCGTGGCCTTAATTAAAGTACAGTCCCATCATTTGCCTGGTGTGAACATGGGAAACCACGGAAAACCATCTTCAGGGCTGTCTACCAAACCCACTATCTCCCGGATGCAAGCTCACAGCGGCGCGCCCCTAATCGCACGGCCAGCTCACCCGGTGAACCCACTACTGTATAAAAGGATGTGTTATCACAGGATGGTAGCACACTGAACGTTAGATGGTAGCACCATCTCTTTTGTCCTGCCGGCTACGATTCTGCATGTAGGACTTCAGTTACAAGTTACTTTGGAAATAAGCATGATATGCTACTAAGATGTCGATATGGAGGGAAGATCAGTTCAACAAAGTTTATATTGATCAAAGAATCGTACCTAATGAAGGCTTTTTGACGGGATAAAACTGAAGCAATGTCAATGGAAACCCAGATTTCAGTGTATAGACGTTGGATATCATCTAAGCGCATGTCACTTCTATCAGTCATGTTGGTATCTATTTATGTCATTGTTGAATAGCGAACGTGTGGCGGCCTAGATACCTTCTTCAATAGTCTCGGCCGCATGTGAATTATTTGTGCGCACGCACTTCCGAGAATAGCTTGGTGTTGGCCAAGGTACAGTCGCGCGGAGGAAATCGGACCAGTCGTTTCTCGATCATGCCGGAGGAGGGATACGTTGCTACAGCGACTGACGGGTCGAGTTTCGGTTCCGCAGCAGGACTCACTAAGGATCAGCTTCTTGAGTGCGCGTACCGGCCTTTGTGGGTATGGCTCCGAGGAACACTGATAACTGCTTACTGGTTAGCATGGCTCATCATGTTGGTTACGGCAGTGGTTATCATCAAGAATGCCCCCAAATGTAACTCCCCTCAACCCCTGGAGTGGTGGCAGCGTTCTCCCATATACCAGGTACAAGTAGAATCCTTCAGCGACGGCGGAGATCCAGTGAATGGCCAGGGTGACATTGCAGGCAAGTGTAGTGTAGCACTAACTAAATACAGAAACCTTATACTTTCTTAAAATTTGGTGAATTCTTCATCTCTTCTGAGACAATCATGACTAAAACTTCGAGGATAATTGGAGTTGCATGTGATCTTAGAGTTCTGTGTTGATATGGCGAGGTTCACAGGGAGACTGAAATTCCAAAATACATTCCACAGGTATAGACTTGTTTTATTTTCAGTTCATTCTAACATATCATGTTGCTGAGGAGATAAATTATTCAGTTTTCAGTATTTTCAGTATTTTCAGTATTTTCAGTTCATTCTAACATATCATGTTGCTGAGGAGATAAATTATTCAGTTTTCACATTTGGATATGCCTTGAGGTAACATGTCATCCGCCGGGCTGAGTGGCTCAGATGGTTGAGGCGCTGGCTTTCTGAGCCCAACCGGCTCAGTCTGGTGGTATTGGAAGTGCTCAAACACGTCAGCCTCGTGTTAGTAGATTACTGGCACGTAAAGGAACTCCTGCGGGAATAAATTCCGGCACTTCGGCGTCTCCAAAAAACCGTAAAATTAGTTAGTGGAACGTAAAGCCAATAACATTAATACTGACACTTCCCGCACCCTGCTTTTGAACTCAGATATGAATAAAACCCTTCTCTAATTGTTGACTTCACTGAGAATAATTCTATAATTACTTTCGACAGGTCAGTACCCCAGTACACGGAAGAATATTTTGCTATTTCTGCTTTATAATTTTTGGGTCTTATTTTGCCTGTGAATAATTGGAGTAGAATGTTAATTAATTAATGAAATGTCGACGATATTTAATGAAATTAATTTGTATCACTGTATAATTAATTAACGTCCTTCCCAATTTCTGAAGAAACCATGTGGGCTTCCTAGCCGAGACAGAAATTGCGTGCTGGTTCAATGATAGGATATGAATTCGATTTGTCGTCAAGAAATCGAGAAATTTAGAAATGAAATTATTTCTGGAGGTGCACAAGGATCCGGGATGCACATAGCCCACCATAGAAATGAGTACCGTAACTCAAGGACTCAATGGCGGCTGATCGTAAACCTCGCTATCCCACTTACAAGGAACCTACTTGAGTGCAGAGTCGCAAGTGCAATGTCTATTTAGGATCATTAGAAAGTGTCGGAACTAACAACGGAGATAACAAAATATTAGCTCCTTACGGCTCCCCATAATCATAGGAGCATGATAGTAAATGAATGCGCGGGAGGTCACAGAGCACCTTTCCTTCATACATATTTGGCACACTTCGCTAAATAGGCACCATAGACGTTCAAAAACTATTCAAAACAAACCTAGAGCTTGCACCATGTGTAGCGAATGAAAAAAATGGCGCACCACGGAGATCACAGAAATTTATACCAGAAAGACGAACTCCTTGCGTTTAGGAAGATCAGCTAGGTATCTACTATTACAGAATGTATAAATAAATCATGTTGGTACAACGTGGTCACGTCATAATGACGACAATAACTTGCTTTTGCTTGACTCAAACCGTTCTACATAGGCCTATTATCCCTCCTAGAAAGCGTGGATGTTAAAACTCATACCACCTGCAACCACTGGACAAATTTAGCTTCATGATGCTTGTTTCTTCGTTGCCTAAAATACTTGTTATGACACCATTTGCAGTTATGCCCACCAAGGATAGCCAGTTTCACGACAAATTTTACGACATACTAGTTCACATTCGGTGGAATTTCTGTGAGAGCGGATCTGTTCAATCTTAACAACTCCTAGAGTGTTCATCTTTGAACTTGCTTGCGCGAAATTTTATGGAAAACCTGGCACGTCATTTTTATTCGCTAATCCACAAGATTGTTTTAACATTTTGTGAACATCTATGATTTCCATTTCATCTAGTGTACCAAATACATTCCACAGTAGGTTGCTCCCGTAAGTTCGTTTCCTGTCGTTCACCTATGCACAAGTTGAGTCATTAGCAGCTAATATTTAGTTGGAACCATTGTTGTATGGACACGTTCAAATTGTTGGAACTAGGCAATGCACTTGCGACTTCGAACTTGAGTAGGTTCCTGGTTTGTCCCGAGATTATGGTTACGGAAACCTTTCACCTTCGATCTCTTAACTTATGGTTTTCCGTGGTCTTCCATTTTCACACCAGGCAAATGCTGGGGCTGTACCTTAATTAAGGCCACGGCCGCTTCTTTGCAACTCCTAGGCCTTTCCTATCCCATCGTCGCCATAAGACCTATCTGTGTCGGCGCGACGTAAAGCCCCTAAAAAAAAAAAAAAAAAAAAAAAAAAAAGAAAAGCGATCTCTAAACGGACCTTCGTGGCCTAGCAAGTTTTGATTTCTCTTTTAATACATTTGCATGACGTTTGTCCATTTATTTGTCAGTACATCTTCAATGTGCCTTTCCTTCTAATTTTCTTTACCAGCTCTATGACTTCATTCATGATATACTTCCATTACCTCTCTAGTGTGATCAGTCAAATTCTACAAAATTCTGCTTCACGTCCAATTGACATGGGTTCGAATCCTCGTTTTGTTATGAAGGATTGAAAAATACTGATGTGAGTGCTGGAACCTCATGAAAACTGATGAGAAGAGAACTGGACTCAAATTCTACTCTCGGCCATCCTAGAAGGGGTTTCCTATGGTTTACCACTTGAATCTCAGTCAAATACTAGGATCGCACCTAACATTTAAGAAACTATCAGTTCCTTTCCGACAGTATCCAGTAATCGGGAGATAGTGGGTTCGAGCCCCACTGTTGGCAGCCCTGAAGATTGTTTTCCGTGGTTTCCCATTTTCACCCCAGGCAAATGCCGGGGCTGTACCTTAATTAAGGCCACGGCCGCTTCCTTCCACTTCCTAGGCCTTTCCTATACCATCGTCGCCATAAGACCTATCTGTGTCGGTGCGACGTAAAGCAAATAGCAAACAAAATAAAAGTCCCTTTCCGAACTTAGCCCCAAAGTGATGACAAATACACCCATCAGTACAAGTACCGTACTGTCCGGCTCCATGGCTAAATGGTTAGCGCGCTGGCCTTTGGTCACGGGGGTCCCGGGTTCGATTCCTGGCTCTGCCACGAAATTTGAAAAAAAGTGGTACGAGGGCTGGAACGCGGTGCACTCAACCTCGGGAGGTCAACTGAGTAGAGGTGGGTTCGATTCCAACCTCAGCCATCCTCGAAGGGGTTTTCCCACTTCTCCTCCAGGCAAATGCCGGGATGGTACCTAACTTAAAGCCACGGCCGCTTCCTTCCCTCTTCCTTGTCTATCCCTTCCAAACTGCCCTCCCCCCACAAGGCCCCTTTTCAGCATAACAAGTGAGGCCGCCTGGGCGAGGTACTGGCCCTCCTCCTCAGTTTTATCCTCACGACCCAAAGTCTTGCAATCCAGAACACTGCCCTTGAGGCGGTAGAGGTGGGATCCCTCGCTGAGTCGGAGGGAAAACCCAACCCTGGAGGATAAACTGATTAAGAAAGAAAATCTACCTCAACGAGGCTGGCATATTTGAGCGCCTTAAAATATCACCGGCCTGAGCCGGTTTCGTTCTCGCTAACTTGTGCTCAGAAGGCCAGGACTCGACCATCCGAGCTACTCAGTCCGACACGTATTATTATTATTATTATTATTATTATTATTATTATGACGATATTTTCGACATTCAGGGAAAGAGCTTTTTCTGACCAGTGGGGAATTAGGAACGTGTGATTCTTTTTTTTTTTACAACTTTGCTTTACGTCGCACCGACACAGATAGGTCTTATGGCGACGATGGGATAAGAAAGGCCTTGGAGTGGGAAGGAAGCGGCCGTGGCCTTAATTAAAGCACAGTCCCAGCTTTTGCCTGGTGTGAAACTGGGAAACCACGGAAAACCATCTTCAGGGATGTCGACAGTGGGGTTCGAACCCACTATCACCCGGATGCAAGCTCACAGCCGCGCGCCCCTAACCGCACGGCCAACTCGCCCGGTACGTTTGAGTCTATATATGAACGAAATCTCCCTCGAACCTCGCCTTACTGCAATGGTGAATCCACTAATGGATAAATTTCCTCTAATACTCATTTGGACGGCCAGCTGAATGGACCGCGTGTCTTCTAGGAGGTGGGCTTAAGCTCCAAAATCCTTGTAAGTCCCGAGAATCGAACTTCCGTCTTGCCAGTTGGGAGCCAACTTTTCAACCGTTAAACCATTGTGGCACTAACATCAAGATGATAATAATAATAATGCTACTTACTTTACGTCCCACTATCTACTTTTACGGTTTTCGAAGACGCCGAGGTGCCGGAATTTTGTCCCGCAGGAGATCTTTTACGTGCCAGTAAAAAACCGACACGAGGCTGACATATTTGAGCACCTTCAAATATCACCGGACTGAGCCAGGATCGAACCTGCCAAGTTGGGGTCAGAAAGCCAGCGCCTCAACCGTCTGAGCCACTCAGCCCGGCAACATCAAGATGAAAGTGATGATATTATTATTATTATTATTATTATTATTATTATTATTATTATTCCTGACTGGCCGGAAATCTAACCCTGGACCTCCGGGTGAGTGGCAGGCACGCTAAACCTTTACCACGGTGCAGGCAATAATAATAATAATAATAATAATAATAATAATAATAATAATAATAATAATAATAATAATAATAATAATAATAATAATAATCTATATCTATATCTATATCTATTTCTATTTCTATTATATATATAAAATAAGAGTTTTGTCTGTACATTGCTCAGAATTTGAAAAGAATGGTATTTCTGTATCGGTCATGTCCACAGTTATATGAAAATGCATTTTTTACTTTTCCGTAATTTCTGTCTGTCTGTCTGTCTGTCTGTCTGTCTGTCTGTCTGTATGTATGTACAAGCATCACGAGAAAACGGATGAAGAGAATTTAATGAAAATCGGAATGTAAAGTCGGGTGATGAACCGCTACAATCTAGGCTATAAATTATTTTAATCATGCTGAGTGAAATGGTAGTTTAGGGGAAGGCTTGAAATTTTATTCTCAAATATTTATGTTATTAGTTGTCGTGTCTTAATGAAAATCGCTAGACAAAGATAGGAAATAATTCGCTACAATATAGGGTATACACGCTGAGAAAAATGGTAGTTTAGAGGAAGACCTAAAATTTAATTGTCAAATATTTATTTTATTTGTGGTCCAATCTTCACGAAAATTGGTATGCAAAGTCGGGGAATAGGTCGCTATAATCTAGGCTATGAATAATGTTATTCGCACTGAGTGAAATGGTAGTTTAGGGGAAGGCCTGAAATGTAATCTATATATAAAATAAGTGTTTTGCCTGTGCATTGCTCAGAATTTGAAATGAATGATATTTCTGTATCTGTCATGTCCACAGTAACAAGGAAATGCATTTTTTTACTTTTCCGTAATTTCTGTCTGTCTGTCTGTCTGTCTGTCTGTCTGTCTGTCTGTCTGTCTGTCTGTATGTATGTATGTATGTATGTATGTATGTATGTATGTATGTACACGCATCAATAGAAAACGGCTGAAGAGAATTTAATGAAAATCGGTATGTAATGTCGGGTGATGAACCACTGCAATCTAGGCTACAAATTATTTTATTCACGTTGAGTGAAATGGTAGTTTAGGGGAAGGCCTGAAATGTAATTCTCAAATAAGTTATTTATGTTATTAGTGGTCGTATCGATAAATACTACACAACTAACATAACTTTAGTTATGTCGTAAGTTAGTGGTAGTTATGTAAGAAGTTATTAAATTTCCGATCACTTATGTCTTATACATTGTTACCGTACCGCATATAATCAGAGATATTCATGAATTTGGATTTTTGTTACTAAGTCCATATCAGCGCCGAGTCACGAGAAAATGGGTAAACAGAATTTAGTGAAAATCGGTATGTAAATCTGAGAATAAGGAACTACAGTCTACGATATAAATAATTTTGTAAGACACCCTAATATCACAGAGTCGAAAGAAAACTAATGTGAAGGCCTGCAATATAGAAAGCTCATAGGTTTTATCAACAATAACATTACATTGACCATTGTTTGTTGTGATGTGCTTTTTGTCTTCTGTTTCCTCTCATCCCCGATAGATAGGATTACTGCAGCGTACCGAGGTTTTTTTAATTTCCTTAACGTCGCACCGACACAGGTAGGTCTTATGGCGACGATGGGATAGGAAATGAATAGTGGTGTGAAGGAAGCGGCCTTGGCTTTAAGGTACAGTCTGGTGTGACTGGTGTGAAAATGGGAAACCTCGGAATACCATCTTCAGGGTTGCCGGCAGTGGGGTTCGAATCCACTATCTCCCGGATGCAAGCTCACAGCTGCGCGCCCCTAACCACACGGCCAACTCGCCTGGTCGTACCGACTGTAACAGCCTGCCTGTATAATGGCGGGAAGTAGCTGGGGAGTAAGATAACTTTCTTCTTTAGCATGCCATTCCTCTGGTTCATACATTTTCTGATATATCTGGTACGTAACACACTGGTTCATCATAGTATTCGAGCTGTTCAGTCCCTACTCTGAGGCACTGATTGGAATGGGTAGTGTGCATATTTAACGGAATAATGACAGAGGAGTGTTCAGGGCAGTCTGCGACCTGGTTATTCCAGCTCTGGAACTTTGGACTCTAAGATCGGCACCGTAGTACTGTTCGTTGAAAGTGAGAAAGTGTGCGGTTTTTCATTTGATCGGGTATTTTATATGATAACATTGCTTTCAATCGCTACATTCCTACTGACATTTTTGTAATGACCTATGTTCAATTCAGTTAGGAAAACCACAAAGTCAGTCTTTCTGAGAATCCCGTAGCGAAGCACGGGTACATCAGCTAGTAATAATAATAATAATAATAATAATAATAATAATAATAATAATAATAATAATAATAATAATAATAATAATAATAATAATCCTTGTACTTAGTTATTGTACAATTTTCTTTATGTCGCACCGACACAGATACGTCTTACGGCGACGATGGGATAGGAAATGGCTAGACCTGGGAAGGAAGCGACCGTGGCCTTAATTAAGGTGCAGCCCCAGTATTTGCCGGGTATGAAAATAGGAAACCACGGAAAACCATCTTCAGGGCTGCCAACAGTGGAGTTCGAACCCACTATCTCCCAAATGCAAGCTGGTAGCTACGCGATCCAAACCGCGCAGCAGTTGCTTGATGCATTCCTTGTGCAATTACCGTTTGGCACTACTGCAACTTTAAAATATCACTCTTGACATTGAGACATTTAACTGGCCATGGCTGAAAACTGGCTGAGGTAAACAAAGACCGTCACGTCCCTTGTGGTTTATTGATAGTGATACAAAATGCCAAGCGAATTGGAAATTGATGCCTCTTGAAAGAAAATGAAAGTGTTTTATCGGATTTGTTAATTCGAGAGATTAGAGCACTCTGTCCAGCTTTATCTCCACTGATTATTTCCTAATCCAAACAACTTTCGTACCTACTTCATACAATTAGGCCCTAATCTGGTTTCGTTTTGGGACCAACTTTCAGATTTCTAAGAAGCATAACTATGGCTGAAATTTTTAGAATTAGAATATGTCGAGGCAAGCTATTAATTCCAAGAAATTGAAGTAGCTAGCTTTTATCTTCAGTATTAATCTGTTGACGCTAGTGTGTGGTTTTGAACGATCTCTCTCTCTCTCTGCTATTTGCTTTACGTCGCACCGACACAGATATGTCTTATGGCGACGATGGGGATGGGAAAGACCTAGGAATTGTAAGGAAGCGGCCGTAGCCTGAATTAAGGTACAGCCCCGGCATTTGCCTGGTGTGAAAATGGGAAACCACGGAAAACCATCTTCAGGGCTGCCGACAGTGGGGCTCGAACCCACTACCTCCCGATTACTGGATACTGGCCGCACTTAAGCGACTGGAGCTATCGAGCTCGGTTTTGAACTATCAGGTATAAGCGCAATGAGTTTAAAATTAATTAATTAAGAATGGCAACTTTCCAGAAAATGAATACAACTCGCTCAGAAGTGAACGTTTTGTTATAAATTTCAATCACGATATCATGTGCTAAAATTCTGGCTGGTATTTCAGTAACAGTTGATCCGTCACCATCTACAGAAGGATAGTCTCCGTAACCGATTTGTTTGCAAAAAACCACTGAGTTCCAATTTTTTGTAGTTTTTTCCACATATTTTTATGTAAGCGGTGTATTTTGATGAAGTGTCAAAGAAGAGAGTATTTAATACAATTATAAATCAATAATCGTTTGGCAATAAACATGTGTAAAAACAGGTAAATCCTTTATGCAATCTCCCCCAAGAACAATAATAAATGATTTCATTAATAATTGAAAGTTGTTCCTGGTTTGTTACGAGTACCATGTCGGCCAAATCAAAATTGAAAATTAGCACATTAGTATGACACGGAGGATGGACCCACTTTGCTAACTACCGAAATGGAAGAAGTTCACAGCCTCAGAGTTTTAATAATAAATAATAAAATTTCTCCCAAATCACTCAAACTAACAAATAGAGGGAGAGATGACATTGAGAAGGAAACGTTCAAATTTTTACTAAATCACTTCAAGCTAGAAAATATAGGGAGAACTACAGAAGTGACGGTAAAATAGCGCTGAATAGCTTCTTCTCGGCCAAGCGACTTGCTGCAACACAGGCTGGAAGAAGCCGATGTACAGCTGACCAGTAAGACGTCTGACTGCACATTCGTGCTTACCCCTTCCACCTCCTCTTTGTGCCACATGCCTTAGCACTCTCACGGTTCAGGTGGCCTTGAAGTACTGGGGAGTGGTTTGGCCAATCAAAATGCTACATATTCTTTAATAATTAAAAAAATACGGCAAGAAATGTTTGTGCTCTTAAAGACACTCAGCAAATCTATAGGCCAAGAGCTTTCGTGAGAATGCTTTACGATGCCAATCGGTTCAGCCGTTCTCTCAAATTCACTGCAACAAAACAGCCTATTTTTTACTTATATAGATAAAAATAATAATACAAGGCAAATTTAGTTGTTATGTTTATATATATCATAAATAAAAAGCCTGAAAACACTGAGAACGACAACATATTGTAGAGAACATTTTGTTTTATTGAATGCGAATTGTCTACAGCTGTACTGTTATACCTAACGATCAATGCACTTAAACATGTTCATACTTAAGCAGTAAGGGATACCATTTAAAATTATATTGGAAAATATGCAATAAACTCACCAATAAACTCGTGTCCTCATCCCGAGGTGGTGCAGTTCTTTTCAGGCAAACCCCCAGTGGAGATGAGCTGCATGTATCATTTTAACCACATATCAGCCCTCCTGCTATTCCATAATTTTTGGCAATATCGGGAATCGAAGTCAGGCCTCCGAGGACGGCAGCTTATAGTGCTAACTGTTACGCTACGGAAGCGGACACCAATAAGATGACGAATATTATTTCACTTTCCACGGTAAGACTGGGAAGCTGTATCATCTAGATATTCTCGTCTCGGATCACGTCGCTTTCAGTTCTTCTCATTAGATAGCCACATGAGGTAAATTTTGACATATTTTCATACCAGCTAGTATACCGGGACTGATGAACACGGTGTTTGCGGCCTCTGATACAAATCAACAACTTACGATACGTACAGCGATATGTAGGGTATATTGGAAACCTATAACAGTGCTACGTTCCGTGTCCGTATTGAAGGAAACCCATTTATATCTGTAACTGACAAGCAAGCAGTGGTTGCTTTTAAGGCGTCTAAAATCCACTCTAACAAAAGCAGCTCTCGTTAAAAAACCGCCAGTATTAGTTTCTAATTGCGGATTATCTACCTGAGGCGGTAAAGGTGTGCCGCATTCACCCACGAGGGTGGGTACGATTTGACAGAATTTTTGGTTTCATGCGAAACTGGGCGTTAATTTCAAACAATTATAAATACAATAGCGAAAAACGGAATATAATTAACAAATAATAGTAAGCTACTTCGTAGATTGGGACTAGTAAGCAATCCGTCATTTTCTCTACAGGCCATAAAAATCCTTTGAAGAGTGTAAGGTACAAGCTTGTATACTCAGTTCTAAGTAAGCTCCATGCCAACTATTCTACCTTCGATCTTCTTCGCCCCAAGGCTCTAGTTGTGGAGTTCGGCGGGAACGTAGTGGGACTAAAACGCGTGTGGAGTGAGCTAGGCTGATAAGGAAAATTAAGAGTTGGATTAAACTGGAACATTAATGTAGAGAGTGCGACAGCAAATTCGGCATTCTACACAGTGAAGTTATCACACGGATAGTTTGTCAATGACTGAATTGACACGTCATGCGGGGACTGTGATCGATGCGTCCATTCCGCAGACCTAAATTAAGTCCGTGCTCAAGTTCAAAAACTTTCTGGCTTACGACATCAACTTACAATTGAACTTTTGTATGACTACCTAGATTCCGGATATCTTAGCAATATACCAATATCCCACGAGATAATCTCGATATTACAATTCTATGCTTCGCCTTCGTTTAGGCATATGATCAATTCTTTCGCTCCTCATACTTCTATTTTTCACTTATACTATTTTGCGTGAACTGACACACTTAAGAACGATAGAAATTTGTCATATTATGCTAGTATTCTCATTACCAGATTTTCCGCTCGTACTCAACCTCTGAATATTCTACCTAGCTGTTCATTGCCACAAATCCGTATCGCCTTATAATTAATCTGTTTCGTGACTGTGAAGACCTAAACCAATTTCTGTATCTTACTACCGGTGCCACGGAATTGGATATTGGTATATGTTGTTCCATCCCTAACCTGGGCAACAAGTATCCTCCTCGTAACACAGGCAGCTGTCAAAATCAGGGCAAAAGTCTGCCGCCAAGCTTGGTTTTCCCGTCCGTCCTATTTACCGAAATAGCACACATTTCTTATGTAATAACTCAATAATATCCCTTCTGTTGCATTATTAGATTCGGGAACTTCGGCATCTCTAATCAGTGAATTTGAACTTCTGTCCATAAGTCTTGACTGAAATTATTCCCTGGTTACTCAATTTCACCTCAGTCTATCAGACGTCTTTGGACACTATTGGTAGAGTTCAGTTAATTACAGTGGCGGCGCTTGACCCTTACCAAGGTGTTAGTACGCTAGTTTGTAAAAACATGAAAGAAACAATGTTTTTATTTTTTATTTTTTTATTTTTTGCTAGTTGCTTTACCTCGCACCGACTCAGATAGGTCTTATGGCGACGATAGGACAGGATAGGGCTAGGAGTGGGAAGGAATCGGCCGTGACCTTAATTAAGGTACAGCCCCAGCATTTGCCTGGTGTGAAAATGAGAAACCACGGAAAACCATTTTCAGGGGTCCCGATAGTGGGGTTCGAACCTACTATCTCCCGAATACTGGATACTGGCCGCAATCAAGCGACTGCAGCTATCGAGCTCGGTAAGAAACAATGTAAAACTGAAATATAATCATGCATTTTTAAACGTATATAAATCATTCCTCTCCGTACATCTACATATATTAGGCCTACATCGTGTAACACAGCTTTACCCGGCGATTTTGGCAGCAAAAATGTCTATAACAGAATATTCAACTCCGGATTCTTCCTACAGATTTTAGGAGGTTCTTCTCAGTTGAAATCAATGACAATTTTGGTATCTTTGTCGTGCTTGCGTACTTCTTCAATAAGTTTTTATCCGCTTAATTGCCGAGAAAAATCTTTCGTCTGAGGCGTTAGTAGCAAGAATAGTCAAAATTAAAGAACATAGTTTGGTTATTTCAGGTAATGCCACATTTAATCCTGAACATGTTAAATATTTATAAAGTTCTAGTATGCAGGACTTCTTAACTCGGTTTTGAGTACCAGGACGTTGAAGTAGCTACCACATTATTTAACCAGGGACTCGAAGGGCCGAGCAGGAAAAGAGTCCGTGTATGTTTCAAACAAGTTGAAATCCAAAAGAGAAATTCCAGCTTATTGAGTTCAGTACGTTATTATTATTATTATTATTATTATTATTATTATTATTATTATTATTATTATTATTATTATTATTATTATTATTATTATTATTATTATATTTGCATTTATTTGTAGTGGACCGAGCTCGATAGCTGCAGTCGCTTAAGTGCGGTCAGTATCCAGTAATCGGGAGATAGTGGGTTCAAACCCCACTGTCGGCAGCCCTGAAGATGGTTTTCCGTGGTTTCCCATTTTCGCACCAGGAAAATCCTGGGGATGTACCTTAATTAAGGCCACGGCCGCTTCCTTCCCATTCCTAGGCCTTTCCTCTCCCATCGTTGCCATAAGACATATGTGTCGGTGCGACGTAAAGCAAAACAAAAAGTTTGAAAAATTATTGTAGTGGCGAAGTTAGGACTCGTGGTCCTCCATTACACTTAACCACACTTCATTAACAGTGTACATCTGAGAATAATATTAATAATCTTTTCTTAACCCATTAGTGCATAGCGTCCGAATAATCGGACGTTATAAAAAATAAAATTGTGTGATATTTATGCATGGCTTTAAGCCTGCGATACTTTCTTGTGCTTCAGAAAGGCTGTAGCTGAGAAGAACCAACAATACATCATTCTTTATCCTTACCATTCATTGTTGAATCACACTTATTGCGAGTATGGTGGCAAGATAGTACAGAGTTTTGTGCAACAGTCGAGATTTTTATTTATGAATTAACAAATATTTCCAACAATTGTAAACTTTTGTATGGGCCATATTGTTGACACTCCTATGAATCTACTGACACACAAAGATGTCAATTTAGTGTTATTATTGACGTTACAGAGGCATATAAATATAGCTATCCTGAAAATCGGACGCTATGCACAGGCAGTCCTGCTGTCTGAGACATTTGTATTCCCATACTAGTTGGATGGTGAGTGAAATATTGGAAGTTTCGGAGGAAGAACCGACATTTGGAGAGGAGCAGCACATCAAACCTCTTGTTGATGGGTGTGAAACGGTTGATGATAATGACAGATGAGCAGGAGGGTAACCTAAATTACGTTGGTAGAAACCTACTTCTGAGTAAATATGAAGGGCAAATTGCTTCAACAAAATATGGAAAAGGGAAGGCTAGGTCCAGTTGTAGTCAAAATATTACTGGAAGTTTACAGATGGAACTGAAAAACCAGAAAACCGTGCAAAAGGAAGCTGTCGTATGAAAATAAAGGGAGTCATACATAAGTTTGGGCCAGTACCCTTGTTTCCCATATCCCTGATTGAAAATCCAAAAGCATTAGTAGTTCAAATTGTAACACACAAGAAGCAACTCCAAAGTGCAAAAGATCACAATCTGCATCTCATTTGGTGGTCCCACCCCACACATGAGTTGATGCGCAGAATTGTTAGATTCTGCTAGACTTCTTTCTCTGCCAGTGGCTATAGGATACCTTTCCACCTTTCCAAGTGTATACAACAATGTAAAATGAAAGGCTGAAGTTATTTGGACTTGGAGGAAGTGTAGTCCTGCCTCCCTTTGATGCAGGTAGAACTGAATCAAACATGGCGTATACAATATTCTTTGACAACTATTTTACATTCCTGAAATTGGTAAGACATCAAGCTTCAAAGGGAATAAGTGTAACAGGGACATTTCAAGAAAACCAGACTGAGAAGTGCCCCCTTCAAAGAAAGGTGGACAAGAAAAATAAGAAAGGAATCATAAGATTGCAGGAGTTTCGGTGGTACTTTGCTGGTGCACTGGAATGACAACAGTGTTGTCACTGTTGGTACGAACTACAAACAGATAGAGATAAGCGGTGTATGAAGGTGGTCCAGTGTAAAAATATATGCAAAGTGTCTGTACCGCAATGGAAGCTGTTCAAGTCTTATAGTGGCACCCGAGGTGTGGATCAGCTTGACCAGTTTGGACTTCACCTGAAATGCTTCTGTGGATATCATCAACAGTGAATACATAACCGTAAATAGCGTATACAGTATTGTGATAAGTCTTTAGTGGAAATTGTAGATCTACTTTACAGTGTAAATTGGATTAGATAATCCAACTTTCTAACACTACCTAGCTTGCAACATTATTGTACAATTAATGCTGAGTAACTAGTGTTGTTGTACTGAACTGAGTGCATAGCGTCCGATATATCGGACGGCCTCTGTAAATAAAACTGTATGAACTTTCTGATTGTTGGAACTTGTTTCTGCAATTATTAAGAGTGAAAAGTGTAGATAAATTGAAATAAAACACAAAAAATTAACTTTATGCACTGATGGGTTAAAAACTACCATTACAAACTAGAAACAAAATATGAAACAAAATAACATAAGCACTATAAATATTCTTAATCATATCTTGAAACAATCGTTACAAATTAAAAGTTGAATGACACAAAATAAACACAGTAAGCGTACATTCACACACACACAGTCACTCTACCAGATTCATTCTGACTGGTGGCACACATCGAGGAGATGCTCACGGCAAGACGACTTAAAGGAATTTAAGGACTTTATGGCTCTGATGTTGTGGGGGAGAGAATTCCATATCCTAGTTCCATTTTCAACAAAGGAACGGCTAAATGCTGCTGACCTGCTAATGGGGATAGGAGGTGTACTGCCGGAGCGTGTGTTATGCTGGTGGAAAGCGGATTGGAAATTGAGTTGTGAAGATAAGTAGTATGGGATATTATCGTTTAATACTCGAAAGATTAATACTGCCACGTGGAGATTTCTATATTGTTCACATTTTAGAAGGGAAAGTTGACGATAATAAGGGGTAACATGAACATAATAGCGTAAGGAGAAGATAAATCTAATACATGAGTTCATAGCACGTTGTTATCGGTTTAGTTGTTCTCTCGTGGCATCAATTAGTACTACGTCACAGTGGGAAAATATAGGGAGGATAAGAGTATTTATAAACCTAATTCTCATGTTTAGTAGTGGCATATTTTGAGGATATTTTAGTGGGTGAAGGGAGGCGTATACTTTTCTACAGATATTTGTAAGGTGCTCTCTCCAGTTAAGATTCTCGTTTATAATTACACCAAGATTTCTTACCGAGTTTTCGTGCGGAATATTTTTACCAGATAAAGTTAGTGGAGGAATGGTTTTGTTTTTTTCCGCACTGATTTATTTCGTCTGCCCAAAAATAATAGATTTAGATTTTGATGGATTGATTAAAATAGAGTTTTTATGAACGTGTGCACATATATTATTTATGTCGGAGTTCATATAACCTATTGCTTGATTGATGTCTGAAATTTTGGAATGATAATAGGTTTGTAGATCGTCAGCATACAAGTGGTATTTACAGTGTTTTAGCCGTGTCCATGTATCGTTAATATAGATAAAAAGAGAAGTGATCAAAGTACTGAGCCTTGTGGTACTTCTGAATATTTCATTACCCATTCAGATGACCTATTCTGAAGAATTACCCGTTATTTTCGTTCGGTAAAGTATGAGGAAAGAATTCTAGAGCTGTCTGTCCAAGGTGAAGTGATTTCAATTTAGCAACCAGTACTTCTATATTTACTGTGTCAAAGGCGCTGTTAAAATCAAGAAGTGTAAGTAACGTCACTTGCCTTTCGTCCATAGCGCGTCTCATGTCGTCTGTAACTTTCAGCAGGACAGTGGCCGTACTGTGTCCCTTTTTGAAACCCGATTGTAAAAGGTCAAATAGTATGTATTTATTTAAATAGTAGCTTATTTGCACGTGTACTATGCGTTTAAGAGGCTTGGAGAGAGACAAAAGTATGAAAACAGGTCGATAATCTGTGTAAATACAGGTGAGGAAGTTTAGGGAAGAGGTTTTATAATGGCATTTTTCCACATTTTTGGAAAGAGGCCACTAGTGAGGCACGTGTTGTATATGTGAGTAATGGCGGGAAGAGTAATGTCAATGATGTGTTATACAGTATTATGATTATGGGTATTTCATCAGGTCCTACAGCAGATGATGTGATTGATAATACCTCGCGTTTCACGCCAGTCTCTGTGACTTCGCAAAATTCATAGAATGGCCTATTTGGTGGTGGCTGGTTCAGAAGAGAATTTATAGTCTGTGATATTGCCTGCATTTCCGGTTTAATTTTTATTTCAGAAAAATGAGCATTTAATCTCTCCAGAGAGATATCTGGATTACATGGCTGGGGCAAAGCTTTCCCAATTCCAATGGAACGAAGTTGTTTCCAAGTGTTTGACACATTTAAATTTTCAGCCAGGTGATTGTAAAAAGAAAATTTATTATTTCGAATTATTACTTTAATTCTATTCCGAAGTGTCCGATACTGTTCGTGCGCACTGTGTCGTACTATTGTATCAAGTACTTCACAATGCAGTCTGCAGTTTGTCTATTTCCACATCACCAATTCGCTGCCTTTTAATTGTAATTTAATTTTTAAATGACACAACTGATGAATGTTCGTCTGTGCAATGCTCCAAATACAGAAAACAATTTATCGGGTTTATAATTCAAAAATCTCTTGAATTCATGACCTTTGGCAGCACAACACCGTATGTCATTAATTTTGGTTTGCAAAATGTTGAACAAGATTTTTGTTTGAGATAATACAGATGAGAATAAATTTAAAAGAAAAATACTGTTACGTATAAAACTCTCTTTGTTTCATTACTCTAACTTATTTCAGTATGACCTAATAAATGCACATACGAATATTTACACACGCACACACAGTTCTAACCAGTTCTGAATGGCCACACTTACTAATACAAATCTATTCACAAGTCCCTCTTCCTTATGACACCGCAGGCTGTCCGGCCCGTTGTTACCTGGGGAGGGCTAATCCTTAGTTTCACTTCCCCAAAATGAGTCAACACATACAGCAGCTGTGTGTAGAACGCTGGATTTGAAAACAGTGCCAATGGCTACACAACACACGATGAAAAAATGTAATGAAATGGCGTATGGCTTTTTAGTGCCGGGATGTCCCAGGACGGGTTCGGCTCGCCAGGTACAGATCTTTCTATTTGACACCCGTAGGTGACCTGCGCGTCGTGATGAGAATGAAATGATGATGAAGACAACACACACACCCAGCCCCCGTGCCATTGGAATTAACCAATTAAGGTTAAAATCCCCGACCCGGTCGGGAATCGAACCCGGGACCCTCTGAACCGAAGGCCAGTACGCTGACCGTTCAGCCAACGAGTCGTACAACACACGATGACTGTTCGTTGGTTCGATTCCACAGGCAGTCCAGTTGTTCTCAGAGTCACATGCAGTGAACAACTAAACAGCTCAACAGTATTCAACAGCAGGACGATACTCACGACAGCGGACATTAACACAGGTCCATTTATCTTCACACTCGCGATAGTGGCTTCCCTCTCTGAGCCTCATTTCTCAGAAATATACGAACAGACAATATAGTCTTCCGTTCGGTCGTCTCCACCTATTTACTGGTCTCTCCGACACCACAACACCAGCTCGCTCGCAGGGGCCTTGTATTTATACCTGATGTTGGCCCACTAGAACATCCAGGGTTTGGCTGGAGATCGAACTTTCCTGTCGTATCTTCCAGAAATCGCATGGAGAAACTAGATGAAGGGCCGTGGAATGTCCTCAGGCGGGCTAAAAAGTTCCCCGAGCTGGTTTAGTCATCCTCTTTCAGGTAATACCGAAGGGGCCGCGACAAGGCTGGCGGTCGCTTGAGCACGTAACAATATTTTCAAAATCTTGTGGAGTGGCAAAGAAACCTCTCGAACAGGTTCTTCTTTCACTATCACATTCTTCGGTGTTGCTTATGGCTGACTTGAAGAATGTCTTGAGATTTTTTTAAATTTCTGATATTACTTCAACCAAACGATCTGTATGTATTTAGTGGGTCGGGGAAACTGATGGAAAATGCTTAGTAGTAAACGCCTGAAATGCAAATTTTCTCTTTGAAGATCTCGAGAAAAATTTGCGGACGCAGATAGAGCTTCAAAGGATACTTTATATTCCGTAATAGTTTTAACAAATTGTTTTAGTACTAGGTTTAGCTTGTGTGCATGGCAAGAATAATCTGTTGTAGATGGTTATGTGCTCCAGTCGTAACAGAACACCCATCGTACTTCTAGGCGACTAATTTATCACTAAATTGGAATTCATTGATTAAAGTGAAATCACGCCCAACCAGAGAAACAGCGAAACTATCGGTACTTACATTAATGAACGTAATAAATTTCTCCTGAATATCATAATTTGTAACAAAACGAAGCACAGAAGAAAGCTGAGATGTTTGTGTTAACATCCGTGGCCTCATCTTCTATCACAGCTACAAATGCTGCTTCTTTGATCTCTTATTTTATTTAACAAAACAGCAGAGACTGAGTAAATTAACTCGATCTGCATATCACGCAAAGTACCAAGAAAAGCAGGACAGGTTTCCAAGCGGTCCCGTAATTTTACATTATGTGTGGCTCTATTAGGCCAATGGAGGAATTCAACAAAATTTCTTCCATTGAGTCGTGGTTTTCAGTATGGCTCCTAAAAGGCAGCTCTTGCTCCTCCAGGATACAAACAGCATCTACGTATTAGGCAACTAACTATATACCTATTTGCTTTAATTTTTTCTTTAGGTTTGTTCCAATTAATTTTGAAGGCAAGTACCAAGTTCAGAAAAACTACTTTATAATTAGCATAGTCTACAAACTGTTCATTTTGTTTCTTTAGTACACAATAACTGTTAATATCACAAACTCCCTTTGTTGTCGAAACATTCGTGTTTGCTGAAAATAAAAAGCAAGGTCAGAAATATAAGGAACACGACTTCTTATAGCCACGCAGCCATGTATCATTTGTGTACCAGGAATAATTAAAATGACGCATTTTGCCTTTTCTTTCTGTAACCATAGCTGATATATTAAGAGTAGGTCTCCCATTGTCTATGATTTGTATCTGAACAACAAGAGTTCGGCTAGATAATGAATGCGTTAATAAGTCCTCAATAACACAGCCGCATTCATCCTCCAACATAGCTGAATCTCCCTTTAACAACAAGAAAGCTACAGCAAGCACGAGACACGCTCCTAACTGCCACCTTTGAAGACTGCATATGATTACTGTTAAGTTAGCCTCTCGACTGAGGCAAACATGCGAATCTAGTTGCCAGCATGGTCAGTTCTGTGCAGTGTTCCCGAGTGCATCGAATGCGCAAGCGCGGCCCGGCGGAATTGAAGCTTCTCATGTTTGCCTCTGCTAAACGGCAAACAGAGCGCACAATTGACATATCTTTATCATGCGACAGGTGCGAAGCTTTCGTCACTTAAAGTGATATATATATGGAAGAGAATTAGGTTTTATGGCCGTTATAATATAGTATACGGTATTAAATAAACAATGTATACGCCATAGTATTATGTAGTCTTATTCGTTGTTCCTTCGTTTTAGATGGTGTTAGCTCGGCTAACACGACATACATAGACCCGCCGCGCCTGGTTAACTATCGACATTACTACTTTTCGGCCATACACTTTTCATGTTGTTGAAGATTTACCAATTCCATTATATTAGGATATGATTTATTTCAACACACTCACTTAATTTACATCCCTTTGACTTCTTCTATATCCTTCCATTTCGACTTTACTTTTTAACAATCCCTTGATAACCCGTCCGATTAGCCTTACGAACATTTTCCCGATCTGATATGTACTCTACTAAATCCCAAGCCGACCATGTTGATCAATTTCTTTCCGAATTTTCTGACATCTTTTCTGACAGACTGGGAACTGTCATGAATTATGAAGCTCATACTGATCTTACTGATATCACGCCACTGCATCCCGTTTCATACCACTTAAAGCCTCCCCGAATGGAAACTGAAAAGATGCTGCGAGAGGGGAGCCAGCGTACCTTCCTCTTCTAATGCTTTCCCACTTTCGTTGTCGACGAGCCGAAAGGATCCTTCCGTTTAGTACTTGATTACCGTGAACTAAATTATAAATGTAATTGTGATGCTTATCCTACGCCCAAAATGCAAAGTGCATTTCATCATTTCGCGATCGTTTTCCACTCTAGACTTGAATTCAGTGTATTATCAAATTCCACTGATCACCACGATTAAGAAATTAACTGCATTCATTACAACTAGCGAGCTATTTGAATTTACCAATGTTCCCTTTTGGCTAAATTTAGAATCTCAGAACAAACAACCGCTCATTGTCTCTCTCTTTGCGGATATCAAATATCAGTTGATATACACGTACAATGACGACCTGCTTATATATATAGCGCACTTTTCCGTTCACATCCTCATTTGCGCTGTGTGCTTTCCAGATTACGCTCTACGGGATTAACCGTTAATCCTTCTAAATTCTCAATTGTACGTACATCAACTAAGTTGATGTCAGAAAATTCGGAAAGAAATTGATCAACATGGTCGGCTTGGGATTTAGTAGAGTACATATCAGATCGGGAAAATGTTCGTAAGGCTAATCGGGCGGGTTATCAAGAGATTGTTAAAAAGTAATGTCGAAATGGAAGGAAATAGAAGAAGTCACAGGGATGGAAATGGAATATCTGTGTATTTAGATCGTACTTCAGCCCTCGCTCATATTCTACCACCCCAAAATCTCAAACAGTTGCGTGCTTTCTTAGGAATGATTGGGTTTAAAGCGGAAGAACGTTAAATTTCTATGGATCGACTTCCAACAAAACGTATTTCTTACCTTAAAGTCTTTGTTCGTTCAAGACCCAATTCTAAAACATCCCAATGTTTGCCTCCAAATTGAGGTCCACACCGATGCTTCGGACATACCGAGCGGAGCAAAGCTCTGCATTCGGGAGACGCGTGAGTTCGAACTCCACCGTCGGCTGTCATGAGAATGGTTTTCTGTGAATTCCCATTTTCACTTCCAGACAAATACCGGGAGAGTTCCTATTCATAGGTCACAGCCGATTTCTTCCCCCTCCTTTCCCAATTTAAATCACCGTAATTTACTTCATCTTAATTAGCTCCTCAACTGAGGTAGGCGTAAGGAAGGGCATCCGGCCGTGGAAACATGTCGTATCATTTCATCTCACATCTTTCCAAACCTGTGTCAGGAAACGGGATCAACGGGCAGACATAGCCTACATTCCTACATACGTACCAGTGTTGCAGACATCGCAATAGCGAGCGTTTTGAATCGAATTGTCGATGAAAAATATTTACCTATACATTTTCTGGAAGTTTGCTTTCACCTACTGAAATATACTACACTGTCTTTGAAAGTGAACCTCTTGCCCTTATGGAGACCTTAGAATACTTTGAGAAATGTTTGGAACATAATTAGTTTACTGTTAAAACGGAAAATCGAGCCCTTTCTTGGCTCTTTATAAATGCTCCACATATCGGTTGCACTGGACGTTGGCTTGTGAGGTTGTCATAATTAGTTTACTGTTAAAACGGAAAATCGAGCCCTTTCTTGGCTCTTTATAAATGCTCCTCGTATCGGTTGCACTGGACGCTGGCTTGTGAGGTTGTCACGCTTTAACTTGTCTTTGAAATTATTCATCCCGAGACATGTCAGTCCCGTAGCCAGAACTCTGAAGACCGCCGAAAACTGGAATCTTCAGCTGACGTCAGCATGGCTATGGTCAAGGATACGATACTCAGCCTTCCTTACGAGGTGAACGTTGGCTCAGCACAGTCGTCAAGCCCCAGAAACCCAGGCCTGCGTAACCAGGCTACGATCCGACGGTAGCAGCTGATGGATGATGGAGCCATTGACAGGATAATGTGGAGCATGTTCATCGACACCGCAGCAACAAAGACCATTGACAAGTTAACACTTGCGCTGTAGTGGAGGATTCGGCCCTTGCCGGTGAGGCTTAGCCTGGCGACTGCCAGTGGAGAGATTACACTTGTCCACGGCGAGACGGTGACGGAATTCTCCGTGGGACGGAGGACAATGAACCACAATATTCTTATTTCTGACATGGTGAACGAGATAATCATCGTCCTAGGACTACTGAATGAGCATAAAATCATCCTGTGCATGGTTCCTAACACGCACTGCTATGGGGATGAAGCAATTTCTCAGCGGCCGGCGTGCGAAGGCACTGATTTATACCAAGCGAAGCTGTGAGGTGATCTGAGAAGACCGAGGTAGACGCTGCTGCGGATGTGGATGGAACTGCCAGTGGTGCCGGCGTATCGAAACAATCAAACGAGACGCTGATCAACACCTGTCATCGGCCTTGTATTCAACTCCTCAATTTGAGCGATAACGGCTTTCATGTCAGCCATTGCACAGCACATGGGGTTTGTGAGCCTGTTATATGCATATTCTGCTGCGGGACCATAGAATCTGATCGACCACTGCATACATGAATACGAGGAAGAACAGGGCGGAACATGCATAAAATTCTGCGGAAGGTGCATGCGGGTTCTAGCGACAACTAGAACGCGGGCAACGAGAGAACCTAGAACACCTACTGCTGGAGTATCAGTACGTCTTTTCACTAGACAGCAACTACTTTGGCAGGACGAAACTCAACCAACAACGGACTGATATGTGTGACAATGCGCCGATCAAGGCTCTATCTCCTTTCCGAGTTCCCCTCGTGAAGCAATACGAAGAAATGAAGGGGAACTAGTAATAGAACCCACGGAAAGACCTTGAAACTCTCCGATCATGCTTAAAAAGAAGAAGGACGGCTGTATTCGCTTCTGTGTTGACTACAGGACAATGAATGACGTCCCCACTACCCCAGATTGACGACACTCTGGATACGATATTAGTGTCGAAGTGGTCCTCTATACTGGATCTGAAGAGTTGGTACTGGCAAATCGAGATTATTTTTTTACGAGTTGCTTTACGTCGCACCAGCACAGACAGGTCTTATGGCCACGATGGGATAGGAAAGGGCTAGGAGTGGGAAGGAAGCGGACTTGGCCTTAAATAAGGTACATCCCGAGCATTTGCCTGGTGTGAAAAAGGGAAACCACGGGAAACCATCTTCAGGGTTGCCAACAGTGGGGTTAAAACTCACTATATCCCGATTGCAAGCTCACAGTTGCGGGCCACTAACCGCACGGCCAACTAACTCGGTTGTGGAAATTCATCCTCAAGACAGAGAAAAGACTGAATTCTCGATTCAACGTGGACCCTGGCAGTTCAAGGCCATGCCATTCGTGTTGTGGAACGCCCCGGCTACTTCCAAGCGGCTTGTGGAGACTGAGCTGCGAGGATCACTGAAAGACGTGCTTTATCTGTTCTGATAACGTCATTGTTCTGAGGAGAACCTTCGAGGAGCACCTCATAAACTTGAAAAATATTTCTGGAAAACAGAGAACATCCCAACTGTAGTTGAGCCCGAAAATGTCAGGAGTACAGTGCATAGGCCATATTGTCTCACAGGAAGTAGTTCGAACTGATACCGAGAAAATGGTGAGGAAGGGACCAGTACCCAAAGACAAGTCCCGACTTCGAATTTTTATGCATCTCAGCACCCACTACCGTCGACTTATCGGAGGATTTGCCAACATTGCCAAATCATTGCAGCGCTTTGCCGAGAACGACCGACGATTAGTCAGGACGGAGGAATGCCAGAAAGCTTTAGATCACCTAGAGCATTCCGTGTGCACAGCACCGTTGTTGGCATATCCCATGGTTGGAGCAAAGTTTGCTCTCGACAAGGACGTCAGCGAATTTGGCATTGCTGCATTCTGTCACAAGTCGTGGACAACGAAGTGTGGGTAGTGGCATACGTCAGTAAGGCCCTGCCTAAAACGGAAATAAATTACTACAACACCTGGAAAGAACTGCTGGCCGTTGTGGAGAATATAAAACATTTTGGTAATTACCTGTTGGTCCAGGAATTCCTCATCATTACTGGTCATTCGTCACTCAACTGACTTCTAAATTTCAAGATCTCGAAAAGACGACTTGCACGATGGGTGGAGAGACTGCAGTAGTACAACGATGTAATTGACAACCGCAAGGGACACCGACATACCAATGCCGACGCTCTATCCTGAGGACCTTGTCCAGAGGACTGCAAGTTTTGTTCCATAAGGGAGGGCGAACACCAAGTTCTCTGCCAAATGACCAAATTGGAGTTCGAGGTAAACTACAGCCGTGAAGTTTGAGGGATGGCAAGGAAATTGGACTTCTAGCCGAGTGGACGACTATCCGTCTTCCTAGGCCTGTACGGACAAATGTCAGTAGTTCCAACCCCAAGACTAAATTGTACTGCTCTCAGTGGGATTCGTTGGTGACCAGGGATGGATTGCTGAAACGAATCTGGAAAAGCAGCGACGGGAATCAGGTCGGCGAGCAGGTGGCTTTCCTGTGAAGTGTGGTGATGGATGTCTTAAAGGAAGTTCATGGCGAATCTTCGCGATGACACCTCGGTATCAGGAATACCCTGGAGAAATTCTGAGAGTGGTTCTATTGGGTAGGGTGCCGATCGAACGTGTAGTACTTTTGCACGAAATACGTGTGTGCAGCCAGCAAGCTGTCAAGGCGGCGATGTAAATGTAGGGGTAGGGGGTGCCCCTCGGGATAAGAGCAATTGATGTGGGTAGACCATTCCCTACCACTGACCGATAACAACACGTCGTCAGTGACTACTTAACGAAGTGGTCGGAGGCTATGCGTTCCCAAACCAATCGGCAACTTTTGTTGCAGAAACACCTCTTGAATGAGTTAGTCAGCAGTTACGGCGTATCATTAGAGCTACATTATGACCAATGACGGATCTTCGAGTCAGTTGTATTCCAAAATCTGTGTGGTCTGCTGTGTGTATATAATCAGAACCACGCCTCTACATTCCCGTTCGCACGTAATGGTGGAGCGATTCAAGAGGACCATCGAGAATCACCTGCGAATTGTTTTCAGTGGAACTGGGATTGTCATCTTCCCCTATTCCTCTTGGCATACCGATCTGCAGTGCACGGCGTTGTTTGGAAGAAAACTGCGGCTCCTAGTGGATTTAGCATTTGTTTGACCTGAGAACCATCCTACTTCGACCGACCACTACTACGTGGATCTGACAAGGAAAACGATGTGCATGCCTTTGCATGGAAGAGACTAAAGACAGGAGGCGACCGAACGGGTTATTGTGTTTTATAATCCTACAGGGAGAGTAGTGTTGTCTTCCAAGTTCTAAAAGGCTTGGGAAAGCTCTTACCATATGCTGAAGAGAATAAAGGACGTCATCTCTCACAGACAATGGAGCCCAGGCTGCAAGATTAAGATCTTACATCTCGTCTGTTTGGCATGTCACTGAGGAACAGCCAAATTAAATAACTGATCGGGATGATTCGCTCTAAAGTGGGGCTAATGTCACGCTATCATGTAACTCTCAGCCTTGTTGCAGTCCCCGTCGATACTTCCTGAAAGGAATGAATGAATCAGTTTGGGGAGCTGCCCGCCACCTAAAGACATGTAACCGCCTATGCTTCTATTATGCTACTCATCTGGTGCTTCCGTAGATTTTCTGGAAGGCAAAACTAGAATACGCCTATTCTGGCCGCTCCCCGCAGATACCAGAAGTTCATCACTAAAAAAAGCAAAGCAAAGCAAAGTCATCTCCGTACAGGCCATGAAGTTCCTTGGAGGTATGGAAGGTAAAGGCTTCCACTATCCGTAACCTCGGCAATTGATGGGCTAGAGTGGTTAGCTCTACGCTCGGCCGCCTTCGGCCCCAAGAATTAACCTGGTACTCATTTTTGGTGTAGGCTGAGTGAACCTCAGGATTAGTTCATCACTAGGTAAAAGCAGGCTCGCCGCGAACAAGTGATCGTAGTTGAGCTGTTGGTGTTGAGCTGTGTTGTGTTGTCGTCTTGTCGAGTGATATGTGCTGAGCAGTCAGTGTGTGGAGCAGTTACGTGAATTTACTGTGCGAGCTATCGGTCTCGTCTGGAGTCGAGCCGAGTTATACGTTGTGATAACCAATGGGCATGTCCTACTTCTTGGCTGAATTCACAGCGTACTGGTCTTCGGTTCAGTGGGACACGGGTTCGTTTCCTGGCTGGGTCGGGGATATTAATCTTAAATTGTTAATACCATTGTCACGGGTACTGGCTGACTGTTTGTGCTGTCCCAACATTCCTAAAACTGACTCACCACACACAACATTTTCATCCACCACAATAACACGTAGCTTCCGATACACAACATATGCCTCCAGCCCTCGCTGGATGACCTGACTTACAAGGGCTGTACCAGGCTAGAAATAGCCATGACCGGACGAGTTGGCCGTGCGGTTAGGGGCGCGCGGCTGTGAGCTTGCATCCGGAAGATAGTGAGTTCGAATCCCACTGTCGGCAGCCCTGAAAATGGTTTTGCGTGGTTTCCCATTTTCACACCAGGCAAATGCTGGACCTGTACCTTAATTAAGGCCGCGGCCGCTTCCTTCCAACTCCTAGGCCTCTCCTCTTCCATCGTCGCCATAAGACCTATCTGAGTCGCCGTGCGGTTAGGGGCGCGCGGCTGTGAGCTTGCATCCGGAAGATAGTGAGTTCGAATCCCACTGTCGGCAGCCCTGAAAATGGTTTTGCGTGGTTTCCCATTTTCACACCAGGCAAATGCTGGAGCTGTACCTTAATTAAGGCCGCGGCCGCTTCCTTCCAACTCCTAGGCCTCTCCTCTTCCATCGTCGCCATAAGACCTATCTGAGTCGGTGCGACGTAAAACCACTAGCAAAAAAAAAAAAAGTAAAAAGAAATAGCCATGTGAAGTTATTATTGATATCAACGGGCATATATGTGAAACTGGCTGCATGAAGTTGCTGTGTAAGTGACTTGTGTGCGAAGTGAAGTGAAAGGTGGAAATTGTGAGTCAAGATCACAGCAGAGTCATCCGATTCAGAAAAATACTGCCAGCCAAAGACTCTCTGTGACAAGTCTTTTGTAAATAGATAGTAATTATTGAAGTGTTGTCATTCATAGTCAAGTACAATTTAGTGTACTAATTGGGTCATCTTTCATTAAATTAGTACCGAGCGAGTTACTGCGCGGTTTGGGTCACAAGCCTGTCAGTTTGCATTCCGGAGATAGTGGGTTCGAACCCCATTGGCGGCAGCCCTGAAGACGGTTTTTCAGGATTCCCATTTTCACACCAGCTAAATGCAGAGGCTGTACCTTAATCAAGGCCACAGTCGACTCATCCCCACTCCTAGCCCTTTCATGTCCCATCGCCACCATAAGAACTATCTGTGTTTGTGACACATAGAGCAAATTGTTAAAGAATTGTTCAATAAAATGACCATTGTCTTATTCGTAACATAGTATTATTTCTAATGCCATTTACCCGCGAATAAGCAAATGAAAACACTTTATATGAATGTTTCTTCTGTTAAATCATTTAATCTATCTTTCGCAATCTCCGGATAGAGGTATTCCTTCTGTATTTCCCTACTGGCTCAGTCTGAGCTCGTGTATTAAAAACCTGCCTACAGCCATAAATGTTTATTTCCTTCTTTTTCTGCTGCCTTTCCGATACCGTGATTGGTGACATGGTTGTAGTTTGTGCGTACAGGCCATGGACTTTCTTGGAGGGGTGGAAGATAAAATCTTCAGCTATCCGTAACCTCGGCACTTGTAGGGGCTGGGTGAGGGGGAGTCGAATGATTAGGTCTACATCAGGCATCCTTTGCACCCTGCAATTAACCTGGTACTTGTTTTAGTGTAGGCCTAGGCATACCGAGAATCAAACCCACGTCCTACCGGGTGAACCGAGCAAGTCTTTACCGTCTCAGCAATACCCCAAGTAATTAATCGGCGGTGGGTAAAATCCTGGGCTTGGCCGGAAATCGAACCCAGGACCCTGTGAACCGAAAGTCTCTACGCTAACCACGCATTCAAGAAGCCGAATACTACACCCATTCGTATTAACCTTAATCATTACTTTTTAAAAATAACATTGTTTCTCAACTTGTAGTATAACTGCATGTTAAAGGGAAACACGTTAATGCGTCCAGAACCCACATGAAAAAAAGTCTTGGGAACGCGTGTTATTAAAATAACTCCAAAGATCATGTATGATGGTGAATGTTCGATGGAGACAGCCTTACAGAAGAACAATGTAATTTGAAACGCGTCAGTCTTGTCACAACGTGCTCTTCACGTTCTGTCGGTTGCTGGATATTAAATGCTCTCTTCTGAACTGAAAAGAGAAAAAAACCGTTATGCAGAAATCAGTTCGACCAAAGGACATCTCCATAATTAAATCACATTCATTCGTATGGTCAAATAACTCGTTTGAGTGGCTCAAAGGGTAGAAGAGCTGGTTTTATTAGCCCAAGTTAGCAGTCTCGATACCGGCTCAGTCCTGTGGTATTTTAAGATGTTCATGTACAACAGTCTTGTGTCGGTAGATTTACAAGCACGTAAAAAACTCCTGTGAGACAAAATTCCGGCTTCTTGGCGTCTCCTGAGAACGTAAAAGAGTAGTTAGCGTGACGTAAAGTATTATTATTATTATTATTATTATTATTATTATTATTATTATTATTATTATTATTATTATTATTATTATATGCGAAAAAGACCAGAAAACTGATCACGCAAAGCTGACTTAGAAGTTGTGCATTTCCTTCTTTGCCAGGCAGCCTTCAAAGTTTTCTCTCATCGTGGTTCTTCGTTCTTCAGTCCACTTTGCTCCTGTCTTCTTCTTGTGGTTTCTCTCTGCTCTACTTCGCACTTGTTGATTTTCGTTCTGTAGCGGGTTCGGTGAGCGATGTCGGCCACTTTGATTCCTGATTTTTCCAGGTCTTGGCGGATTTCCGTTGTCCACTTATTTGTTTTGATGTTTTCTGTTGCCTCAAGTAAGATTCTTGTCAGTCTGTTTTCTGGAAGGCGTTTGATGTGTCCGTAAAATTTCAGGCGTCTTTTACTGACGTCGGCCGCAGGGTTTGAGAGCTCCTAAGTTTTTGTACGAGATTGCAGTCTATATCCTTCGTCAGTCAGTTTTGGGCCGAGAATTTTTCTGATGATTTTACGTTCCTCTTTCAGGATGTCTTCGAGTACTGTTTTCCTGTAGAGATCCAGTGTTTCACTCGCGTATAGTATTTCAGGTTTGATCACAGTATTGTAATATCGAATTTTGGTGAAGATGGAAAGGCATTTTTTGTTGTGAATGTTTTGCGTTCGGCCGAGGGCTCTCTTCATTTTCTGGATGCGGACTTCGAGGGCCTTCTGTTCTTTTCCTGTTGGTACTATAATTTCTCCGAGGTATCGGAACTCAGTTACTTTTTCGATTGTGCCAAATTTCGTGTTCAAATTCTGGAGGCTGCAGTGGTTGCACATGACCTTGGTTTTTGAGAAGGAGATTTGTAGGCCGAATTTTTCTGAGCATTTCTTGAGGGTTTCGATTTGGTTGATTGCCTGTTGTTCGTTTGTTGCGAGGATCGCGAGATCATCTGCGAAAGCGGGACAGAAGATTTTTACATGTTTTCTTGTCATACTTAATAGTTGCCAATTTCCTTGAGCTTTTAGAGCTTGTTCCCATTCTCTCATGATTTTGTCCAGGGCTATGTTAAAGAGTAGTGGGGAAAGTCCATCTCCTTGTCGGACACCGGTTCTTATCTGAAAAGTTTCAGATATATTTCCCATGAATTTTACTTGGGAGGTTGTGTTGATGAGAGTTAGTCTGATGATTTTTTGAGTCTTGTTGTCCAGTCCGTATTCACTCAGTGTTTGGAAGAAGGATTGCCGGTCAATGGAGTCATAAGCTTTCTGGAAGTCCATGAAGGTGCAGATAGTGGGTTGTTTTCTTGTGTGTCGTAGTTTCAAGATGGTTTTCAGGTTGAGTATCTGTTCTGCACAGGATCTGTGGGGCCTGAAGCCCGCTTGGTATTCGCCTATGAGTGGTTCTAGTTGTTCCTGTGTTCTTTGGAGGAGGACTGCGGAGAGGATTTTGTATGCGACTTGCACCAGGGAAATTCCCCTGTAATTGTTCACATCTGTTCGGCCACCTTTTTGTGAAGTGGAGCGATGAGGGCGTTTGTCCAATTTTATGGTAGTTTTTCCATTGTCCAAATTTCTTGTATGATTTGTGTGAGTTCTTGGAGAGAATTCTTTCCTAGATGTTTAAGGAGCTCTGCTACGTCTCCGGATGCCTTGTTGTTTTTCAGTCGTTGTATGTCGGTGTATTTCCTCTTGTGTAGGTGGGGATGAGTCTGGGTTTGGGTTAGGGTGGGGTTTAAGTGGAAACCTTTCCGTTGGTTCTGGGTAGTTAAGTAGTGACTCGAAGTATCTCGCGAGTTCCTTGGTGATTTCGTCATCTGTGAGCGCCGATTTTCCGTTTTGTTTTCTGAAGCAGAGGTTCTTGGGGGTGTACCCATTTAATCTGTTGCGGAAGACGCTGTAAAATATCTGGTGTTGTAGTTGCGGAAGTCCTGTTCGGCTGACTTCAGTTGGTCCTCCAGGTATTTTCTCTTGGTTTGTCTGATGAGTTTAGAGATCTGTCTGCGAACTTCGCGGAATTTTTCTTCGTTTTCAGGTGTACGGTTGCTGATGAACTTCTGGTATGCGTTTTTTCTATTCAATATGGCTTGGTCACATTCGGTGTTCCAAAACGGGTGTCTGCTCTTTTTCTGTAGTGGGATTTGCTCTGATGCACTCTTCATGATTTTGTCGTGGAATTCGTTCCAAGTTTTGGCTGGGATTTTTCCCACGTTTCCCTGAGATTTGATGTATTTATTTGTGCTGTGTCCAATTTTTTGTTTGCCTTGGATTTCTGGTAGAAGCGTTTTGGGGTAAATTTCACTTTGATTCTCGTTAGATGATGGTCCGAGTCAATGTTGGCTCCTCTGCGGACTTGAACGTTGTGTACTTCTTTTTGTGCTGGGAAGGAGATGGCGACATGATCGATCTGGTGTTTGCCGCAGCAGGTGTTGGGTGATTCCCATGTGAAGAGCTTATTGGGGTTTTTTCGTAGGGATTTTGACATCATTTTCAGGTCGTGTTGTTGACAGAGCTCGATGAGGCGTTTGTCATTTTTGTTAGTCTTTTCGTGTGCTGAGAATCTTCCTGCGGTTTTTCTGTAGCACTTTTCTTTACCAGTTTTACCGTTGAAATCGCCGAGGAGAATGATTGTGTCTTTTTCAGGTATTTTGATGAGTGTGGTTTCAAGTTTGTTCCAGAAGTTTTCTGTTTGTTTCTGATCTTTGCAATCGTTGGTGAGTGCGTGGGCATTTACAACGGTATAGTGGCGATTTGCACAGCGAAGTCGCAAGGTCATTAGTCTGTTGTTTATGGGTGTGATCTCTTCTACGGAGTTCACGATCTTTTTGTGTACGAAAAAGGCCATGCCTAACATTGGTGTGGCTTTTCCTACTGTTCGTGTAGTTTTGCTCTTGAAAATTCGGTAGTTACCATATTCTGATATCTCCGACTCAGTGAGTCTGGTCTCTTGTACGGCGAGTAGCTGGATTTTTTGCTGATCTAATTCTGATGTTAATCTGAGAAGTTTGCCTACTTGTAGGAGTGTGTTTATGTTTAGCGTGCCGATGTGGAAGGGCGTTTTAGTGGGAAGTTTGCCAGAGAGCTCCGACTCTCTCTTTCGTGTCAGCCTGGCTCCTCCAGAATCCGAGTGGCCGGTTGCCGCCTTCGTTTTCAGTTGGCGGGTGGACTGGTTACCACCTGGAGTAATGTTGTTCTTACTTGAACGAATCACGGTGTGCTTGTTCTCAAGCGATTGGGTTGATCCCGAGGGATCGGAGTGCAATCAGGTGGGTGAGTTCTTGAAGGTTTTATGAGGCAGCCGCTCCAACTCGGAGTACAGACGCTGACCAGTTGCCGCACCAAATAGGTGAACAGACGCTACTGGATTTATTATTATCCTACGCCGTTGGCTATCTAGTGACACTTCCGCCTTTAGGGGCAGTTTCCCACCCCAAGGGCAAGAGAGTGCCCTGAACTTCTACCCGCTCATCCGCCCTCCGAAGAGGACGTTGGCACTTGGGAGAGGAGGACCACTTATACCGGTGGTCACTCGGTTTGTGGACGCAGTTTAACGTCATGCCCGGGACATCGTAAAGCATTATTATTATTATTATTATTATTATTATTATTATTATTATTATTATTATTATTATTATTATTATTATTATTATTATTATTACAGTAAAATATATGCATTATGCCTAACGCTGTCTTAGCCTGTTCTCGGACAGAATATGACCTCTAGGTTATTGCCTGTCAACGAACATCATGTCAACCCTTGTTACGCAGGAAGCGCAGGCAATGTGACGATTTATCAGCCATTTACCAACTGTACCGTTTGTTGTAGCTACTTGAGGTCGCAGAAGCATGTGCAGATATCTAACATCGGTAAGATGGACGTAGGGCCTTTCGGTAAATCTATGTACCATAAGAAGATTTTCATTTAACTGCCATTAAACTAGCAAGTTCACACTTTGAACATAATTATCCTCAAATACGTATTATTGTCAAAATGACGGTTCTTCTATAGCAAAGTTTCAAGACTTAGTCTATATATTGTCATGTCGGACTCTACTGTTAGTTATTCATTAATCTTATAAATCAGTCTTCCATGACGTTGCAGAATATTCTTTATCAAACTCTACACTTAACTTGCTAAACGATACTATATTTGAATCTAGAAGTCGGGAAATGAGGCATGATCACTGCTTTCCCATCAAGGTGATCGTGGTTCGAATCTCGGTCAATGCACGTAGGATTTTGTAAATGAAATATCACATCATTATGGTTCGGATTCTTCGTAAAATTGGTGATCCCGTGGTTCTGATCACGGTATCAACAGTCACGTAAAACTACAAATTTGCCTTTGTAGACAGGAAATAAGTACGTTTGTCTGCCCCATTACTTTGGTAATGCTGTTTTTATTCGCAGCTAGTGCAGAGATATAACGCATAATTCCCTTAGTTCTGGATGATCTGAGCGACCAAGTCTGTAGAGAAGATGAAGGCAACGTAAAACACTGTAGCTATGGACGAGCTCCCAGGAAACAGTAGGCCTAGGCAATATAGTTCTTATTACATTACTCTAGTAAGCTGATTGTCACGTATGATAAGCAGGAGTTCTGGCTCCTCGTCCTTGATGTGGCAAGGGATACCAGTCTCGAAACCCGCCCGGCCACTTATACTGTAATTTTACTTAGATTATAGACTCCTGTTGGCATGAGGACACCTTTTACTTTTTATTCTACTATTTGAAACGCGCCAGTCTAGTCACAACCTCAAAACACGTAATGCTCTTCAAGTTCTGTCGGCTGCTGGATATCAAATGCTCTCTTCTGAACTTGCAGTTGCGGCCGTGGCCTTAAGTTACGTACCATCCCAGCATTTGCCTGGAGGAGAAGTGGTAAACCACGGAAAACCACTTCCAGGATGACTGAGGTGAGAATCGAACCCACCTCTACTCAGTTGATTTCTTTGGATTTTTTCCAGTTCTTGAATCAAGTAATCCTGGTGAGGGTCCCATACACTGGAACCATATTCTAGTTGGGTTTTTACCAGAGATTTATATTTATATTTATTTAGATTTATATGACCTCTCCATTACATCCTTACTACAACCCCTAAACGCCATCATAACCATGTGCAGAGGTCTGTACCCTTTATTTACAATCCCATTTATGTGATTAGCCCAATGAAGGTCTTTCCTTATATTAACAACCAGATACTTACAATGATCCCCCAAAGGAATTTTCACCCCATCAACGCAGTAATTAAAACTGATAGGACTTGTCCTATTTGTGAAACTCATAACCTGACTTTTAACCCCGCTTATCATCATACCATTGACTGCTGTCCATCTCACAACATTATTGAGGTAATGTTGCAGTTGCTCACAATCTTGTAACTTATTTATTACTCTATACAGAATAACATCATCCGCAAAACGTTTTACGTCTGATTCCACTCCTTTACTCATATCATTTAAATATATAAGAAAACATAAAGGTCCAATAATACTGCCTTGAGGAATTCCCCTCTTAATTATTACAGGGTCAGATAAAGCTTCGCCTACTCTAATTCCCTAAGATCTATTTTCTAGAAATATAGCAACCCATTCAGTCACTCTTTTGTCTAGTCGAATTGCACTCATTTTTGACAGTAGTCTCCCATGAACCACCCTATCAAATTCTTTAGACAGGTCAATCGCGATACTGTCCAATTGACCTCCTGAATCCAAGATATCTGCTATATCTTGCTGGAATCCTACAAGTTGAGCTTCAGTGGAATAACCTTTCCTAAAGCCGAACGGCCTTCTATCGAACCAGTTATTAATTTCGCAAACATGTCTAATATAATCAGAAATAATGTCTTCCCAAAGCTTACGTGTAACTCTTGTCAAACTTACTGGCCTGTAATATTCAGCTTTATGTCTATCACCCTTTCCTTTATACACAGGGGCTACTATAGCAACTCCTACTTCTACTACTACTAATGTCGTATGGCTTTTAGTGCCGGAATATCCGAGGACGGGTTCGGCTCGTCAGGTGAAGGTCTTTCTATTTGACGCCCCGTAGGCGACCTCCGCGTCGTGATGAGGATGAAATGATGATAAAGACAACACATACACCCAGCCCCCGGGCCGTAGGAATTAACCAATTAAGGTTAAAGTCCCCGACCCGGCCGGGAATCGAACCCGGGACCCTCTGAACCGAAGGCCAGTACGCTGACCGTTCAGCCAACGAGTCGGGCACTACTAATAATAATCATAATACATGTCCGAATGTTTGGGCGCTAGAGTTCATCAAAATGGATCCCTCGTATTTAATTTTAATAAAGCATGATAATTCTATCTTCTCCCAGAGCGTGCACATAAGTCTGTGTTCTGGTGTTCTGCACTAAGAAAAAGGTGGGAACAGCCCCTGGTTATAGACCTAAAACAACTACTCCACACTGACTAGAAATCTTCTTCTTCTCCTTTATCTGTTTACCCTCCAGGATCGGTTATTACCTCGGATTCAGCGAGGGATCCCACCTCTACCGCCTCAAGGGCAGTGTCCTGGAGCTTCAGACTCTGAGTCGGGGGATACAACTGGAGATGATGACCAGCACCTTGCCCAGGCGGCCTCGCCTGCTATGCTGAACAGGGGCCTTGTGGGGGGATGGGAAGATTTGAAGGGATAGACAAGGAAGACGGAAGGAAGCGGCCGTGGCCTTAAGTTAGGTACCATCCCGGCATTTGATTGGAGGAGAAGTGGGAAACCACGGAAAACCACTTCCAGGATGGCTGAGGTGGGAATTGAACCCACCTCTACTCAGTTGGCCTTCTGAGGCTGAGTGGATTCCGTTCCAGCCCTCGTACAACTTTTCAAATTTCGTGGCAGAGCCAGGAATCGAACCCTGGCGTTCGGGGGTGGCAGCTAATCACACTAACCACTACACCACAGAGGCGGACGCGTATATCACAATTATACGAAAAACATCAGTACCTGCTTCTTTATGGCCTTAGTAGAACGATATCGTTTACATAATGCTCGCGAAATGGTAGAAATATTTTTTTTGCTAGGGGCTTTACGTCGCATCGACACAGATAGGTCTTATGGCGACGATGGGATAGGAAAGGCCTAGGAGTGGGAAGGAAGCGGCCGTGGCCTTAATTAAGGTACAGCCCCAGCATTTGCCTGGTGTGAAAATGGGAAACCACGGAAAACCATCTTCAGGGCTGCCGATAGTGGGATTCGAACCTACTATCTCCCGGATGCAAGCTCACAGCCGCGCGCCTCTACGCGCACGGCCAACTTGCCCGGTGTAGAAATAATTAACGTCAGTTTTATTTCCATCACTTGAACAATAATGAATGTGGAAAACGATCACAGCTGCAAATAACACTATCTCACGTTTGGAGAGGAAGTGTCTGTAGCGACTACAACGTGGTGGAGTTGCTCCGAGGCTCGCAGCAGCTCAGGTGGCCGAACCACGCATCACTGGTCATGTATCAGTCGAGCTGTTTAGTAGTAGGTTCGAATCACACGCTGGTAATTTTTTAATTTCTTCAATTAACGCTGTTTAGAGTGACTGTAATATTGCCTCATATCATCCTGTTCCAAAGAGTGAATTTTTATTTGGTTCTGACAAGGACCGTTTTTTATCCGATGTTACGTAACCAGGTTGGACTACGACGTGATGGTCTCTAGGTAGGAAGTAGAGTTCCCTGCATATTCAGAGTAACAAGTGTTCGAGATGGTCCGTCACTCTTTTGTCTAGTCCAGTTGCACTCAGTTTTGCCAGTAGTCTCCCACGATCTACCCTATTAAATTCCTTAGATAGGTCGATCGCAATACAGTCCATTTGACCTCCTGAATACAGGATGTCTGCTATACCTTTCTGGAATCCTACAAGTTAAGCTTCACTGGAATAACCTTTCCTAAACCCGAACTGCCTTCTATCGAACCAGTTATTAATTTCGCAAACATGTCTAATAAAATCAGAAAGAATGCTTTCCCAAAGCTTACATGCATTGCACGTCAAACTGACTGGCCTGTAATTTTCAGCTTTATATCTATCACCCTTTCCTTTATACACAGGGGCTACTATAGCAACTCTCCATTCATTTGGTATACCTCCTTCTTGCAAACAATAATCAGGTAAGTACTTCAGATAAGGTATTCTATCCCAACCCATTGTCTTTAGTATATCCCCAGAAACCTCATCCATTCCAGCTGCTTTTCTAGTTTTCAACTATTGTATCTTACTGTAAATGTCATTGTTACCATAGATAAATTGTAATACTTCTTTAGCATTAGTCACCTCGTCTATCTGGACATTATCCTTGTAACCAACAATCTTTACATACTGTTGACTGAATACTTCTGCCTTTCAAGATCCTTGCATACACACTCCCCTTGTTCATTAATGATTCCAGGAATGTCCTTCTTCGAAACTGTTTCTGCCTTAAAATACCTGTACATACCCTTCCATTTTTCACTAAAATGTGTATGACTGCCAATTATGCTTGCCATCATGTTACCCTTAGCAGACTTATTTGTTATATTCAATTTCCTAGTAAGTTCCTTCAATTTCTCTTTACCTCCACAACCATTTCTAATTCTATTTCTTTCCAACCTGCACCTCCTTCTAAGTCTCTTTATTTCTCTGCTATAATATAGTGGGTCTTTACCATTCCTCACCAGCCTTAAAGCTGCAAACCAGCTTTTACATTCATCAACAGTTGCTTAAACCCAGCCCAGGGTTTATTTACGTTTTCCACCGATCATACTTTTTAAAAGCTCCCTCAAGCTGTTTTCTCAGCCATACGCTACTACCTAATAGTCTTGATTTTTATGCCTTCTTTTCTATGACATTTATATTTAACTACGACAAAAACAGCTTCGTGATCACTAATACCATCTATTACTTAGGTTTCGTCCGGCTCCGTAGTTAAATGGTTAGCGTGCTGGCCTTTGGTCGCAGGGGTCCCGGGTTCGATTCCAGGCACTGTCGGGAAATTTCACCATCATTTCTCTGGCACGGGGGCTGGGTACATGTGTCGTCTTCATAATCATTTCATCCTCATCACGACGCGCAGGTCACCTACGAGCGTCAAACCAAGAGACCTGCACATGGCGAGCCGAACTTGTCCTCGGACCCTCCCGGCACTAAAAGCCATACGCCATTTAATTTTTACTTCGGTTCCTGTGTAGCGCTCATCTGGTTTTACCAGCATCACATCCAGTATATTCTTCCCTCTAGTTGGTTTCATCACTTTCTGAATCAGCTGCCCTTCCTATATTAACTTATTTACCATTTGTTTGCCATTCTTCCTGTCATTCGCATTACCTTCCCAATTGACATTTAGTAAATTGAGATCACCCGCTACAATCACGTTATATCCATATCGTTTCCCCCATAGTTGATTATCTTATCAAATAATTCTGAATCAACGTCAGCGCTACCCTTTCCCTATCTGTACACTCCATAGACATTAAGTTGCCTATTATCTTCAGAGATGAGCCTTACGCCTAGAATTTCATGTTTGTCATCTTTACGTTATTCGTAGCTTAAAATTTTTTGTCACCTGAATGAATGCTCTCCCTCTTACCATTCCAGTCCTATCTCTACGATACACACTCCAGTTCTGTGAGAATATTTCGGGCATCCATTATATAATTTCTCAGTCATGATTCAACTCCTATTACAATATCTGGTAAGTATATATCTATTAAATTATTTAATTATATTCCTTTCTTTTCAATACTTCTACAGTTCAACACTAATATTTTTATGTCATCCCTATTTGACTTCCAAATCCCTGTACCTTTATCACCGCTCACTAGACCACTTCGTTTCCTTGAATGTGCCTCCCTATAATCCTTCTAAACCAATTTCCTAACTAATATGTACCACTGCGGTTTAAGTGAAGGTCATCTGAGCGCAGATCCCTATTTCCTACTCACCCATTAGGATCTAGAAATCTCAATCTCAGCTTCCCACATATCCATTCCATAATTTCATTTAAATCCCCAATCACCTTCCAGTCAGTATCTCTCCTACACAGTATTCCACTGATAACAATCTCCGCTTCCTTAAACTTCACCCGTGTTGCATTTACCAGGTCCCACACATCCCCAACTATGTTGGTACTCATACCTGCTTGCCTTACGTTGTTGATATCAACGTGAAACATTACCGCCTTATCCTTTCTTTCCTCCTTCTGTCCTACTTTTCTCAACATCTGCCTTAACCTAATTCCTGGATAACACTCTACACTGGTTCCCTTTGCTCCACACACTTTCCCCACACGTCTAACAAAGGTATCCCCCATGACCAGAGTCTCGATACTACCCACCTCATTTGATCCCCTCCCCTCCTGGTCAGCCCTATCTTTCCTCACTGCTGCAGAAGCTCTTTGCCTCCAGAGAAAAAACCACGTCTTGTTAAGTAGTTCTTCAAATAATCACTAGGAATGAGTTCAAATCAACCCGTACACGTATATCCCTTTGCCACCAATCAGATTGGTTCTTTCACTACAACGTGGTTCACGAATCTCGCTTTCACATAATTAGGATGTTGTCCCATTCCTTTGCTTCCAACCGCATGTGATTATACTATAGTTAGCATCACTGATGCTACTGTTGACGATAATTTTATGAGTTGAGTAATTAGGGTTATAATTTGGAACGAGCCGTCTTTTTAAATTTGTAATAGGGACTCCTTGCACTACTTGAGGATTCTGTCAAATAACCCGTGTATCCACTGTGTCTATTATCGTGTAGTGTAATTTACATTACCTGAGGTTTATAAGAAATACGCTTTGATTTGAAATTATTACTCTACTGTGTATTATACATTTCCCTGGACTAGGTGTGAGAAACATTTGGAAAATTTCACTCTGCTATGGGTATATTGTTTAATAATATAAAGAGTATGGGTGTTAATTTTGATTGTTCTTAATTTTTGCTATTGTAAGTATAAGTGTAAGCCTTTTAGGAACCTGCTATTCATTACTTAAAATATCCTGAGTTCACTTCACACGATCAAAAACTGTTGTGATCGTACGCCTTGATTAATACTAAAATGTTGCAGTATCACAGTATATGATTCCTATCCTGTGTATACTCATTATCATAGACAATATCCTTGAATAAACTAATTCATGCGGGTCGATCACTATGATAGATATGACGTTATTAAATAGCATGATGAGAGAATCATTGTATACAGATGTTCCCAACATGGTTCTAGGAGGTAACACGTAACTTCTTGGGTTCAATTTCCTGTAATGCCACGATTTGAAGATTGGTTTGACGTTCTGAAACAGGGTACACTTAGCCTTGGGGTCACAACTCTGAGGAGAAGTGGATTGGATCCTTAAATGCTCAATTTATTATTTATTTCATATATTTTAGTTATACACAAAGAAATGTATAATCTTCACAGAAATATTTTAAAACGTATGTAAGCAAAAACATGAAGACTTTCGAACGGTTTGCATACATACAAAGCTGTACAGTAACAGTTGCTACTGGGACTACTACCATTATTCCGTAAGGAAGAATGAAATGCACTTTTATGCGAACTGTAAAGCAAAAATGATGATACTGAAGTGTCTAAGAAAATATATCGCAAGTAAGAAAATTCTCTTTTGCACATTTGCAGTATCGAACATCTAAGTGAGTAGTTTTGTTGAATGCTGTGTATTATTATCCGTTTGTGAAGCAACAACGGTCTCTTAAAATTCCTATGCAATTGTATTTAATACCAAATGATGGATATTATCAGTTCCAAATCTCAAATGCAATATACCTCTAGTGCCATGTTAACTCTGATGAGCCTTCTAATAAATTATTCCAACAAAATATATCTCAGAATAGCCACTCCAAAAATTGAAATACTTAGTCCATATTGGCATTCTTCATGTAGAACCTAATGATGAAAAAATGCTGATTACATTTTAAAATTTCTGGGCACTGCGAAGTCTTAATTTTGATCAAGGTGAATAATCTTCTAATGATTTACCGTCTTTTACAGGCCTTGAGAATCGACTGGATTATATCGAGAAGCTTGGTGTGCGGACAGTGTGCCTCTCATCTATCTTCGATTCACCGTTAAAGGATCCTTCTTCTGTGATCGACTTCAAAAACGTTGCGCCACAGTTTGGAACACTGGAGGATTTCATGAAACTCGTGAAGAAAATACAGGAAAAAGGTATGTGATGAGATTGTGTTGGGCATGAAAATTCAATAATTGAAAGTATTGCCTTCTGTTAACTTTAGAAATAACATGAGCAAAAAGGGAGCTATGTAAATTGTTACAGTATTGGAATACTGGAATTCATGGGAATTGCGTGGTAACATTACCATGGATACTGAAAGTGCGTTGGCGTTACAAATTAAATTTCGTGTTCATAACATTTAATGATTTCTTGTATTACTCGAATTTTATAGTGAGTTCTTTTATCTCTTAACCCCTCATAGTTTCTTCCTACAAATATATTTTGCGCCAAACCGGATGCGTAGCGCAGTTGGCTGAGGTGCCCACTATGCTAGGGACTGTGGAATCGAACACCAGTACAGCATAACACAGCACAGTTGATTTTCATTTAAAATTGTGAGAGGTCCAGCCTGTAGATTTACTGTATATTACGGAATTCCTTAGAAGAGAAAAATGTACTTTCTCTAGTTTCAAAGTGGTGATGGATATGTAGCATTACTTTATTTGGTCTGTGCAGGTTGTTCAGAAATAATTGTCTGCAAAATTTGTACAACATAATGTTCACGTTAGCTCTAAGTTTGTTACTTTAGAAAATGAAATATCGACATTGCAGACTAGTGGTTTCTGTCTTTTTCAAAGTAGCCATCCCTACTGACTCATACCACTGATAGCTTCACGAGACGTTCTCATAGCAGCCAGAGTAATCTTCTTTGATTTTGCACATGAACGCTTCAGTGAATGCTATTTCATTCGCTAAATTGTCAGCGTGCAATAATAATAATAATAATAATAATAATAATAATAATAATAATAATAATAATAATAATAATAATAATAATAATGAGAAAAATCTTAGGCCCTGTGAAAACAACAGATGTATGGAAATTAAGATCTAGTGATAAAATATACAGGAACATAGAAAACATAACAGAAACCATAAGAAAAAGGAGATTGCTATTTTTTGGGCATATTTACCGAATGGATGATTACAGATTAACAAAAAGGGTTTTCAAGTACCTTTCGGACAAAAGGGCAACAACTAGCTGGATTCAAGAAGTAAAGAAAGAAATAATATAAGAGAAGAAGAAACTTTGGACAGAGAAATTTTAGAAAGAGGGTAGTAAGTATGAAAGGATTCCAAGGAAGATTGAACAAGAAGCCTGGTGCGAAGTGGTCCGAGGAGAGAAGGAAACAGCATAGTGAAAGGATGAAAGAATATTGGAAGGAGCGGAAGAGAAAACAACAAAGAATGAAGAACTGAATTGAAATTGGCACGTGGTCCTTAGCAGGCCTCATCGGAAAGAATAATAATAATAATAATAATAATAATAGTTTATACAGGGGTCCATCTCTGAATTGATTATTGGGCAAAACTGTGCGTAAAACACTTGGGTGGGAGACCTCAACCCCGACATGGCGCTTCCCAGTGGCTGATGGGGGACGTCCTGCAGATATGCAGAACAGGTGTGAATAAGGCCTGGCCAAATAAGCACCCGCGCATAAATTGAGGCAAAAGACGAAACCAGTCAACGGCATATAAGGCGGAAGAGGAGTGTTCCCAGTGGCTTCGAGGGTGGAAGAACCAACTCCACGTCTTACCAACTTGGTTTAATTCTCAGACAGGGCATTGTATAATGGCAGGGCATGATTGATTCAAAACGTTCGGAAATGACTACCCAGCCGGTAAAATCTAGGGCCAAGAAGTTGATCTAACTTCACCTTCGTCCAGGGCACAGGATTCTGTGGTTCTAATCGATCATGTTTAGATCAGTTGGAGGACCCATCACTCCGCAAAATGAAAACGAGAAAGAAGTATTTCTTTGGTACCTTTAATGTGAACACTCTCCTTAGACTTGGCAAACAAATGGAACTGCTTAAAGTACCAGAAGAATACCAAATTAAGATCATGGCAGTGCAAGAAACTAGGTTTTCACCAGACGAAATATCCACTGTGGGCAACTATAGGATATTGAAAGGGCTACCAACCATGAGGGATACAAGTAAACAAACAAGAGGAAGTCTCCGACCATCCTGGGAACAGCCTTCTTTCTTCACAAGTCAATTGTGGGTGCAATCATAGAATTCATGACACCGTCACCGAGGCATTCAATTCTAGTGCTAAAAAGTGGAAACAAATCTTATGTGATCTTCAATGCCCACGCGCCAATCAACGAGAAGAACAGGAGAAATTCTGATGAAGTAGAGCAATTTTGATCCCTGCTGGAACGAGAGATGATGCAAGTACCTGATTATCAAGTGAAAATCCGTCTGGGAGACTTCAACGCATAGATTGGAAGATGGTTGGGAAATATCCCGGACACAGAAGGACAAACAAAAATGGAGAAAGACTGATTGAAGTCTGTGATTCTTTCAATATCCATGTGGTTTATGAAGGAATCCAAGAAGATGATGTCATGGCGATACTCATATCCTAATTTAGGAGAATTTCAATTTTACCTGGTGGCAACTTCCATACCCAAGGAAATAATAAATATTACCGTTCAGAGTGGATCCAATGTGGATTCTGATCACTGCCTCACTAGAATGAAGGTCCAATTCATACCATAAACCACTAAGAAAACACATCTCAAACAGAAACGATTTGGAACTGAGGAACTTAAAGTGGATGAAGTGATCATACAGAACTACAGACAAGAGCTTGAATCTCTGGACTCATACGAGTGGGGCGAAATGACTAAGAAAATACAACAGGCAACCGAATAGACAATATCCCTGGCAAAGAAGGAAAAGCATCACTGGTGGAACAAGGAATGCCAGGAGGCACTGCAGGAGAGGTCAAAAGCATGGAACGAATGGTGCTCTAGCCGTAAAGATTTTGAGGCATTTAGAGAGCAGGGAAAGCGTACAGCCAAAATTCTAAAGAATGAGAAACGCAAATACAAAAATACAAATTGGATCAAGTACAGGAACGTTTTGAGAACAACAACACGAGGGATTTTCATCAGCTATTCGAGAACAAGAATAAGGGGTTCACTTCAAAGAACACATGCTTCAAGAATGAACAAGGCACACTCATCATGACAAACAAGAAAAACTGTATGCACTTGGCTCAGTACTACCAAAAGCTTTTAAACTGTGATCAGCAGACGCACTTACAGGGAAACTTAAAAATTCACACCCTGTTGACAGTGAAGACATCAGAACAATAATCGAAGAATTGAAAAACATGAAGCCTCCTGTGGAAGATTTCTTCTCTGACCTAGCTACCGGTGGGAGTAACAGGCGTATTGGTATGATAGACTTTCAACCAGCTAGCAAGCAAGGATTAATCTTAGATCCCATAATACGCTTCGATTCGCACGTTGGCCAGGCCGAAGAGAAGTTGATTTACCAGCCAACCGTAAACTACTATAAAGATAAATATCACGTAGACAATATTTCCGTCCATGGACTCATGATCGGAGCTCGAGGCACAATTCCTGAATTTCTTGTACAGCTATGGGACTCTCTCGGTCTCAACCGCAATACGAGGTTCAGTAACCATACTCCGTAATCATCTACTATATATAACATTTGAAGAACCATACATCATGCCATATCCGAAATTCATTGCAAATTTATTTCTGAGCCTTGTGGTGGTTATTTCTGTCTGGCACAATAGCAAACTCACCAGTTACCTAGAAGACAAAATACTGTGCAGTCGACATACTTTGTCCTTGTGGCAGCCTCCTCATGGGCGAAGTTGTATTAATAATAAATAATCACGGAAGAACTCTTCAAGTATTCGGGTGACAACTTGATTAAACAGCTGGAAAACTGAAAAGACTCTTCACCCACATATGAGTGACAGAAGAGATCCCAAGGGATTGGAAGTATGCACTCATTCATCCCCTGCACAAAAAAGGCGACAAAATGGACGTCAATAATTACACTCTCTCCACCCCATTGCGTACAAGGTATTATCAAATGCACCTCAACCTAGACAAGCAGGTGAGAAAATACCAGGTTGGGTTTAGAAAAGGGCGGTTTTGAGCAGAACAAATTTACATCCTTAAATCCCTGATCGCAATTACGACATCGAGACAAAGACGATTGATTATATGGCTTTCGTGGATTTCAGGAATGCGTGTCAAATCAAATCAAATCAAATCAAATCAAATCAAATCAAATCAAATCAAATCAAATCAAATCAAATCAAATCAAATCAAATCAAATCAAATCAAATCAAATCAAATCAAATCAAATCAAATCAAATCAAATCAAATCAAATCAAATCAAATCAAATCAAATCAAATCAAATCAAATCAAATCAAATCAAATCAAATCAAATCAAATCAAATCAAATCAAATCAAATCAAATCAAATCAAATCAAATCAAATCAAATCAAATCAAATCAAATCAAATCAAATCAAATCAAATCAAATCAAATCAAATCAAATCAAATCAAATCAAATCAAATCAAATCAAATCAAATCAAATCAAATCAAATCAAATCAAATCAAATCAAATCAAATCAAATCAAATCAAATCAAATCAAATCAAATCAAATCAAATCAAATCAAATCAAATCAAATCAAATCAAATCAAATCAAATCAAATCAAATCAAATCAAATCAAATCAAATCAAATCAAATCAAATCAAATCAAATCAAATCAAATCAAATCAAATCAAATCAAATCAAATCAAATCAAATCAAATCAAATCAAATCAAATCAAATCAAATCAAATCAAATCAAATCAAATCAAATCAAATCAAATCAAATCAAATCAAATCAAATCAAATCAAATCAAATCAAATCAAATCAAATCAAATCAAATCAAATCAAATCAAATCAAATCAAATCAAATCAAATCAAATCAAATCAAATCAAATCAAATCAAATCAAATCAAATCAAATCAAATCAAATCAAATCAAATCAAATCAAATCAAATCAAATCAAATCAAATCAAATCAAATCAAATCAAATCAAATCAAATCAAATCAAATCAAATCAAATCAAATCAAATCAAATCAAATCAAATCAAATCAAATCAAATCAAATCAAATCAAATCAAATCAAATCAAATCAAATCAAATCAAATCAAATCAAATCAAATCAAATCAAATCAAATCAAATCAAATCAAATCAAATCAAATCAAATCAAATCAAATCAAATCAAATCAAATCAAATCAAATCAAATCAAATCAAATCAAATCAAATCAAATCAAATCAAATCAAATCAAATCAAATCAAATCAAATCAAATCAAATCAAATCAAATCAAATCAAATCAAATCAAATCAAATCAAATCAAATCAAATCAAATCAAATCAAATCAAATCAAATCACTTTGTTTGCAAATGAGATGTCTACCTAGGTGACAAATTATACACAAAAATACATTATTATCAAGCACTAAATTTTAAATTAAAAAGAGAAGAAGATATTTTCCTGAAGTATAGTATTATACAATTTACACCAACAATTTTTTTCTATTGAACACAGAGCTCATCCTTAATAAATTTATATTATTTACAAAATTCTACTGAAGCCTCCGTGGCTCAGGCGGCAGCGCGCCCGCCTCTCACCGCTGGATGCCGTGGTTCAAATCCCGGTTACTCCATGTGAGATTTGTGCTGGACAAAGCGGAGGCGGGACAGATTTTAGTAATTATAACACTAATGGCGCTGCTTCTTACGGAGTCAACTCACCTATTTGACTCATAGTACGACAGTCCACGCTATTAGCATTAACAAATCAATTTCCTTTACTTCACAGTGACAGATTATCAACAAATTCCTTTACTTCATATTGACAAATGCCAACAAAATCAGGAAGCTTTGGTGATATTGTAAGATGACTTTTGACTTAGAATAGCATCTATTCTAGTGGAAAACTGTCTGAGTGTATTGTTAGTGGATAATTATTTTCTCTCTTTCTTTCATCAGATATGAGATTGGTGCTGGATTTCATTCCAAATCATACAAGTAATAAACATCAGTGGTTTCAGAAGTCAGTCAGGAGAGAGGATCCGTACACCTACTATTATGTGTGGAGGGGTGCAGGAGGTGAGTCTTCAAATGGAGAACCCCTACCGCCTAATGACTGCGTAAGTATCGCATTCTTCTCCACGTTCATGCATATTCTGTGACCCTTCACAAGTAGATGCTTCTGTAAAACTCACGAGTTCGAACGCAGGCTTTGACGTTGCTCCTTTAACAAGATTAGATTAGATTGGAATCCGTAATCTTCGGTGGAATTGTTGAAAATAATGATTCGATGAATTTTTTATAGCTAATATTAAAATACGGTCTAGAAAGCCAAGAATAAAGACTAAGAGGATCCGTCGTACTGACCACACGACACCTTGTAGCCTGCAGGCCCTCGGGCTGAGCAGCGGTCGCTTGGTAGGCCATGACCCTTCGTGGATTTTGCGCCATGGGAAAAACATTAAAATAAACCTTCCTGGGTATGACGATTGCTTGACAGACGAAATACGAGAACCTATTTTTTTTCCTCTGCCTTAACGTAAGATTGTAGAGCAATTATCCTCCAATATGGTTTCTCATTCCAGTTAAGACAAGGTTTGTGTTGTTTACTTTGCCTCACACACACGTTCCTCTGTCTTTCAGTGTAGTCCGTAATCAGTCATTTTAACAATCTTTTTTTGTGAATGTTTCTTCTCATTTCAATCGAATGAGTCTATTACAATGTTCATTCTGATCATCCACGTAAAGGTGTCGTGTGGTCAGTACGACGGATCCTCTTAGTTTTTATTCTTGGCTTTCTAGACCGTATTTTAATATTAGCTACAAAAAATTCATCGAATCATTATTTTCACGGTGGTAGAACTCAACGACTTATCTTCATCACCACTTATATTTTTGCGTTTCTGTTTGCATTATATGTATATCGGTTACTGGAATGTAACGATTACTAGAATGTTAAGATTACAATTTAATTTCAAGAAGTAAATTACGAGTAAAAATTACATTTTGTAAATAATACGACTAGCACTTGTACCCGTTATTCTCACGGGAATATGCAGTGGATAACATGCTTCCTTCAGGAATTTTTGCGAAGTAACATTCGCACGTTTAATGGGACCAGTTAAATTGATATTTTCCTACGAATGCGCGTGGCAGTAACGTGAAGTATGATGAAGCTGAACGATGTCGAGAGAGAATGAGGATGATTTCCTAATTTATTGCACGGTACAGTTCCTGGTTCGAAGTTGTGCGAAATTCTCCATGGTTCTCAGGTTGCATATCGTATCTCTGACCACTGGCGTGGCACTCTGACATTGATGATACCTCCCTTAATATCTGTCTTATCGAAAAGCTTCATCATACTTCACGTTACTGCCACGCGCATTCGTAGGAAAATATCAATTTAACTGGTCCCATTAAACGTGCGAATGTTACTTCGCAAAAAATCCTGAAGGAAGCATGTTATCCACTGCATATTCCCGTGAGAATAACGGGTACAAGTGCTAGTCGTATTATTTACAAAATGTAATTTTTACTCGTAATTTACTTCTTGAAATTAAATTGTAATCTTAACATTCTAGTAATCGTTACATTCCAGTAACCGATATACATATAATGCAAACAGAAACGCAAAAATATAAGTGGTGATGAAGATAAGTCGTTGAGTTCTACCACCGTGGAACATGTAGCTTCACAATCGCTGAATGATGTACTTTCTTAGCTCTCCAGTACTTTCAACGACATCACACTTACCCTACAATGTACATAATTTCTACGGATGTTCTTAAAATGAAAATTAAGATATTATTTCAAGTCCTCTGCAGCTCGTCTTCTCATCAAAGGAAAAGATATACTTTCCCAAAAGGTCGGGGTTTAGCGATGATAATTTTAGGAACCAATTATTTTTATTTGCTTATGATAAGTTTTAGATGTAGGTTTTACCAAAAAATCATCATATTCAGGGACTAAAGTTTAAACTTAATTCAAAATCCTCCTCAGCCTCCAGCAGAGTGAAGGTTTGACGTCAACACAACGTACAGGTCTATGGATGACTTTAAATAACTTCGAAACTTAAGTTCCTAAATTCGATTAATTTGTGGTAAAATTCTACATCTAAAAGTTATCATAATGAGTAAATGCCGGAACACCTCTGTTACAAACAGTAAATAATTGACCAATTATTGTGTAAAGAAAATGGCAAATTATTTGAAAGGTTGAAAGTCACTAACCAAAATAAAATGTATGGAAAAAATTAATGTTGAAAGTACCAAGATATCACGTTTAGTCTCCCTTAGTGATGATAGCCACTTGAATGGTCAGAGTACTGGCCTTCAATTCATAAGGCCCCGGGTTCGATTCGGAGCTGGGTCAAGGATGTTATCTACGTATGGTTAATTCTTTGATTCGGGTACTGTGTGTTTGTGTCGTCTTATAAAACTTCTCTTCATCTGCACACACCACAGAACACCACATTACCAAGCACCACAGAAACACTCAATTGTGAACACATACTTGCACATACAATTGACGTCAAGAAGGTAATCCATTTGTAAAACACCACCCTATTAAATTTGGAAGAAGGCTAGGAAGATGAAGGAGGGCGATGATAGCCACTTAATGCCTATATGCTAAAAATAACATTAAATATTCTTCTTTAAAAATGTTGGTATACATCCAGCCCCATGCGTTGTGTGAAGTAACTTTAATTTGTCCTTTACGGATTCACTGTTGAAAAAGTAATTTTTAATTGTAATTGAGTAAGGTGAATATAATTCAGCCGAGTCATGGCAAAAGTACAAGAAGAATGTACCTCGGCTGAATTACAGTTACTTGCGAAATATTTTACTCAGTTTCAACTAAAAATTCATGAAAGTTCATAAGCGGGGTGCACTGCCTCTCATATCAGGCAGCTCCCCTGTTCGTCTTGCGAGGCTGAATGAACCCCCATCCAGCCCTCAGACCCAGATTAAAGTCTTAGAAGAGGTACTCCACGTATGAGGCAGGCGCTTTGCATCTTACTGTTAGTCAAACTGACAGAGCTCGTAAACCCTATGTGATCAAAATGTTCGGTCTTCGTACTCTGTCACGTGTCTTAGATCTACGAACATAAGTACCGTAAAACACCTCGCTCCTCTCCGATGAATAGCGAAGAATCTCGCTTTTATATTATCTTGGTATTCCTACTTCTAGAATCACCTGACAAGGAATATTAAATTTTAAATGTTTCGATGTATATTGCAATTTCTTCTGTTTGGCCCTCGCGCTTTATGTTCAAAGTTCATGGTATACTGCGCAGTCTGTTGGCATCTACGGGTGGTTAAATCCGGTAAAACGTTATTTTGTTGTTGCAGATATTGTGACGGTGTCGGCCAGTTCTTTGTAAGGCTTTAGGAGGAACAAGTTAGCCTGGCTCCACCCACGAGTGACGTCACCGTGTTAGAGCGCCACCCGCTCTTCACTGCAAAAAACAATCAGGATTGAGCCAAGCGCGAAAGGCCAACCCTCTCTGCCACCACACCGTGATCTCATTTCAGACCTCCCTGACGGCGCGAGAAAGGACTAGAAGGCTAACCCAGAGCTTTCGTATTCCAGAGGATTCCAGGCTCTTCTACTCTCGTCAAATATCTGGAAGGGCCGGTCTACTTTTTTAAGGCAGGCCAGACGAGCTTCAGTGGTTCAGTTTCTCTATCGATTGAGACAGTTGAGTTCTGCCAGTGATTCAGTCAGATAAGCAGTGCTATGGAGTGAATGTACTACTGTGGAGCAGTTGCCGTGAAATACTGGATCAGTCAGTGGATAGTGCAGCTGAGCGACGATGGGCAGTGAATGAAGACCGCCGTGAGAGTACGGACTGTTTACCACGTATAGACGTATAGATCACGCGCGCAAGTTGTGAACTGTGTGTGTGGCTGTGATTAGTGTACAGTGAGTGCAATTGGGAACTGCCCTAAGGTCTGTGTGCCAGTTTTGGGAGAATGCGTAGTGTATTTGTTCAGTTTGTAAGTAATAGAACGAATAACTAGAGCGACTGAACAGTGAGAGTAGAAGAGAGTGCGAATTAGTATAATTGGGTGCCTGTGTAGTTGCATAAGCAATTATTAGTTAGTTAAATTCTACAGTAGACGCTACCTGTTGCGTGTTTATTTACCTACCCTCTATCAGGTAACAAATGGTGCCAGATGTTTGATAACATGTGCTGTGGCTCAGTAGACAAGTGATAATACTCCGACGCACCGGAATATAACCCCGAGCAGGAAGACTAACTCTTCCCAGCGAAAGGGTGATACCCGTCAACAGCGAGATGATGATGACGGCACGGCTGGAGGGACTCGCACAGAGAGACAGCCTACTCGTAGAATCCAGACCGATGACCACTGAACATGGACTTCACCTCGCCAGGAAGCTCGTTCTGGCGCGAAGCTGCCTGCTGGCACGAATAATGAATTCGACGTCGCGAGATCAGAGGATATCCAGGGAAACAGAGCTTGGAACGTCTGAGCCAGTTATATGCGCCGTACCAGTCGACGATGAAGACGCACACGCCCTGGAAGCAGATGAAATTCGCACAACTTCCGGAAGATTACCTCAGACGCCCGGTAGCACTTGGAGGGGGGGCACCTCAGAGAGCTAAAGGAAATAATCCACATGTTCCATGACATCAGAGGATCGGACTACTATGGGTGGCGACTACGTCAGGATGGGCATGGTGTACTACCGCATCAACACCAATCCGGAAATCACCCCGCAGTGTAACCCTGGCGAAGAAGGTGGAAATTGACCAAATGATGTATGACATGCAGCAGCGGGAAATCTTCGAAGAGTCAAACAGTCCATGGTTTTCACCATGGATCCTGGTAAAGAAGAAGGAGAAGAAGAAGAAAAAGAAGAACGGCAATCTCCATTTCTACGTCGATTTCCACAAGTTGAATGACGTCACGAAGAAAGACAGATTCCCGTTACCGCGGATAGACGATACCCGGAACTCGTTGTATGGAGAGCAGTAGTTTTCAATCTTGGACCTTAAGGCTTAGTATTAGGAAATGGTGTTCCATCCGGCTGACAAGAAGAAGACAGCGTTCTCTGCCGGCCAAGGCTGTACTAGTTTACTGTAAGGCCCTTCGTCCTCTGTAAAGAGCCGGCGACCATCGACTGGCTGATGGAATATGTGCTGAGAGGACTAGCGCATAACGCCTGCCTCGTGTATCGGAACCACATCATCGCAGTGCGACGCACTGTCAGAAGAAAAATCCAAAACCCCCAAAGAGTGTTCCAGAGACTTCGGGAGGCTCACTTGAAGCTGAATCCTCGAAAGTGTTATATGCTCCAGAAGGAGGGCGCTACCTGGGCCACATCGTGTCGTCAGAGTTTACGAGCGCTGATGGCTTAGGGAGAATCCACCCACGAGTCACCAGGAATGACACCAGCCATCATGGTCTTCGCGAGGGAGATACGCCTGCCATGCGACCTAATGTTAGGATCGGCAGCCTATCAGGAGTAGCCTGTGAAGGACTACGTGTGGGAGTTAGTAGACCAGCTAATTGCAGTGCTCTATAAAGCCATGTTATGCCCGCCTCGTCATTATGACTCACCTTTTCTGGCTTTAGTTTGACAGCTTTTATGACACTGTGGTTATCTACCACTCTCCACACTTCCTCAAACTGAACTGTATGCCATTCTCATGCCACCAAATTCTGATGTGTTGAACATTACCAGAATGTCTTCCTTCTATGTTGATAAAATTTTACAGTGCTCAAAAAGAGTTTTGCATATTCAAGTTTAATTGGTATCTGTATATACGTAAATTAAATATTGCGAAGGGTACATAAAAACATGATGTCAGCTATGCAGAAATAATTATGATAATGTTATCAGTTTTACGTCTCACTATCTAGTTTTAAGGTTTTCGGAGAAGCCGAGGGGCTGAAATGTCGTCTTGCAGGAGTTCATTTACAAGGCAGTAAATTTACCGGCACGAGGCTGGCGTACATGAACAGTTTCAAATACCACCGGATCAGTCCGGTAGTATTTGATTATATTTGGTATTTGATCCAACAGCGAATGTGAGGTCAAGAGGCCAGCACCCTACTGGCTGAGCTACTTAGCCCTGCCCAATGCAAAAGCAACATAAAATCGACAAAAATACTAAGTTATTAATGTGGGATTTGGAACACAAAATTTCTTTAACTGTGTCACAGATCAGTACCCTGAATACAGCCAACTCGATTCCTGAGGGATGCTTGAACATGATGAGGCATAATCAGCACCAAAATATTCCAACTTCTTTTGGGACAGAACCTACTTTAGGGTAGCAGTTTCAGTCAGTTGCTGAATGTTAGCAAGAAGATTAGAACGGTGGGCAACTGCTCTCTTCTTTTCATGCCATGCACGTGCAACACGGTTCTTGCCCACGGAATATATGGAAACACCAGTCGCTGTAAGTCGTTCGCTTCAAGGAACTGACTGACCACTCTAGCTCAATGTCACGTGCATTATCATTCACTACTGTAAAGCCCTTACCTATAGTGGCAGGAAATCCTGTAAGGATGTTGTCTCTGTGTACCAGACCAATCATATTAAGTTGGATGGGAATTAGAGGCGTACGTCGACCAAACACGATCCCACCCCAAAACATAACGGAAAACCCCTTGCAGCTAATGGCGTTCCAGGGTGAAGGGCTGGTTCCATTTTACAGTGGAACCGATCGTCTCCAGACCGTAATGCTCCTGTTGTGTGGGTGCAAACTTAAGGTGGCCTCATCTGCTCTATGTTGTGGGTTAAGATGAGCTTTTGCACTGACTTCCCTGATATCAGTCTTCCGTCGTTCAGCAGATTTCGCTGTCTGACCTTACACATTCACTGCCTTGGCCCTCCGAAGACACCTTCAAATTATGAGTTAGTGATATCGACCTAGAAGGGGTGACTCCAGGAGAATTCGGGGTTCATTCTGGAGGTGGTTGGTGATGACGAGTTGTATGGGATTGGCACAGAATAAGGATGATTAATCAAAATGCATTTGAGGAACAAGCTTATTATTTGTCGTGAGACTTTCCTTCACTATGAGACACTTCCGAAGGTTATTGTATTTGATCGCAAGTATGACAGAAAACTATCTATTGCTGGTGGTATAGGTTAGAAGAGATACAACTGTAATGGAAAATGGCATTAAAAGAAAAGTGGTTGCGAAATGCGTGAAGTACCTTGTAATTCGAATTGCTATGATAGTTTCTTCTCACCTGATAGTAGGTGGTTGTACACCTAAATTTGAAAGAATAAGACAGCGTTTAGTCCGCCTCTGTGGTGTAGTGGTTAGTGTGATTAGCTGCCACCCCCGGAGGCCCGGGTTCGATTCCCGGCTCTGCCACGAAATTTGAAAAGTGGTATGGGGACTGGAACGGGGTCCACTCAGCCTCGGGAGGTCAACTGAGTAGAGGTGGATTCGATTCCCATCTCAGCCATCCTGGAAGTGGTTTTCCGTGGTTTCCCAATTCTCCTCCAGGCAAATGCCGGGATGGTACCTAACTTAAGGCCACGGCCGCTTCCTTCCCTCTTCCTTCTCTACCCTTTCCAATCTTCCCATCCCCCACCAAGGCCCCTGTTTAGCATAGCAGGTGAGGCCGCCTGGGCGAGGTACTGGTCATCCTCCCCAGTTGTATCCCACGACCCAAAGTCTGAAGCTCGAGGACACTGCCCTTGAGGCAGTAGACGTGGGATCCCTCGCTGAGTCCGAGGTAAAAACCAACCCTGGAGGGTAAGCAGATTAAGAAAGAAAGAAATGAGTCCAGCATTATGTTTCAGGTGGTATTCACAATTAATTTGTCCGTAGTCGGTGTTTACGTGGGGATAATTATTATGTCTGTTTATTATAACTTCCTCAGAAAAATATCTGAGACTTCAGAAAAGTCAAGTCTACGTAAAGGATGCTTAGAAGAGTACGAAATGAAAATAAAGAAAAGGCATGACTCAGTAAGGTTTCGAATTCTCACTGCTCCATGCAGCTTATCCAGGTACGTCTAACATCACTCCTTCCGCGCAGGTACTTTCTGCTTAGGCGTCCAGCTCCTACAACTCTCGTAAAGTTAGTGATATGTTACAGCCTTATGATCCAGTTTTATGAGTTTATTGAACGCTGTAACTGTAGTAATGACATGGCGTAAGGTATCACATCTGCTGTACAGCATTTGCATGCCATAGATTAGAAAATACTGCGAAAAACGCGTTTCTATCAATTTCGATGTGATGAGACTATACAAAATGGCAGCGAATTGACATGTCTGTAATTGGTATTAACCTATTACGTTTTCTATGATACCGTGACCACCATTTTCTATCAAAGGAAAATGTCCTCTTGAACCAACCAGATGCGCAATTCTCTACCGATAGCCGTAGGAGTGGCTATGGTTTGTAAAATACAGTAACATTTCGTAAAAATGACTGGAGAATTGGACTCCGCTCTACATAAAATGGTACAGTGTTTTCGAGATGGGCCTCACTTACTGCCTCTTGTACCGTTTTTGCATTGTGCGGGGAAGTCTATATCGGACTAACTGCACATAAAATTGCTGTAAGATGTTGTGCAAGATAGGGCTATGAGACATTTCATTCCTAGCTGGTTGCATATATTTGGGGAAAAAGTGGCAGCTATACCACCCGGTATACAACTGTCAGTTCATTATATTTACCTATTATTATATATATGTGTGTGTGATGGAAGTTAATGAACAATATGGGATTCCGTTTCAATTAGTAGGTTAAATAACTCGTAACGTTAAATCACGCCATTTCTTATGTGACTGGTCAGAATACCCAAACACCGCTGAAGTTCTCGAACGGTGTCCACCCTGATTGACTTACATAGGAATCATTAAGAAACCAAGGATATTCGGGTGTGAGTACTGAGAGTCTCATTGTGGTTGAGATACAACATGAAGTCTTGGTAGTCATGTGTTAAATTTCTAATTTCCTTATCTATTAGATGTATATCTAATTTACAATAACAACAAGACGAACTCATTGTTGTTTATATGAATGTGAAGCACCAAACAAGTGGCTGAGCGGTTTGTGTCACGTAGCTGTCAGCTTACATTTGGGAGAAAGTGAGTTCCAATACCACTGTCGGCAGCTCTGAAAATTATTTTCCGTGGTTTCCCATTTTCACGCCAGGAAAAGCTGGGGCTGTACCTTAATCAAGACCACGGTCGCTTCCGTTCCATTCCTAACCCTTTCCTGTCCAATCGTCGCAAATGATCTATCTATGTCTGTGAGACGTAAAGCAAACTGTAAACAAAGGAAAAGAAAGTTAGTTGTTTGCGATCGTTTACTAAATCTTCAGTTTCCTTATCTGTTAGATGGATATCTAATTTGACCAATAACAACAACACAAACTCATTGTTATTGAGGTGCAATGTGAAGTGTTCGCAGTCGTTTGCTAAATTTCAAATGTCCTTATCTCTTAGATGGATATCTAATTTGATTAATAAAAACAAGATATAATTTCTATTCAACGTCCAGGCCATGATTTTAGTACAGAGTGTAATAATGTAGTATTAAGGAAATAATGAATCTTTTGTATTTATTCAGTAATACAGAATTGTTGTTTCAGTTGAGTGAGAATGGTGAGTCCGCATGGGAATGGAATGAAGAGCGAAAAGAATTTTATTTTCACCAGTTTTCCAGAGATCAACCTGATCTGAACTATCGAAGCCCAGAGCTTCTTCAAGAGATGAAGGTATTCCCTTATTACTGAACTTTTCATTGATATTATACTTAAATTAAGTGCAGTAAACTGTTATGTCATTTCAAGTTTTAAAGCTTCCCACCTCTTTCTGTCAGATGCATTCAGGCATCAGCCAGTTGTCTCTTTTAATTTTTTTTCTGTTAGTTAGTTGTAATAGTAGAATATTAGTTTTAGTGTAGGGTGGTGATGCTTACGGTCCGGAAATCCGCCTCTGCAGCGCCACCATACAAGTTAGAGTTTGGAGTAAGTAGTTTTAAGGGTAAATAGTAGATATTGTTTGATTAGTGTAGGGTGGCACAGCCCAAGGTCTGGTGATCCGCCTGGGGGATGCCACCAAATTAGTTAGGGAAGGTAGTTAGTAGTTTTAAGAAACACAGATTAGATATTGTTTGTTCAAAGTTTTTTTGTTTCTGTGTGTTTTGTTGTCTTTATTGCCTGTAAGCCGATGGTGTATACTAGGGTGGGCAATAAAGAGATGTTCTATTCTATTCTATTCTATCAGATGCATTCAAGCAAGTTAAACATGTGTAGACACAAAAGGAAGGACAACATTGAGGCCCGGACGGGATGTTCTTCGAATAAAAATCCAGCTTCTACTGAAGTCTCAGTCTCATTTATGCCTGTGACAGCATGGAAGCTTCTGAGATATGAGCCATACTGAGTAATGAGATTCGAAGTACGACTAGTGCGTATGGGTGCTGCGGGAGGACCCGCTGTGGTACAATAGCTACAATGTGAGGAAAACAACGGCAAACTACCTCACTCATCATCTTGTCCGGTAGCCCCATGATAGAACCTCCATGGCTCGTAGCGGCTGCATTGTAACTGCGAAACTTACAGTGTTGCTATTTGAATAGCAAACATGCCTCTGGCCTGATAACTGACATGCTTATATGTTACCATTTAAATGTGCACTAATTGTAATAGATTACCAGTTGGAGGGCGTAATTAACACAATGGCTTCGTTGTTAAGTTTCCACTCGGATGGCCGAGGTTCGAATTGGAATCTTCCCCTGAAAATCGTGCGGCATCTGGAGATGCATCCGTCCTTAAATCCTCGGCCAAAACTTAAAAAATGAGCCTCGATGGCTGCAATGACCACAGAAATAACTGGAAAAAGCTGAAGAGAATCAATCAATCAATCAATCAATCAATCAATCAATCAATCAATCAATCAATCAATCAATCAATCAATCAATCAATCAATCAATCAATCAATCAATCAATCAATCAATCAATCAATCAATCACCAATGATCTGCATTCGAGGCAGTCATCCAAGTGGCAGATTTCCTATCAGTTGTTTACTTAGTCTTTTCTTAAATAATTTCAAAGAAGTTGGAAACGTATTGAGTATATCCCTTGGTAGCTTATTCCAATCCCTAACTCTTCTTCCTATAAATGAATATTTGTCCCAATTCGTCCCCTTGAATTCCAACCTTATCTTCATATTGTGCACTTTGTTATTTTTATAAACACCACGTAACTTATTCGTCTTCTATCATTCCACGCCATCTCTCCACTGCAAAGGCGGCCGGGCGTAGAGCTAACCGCTCTACCCCATCACGTGCCTAGGTTAACAATGGTGCAAGCCTTTACCTTCCACTCTTCCAAGGGCCTTCATGGCCTGTACGGAGGTGACTTTGCTTATTCCAATCCCTAACTCTTCTTCCTATAAATGAATATTTGTCCCAATTCGTCCCCTTGAATTCCAACCTTATCTTCATATTGTGCACTTTGTTATTTTTATAAACACCACGTAACTTATTCGTCTTCTATCATTCCACGCCATCTCTCCACTGCAAAGGCGGCCGGGCGTAGAGCTAACCGCTCTACCCCATCACGTGCCTAGGTTAACAATGGTGCAAGCCTTTACCTTCCACTCTTCCAAGGGCCTTCATGGCCTGTACGGAGGTGACTTTGCTTTGCTTCATATCAGAGAACACAATCTGGAATTAACTAAATATTTTCTATCTAGCGACCCGTATTCCCAGTGCGTCTGGATGTTCTGATCATGACGGTCTTCATAACCTGTGTCCCTGCATTTATAAGCACAAAGCATCTTATCCCTATTTATTTCATCTCTTATTTTCAACGTAGATTCTAATTTCTCTCTTATTACCTCATCCTTACTCGTAGACATTTGCTCTCATAATGGAGCGTAACACGTCACTTATTAATCCAGGACTTTTTCACTGGTACTTCAACGTAACATTTTCCTCCTCTTGCAGAGTTTTATTACTTTGTCAAAAACATTTATTTATTGCTCGATATTTTTAATTTATTTCAGACCTCAACTCACTTCTACCCATCCTGTCAGCACTGCATCAATTTACTCGCTGTTGACGTAAACAACACAAAACTTTTATCATTTATTTCTTAGAAGTTCTCAATTACACTGAAGAAAATGGAAATTGCAACACCCAGGAGTGGTGCTATATTGCTGCAATTGAACATGCAGGACGAGTGTTCGGTTGTGATTCGATGATTACACTAGTTTGGACAATAATCAATACAGGATGTGCCCACCATGAGCTGCAATACATCGATGAATTCGTCGAGGCATGGAGTCAATAAAGGCCTTGATCGCTTCTGAGGAATTGTGGCCCATGCTTGCTGCACTGCACGGGTCAGTTGTTCCAGAGTTGTAGGTGGCTGAGGCCGGTTGACCAGTTGTCGACCCATCATGTCCCACACATACTCAATAGGACTGAGGTCCGGGGATCTGGCGGGCCATTCTAAGGTTGTGATGTCGTGGAGAGCTTCTCTGGAGATGCGTGCAGTGTGAATCCGGGCATTGTCCTGCTGAAACATCCCATTAGCAATGTTCGCCATCATAGGGACAACCACTGGATTGAGTACCCTATCAACGTTCTGTCGAGCAGTCATAGTGCCCTCAACAAGCACTAATTGTGATTTCATATTAAAGCCAACAGCTCCCCAGACCACAATGCTTGGTGTTGGCCCTATGTGCCTCTCGACAATAAGATCTGGGCGGCCCCTCTCCCCGGTACGTCGGCGCACACGATTCCGGCGATCACTGCGGGCAAGACAGAAGCGCGATTCATCCTTAAAGACGAACCTATGCCATTCGTCGACCCACGTCGATCTTTCTCGACACCAGGTCAGCCTTACACTTCACTGTTGTGGGGTCAATGGAACACCTTCTGCAGGGACACGGGCTCGTACGCCAGCTGCATGCAGGCGATTACCAACTGTTTGTTGTGTAACGTGGGGTGCCACAGCTGCTAGAATTTGCGCTACTGTTGCATGGGGTTCCATCCGGGCAATCCGAATGATGCGGTGATTCTACGAGTGTGGGTACCTTCATTTGACCAGTGCTGCCATACACGTTGTACCGTAGATGCCTGTCGGCCAACATGTGCAGCGACAGTCCTTAGCGATAATCCAGCCTCACACAACCCAATTATCCAAGCCCTCCCAAACGGCGACAGTTGTTGACAGCGTGCTCTTCTCTGTCGTCGAGGCATATTTGACGGGGAACACTTCACTGCACAGACTGCAAGTCAACTACGCTACACCAGAGTCCGTATACTGGAGTTGATTCCTCCGCGACCAATCACGTGGGAAGACCTGTAGCAACAATCTCTAATGGGTCTGAAACTTTGATCGTTTACATACCTACATGGCATCGTTCCATATCTTGAAAATCAACACAAACGACCAATGCCTTCATGGTGTTGCAATTTCCATTTTCTTAAGTGTATATTATTACTGAATGGCTATCAATAACAGATCCTTTATGGACATCAATATCCTCATATTATGACGTTATGTTGAAAAATTGTAAATCCCATAATTTACAGTTAGCTAAATAACTCATGCAAATAGCAAGTGTTTTATTGTTCAGATTATTTGACGTAACAGAATTTCATAAATAGTTACAGTTAATCACGTAATCAGAATATCATGACAATTATTATTATGCCCGTTGCTCACGGTCAAATTTTTCACCAAATTTATTGAACAACTCGTTGTTCAATAAGGAGTGACTGTTGCTAACGGTCAAATTTTACGGAACACCTGATTTGATAAAGTATTTTGTCAAATCATGGTCAAATAGAGCATGTCCTATTTTCATTAAATTATTTGACACAACAGCCAATCACAGCAGTGTATGAGATGAAGTAGCGATCTGGTAGCGGGTCTGTGAAGCTCAAGTTGTAAACAAACATGTCGGGCTGGACGAAAGAAGCAGTCGAAATTTTAATTGAAGAGTATATGAAACATACGTGTTTGTATGCAGTTAAGTCTCCACTGTATCATAACAGGAATGCTAGGAGAGATGCGGAGGCAAAAATTGCGCGGGCACTGTGTGAAGTCCGGCCAAACACGGATTCTTCAGAAGTGAAGTCCAAGATCAATGGCCTACGAACACAATTCAACAACGAAAGGTTAGTGCAGTGTTATTCCTTCACTTTATTATTATTTTACGATCTGGGAGACGATTGTTCCGTTATTGTAGTTAGTACTCGGCCTGTGATAAATTATTTGAATGATCTATCTCAAGTTCGGTCTAACCATTCATAGAAAGGCCTATGTTTTCTAAGCAGCAGTAACTATTATAGATAGGCCTACTGTATGTGTTTTAATAGATTGACATTACGATTTCAGGAATAAAGTTAACAAACTGAAGAGTGGAATGAGCTCCGATGATGTGTACAGGCCATCATTTGTGTGGTATGACAGACTGCTGTTTCTTACTGACCACATCATGCCAAGAAGTAGCAAATCTAACCTTGACATGTCACAGCTAAGTGAAGATGGATTTACTGAGTCTATAGTCTTGGTAAGTGCACTGAATACGAAGTATATTAATCATTTTATGAAATAAATAACTTGCATTCTAATGATCATCATTATAAATATCCTATAAAAGTGAAGCAGAATAAATTAAGAAGCAAGTTAGAAAAGTAAGTAGGCTAGGCCTAAATAAAGAAACCTTTCTGAAATATTGTTTATTTAAGAGAACAAAATCACTGATGCTTGGTTCTAAGGTTGCTATTGTATAAGCTGTTCATTAAAATAACATTAGACGTTTTAGTGCAGGCAACACTTGTAAAAGTTTCATGTGAGAAGAAAGGTAGGGGGATTTTAATGTTGGTGGTTCTTAATCATACTGGTCTCTCTCTTTGCTAGTGGTGCTGATGAGATGAAGTAACAATTGCCATATGTAATTGTAGGGATGATTTGGTTACTGAGTTCAAACACCTGCATTACTGAGCTGCATGTCATTTAGATCTATTAAAATTGTAAAGTAATACTTTATAATATTTACATATATTATCAGACTAATTACCAAAAATGAAACAAGACAGCAAATAGTGAAATCAAAAAAGTGTTTGTTCTGCCTTCAAAATCGGTAGCTGTTCACCCAATGTTCTTGCCACTTCACTTGTCCTATTCTACTGAAATAACCTTTAAAATTATTTGTTATGTTCAGAGGTATTTGAGCTGCTGTGTTTCCACTTTGCCCCTCAGTTCCTTCCATTGACTGACTGTTCCTCCAGTTTCCATGCTGCAGCCTTCCTTCATTTATATTTTCCTGATCTGTGCTGTTCAGACACATGTAAACTGCTTTGTTCTATTCCAGAAGGAAGTTATGCAAAGTACAGGTGACTTGAACAATAGCTCCAACTTTGTCCACTGACAGGTTTATTTTACTTATGGGACATTGGTACTGAGTTTTCAGACTTCCATATTTCTGAACCAAACTTCCTGAAATTTTGACAGCTGACTTTAAACTTAGAAACTAACATGTATACAACATTTCATTGAAATTATTCAATTAATTCTCAAAATGTATGCATTTTACTTAAATTATTTTTGCTAATCATGTATTAATCAAAATCTTCCACACACATTAGCAATGCTATTAAAATTTAGTATTTTGATATTACATACCCTCAAACAGGCTTAAGAACTTTACAGAAAGATATCTCGAGTAACTTCAAAGATTTAGCTGTAATAAATTTTAATATCACACATAATATTTTTTTAAAATTTTATGGCTTCTTTCCTACAAATTTTTATTTTTCTTACTCAGAACAAAGAAACCTGCATTTTTGCTCTATAACTTTGTTCACTGTCTATTTCTGAACATAAATGGAAAATTTCACCCATTTCAGACAAAATGTAATACGTGTAGACACAGCGAGCTAACAATTCATTGCTTGCTAGTCTCTGGTAGGTAGGCAAAATTCTCAATAACATTGACATGGTACAGTGAATGCCTACCTGAAGGTTCAGAATGCTCCTGATTTGTAAGTTTCCCCTTCCTGTTTCTTAGCAGCTTCCTGTTGCAATTTTCTTGATTTTATGCCATGTGGTGCCCCTTTCTTTCGTTTAACCCATGACCTGCTTTCGTTTACTCTGGCAATATCACGATGCTGACAAATTGTAGAGGAAGCTGTTGGATATTCTTCCCCTCTTAGCACACATTTCAGTTTATGGGTGGCAGAGCATCCCATATTGAACTCAGAAACTCCACTGAATGCTCCCAAGTCCAGCCTTTTTTAGAAAAAAAAATTTCTTTTGGACATTTTTTCCAAATGAGAGAATGCACACTCTCATTGGAATTTTGTGTTCCTCCCCTGACACATTGAGCTAACAATTCATTGCTTGCTAGTCTCTGGTAGACAGGCAAAATTCTCAATAACATGCTGTCAGACAACTGAACAGACATCTTGGTATGGCTCTGTGGAGTCCCGCCACGGGCAATGCTTCTATTATAGAAGCACCAAGAATCTGTTCCTTGGGGACATTTTTTGTGTTCTGGTTTGTGATCTGTAGACCTGTAATGGTACAGGGTAGCATATATTGCATTTTTCATGGCAGGTACATCTGGTAAATGATTCTGAATGACCTGTCTATAGTAACTTGTGAGTTTCTTTATGTTCTCTAAATTCAGTTTAGTAGGGCCACGACCACCCAGTTTTAGGTCTTTAGTGTCCTTTCTTAGTTTAAAAAATGCTGTGGTCATTCTTTGCCACATGCTTAACACTCCTCTTTTACTATTTCCACACCTTTACCATACATTGAAACTTCATTCAGGTGCTGGTGGGTCCTAGCATCTCCGTCAGAGAGTACAGTGGTGTATCTCATCTTGCACTCCTGAAGAGATCTCCACATTATATCAGCTGCAGTGACCTCCATTGAACCTGAGGAGCCATCATAATTTTTACAGCATTCACCACTCTTTTTATGATACCCTGAAAGCACCATGAATTCTGGTATATCAGGATCCATTTCATTAGCGATAGTGACACAATAGTGGCAAAATTTTGACAAAACCTCATAGTAAATGATCAGTCCTGTTAAAATATCAGCTACCAGGTCAATGCCATACAATGATGTATGGCCTTGCTTGTGATATGTACCATCATAAGACACAGCAATGTCTATGACACTGGCATTCACTAATGAAGAATCAACATCCTCATGTGCTTTGCGAACATTCATTCTGGACTGCCTAAGCATTTTCATTTTTGCATCTATGACCTCTGTGGCTAGGCCATTCATGTGGCTGGTGAATATCTTGGAGTTCATACAGTGCATACCCATGCATATGCAGAACCTTTCCATATATCTATGGCCTAGCCCCATACTTAGAAAAGCCTCTACACTTTTTCTATTGACATCAAAGGGAGGTCTTTCAGATTTACACTGTACTTTGGCCCTAGGACTGGTATACACCTTGATGGTACAATGCTTGCATGCACTACATATTACATGCAGCTTGTTTGCCAAACCAAGCTGATCTTTTACCACAACATTTAGACTAGCACGGTCATATTCAGGACATTTAAAATTTTTTAATAAATCCTGAAGAGTGGCACTATGTATTAGCATGTAGCTCGAATCACTCTGACCTAGCAGCACAGGTGAAACTGCAGATAATTTCTGCTCAGTTCTAGTTTAATTTGATTGATTTTCAATAGATCTGTTATGAAAAGCAACATTATTACCACTAAGCTGTAAATTAGTGGTAGATTTTCCAACAGTAGCATTGCTACAACTAGGTTCTAAATCTGTAGTAGACGGTGCAACAGTTTGGCCTACCTGATTTTTCAACTCCCTTTTCTTACTCAGGCCTTCACGAGCTGCCTCAAGTTGTTTTTTCCTTTTATTAGATCTTCATTTAGAGGGATACCATCGTGAGCTTGACGTATCCATTTTCGTTTTACCAAGAAATGGAAATTAGTATAGCTGAACACTACTTTGTTTGCAAACACACATTACCCGACTCTACCTGCAATTGAAATTTCTTTTGCTCCATTGTCAATACTCTGTTGGGAAAGGGTTTCATGATGTTTATGGACAGTGGAAAAGCATCATCAGCCACAAAAACAAAGGGAAACTCCTTGTCAGATTCAGGCAGCTGACGAGGAGGAGGTATGATCAGCATTCTGTCATGCATTACTGAAGATAAATCACTTTTCTGAAACACACCCCCATCACTTACACGACCATTAGTTCCAATATCCACATAAATAAATTTATAGGTTGCATCAACCACTGCTAGTAAAATAATGCGTTTTGTGCCCTTGTAATTATAATAGTGTGATCCACTTGATTGTGGAGCTGCAAAATGAATGTTTCCCATCAATTGCTCCCATGCAGTTTGGGAAGTTCCACTTCTCTTCAAATTCTTGAGCATTATTTAACCATTTTTCATTTGTGTCTGGAACCTGAAATGAAAATTAATTCCTTACAGAATTTTGAAGGAAGCTCCATGATGACGATGGATCATATAGCATTAGATGATGACGGGGCACTGGTAGACCTAGTTCAGGAGTCTGACACAGTCACACCTGCTTCTAGCACAAAGAGTGTGATGAACCAGCCTCCACAAAAAGAAGGTACAAAACATTATATACCCAGTAAAATGGAGTTACTGCATTTAATTTACAATAACATTCTTAGGAAAGCGTGGTTTCATTAATGATACTTTTAAAATATGAGGGATTTTCCACTTTTCAGGTACATCGATCAGAAAAAGAAAAAAGGTTTCACCTGAGGACCAAGTGCTGGCAAGTGCTAGTCAGGTATTAGCATCCATGTCAGCTTCAGCTGTAGATTCAGAGGAAGCATTTGCAAACTACATTGCTTGTGAGCTCCGTCAAATAAAAAACAAAAGAGTGAAAATTTTAACTAAACAAAAAATACAGAACTTACTTACAGAGGCTCTACTGGAAGAAATGGAGTAAAATATGTCATAAAATAAAATAATTCCCTTATGTTGTGATATCATTATTAATAAATATACAGTCCTACTTACAAATAGTCTTTCCTTAATGCATTGCCTATCTCCCTACATGTTTCAGGGATTATACGACCCAGGGTACCAAAAGGTATTTTTGTAGCATACATGAGGTTTGTATATAATTCACCAGTGGCAAGAAATCGCAGTGTTACTTGTAGTCTCATTGCAGCTAGAATAGCTTGCCTCATATTTGTGTCTTTCTTGCTATTCTAGGTCCAACTAACTGGAGCAATGTTTTGAAGTTCCCTTCACTCACTCTTAAGAAATTCCTGTATGATTCAGTGTCCTCTAACCTCAATTTATTCTGGACTAAAGATAACAATCCCCTTCCATCATCCCACCCAAGGTCTGGTCCACCACCTTATAGCTCTCCTCTTCCTACTGTTTTTCCTTTTAATAACTGCACATGCAGCTATTGCAACTAAAGCTGCAATTTGTTTACTATGTACTGATGGCATTTGTGATTTATTCACTGACAGTAGAACATGCTCATCTGACAGCCAAAGAGCAAAACAATCAGTTTCAGTACTTGGGACCTATTCCCACAGAGGTCAGGCCAAACAAATTTAATTCTGAGTTTTGACCAACAGATGGCACTGGTATGAGTTTGAAGAAATATTTTACCGTGTACAACACAACATATTTGATAAAAGATGTTAAGAAATTTTTGTCAAATCTTTTGTCAAATAATTTTACCAAAAATTTGACCGTGAGCAACAGGCATTATCGTCGTGACCCATCACTACATGTTCATTCGCATCGAAGCATATTATTATTATTATTATTATTACTATTATTATTGATGATGATGTTGATGCTTGTTTTTAAGGGGCCTAACATCGAAGGTCATCGGCCCTATTATTATTATTATTATTATTATTATTATTATTATTATTATTATTATTATTATTATTATTATTATACGACTTAGAAATTACGCACACGGTAGATATAATTTAGATTACTAAGTGATACAGTATATATCCCAAAACCTTAATGTAATGGAATCATACACGTTAAGCAGATAATGACTTAATGCCGGTAATTCACGACTTAACTGTAATTTATGGTACATGACATAACATTTATTTTTAAGGCGACTTTAGCTGTCCTTCCTAAAACATAAGATCAAAAATTTGCATCATTATATATATCGGATGACAGCGTGGTCACGGATATGGTTAAATATTTCAATAATCTAGTACTCACACCATCCAAGCTGCGTTGTTAGGCTATCCCATGCTGTCCTTTCGGCACCTCTGAGGGATTTTAGGCTATGGTAAATATGGGTGTAGGGACCGATGACCTTATATGTTAGGCCCCTTTAAACAACAAGCATCATCATCATCATCATCATCATCAAATATGAGCGTTGTCATATTGAATATTGGTGTACATCCAAATTGGCACATATTACTTATACACTGATAACATACGCTTTCACCTATTTTCGCATACGCGTATCACTCTTCTTAAAATTTATTCTATGATCTAATACTAATTGTCAACCTAACACACTCTCGGTGATAATATCATTCTATTATGGTGATGTGAAGTTTTCCTGCAGTTACGTAATTTCCTATCAGCTGGTCAACTCTGCGGGAAAAGAAGTGGCTCTTTAAAATCTCGATCATCGGGATGCCTGTCCTGGAAGGCTAGCTAGCAATTGTGTACAAACTTTCCCTCTCGTTCATTGTCCTCTGACTGTCGGGTTAACGGAATGTTCTTAATGAGCTCAAGGACAGCTTATTAACTTGAAGAATGGCGAATACACAGAGAGGTTGTTATTTACCAAAATTGTTCCATCTGCTACCTGATAAGAATGTTCGTCTTATCCATGCAGAATTTAGCCTCTCCAACTCAACCGTCTTTAGAATAAACTGACTGACTTTATCTCGGCTTTGTATTTTGCACCTTGCCTTATGAGATCGTTCATTGTCCTAGGCAATGGTGCATTATTAAGCTAAGAAATTCATTTGCTTGGAGCCTACTTTCCCCATGAAATTGACTAAATGTTGTTTGTGAGTATTTACTTATATTTACAAATTATATTGATGTAAGTCCTGAATAGTCGGTCGCCTGGTTTTCATTCGGAGTCGTTTTGACACTTTACACGCACGCTGAGAACACGGCTGCTCCTACTGAGACTAAGACTGAGGTAGATTGGCTGATGGTTCGGTTCACCCCTCCGTTATAAACCTTCGGTCCGACTCACTGATGGATCGCTGATGGCAGCTCTCCGCTGCAGGAGAAAGTACGCCAAATTGACACGCGGTCCGCCATGTTGGTGTACCCATCCTAGAGCTCTCCTTATGGGGAAGCAATGATAATATAATCAATTTTAAATCGCAATTAATGGCGCATTGGAATAATTAAAAATACAGGGACATGTTCACTCAAAGCATAAGGACATTGGGAACACTGACACGCCATTCCGAGGTCAGAAAATGTCCGGGATAGCAATAAAAATGAGTGTATAATAACGACCGACAAATATTAACTTAGGTGCTGAATATATGCAATTAGCGATCGGTAACACAATACGAGTGAAAAACAGTTTCTGGAAACATTGCTGTAAATTGTATACATGCATGCCACGAAATTATGCATTCTTAAGGGGAGGTATGACTGAATTTTTCGTATTTTGAGCCAAAAACTCGGTTTTTTAATTCATAAAAATAGCCCAATTCTTCCTCTTTCAGAAAATGTTTTATTTTAGTCATTCCGGCTTGCTTAAAGCTTGTAGAAGCCATTTAATATGAGCCCGCAGGACATTTAAAGCCCAGAACCACACCCACTTCTCCTGTAATGACATAATGATAGTTTACTGTGTGTTTTTCGTTGGATATTCAAGTATTTCGCGGCGTATTTGCCACAGAAGTACACCTAGGCATGCAGAAAGTCACTTGTTTACTACATAATCTATACAATTGCGTTTTGTAAGGAAATATTTTAATTTAATTTGAAGTGACGGAGAGAACGTTGTACCTCTTCCAAATAGTCCTCAATTTATATCTGCCACACTTGCATACTTTGACAGTTTAAATATATTATGCACCGTATTTATATTGTTTAGGAATTCGTATTTGTGTTAATCGTAGTAGTACAAGCATGGCTCCCTTGTTTGTTTATATGTTACTAACATGCAGAAGTAACATGTGGTTTCAATTCAGCGAGTGAAATATCTAAACTAGTGATTTTTCATTTATGTGTTCCATCTTAATTCCTTTGTAAATGTGTGATTTATAGCGTAGAGTTCATAGTGCGTTGTTTTAGTGTATAGATAAGTAGTAATTATAATGGTAACTACGTAAGGCCTAATCATGCCACCGTAACGCTTAACTGATATGTAAACACATCCAAATATTACACATATATAGTGATACTTAACACTTTTCATTCAAAAAGGAAAGGAAATATTCCAAGGGAATAGCATTTGTCACCATCTTGAATAGTTTAAATCAATTAATCATAAGGGGCACGTTAAAACGGGATTTAAAAACACTCCGTAATGCTCTTCTTATGGAAGACCGCCTTGTTTTGCCCTACATCAGCTTATCGCTCAGAGCTTGATGTTGGTGCCACGACTGGCCGGTAGAAACATAGGGAGCGACCTCTCTATCTGTTTATATGCTCGAAGGAACTAAGCTTAAACAAAGCAAGCGCGCTCCTCGTGGTCTACTGCACCGTGCGCTCGCTGCCATCTTACTACGCCAGTCATCTTCTATTCGGCTTACTGCTACCCAAGCTACCAGCCATCCGTGTATAGAGATCAGTGGTCCGACTACGTGATTATATCTCAAACTTCCGGTGTATTACGGAGCGCCACAAACTAATTCAGAGGCTTCGACAAGTCATTAGCAGGTGTCCGTTGTTCCTAATTTTGCTGGTATTACGGTTCGGATCTGAAAGTAGGTTTATGATCGTACCATTTTGTGTAATTCACTTGGCGTGTGCACCATTAAACCAAACATCGACCACTTGTTTGATGGCGGCACTTCCTTACTTCCGTTTCTATTCACGCCATCAACACGTGATTAGTCGCGCACGAAGACTGTATTTCAATTAAGTTGTAATAAATTTAAACGAGTCCACCAAAAATTGTATTCTCTCTCATACAGTCATTAGAAGCCCAGTTCACGTGCAACATTTCACAAATTCCAGAGATACGCTAAATATTCTCAACGGAATATTTCGGCGCTTAATAATGGAGCAATTGGATTGGCTGTGCCATTTTCTACGGGCTGTACCCATCTAATTCAAAGGATTTCGACTATATTCTTTCGTCGTCGTACTTCTCAGGTTTCTCTCTCTAACAAAGACGCGTGGAAAATTTAGAAAGTTTCGGTTCCCAGGATGTAGCGGCGAGTGCACAGGTCCTAACGCCAGGGTGGCGGCTTCTTGCTAAGTGCACTTATGACAAATTGGTTAACACCCCCCCCCCCAACTGAGCGTGCTCTAAGTCTGCTATGGTGGAGTAAATTTTCTACGCCGGTGGGCTGTGAAAAGTTCTGCATTCCTAGCTAGAATTGTCAAATGCTGCTTTTTTCTAATAAAAATTAGATAAATTAAATATATATACATTTTTACAAGTTGTTTTATGTCGCACCGACACAGATAGATATTATGGCGACGATGGGACAGGAAAGGGCTGGGATAGGAAAGGAAGCGGCCGTGGTCTTAATTAAGTTATAGCCCCAGTATTTGCCTGGTGTGAAAATGGGAAACGACGGAAAACCTTCCTCAGGACTGCCGACAATGGGGTTCGAGCGCACTCTCTCCCGAATAATGGATACTGGCCGCACTTAAGCGACTGCAGCTATCCAGCTCGGTAATTACATATTTCACCATATCGCCTAAGGTAATTTGGGTGCAGTACTTACACTGATTCCCCGCAGCAGGACCTTTCCTCCTTGTGAAACGCACAATCTCATTTTTCGCCCCGTTTACCATCATACCATAGTTTGCTGTTCTTCTCACAATATTGCCGAGGTATCCGCCTCCGTGGCAAAACGGTTATCATTATTAGCTGCCGTCCTTGGGGCTCGGGTTCAATTCCCGGTACTGACAGAAATATAAGCGCTGGTATGTGGTTGAATAGGTACATGCAGGTCACCTCACTTTTTATCGAAGTATTATTGCAGTCGAACATAATCCTTAACTTATTTATTGCTCTATACAGTATAAAATCACCCGGAAAAATAGTTATCCTTGATTCCAGTTCTTTATCATTTACATATATTATATACCAATTGGCTCTCCAGTCACGTACTTTCTCTTATAAGTGTCCCGCATGATCTAATAATGCATGGGATGCCTAATTGGTGGTTTACAAAGCAGCGCTACAAGGTGCTGTATTTCGGATTTGAAACAAATAGCAGTCATTTGATTACACACTTCCCGTAACAGGGTGCGTTTGAAAATACACCAAAGATGCAGAAAATAAAGTTTAATAACTCATTAATGTACACACGTACAGACATTCCAATCTAGAGAAAAGTTGTTCGTATGTGGTATATGTCTTGAACGATCTATTAGTTCTTAATTGCAACTCTGTTTGGTGAAATGCGTGTATAGAAGGCAGGCGGCTATTTGGAAACTCCTGCGCGTGCCGTCTGCGAGCTTCGGCTGCGTTCCGACCATATCTTCCGTAGATTAAAATTCTTCATCTTTGCTGAACGCACCAGCTATTGTCAAGATGTTGATAGAAACAGTAGTGTTACCGTGCCCAATACCAGCTTACTACTGAGCTTTCGAAAACGAGGCTTATTAACGCAAGGGGGCGCATTTCACGGGTAGCACTCAGGAACACGCAGCTACTGGCCATCGATGGTTATCTCTTTGTATTCTGATATAACTAACCTATGGGCAGTAATACCCCTGTGAAAATAAGTTATTGCACATCCCATTCTTCATTAGTGCATGCAGAACACTTATAAGTAGAAACATAAATGTCCAACGATACCGCCTTGAGGAACTCTCCTCTTAATCATTTCAGGATTAGATAATGCTTCATCTCCTCCAATTCTCTAAGTTGTATATTGTAGAAATGTAGCCACCCACTCAGTCACTCTTTTGTCTAGTTCGATTAACCCCCTTTTTGACAGTAATCTTCTATGATATACCCAATAAAAAGCCTTGGGGAGGTCAACAGCAATGCAGTCCATTTGACCTCCTGAATTTAAAATATCTGTTATATCTTTCTGGATTCGTACAAATTGAGCTTCAGTAGAATAACTTTTCCTAAATCCCACCAGCCTTCTGTCAAACCAGTTCGCAATTTTCCACCATGTCTGACATAATGAATGGTTGCCTATTGAGAAAGTTACCCATTATAATGCACCAATTTCTCAGAACAATGCAATATTTATTACATTCCTCTAACACCCTCAAAATACGGCTGTTTAATAACATCCCTTATTGTACGGGTATGTAAAGACACTAAAATATGATGAGTATAATAATGTGTTATGAATATTCAGACATCCTCTTTGCACTGTCTCACAAATTGTGTTAGAATATTCTCCACACAAATATATGTGAAAATATTGTATGCGAAGAGAGTATTCTTGAATGTTTCAGGATATTTTATCACTCTGGCTGCAGCGTGGTGTTAATGGCTTCCGGCTGAAAGATGTGTCGCATCTGGTTGAGGATGATACTTTTAACAACTACACCTTCAACAACGTGGAAGGATTTGACATATTGCAGGAATTTCGAGAAGTGATGGATAATAATTCCGTCTATGAGACAAAGTATGTACCATTTGGCAATTTTTTTAAATTGTGAGTAAATGAATCAATCTAGACACTTTTGTACGAAGCTTGTGAAATTTTATCTAATTCATTAAAATGTTCCTATCTGCACGACGTAAATCGTGCATTAAACTTTGAAACATAGATTTTGTGTGAACATTTCCTATGCATAAACACTCTTCCTCTTCGTCTTCTGAACATCCTTGGTGTTCGAAAATTGCGTTTTGACTTCACTTCTGTCATATATCCTTCGTCATTCTGAAAAATAAATAAATAAATAAATAAATAAATAAATAAATAAATAAATAAATAAATAAATAAATAAATAAATAAATAAATAAATAAATAAATAAATAAATAAATAAATAAATAATAAATAGATAAATATGTTTTTAATTAGCAAGCGAAGAGTACATATCATCTAATTTATTTTCATGCCAGTGTATCGATGTGACAGTTAACATGAATAAAATTAGAGATGGTAAGTACAATTGTAAGACAATGAATTACACTGTCACGCACTGTTTATTTCTCCTCTCGGCTGCACGATGCAGGTAATAGCAATCTTCATGTGTAGGTAATCGAGTTACATATCACATGACTTGTTCTCTTCGGTTAAGCCTGACCCGTACCTCAAGAGCCTAGTCTGGTAGTTCTAGTTTGGGTCGACGATAACAGGTTGACTGGTGTTTGATCTCCATTTCCTTCTCCAAGGAAATCATCTATATTTTCGTAGACGGAGTTTCATGATTTTCATAGTTGAGGGGTATCGTTTATGTCTGTGTTCTGCAAGCGGTATGCCGTCACAAGAAAAGCAGTGACGTGACATTTTACATATTGTATTCACTGTCGCGTTTATTGTACTGCGGTCTGTTTAATGAGTTTCTATTTCTCTACCACAGCACTGGTGAAGTAAGATGGTAATTACTTATTCTTTATTGCAACTAATTCCTTTTTTCTGCAAAGAACTTCCCGAGCATCCGGGAGATAGTAGGTTCGAATCCCACTATCGGCAGCCCTGAAGATGGTTTTCCGTGGTTTCCCATTTTCAAACCAGGCAAATGCTGGGGCTATACCTTAATTAAAGCCACGCCGCTTCCTTTCAACTCCTAGGCCTTTCCCATCCCATCGTCGCCATAAGACCTATCTGTGTCGGTGCGACGTAACGCCCCTAGCAAAAAAAAAAAAAAAACTTCCCGATTGAGCCATTGGTGAATAAATATTCCATGTGACTCATAAACATATGCTCTAAAATTTATTATGATGGAAGGATTGTGTTAGGGTTTGTACAGAAGGAGCCATTTCTATGGATGGCCGAGTGAATGGATTTGTAACGCAAGTACGCGAAGTTAATCCTAACATACGATGTGGTCATTGTCTTATTCACACTGAATCTATTTGTTGCTAAATGTTTGCCACCTTATCTGAAGGTTGTGCGGGACGAAGTAGTAAAATGCATTAACCTCGTAAAATCGCGACCCCCGCCCCCCCCCCCCCCCCATTCACGGCTGTTTTCTGTTTTATGTCTTCAAATGGAATCAGAATATACTACATCCTGGTACATACAAAAGTACGGTGGTAATCACTAGGACAAACATTAACGTGGATATTTTACCTCAAAGACGGGGTACGTGCATTTTTGTCTGTTGAGAAGCACGAGTACGCGGATTTATTTGCAAACGATGAATGGGTGAGTAGTTGGCGTGTCGCTGCAATGTTTTCGTACACTGAACGAACTGGACATAAAAATGCAAGGTAGGAACGAAACTATTCTTACTAGTATGGATAAAGTTCAAGGATTTGTGAATACAGAGAATTGAAACTGGTTCGTTTGAGGAGATGTTCTTTTCTGTGTGACCACTTGCTTGCGAGAATAAAGTGGTGATGGATCTAATTAAAGACCATTTAGAAATCCTCCAGTTCAAGGAGTATTCCTGAGACAAGTGTTCAAGGTTTCGACTGCGTCCGTGATCCATTCGTTGCGAATTCAGAATCTCTTCCGATAATATATACAAGAGGAACTCGTAGAATTAAAAGCAGACACAACAATGAAATTCAAATTCCTTGCAGTGCCTTTGGATTAATTTTGGTTGGCAATATGGACTGAGTAGCCGGCTCCGAGATGGCAGTTAATATGTTACTGCTATTTTCAGCTATGTATTTGTGTGAATTGGGCTTCTCGACATTGACTAATATTAAAACACCAAAGAGGGAGAGACTCGGATCTGTCGATAATATAATTCCGTGCGGCTATTTCTAGCTGGTGTGGCATTTGTTAGGCAGATCCTCCGTTGAGGGTGGGTGGCATCTGCCGTGTATAAGATACTGCGTGTTATTGTAGTGGATGGAAGTGTTGTGTGTGTGGTGTGTGAGAAGCAGGGATGTTGGGGACAGTACAAACACTCAGTCCCCTGCCCAATGGAATTGACTATTTAAAGTAAAAATCTCCAACTCGGCCAGAAATCGAACCCGAGACCCTCAGAACCGAAGAGCACTGTGCTGACCATTCAGCCAAGGAGTCGGACTGATCTGTCGATGAAGAACTGAGACTTTTGCCAATGATTCACCACGGATCAGCCGCCTGTGTGCAGATAAGCAGATGCAAGTGGCACATGGAAATGGTATGAGTAGAATATTTTATTTTATTTCACTATATACAGTGAATTGGAGTTCATAAATTGTAATAAACGCGTGAGCCTATTTCGGTTTAATAATAATAGATTGAAGACATTATGGATTTATATTGAACCCATTATCCTCAGTCACTGAAGACCGCCCCATTTATACTCCATGTGGACGTCACATCTTTCTCATTGCGTGCTCGAGGTTCTTGACAAGCACTTGCTACACATCTCCGTGATTATTTCGCAACTTGCACAAGGAGTCAAAAATAAAACATGGAAATAACACTTCATAATGGGTCTAATCCGCATTCAGCTGATACATCATACCTGGCCTAAGAAAATAGATCAGACAAGTAATTAGTGCTGTTCTACCTTCAAATACCGGACTGGATTCACCGTGTCGTAACCGTTATACAATTCAGTCTAAGTCTTCCTTCAGAATTAGACAATGTTAAAATAAACTGTGATACTACAGAAATATCTACCAACAGTCCTGTCTGTACTGATAATGCCACTAAGTCTTACAATTTGACTTGAATGTCTGTTAAATATTGACACCTCTTCATGGGTGGTAAAGTTTTAATTGTTAATTCGTCGTGACGTGAAATTCTTCCAAGCCCCTAATTGAGAAATAATTAGAGTCCATGTTCTCACACGAAGAAAAGTGTATAAGTTTCAACAGGCATTTTCTCCAAGTCACACACTTGAGTGTTCATAGAGTGACCGTTAAGTAAATACAGCTGTGTCCAGAAAGCATAAATTGTCATTATTTTTATGTCCAGTTGCAATGCGAAATTTATAATAAATGTGTAAGTTTTCCCATAAAATACGAATAATCCTGAGGAATTTGTATAAGTAACAGATTCTTTAGGAGTGAAATGTGGTAGTTCGATGTAATTTAGAACAGATTTGAGACCCGAGTAGAAATGAACGTTGGAAATTATAGTATCAGTCTGGATTAATATGGGCCATTCCGAACTGTATATTACCTTGGTGATTTTGAGTGGATAGTGTCCATAGTAGTCTGTAGAGCCCATGTGGTAATTTGTTGTTTAGAGCACAATTTTGTGGTCCATGATAAGTTTGTGAAACTCTGAGACGCGTTGAAGGTCATGTGCGTTATACCAGGAGCTGTCGGAAAGCCCCGATATTTAAGTACGGCTTGAAGTGATATTTTGGTGGGGTCGTATGGTTCAGATTCCGTATTAAACTGTATGTCCAGAAAGTTTTCTGGTAGATTTGGTCTAACATGTTGAAGTGAAGCTTTTTGAGTGTTAAGTAACTTCTTAGGGTTCAAAGAATTGAAATTTGAAGTTATAAGAAAAGGGTTAGTTTGTAAAACCTCTTGTTAAGGTTGTTTTGTGTTAATTTCGATGTATTGCTGTACTCTCAGAGCGCCCTGTTCGGTCGCAGCACCGCTTGGAGTTTATAGATGTTGGTGAGGTTGGGACACTTTAGTATATTACAGAGTTGAGGATAGGTGTAATGCATGTTGAGTGGATCCTCATGAGTGACCATTTACATAAGGTATAGATTTCTCTTAAATATTTCAGCTCCGCTGATAACGAATCTAATGTGCATTCAAATAACTTATGACATGATAAACAATAAGAATTCAAACAACAAGACTTCAGAAGGTTACTTGGATGCTAATCAGTGACAGTTCATAACACAGGGGTGTTGTCAACTATCATATTATTTTATTGAATAGCTGGACACAGAGAGGATTTATATTCACGCCGATAACGTTTGGGTTTATAAATAGTGATAGTTATCATGGATATGATTGATAAACAGGAAGATATTTTCTTGGTTTGTAAGTATTGATAGTTATTTTGGAGAGTTGTAGTGGAAAGTATTGTTGTATTGGAAGCTCGTCGTTAGTGGTTGAGTTATGTCCAGTGCGGTACACGATAGGTCATGGTGCGATTTACCGATTCATAGGGACACTCATTCTGATTCAGTGTTGCGTAATCTAGCTGATGTAATTTATAATCTCCATATGAAACTCCAACTAACACTGAATAGTTTTGACCACTATTCTACGGATGTTTGAGTGAGTAGCATATTTCAGTTATATTTGTGTTCACAATTTCTAGATGATTTTCAACGTGTTGTGTCTAATGGTTATTATAGGATACTATTGTGAATTCTTATTGTTTATCATGTCACAAGTTATTTGAATGCAGATCAGATTCATTATCGGTTGAGTTGAAATATTTAAGAAAAATCTACAGCTTATATACATTTATTTTTGACCTGTGTTTTCTTTAATTTTACAGAGCGTTAATGTGATAAGAGGAATATTATCCACATTTCTTTCAGAACAAGTTGTTAATAAGTTGTTTCTGTGTTAATCAAACCCACCATCAGCATCTGTCAATAAATGTTAATTTATTCTTAAATTTAAATCGTGCGTGCCTATTTAAGCAAGTTCATATAGAGAATTCAGAAGTAACCTGCAAATTAGTAAGTCTGTTTTTGTGAGACTAATTTAAATTACTTTCCTAATTAATTATCTCTTTCTTTGAACAATTTCAGTATTTATACGTGTTTGAGCATTTTCATTATTGTATTTTCATGATGACAAGCAGTGACACAAGTGATACAGTCGCATGTATTTTCCTCAATTACTTGAAATGAACATTTTGGAAGCGCCATGTTTTGCCATATGCAAATTTGACTTCTTCAAATATAAATGGATAGTTAGGGACGGGTCCACGTACAACTGGAGGTTACTCCGATGCAATTAAGGGTCCATTCAGCGATTGTATCCTGCGCTGGTATTCAGTCGATGGATAACTTAGTTTTAAAAAGTCTGCAGCTCAGTGACGAGAAAATGAACTTTCACGAATCAAGTGGACTAACCCAAAGAGTCATATGGAAGCCGAAACCGGTAATTTTGAGGATTTTAATTTCTTTTATGGTGGTTTTCAAGCAATGCAGCCCCAAAATGCAATTAGTGAATGCTGAGAAACCATGTAGTTTTCAATTAATTTAACTAATTATTAGTTTGTTCGAACATTTTCTTATTTTTCATCATTCAGTTTTCGTAAATATCATATATTCCTTCAGCAAAAATAAATTTGAGTCAGTACTATTTTCGCCTTTCATTTAAAATATTACGCCTTCATTTGCATCCTGTCGATCATTCGACGAAGTGTCAAGGAGATCCCGTGAAGGCCCTGAGATTAAGAGCCTACAAATACATGCCACTGATGCAAACGAGGCAGATGGCAGTTGTTAATGGCAATTAAAGGCTACAACATTAACAGTCTCATATCACGTGTTTTAGAGGGGAATAATACTGTACTGTTGTGCGCCGTGTCAAGTCATGTGTGTGCCGTGAGTTTTTTTTTTGCTATTTTGTTTTACGTCGCACCGACACAGATCTGTCTTATGGCGACGATGGGAGAGGAAAAGCCTAGGAAGTGGAAGGAAGCGGCCGTGGCCTTAATTAAGGTACAGCCCCTGCATTTGCCTGATGTGAAAATGGGAAACCACGGAAAACCATCTTCAGGGCTGCCGACAGTGGGGCTCGAACCCACTATCTCTCGATTACTGTATATTGGCTGCACTTAAGCGACTGCATCTATCGAGCTCGGTGTCGTGAGTTTGAAAAGGTTTCTGAACACTGGTTGATGGTATTATGAATAGGGAGATCCTGTAGGTAACAGAGATTATGGATCTTCTTCCATTCTTTTACTGCCCCCTGTTGTGGTTTCCGTAATTCCGATGGCGGAACGGTGCTTAGAACTTGTAATCTTCGTACTAGAGAATTTCCTAGGATGCTACGTATGATCCTTACAGTTTAGTTTAAGTGTACGTCATATTTTGAAACGGATATACTTCTGTACCAGGCTTGAATGCTGTAGTCTACTGCTAAAAAAGACCAGAGCTGTAGCTATTTGGGTTCGCAGCGTTATACTTTCTGACTAACCAACTCTCTGTGTGTTTTATGTGTCAGAGAGTGTCCCAATACACAATAAGATACCAAGGTACTCGGCGTTAAAACTGAATTGCACTTGTTTCCCAAAGAATCCAACATTTATTTGGTTATTGGCATCAAGATTATTGAGAAAAAGTACTCATTTTTTTGAAATTACATAGAAGGAGCCAAGTTGCTGCTCTCTTGGAACTCTCTGGTATTATTTTAAAGAATTCAAAAGTTGATTTCCCATTACTGCAAGAATAACCAAGATGATTTAATATATTATTAGATTATTCACTGTGAACATTTCTTTAAACTTCAGTTATTATCAAGCCACATGTTAATTTCAGGTACTGATTACTATATTCTTTATTTAATGCTGTTTCTTGTTTAAACTGTAGATTATATATTTTTTAAATTAATCACTAAGTGGTTTATCTCAATCTATGAAGCAAGTTGACAGGTCCAGGTGAGGTAAGAAATACTATAGAAATGGGATTCCCATATCATCAGACATTTTAATGTTTTCTTTCATTTCAATTTTTAATTTATATTTAGTTGGACGTTTATCTTCGTAGCACCAAAAATGTATTTTCTCTTTTTGTACGGTTAAAATTTCCAATCGTCTTGATTTAAATCTCACGTTGCTGTTTAAAGGGTGTTGCTGGTGGAGGACGACATCCCACTGGACGCTCTTCCGCTGTATTACGGAAACACATCGAAACCTCTCGCACATTTAGCTATCAGCACGAAATTTTCTACGAACATTGAATCCAACATAACGGCAATAGAAATGTTCAACAATGTGCAAATGTGGTTAGATATCCTTCCTGGAACTGCATGGCCGAATTGGATGGTAAGTTACTCAGAGTTCTGAAGAAAACAAAGTCAGTTATTCGAGAACAATTTAAAATATAAGAGGTGAAACAAAGACGTTATTAAACTTAGAATTGCGTGCTTCGTCCTATGAAGCTGACGTCCTCATTTTCCTCAAGTCACTTCAATGCAAATACAAATCACCAGAAAATGAATTTAAACACAGACCGAGCAAGTGGCTGTGCGGTTTGGGTCACGTAGCTGTCAGCTTGCTTTCGGGAGGTAGTGGGTTCGAAACCTACTGTCAGCTGCCCTGAAGAGGGTTTTCCGTGGTTTCCCATTTTCACACCAGGCAAGTGATGAGGCTGTGCCTTAATTATGGCCACGGTCGGTTCCTTCCCACTCCTATCCCTTTCCTATCCCATCCTTGTCATAAAACCTATCTGTGTCGCTGCGGCGTAAAGCAGATTGTAAAAAATAACACTAAGCCGAATGAGCTAGTCAAGTTAATTTCGTGGAACGCAACAAAATGACATACAATAGGGACTGAAGAATGAGCATATATATTGCGAGTAGTAACGCACTTGTTTTGGTAATTGCTTTACGTCGCACTGACACAGATAGGTCTTGTGGCGACGATGGGACAGGGAAGGGCTAGGAGTGGGAAGGAAGCGGCCGTTGCCTTAATTAAGGTACAGCCCCAGCATTTGCCTGGTGTGAAAATGGGAAACCACGGAAAACCATTTTCAGGGCTGCCGACAGTGGGGTTCGAACCTACTATCTCCCGAATACTGGATACTGGCCGCACTTAAGCGACTGCAGCTATCGAGCTCGGTAACGCACTTGTAATCCACATTAGGAATCAGTATAATGTTTTGATTTATAGGTCACGTAACGTTGTTACCTTGCGATTATTTAATCCACTTTTAATTTTCTAGGGCTGTGATGAGTTAACAAATCGTAAACACTTGTACGTGACATTTGTATGTTTGGTAAAGTCATTTCTATCTTTATTTGTGTGACTGGGGGAATCTGAACATGCTCACTTGGGTTGACGAAGCCAGTAATTCTGTATTTTATGATGTTTATATTTCAACATTCATGTTTTAATTTTGTGTTGTAAATTTTATTCGGTTGACTAACTTTTTTGTGTTATTTCACTGTCAACGGGCCGTCACGGAAAATCCTGTCTTCTATCCAATCACACTATTGAAACTTCCATAACAGGTGAGTTTGATAGCGATGACACGTTACAGACCTAACTACTGCTAATTAACGATTCGTGTGTCCTTACGTGAATCACTGGAGCTGTCAGTAGTTTATATGAAGAGAAACTCCTATAGGTGTTCCATCGCGTAATATTAGTTAATAAATTTCGCGAACGGAAGGTGTTCACCATTAGAAGTTAAAATGACTAAGTACAGTGCTCACGGAAGAAACTCTTATTCATATTGCACATCGCATAGAAAATTCCCCTAAATGATCTCACAACCATCTTTCCCAGCAAGCAGGAATTTTTCTTATGGCTCTGTACGAAGTAACTTGGGCTGTTTTGCACAAAATTTAACCAGGTAATCCTATATCTGAAATTATACTTTGTAGAATTTTTTTGAATCAGGTGCATAACCGGAAATTGATCCTTATCTCATTCTGTTTCGGGATGAAATTTGATTCACCTGGCTTGAATAGCCTATGTGCCGATAAACTTAATCTGCCATATGAGGAACCCTTTCATGGTCAGAAAATGGATGTGTGGTGCGCTGTTAGCGATGACACAATAACAATTAGTAGTGGAATATTTGTGCAAATTTCCCATTTTCTCTTCCTACTCATAGGCCACAGCTGATTGCTACAACCTCCTTACCAAATTTCACTCACGGTCATTCATTTCATCACCATTAACTCCTAAACTGAGGTTGGCTTCAGGAAGGGTACCTGGCCGTAAAATAATGCCACAGAAATTAATCTCACGTCATCCCCGACCTCATATTAAGAAACGTGACTATGGGGTAGATATATAGGAAGATTTGTGCAAAACACTTCGCAATCCATTTTCGCTGAATTAACTGAGAGGAAAAGTAGTTTTGCGCTTTTCCGTCGGGACTATAAAAAAACTTTTACTGCCAATAATTCCTTGATAGCAATTCAATAGTTAACGACAGAGTTATGAGTAAAAAATATATAGCTCACATGATTCCCCGACTTAATACCCTGTGAAAATTACCTGTAGGGAACTTTAAAAGATACAATTTACAACAAAAATCCCCACAATGCTTACTAGCACAAGTATAACAGCCACTATCGGATCTATTTAATTTTTCGAAGAGAATTAAGATGGCCAATGAACAATGAATAACTTTATAATCACATGTCAGAAATATGTGGAAAATGAAGACAGGCAGTTCCAGTAACTCACTGTGTGACATGGGCAAGTACACTGACGGAAAAAAGAATGTTAAGCACCAAGAATGAGTGGTTGAAAATGAATGAAACTAGATATGCTGAAAGTCCATGTGCCTTTATTGCACTGATTACAATATGGGATGAAAGAGGCAAGGCCATTGGCAGTTACAGGTGGAATGTTGGTGCTAGGTCAGTAGGGTGTCGTACCCTTCCAGGCCACAATGAATGCCATTATGCGGTTCGGAATGGCGTCAAACAGCCTTTGCCTCCTCTCCTGAGGTACGTTCGTCCACAGTTGTTGTAGCTGTCAATCCAGATTCCGCAGGTTGGTAGTGGGACGGAGTCCCCTTCGAATGTCATCCGACACGTGTTCAATGAGGGAGAGATCCGGGGATCTTGCTGGCCAGGGGAGGACCTCAACATGCTCTAGGCAGTCGATAGACACACGTGCTGTGTGTGGACGCACATTATCTTGTTGGAACACTGTCCCAGGGTGCTGTGCCATGAGGGGTAGGACGTGCGGACTCAGAAGGTCTGTGACGTATCGCTGTGCCGTCAAAGTCTGTCGAAGTACTATTAGAAGTGACTGTTCTTTTGTCTCCGAACTGTCACTCTCCCATCCGACTTGAAAATACGTATTTAATTTAGTTTCGTCTGTGAAGATGACCCTTTTCCAGAATTCGAAATTCCTGTTTATGTTGGTTTATGCAAATGTACGTCTCTTCTTTCTATTCACTTTGTTAACGTATGGCTTTCTACGTAAGCCAGTTGAGTTGAGAACATTCCTTGCAATATTCTCTGAACCGAGCGAGTTGGCAATGCGGTGATGGGTGCGTGGCTGTGAGCTTGCATCCGGGAGATAGTGGGTTCGAATTCCACTGTCGGCAGCCCTGAAGATGGCTTTCCTGATTTCCCATTTTCACGCCAGTAAAATGCTGGGCACTCCCCCATGGCACTACAGCCCTTGAAGGGCCTTGGTGTACCAAGTGACCGCTGCTCAGCTCGAAGGCCTACATATTACGAGGTGTCGCGTGGTCAGCACGACGAACCTCTCGGCCGTTATTCTTCGCTTTCTAGACCGGGGCCGCTATCACAGATAGCTCCTTAATTCTAATCACGTAGGCTGAGTGGACCTCAAACCAGCCCTCAGGTCCAGGTAAAAATCCCTGACCTGGCCGGGAATCGAACCCGGGGCCTCCGGGTAAGAGGCAGGCACATTACTCCTACACCACGGGGCCGGCTAAAATGCTGGGGCTATACCTTAATTAAGGCCACGGCCGCTTTCTTCCAACTCCTAGGCCTTTCCTAACCCATCGTCGCCATAAGATTTATCTGTGTCGGTGTGACGTAAAGCCGCTAGCAAAAAAAAAAAAAAAAAAAAAAAAAAAAAAAAAAAAAAAAAAAAAAAAAAAAAAAAAAAAAAAATAATATATATATATATCTCTGAAACAGTCTTCCCTAATTCATTTGCGACATGAACTTCTGGTTTCGGGGCACTCAAGTTTGGATCCTTTTTAACTTGACGGACCGCTAGCCTCTTTTCCTTCTCAGTCAAGATAGGTGGACTGACGTTTCGGGGAGCATTTTGGTACTTCAGTAAACCTGTATATTATGCTTCATACTGTTGTAATTGGTCCGCAGATTAATTCACTAATGCCTTTATAAGATTTACCTGCTTTAAGTTGACGTACGGCAATCCGGCATTCCTCCTCTGTTGTTTCCTTGTTTTACCGTCCCATTCTTCAGTACGTCTTACACAAGCGATAATACACTGCCTGAACCATGTAAGATCGGTGTCTGCCCTGGATGGACTGCGGCTAGCCTGCGGTATTTGAGTTAGTGCATGCGGACGAATACATATTGGAGGGTAGATGTCGCTGATGTTTGTTTTTAATCGGAATAGCAATTATTGCTGTCCATTGGCTTGTTCTTAACGAATATGAAAGCCGTACATTCTCAACCGTTAGCTTATATTTACGTCGGTAAGGCATATATTTTTGGACGTCATAATTAAGCGTATGACATTACGGAGATTAACAGACGAATACTTCTTGGAGCCAATGTATGTATTATTAATATTTAAAAAAAGTAATTGGCCAATTAATGAATTAAGTACAAGCCTCAATTTGTAACAATTTGATTTTTTTGCTAGTGGCAGAAATGACTATCGTACCATTTTGAAATGAAGTTGGTGTCGATATCTCCGTTATTACTAATCTCACGGAAAAAACATAGCGTAAAGGTTTACTAGTCCCTTAATAGCATTTACGAATATGGAAACAGAATATAGATATCTTCAATGGATTGTTATTTCCGGGTAGCATCTTAAGGTGAATAACCCTGTATATTAGAAAACATATAGGCTATAGAATAATGCCTTGCTGAACCCTCGTATTAATCATTACAGGATCAGATAATGAATCGCCTTCTCTAAATTATATTTTCTAGAAATTTGGCCACATTATTAGCATTCTTTTGTCTAATCTAATAATCCTAATTTTCGTCAGTAGTCTCCCATGATCTACCCTACCAAAAGCCTTCGATAGATCAATAGTGATACTGCCCATTTGACCTCCTGACACTAAAACGTTTGCAATGTCTTGCTGGAATCCTGCAAGTTCAACATTACCGAAATAACTTTTCCTAAATTTGAACAGCCTTCCATCAAACAAGTCAGTAATTTCTTAAGCGTGTCTAATATGCTCAGAAAGAATGCTTTCCCAGATCTTACAAGCAACACGTGTCAAGTTGACCAGGCTGTAATTACACGCTTTATGTTTACCATCCTTTAGCTTGTACACTGGGGCTACTATAGCAATTCTCCATTTTTTACACCTGCTTTATGTAAACAGTAATCTTAATCATTACAGGATCAGATAATTTTTCACCTTCTCTAATTCTCTGAATCATATTTTCTAGAAATTTAGCCACCTATTCAATCATTGTTTTGTTTAGTCTAATAGCCCTCAGTCTCGACAGCAATCTTCAACTTTCTACTTCAGATATGTTAGTACATCCCAACACATTGCCTTTAGTATATCCCCAGGAATTTTTACAATTCCAGCTGCTCTTTCAGCTCTCAAATTCGGTATCGTTTTGTAAGTATATTTATTATCAGAAGAAATACGAGTACTTCGCTAGTATTAGTCGCATCCTGCACCTGGATATTATTATTATCATCTTTACATACTGCTGACTAAATGTTTATGTTTTCTGTAAATCCTCACACGTACCCTCCCATTGTTCATTAACGACTCATGGAATGTCTTTCGTGGAACCTGTTTCTGGCTTAAAGTACCCATACATACATTTCAGTTTTTCACTAAAACGCATATGACTCCTAATTATGCTTGCCGTCATGTTTACCTCGGCTGACTTTTCTAATAAATTCAATTTCCTAGTAAGTTCCTTAAATCTCGTTTTTCTGCCACCATCTTTCCTGACTCTATTTCTTTCTAAACTGCACCACATTCTTAATCACTTTATTTATCCGTCCAGCACAGCGGGTCGTTGCCATTACTTACCACCTTTAAAGGTACATTGAAAGTGCTCTGCTGTAAGCACCTATCTGCTAATATCTCGAAAATTGTTCATCGGAGTAATCACATTAACGGGGTTGCAAATAGAGTTTACAGATCTATTTATATGGTTATGAGGGTATTTAGGGTTTATAGTAAGGATGTAAACGAGAGGTCCTATATGTCACCGGTAAGATCCCAATTAATTAGAGTGTGGTTCCAGTGTATGGGACCCTCACCACTTTTACTTGATTCGAGATCTGGAAAAGACTCAATGGAAAGAAACACGATTTATTCTAGGTGATTTCAGACAAAAGAGTGGGTTTAACGAAAATGTTCTAAACTTTGGGCAGGGAAGACATGGGATTAAGGAGATTATCTCAAAGGAACTAGCTCCTATGTTGTTAGGTTGCGTGCGTGTGTAGCATTTCGCCCAAAATGTGCCATCTGGGCTCATCAGTTGGTCAGGCACTCCTTTCCAACTTAAAAGCTGGTTTTGTTTCTGCGATGTTTCGGCAAGCAGACGGACTGTTCGATTAAGCGGTATGTTCGGAGCCATCAGTGGGGAGATGTCATGGAATAACATTAGTAGAGGAATAATGCAGGTTTTGAAAGTAGAAAAAGTAATAATATAAAGATAAAGTTGGAATTCAAGAGGATAAATTGGGGTAAGTACTGGTTTATAGGAAGATAAATTAGGGATTCTAAGAATTTACCAAGGGATGTGTTACATAAATTTCTGAAAGCAAAGCAATGCAGTCTCCATACAGGCAATGAAGGCCATGGGAGGGGTGAAAAGTAGAGGCTTCCACTATCCGTAACCTTGGCACTTGGTTGGGTAGAGTGGTTAGCTGTACGCCCGGCCGTCTTTGCCCCCAGGAATTAACTGGGATTTCTTTTCGAGCAGGCGGAATGTACCTCATGGCCATATGCATCTCCGGAAGTGGAAATTTCGTTTCTTAAATCTTACGACTTCCTCACGGCGAATCGAATTCATGTCTTTCAGGGTGAACCGAACAAGCCTTTACCGCCTCGACCAGGCAGCCCCTGCCACAAATTTCTAACGTCTTCGAATTCATTTAAGTGAAGGCAAGTAAACAATTGATTGGGAATCAGCCATCTGTGTGACAGCCCTAAATGCAGATCGGTATTGATTGATTGATTGATTGATCGATCGTTTGATTGATTGATTGATTGATTGATTGATTGATTGATCGATCGATCGATCGATTGATTGATTGATTGATTGATTGATTGATTGATTGATTGATTGATTGATTGATTGATTGATTGAACGATGAACATGTGTAAAAATTGCCTGCACTCACCTAGCGTCAACCCCAACTCCTTACTTCTCTGTAACAAAAAGGCATGACAGAGATATAACGCCATCTTCTTAACAAGTTAGCATATATCTCTCTGTATTAGAAGATATAGCGTTATCTCCGGAATAATTTACCTTAGCCCCTCCCTATAGTATAAGATCTGGCATTAATACTGCGCCATCTTGGAACAATTCATCTTACTCCTCTGTATAGTAGAAGACCTGTTTTCCGTGGCCTCCCATTTTCACATCAGACAAATACTGGGGCTGTTAATTAGTCAAGGTCATGGCCGCTTCCTTCTCGCTCCAAGCCCTTTCCTATCCCATCGTCGCCATAAGACCTATCTGTGTCGGTGAGACATAAATCAGATTGCAAAAAAATAAAAATAAAATAAAACTGGTACTAATTTTTCTCCATCTCCGGAACGAAACCCCTCACACCTCTCTTTAGTACTACATCTCTGGGCTATCGTAGATTTGGCACTGATATAGCGCCATCTGCAGAGCAATTTAACTTGTATCCTTCTAGACTAGAAAGATCAAGCAACAATTTCCTAGTACTGATTACTTCTTTTGCAGTAATATGAAAATTTGTCTTCCCATTTCCTTTCCAGTATTAATTTTCCGTAAACGATGTCTGTTCAACAGGTGGGTGATAAAGACGTAAACCGTTTGGCATCACGAGTGGGTCCATCCTTAGCTGATGCTATTAACATGATTATTTTATTATTGCCTGGTACACCTTTGACGTACTATGGTGATGAAATCGGAATGGAGGATGTTAATGATACACAAGATACATTATCCACGCATTCAAAGGAGGTGTCCTACTCACCTATGCAGTGGAATGCTGACAAACATGCGGGTATGTATGTAAGTAATTAATATTTTTTTTTATGGAGTCCATTATTTTTACATTTTCTGGTAGCGACACAAATTCAGATTATATCTTCTAATTTTTTATCGACTAAGGGGTTATGGTAGTAAAATAAGGAACTGGAGAACGGGTAGAAGTACGAAATTTTAATAATTGAATCACTGCGCTTCCTGATGCCTCGTCCTAGTGGTATTCGTAACTGAGTGTGTATACAGTGACTGTCTTCGTATTGTCCATTCGCTCCTTTGGCTACCTAGATAGTCCAACTTCCCTGTTCTTGAATAGTTTACATCTGGAACCTAATGGATGGTCAGATTTCTGCTGTCTATACTGTAATGTGAGTGAATTAAACTTTATTTCGATACTACTTGGGATGCCATTCCCCTAATCAAAATCTGGAAACTATATATTTCAGTACGTCTATAATTCGCTTCAAACAAAACCAAAATGACTTCCTACTTATAAATTGCTCTTCTTGGAAATCTTTCTATAATAAATTAATTGCTATGAAATGGCCACAGTTACTTTTACACTGGTGATGTAGAGGTCTTGCCAATCCTAAGATAGTCACTTTTGACTGAGAACTAAGTATTCTATCCAAATTAGGGTTCGTGGAACCGTATTTATGGGGACGCAGCGGTTCAAGCAATACCGCTCACAGACCACGTGTCACTGAAATATATGTGGACCGTATGGCTAGGCAGCGGGGTCCTCGAAAGATGAGACATGTGATGGATTGGATGTAAGATCTGCCGAGGGAAGGATTCAACTATAGCCCTCGCAGGCTTTTGCCTACTAACCGATTTATTTGATTCAGTACAATGAAATTTTGTACAGTAATTATGGTTCGTGGTTTGAGTACTTTAGTCACGCCCTAGTTCGTGAACCATGGGGAAAGGCTGAGTGGTCTAGTTTGTGGTCCTGAGAGTCGGTATACCAGTTACTATGGAATAGGAGTTGTCATCTCGGACATATTCTGAGTCATGGCCCTCTTTGTGCTCAGGCTACTAGGACTATACAATCCATCGGTGGTCCTGTTAGAGGAGAGGTTCTCACTGGAAGTATGTGTACGCAGGTAGTATCGTGCTTGACGAAATTTACCGAGCTCAGAACATAACCAAGCCGTGGACCTATGGGAGTAATGGAGTACCACTTCAATTTGACAGGCGAGGGAGTCCTTGGGAACAACTTGGCGAATTAAATGGAATTCGATGGAGAGCTATCGATATTAATGGGGTTTATGGAAGAAAGAATCTAAAACTGGCTGAGTCAGGAAAGAGGATACTTCTAAATATGTTAGGAGATAATGATATTCGGGTGAGGGGAAATAACGGGGAAGAGTTATGAGATTATAAAGTTTCCTTAAGAGGTATTAGAAAGGGAATGGCAAAGTGCCTGGTAGGACTATTCATCTGGATTAATATTGCACGCACGCAACATCGTTCCTGTTAGGCAAGTAAATTAGCGAATGATGTGGGAGGTTTTAGCTGTTGGAGAAATTAGGACGTGATTTGTCTCAGTGTATTCACCGTGTCAGGGTGCAGAAGAGGATGAATTTGACAAGTGAAGCGCTGAGTGTTGTCGTAGTCAGGGTCAACAGCAAGGATAGGGTAGTGCTAATACGCTATTTCAATGCGAAAGTTAGAAGTAGAACTGAAAGATACGAAAAGATGACGGGTAAATGTGGGGAAGATATGGAAACTATTAGGAATGGGAAGCGATTGCTGGACTTTTGTGCTGGTATGGGATTAGCTATTACGAATACGAATACATTCTTCAAGCACAAACCAATTCACCGCTGCATATCGGAGAGTAGGAGCGCTATGTCCAAAACGGACTGTATCACAACCAAATTTGAATTCAGGAAATTGGTTAAGAATACTTGGTTTTTCCGGGGAATTATTGATGATACTGTAGTGAACTAAGTATGTCTAGGACTAGGATAGAGAAAGCGAAATCTGCCCGCAGACGAATAAGGTTAAAAAATTCTCCAGGACAAGGAAATTAGACAGAAGTGCATGTATATGATTAGCGAAAAGTTTCAAACAATAGACAGTAAGAAGGTTCAGGATATAGAAAGAGAATGGCTGGCATACAGGGATGCTGTACTAGGAACAGCAAGGAAATGAATAGGAACAACTGTATATAAAGATGGGAAAAAGCGAACATCTTGGTGGAATGTGAAAGGAAGGTGTATCAGAAATGGCCCCAAACAAGGATTGATGCAGACAGTGAATTGTAACTAGGTGAAAGACAGAGCGAAACAAATAATTGTTGAATCCAAGAAGAAGCCGTGGGAATATTTTCGTGATAACCTGGAAAGGCTAGGTCAAGCGGCAGGGAAACATTTCTGGGCAGTAATGAACAATCTAAGAGTGGGAGGGTAAAAAGGAAATGAATAGTTTCTTGGGTAAATAAAGTGAATTCATAAGAGATCCCAGGGAATAACTGGTCAGGGGGAACGAATATTTTTGAAAATCTTCTCAATGTAAAGGGAAATCCTTCTGGTGACGTTGCAATGGGGAGCAATCCAATGATGTTGACGAAATTACGCTTGAGGAAGTGGAAATAATGGTTGAAAAAAATCCACTATCATAAAGCAGCAGGAATAAATAAAATTAGACCTGAAAAGGTGAAATATAGCGGGAAGGCAGGAATAAAATGACTTCATAGACAAATAAGTTTATGAGGGAATGTTAGTATGGTACCATCTGTTTGAACGAAAGCAGTAATTGTGCCTATCTATAAGCAAGGGAAGCGCAAGAATTGTAACAACTATCGAGGTATTTCATTGATCAGTATACCAGGCCAGGTTTTCACTCGTATTTTGGAGGCGAGGGTGCGATCAGTGGTTGAAAGTAAGTTGGATGAAATCCAGTGCGATTTCAGGCCACGTGGGGGCTGTCGGGATCAGATTTTCATTATGTGAAAGGTAATAAAAAGTGCTACGAGAGGAATATGTTTATGTTTCGTAGATCTAGAGAAGGCATATGACAGTGTACTGAGGGAAAATGTGTTAGCTGTATTGGGGGTTTATGGAATTAAGGACGATTATGAAAAGCAATCAAGTTGGGCTACAGTGAGAATTGGTGGTGGAATGAGTTCTTGGTTCAGAATACATTTTTTTTTTGCTAGGGGCTTTACGTCGCGCCGACACAGATAGGTCTTATGGCGACGAGGTTCAGAATACTTACAGGGGTTATATAAGTCTGTAATATTTCACCTTTGTTGTTCATATTTTATATGGGCCATCTACTGAACGTTTTAAAATGGCAAGGAGGGATTCAGTTTGGTGGGAATGGAGTAAACAGTTTGGCCTATGCTAACGACTTCGTCTTAATGGCAGATTGTTCTGAAAGCCTGCAACCTGAACCTGAAAATAGGCTCAATGAATATGGTATGAAAATTAACCTTTCCAAGACTAAAGTGATGTCAGTAGTTAAGAAACCTAAGAGAATTGAATGTCAAGTTGGGAACGCAAAGCTGGAACAGGTAGACAGTTTTAAGTGTTTTGGGTGTGTATTCTCCCAGGTTGGTTGTTTAGTAAGCGAGATTGAATCAAGGTACAGCAAAGCTAATACAATGAGCGATCAACAGTATTTTATAGAAAGAAGTCAGCTCCCGGACGAAACTACAATTATACCGGTCTGTTTTCGCACCAACTTTGCTTTAAGGGAGTGAAATCTGGATGGTTTCAGGATATCTTATTCATAAGATAGAAATAACAAACATGAACTAGCGAGAATGATGGCTGCTATGAACGGGTGGGAACAATGGCAGGAAGGTACTCGGAATGAGGAGATAAAGGCTTAACTTAGGAATGAACTCGATGGATGAAGCTGTACGCATAAGCAGGTTTTGGTGGTGAAGTCATGTGAAGCGAATGGAGGAGAATAAAGGACTCGGTCATGGGGGAGACCAAGACGACAATGGTTAGACTCTGTTTCTAATGATTGAAAGATAAGAGGAATAGAAGTAAACGAGACTACAGAGCTAGTGACAAACAGAGGCGTTTAGTAAACTCACAGATGCTCGCAGACTGAATGCTGTAAGGCATTGCAGCCTATGATGAAAATGTATGTATTATTATATTACGGAATAAGGTATGTTCAAGAGTCAAGTAGGAATTTCCAATACTGGAAGCAGTGGGCTTCCTCCCGCATTGTTCAACAGTAGTCCGATATGCAAATATATGCGTTGTTTAAATGTTTAATATATCTTTTGTTTTAATATAATATAGTTGAATATTGTTTTGTGTTATATGTGCTAGTTCACCTGGTGGGATGAGGGTTGCATCGTTCACGAGAAAGACGAGAAATGTGTCTTTCAACAGTTACGTGGAGCGTAGTCCTGAGAGTCACTCTCCCTACAACAGAAATGAGTTCAGGTTAACTCCTGAAAGCAAAGGCTGTCAGGCATACAGCTAACTATGTTGTTCCACTCAGGGTTGAAATTACGGGCAGTGAAATTTTTACTTTGCACTTGTCTAGGTGCTTTCGTGATCTGAAAAGGATATAACTTAGGCCTAAATTTTGGATTATTTGTTCATAAGGGCAGTGCTTTCCCGTCTGAGCCACTCAGCCCAGCGGCATTCTGTTTCGTTAGGGATTATAAATAAATGTAGTGTTGCGAAAGAGTTATGCCATTCTTTCGTTGATTATAATTTATAAACAAATGCTGGGGCTGTGCCTTAATTAAGGCCACGGCCGCTTCCTTCCCACTCCTAGCCCTCTCCTGTCCCATCGTCGCCATAAGACCTCTCTGTGTCGGTGCGACGTAAAGCAACTAGAAAAAAAAAGATGTTGGTTGAACCACTTGGTTAATTTGTCTTACAGTATATGGTCAGTAAGCGGGAATGGAATCCTTTCTCTGTCAGCCATTTTAAAATTGTCAGACTTTCTTACGTGCCCACAGGTTTCTCCAGCGCTAATCACACATGGATTCCTGTCAACGGCAACTACCCCACTGTTAATGTTGAGATGGAGGAGCGAGCCGATTGGAGTCACATGAAGTTGTATCGGGCTCTGGTCGAATCGCGCAGCACTGAGGCTGTTATGAACGGTGAAACGGAGTTGAAGTTACTGGGAGACCATGTATTCACGTATACCAGGTGAGTACAGCCCCGTTCTAGCCCTAAACTTCAATGAGCAGCTATTTAACACACATCAATAAAATGATCAACTTTGGAGTGTTGTGATGTTGCAAACAATAATCCATAGAGATTATTTAATTTCTCTAGTGGTTTAACGTCGCAGGAATGCGAAAGGATCAGAACTGGAAAGGTTGCTACCATATTCTCAGTTGAGGTACAGCCCTAGCATTTGGCTGGTGTGAAAATCAGAAACCACGGAATACTGGAGGTCATAGCAGCTAAGCGGGCGGGAGGACTGTGGGTACTGTGCGAAGAGAGAAGAGTACGAGGGTCATTCCATAAGTCACGACAACTGTGTTGTATTGTACCCTTTCTTACCGATAGTCAACATCGGCCTCTGGCTCTTGCAAATGTAGAATCTTCTATTCTCAGGGGGTTCCGTGCTCTTCGGTCACTTGTTGACATAATCGACGGGTAGCTTAATGAAATCTAATTACTACTTGAAATAAAATTTAAGAAGTAGGCTAAAATGGAATTAAAGGGAGAATTCACTCATTGAAAAATGACAAAACATCAGGAGACATCAAATTAATGCAGAACTATAAAAAATGCAGGAGAAAATGTAATCACAAAACTCAAAGAAATTATGCATTAAATCTGGCGAAATGAAAAAATCCCTGCAGAATGGAAGATGGCGAGTACACAGTACAAAAAAGGAAGCAAGACAGACTCCAACAATTATCGTGGAATTTTACTGCTGTCAATAGCCTTTAAAATTCTATCCCAAGCTCGCTTGAAACGTGCAGAATCTCAACTGGATCCAGAAATCGGCGAATATCAAGGTGGATTCAGAAAAGGATGATCATGCGTAGAGCAAATTTTAAATCTAAAAACTCTATGAAATATTTCCAGTTCATCAAACAAGAATGATGTCATTACATTCGTCGACTTCAGAAAGGCATACGATAGTAGGAAAGCTGATCAATAAAGACTGAGACTGGTTTATTTCAGAGATGTTTATTACTCCATTTCAATGTTTACAATATCGTTTTCAAGGTAGTCCCCTCCTACTTCAAAGCACTGTTTTTACAGCGTCTCTGCCAGTCCTTGAACACATGCTGCAGACTATTCTTTGTCAGGTTCTTGAGAATCGCTCTCTTTATCGCTTCAGATTTCTCAAATCGAATTTGCCTTTAGTGATGGGAATAAAGAAAAATCACGGAGTGTAAGATCAGGGCTATAAGGTGGATGCGGTACACAGGTAATGTTGAATCGAGCCAGAAACTGCATGACTTAATTGGCGACGTGAGACCGTGTATTGTCATGATGAAGTCGCCACCCAGTCCGAGAAAGCTCTGGTCGTTCCTTTGCAATGTGCTTCCTCATTGTAGCCAATACTGACGTGTAGTATGCTGCTGTAACAGTAGTGTGAGGGGAAGTGCATGCTGGTAAATCATTGTCTGGTATGCGAAATGCACGAAGCGTCTACAAAATAGAGCATTACTGCCAACCTACCGAGTAGTATAAGTGAACAGTTCGGCAGCAACCTCCCCCTCAGGCGCTCGGGAGAGCCCCCACCTCATTGACTGCGCTGGTTAAGAGAGCGAGCCTAACCTCACATCCGCCATCTTGGAGGGGCTTAACCTAACTTTTAACGCGTAAGAGAGCAAGCCTAACCTAATGGAGGGGCCAAACCTCCGTTTTACGGCCGGATGCCTTTCCTGACGCCTAAGAGAGCGAACTTATCCTCACATCCACCATCTTGGGGGCTTAACCTAAGTTTTCACGCACAAGAAACCAAGCCCAACCTCATGGAAGGGCCTAACCACAGTTTTACGGCCGGATGCCCTTCCTGACGCTATCTTGAGTAGTAGGGGAATGGGTATTCTCGAGACGTTATTTGAGTAGTAGGGCAATGGAGATTAGCATAAGAGAGCACACTTAACCTCATGGAGGTGCCTAACCTCAGTTTTACGGCCGAATGCCCTTCCCGACGCCAATTTCACAAGATGGCGGCTATATACAGCTCCTTATGAGATGGCTTAAGGGCTCTTGCGCAAGATGGCGGCCGCAAGATGGCTGCTATACATAGGCTCTTATGAGACGCTCTATGGACGCTTGCGCAAGATGATGGCTATCTAATTCTACAAGATGGGGGCTATACACAGCTTCTTATGAGACGGCTCAAGGGAGCTTGCGCAAGATGGCAGCTATGTATTTGAACAAGATGGCTGCTATACATAGGCTGTTATGAGAACCCCTAGGGACGCTTGCGCAAGATGGTGGCTGCTCTTATGAAGGAAGCTAGATTATAGGCTACTGCACAAGATGGCGGCTGCTGTTATGAATATCCTTATGCATGCGGTGGAGGGCGATTTGAAATTCCACGTGCTCTTGTTTGTAAACAAAGCCACGTGATTCTTGACAGCGGCCATCTTTAATCAACAGAGCATCGTGCTGCCATCTTTATCCACTACCTTAGGTACGTGGTAGCGGGCAATTTGAAAAAATTCCACGTGCTTTCTTGACAGCGGCTATCTTTAATCAACAGAACATCGTGCTACCATCTTCAGCTACTACCTTTGAAATGTGGTGGCGGGCAATTTGAAAAATCCACGTGCTTTTTTGACAGCTGACAGTCGCTATCTTTAACTACATGCACATGGCTTACTACTACTATCTTGACTGAAGTAAACTTTATAGCGTGGAATTTAACAGGACAAGCAAGCAAGCTGCGCTGCTTACGATCATAGTTATAAAGCAAGCTGCCCTTCTCAGCATACTTACCGAGCTGCCCTTCTCAACATACTATTATCTTAGTTTTTTAAACCAAGATGCTGTTAGAGATGCCGGCTATGGGTGATTGCACAAGATGGTGGCGACGGCTTAGGGGCCGAAAGCGCAAGATTGTGGCTATACACAGGCTCTTATGGAGAAAGCTAGCTTAGAGGCTACTGCACAAGATGGCGGCTGCTGTTATGAAGAAAGCTAGCTTAGAGTCTATTACACAAGATGGCGGCAATACATTGGCTGTTATGGCCTTCGTCTCTGTTAAGGCTTATCTCTATCGAACAAGTTCAAACACGCATCGCGAAGGCTAGTGTGAGCACGTGTTTTTAACCTGCAGCGATGACGTCGTCATAGTTGTGCATGTTTAGACTTGATCGTGTTCTCAATAATGAGTAGGTGTAAGGAGGCAAAGGAATGCAGTAAATACAACATTTTGAATGCAATAAAGTAGGTATTTACAATGTACTACAATAGTGTTCGTTTTGCTGCTGACAAGGTTGCTATGCTTCTTAACAACGTTTTGCAAAGAGGTAGCATGCTTCCGAAATTGTAATGTCTCCTGCAACATTCAAATTAAACAAAACATTTAGAAATATATTATACTAAGTATGTTATGCTTTACAAAAGAGATAATGCACTTTTCACCTTGTTGTTATTCATGTGGTTTATTCCTTTTCTGAATCATCGTCATCAGGTACTGGAAAACGTTCATCCATACACTGTGTACAGTGTTCAATCCTCGGATTTGGTTCATCCCAAACATCATCACCATTTTCCCCTCGATGCTTGTAATGACGCTGACAGGTTCTGCATAAAGCTACATCGATTGACATCTTACTGTGTAGAGGAAGGATGTCCCAAAAACCATGTACGTAAGGGGCCGCGTACGTAGATAATAGTCCTGGCGGTAAGTATTGAATGAGATGTTCTGGCATTTCTAATGAGGTTCTATGTTTATAGAACATCTTAATAGCCTCACTTACCCGTGTGAGATAAATAAGATGTTGCGTATGAGCACGCAAAAAGCATGCACATTTACAGTTTTGTTTGTTGTACTCTTTCTGTTCCATAGCGTACGATGTCGAAGCACACACTAATGTTGCAGCTGTGTTAGCAGGAATGTTTTCAGATGTTTCAAATTCTAAACGAGATTCTTTTATAGATTCTTCATGATAAGAGCAGTCTATAGCTACAATCGGTGCTTTATTTTTAAATTATTGAGGCGAAAATAGCAGACGATTTTCTTTCTGATAATATGATGATTGGAATTTACAAAACATGTCATAGAGCATCCCAGATTTATTTTTCTCTCAAAGTTAATGTCTATGTTTTCGTAGGGATACGCAATTCCGATGAGATATAGTCTAACATGTCTTTATTTACAGTGATCAAACAGTGAGCTATCTTTTTCGTGATTGAATTTACGATTGGTTTGAAATCCAAAAATAATATACAGGGGCGTCTCAGTAAAACGTGATTTTTAACAGGCCAGCTATGCTAATATGTAGGTGGTAACACAGGATACTCATGCAGCTCCCAACTTCGAAAACGTATAGGTAATGGTGCATCATTTTCTACAATCTTCAGCAATCGAAGTTTTTCACGATCGGATAAGGTTACATGCGGAATCCTCCACAAAATACGATGAAGTGTAATTTTCGATTCCACTGGTTTTTCTGCTGCTTTGAGAGAATTGTAATCACTTCGATCACGGATCAGAATAAGCTCTTGTTTTGCGTTGATTATAATACGTGTAAAGTCTTCTGCGAAGCCAAAAATATGTTTCAGTGATAACATACCCGTAAAAGTTCCATCTTCATTAATCATCCAGTTGTTAGTAGCTTTTGCACACCATCCTGCCATCCGCAAAAGATTACTTTCTTCATCACAAAAAGAAGGGTAGAGTTTCATCGCACTTGTAATACCAACATTCTTCGTTCTATCTATTTCGACATTGTTTACTTCATATCGCGCTTCAGAAAAGAGAAAAGCTAGAGCATGTTTGTTTAGTTGTGATGTGTTTGGTCCGATTCCGTCTGACTTATCTAGTCGTCCTTCAACATAGAAATAGCTTTCATGTGGTAAGGGGTATACATCTTGCTGATTAATAATAAAGTGAATTTCATCATTGTTATTTAATCCAAACGTAAAAGGTTGATAGGAATGAAGCTCACTTCATACTATACCTTCACAAGTTTCTACTGTATTCATAATGTCTAGTTCCTCCATTTTATTGCTGTAGCGCCTAACCTAAATCTTGGAATATCTGTTTATGGTTATCTGTTAACTCGATGAGTCTTCGCAAATATGTAGTACGTCTTCGGAATGTACGCCGTGTTTTATAGTTGTTTTTCATACTGGCTTGAGATGAAGTTTGTAACCTACGTACGCGTGCCGATCTAAATGAATAAGCTACTTATGTTTGTTTACAAGCCTAAGAATAATGTTACTAATGTGTTTTACAGACACAGGATGATAAAGAACTACTGCTGGTTTCTCACGAATAGTATATCCATGTTCCTCTGCAATAATAAAGTCGTGCAGGACGTTCGAAGATTGTAGATTACTATTCAAGTCTGTAATGATATTACAAGTAATGTTCACAGGATAATCATCGAAGAGTGAAGATTCGTAGCGTACGTTCGGTAGGAGCTCCCTTGATGAAAATCCGAGCAATGGTCTAATCGAATCAGGTTGTGATTTGAATACAATATTAAATGATGATTCAATAACACATTTATGTGTAATATTGCTTACAGTGATTGAGAACCTGTAATTATGATTACTAAAACTCTCTTCTCCAAAGTGATCAATTAACGTACTTTCAATATAGTCATGAATATCTTCTACTGAGTAACTGCCTGAGTGTAGCGTTAGCACATACTTATCGTAATAGAACTTGTTTACACCATCACGCACATTATAGATTTTATTGTAGCTATCAAACGATACTAGTCCAAGACGATGTAGCTGATAGTCAAGTTCGATCGGTGGATTAAAATAGACGGTTGTTTCAGGTCCTTCTCCACGTACAGCAAACGTTATTTCACCGATAGTCATCACATGCATACTAACGCTCTTTCTCTACTGTCTGGGTGTGATATAAGAACATAAGACATAATCGTTCGCACATGCGTGTATTAATTTTTTCACACGGTTTTTATTATAAACAATGTTTGCACTGCTTCCGAAATAACGTATGAGCTCAAAGGGAGGAGGTAAGTCTTCATAGCTATCGAAATACCATACTTTAGATATACGTTTTAAATAAGCAACGTAATGAGTTCCAGGTCCGCGACTCTTGTCCAAATTAATTACGGCACTTTCAGGTTCACGTGGGCACGCTGGTACTTATCGCGCATATACACCTCTCGAAAATAACGAAATCCTAGTTGTTTAGCAAACGTAAAAACTTCTTCATGCGCCAGAGCTCGATGTGGCAGTGCATTCAGTAGACTTTTTTGAAGAAATGTAGATGCCAAGCCCTTTTTTGTATGGTACTAGCTTCATGTGTACACCTTTGCCTACCGGGCGAGTTGGCCGTGCGCGTAGAGGCGCTCGGCTGTGAGCTTGCATCCGGGAGATAGTAGGTTCGAATCCCACTATCGGCAGCCCTGAAAATGGTTTTCCGTGGTGTCCCATTTTCACACCAGGCAAATGCTGGGGCTGTACCTTAATTAAGGCCACGTCCGCTTCCTTCCAACTCCCAAGCCTTTCCTATCCCATCGTCGCCATAAGACCTATCTGTGTCGGTGCGACGTAAAGCCCTTAGCAAAAAAACACCTTTGCCTCGTAATGCAATTGCCTCCATCGTCTTGTTATGACGTTCAAACTCTTTCAACTCTTGTTTCGCTTCTTCTACAGCCTTAACAGTTCTTGCTACAGCACTAGCACCGCACAGCAATGACCCTAAAGCTGCTAGGCCAGCAAACAGCGCAGGAAGAAATCCTCCTCGTTTTGGTACAGGAATAATTCGTGCACGATTACTAAACATTGCTCTGCACTTTGGAAAAATTCTCGCTCTTGCTGCGCGTAGTGCCTTAGTAATAGCTACACGCGGATTGTATTCCCCTCGAATAGCTTTTTGTGCAGCCTTTATAACAACTTTCCATCCGACAGTTTTCTTCTGCTTCATGTCGTTTGGATATCGTTGTTTCACCATTCTGCACACGACTTTACTCGTTAAGGGCAAATAATAAACTAACTGTTACCTCTTGTTTTGTTTATATTACTATTGCCCACTTTATGATTCAGTTAACATGAAGATTATAAAGCAGCAAGATACACTACCTGTTAGCGACATTGTGCAACATCGCTTACCTAGTTGTAGTACAACTACAAGAAAACGTCATGGAACGTTGTTTCCTATTATTGTTCGATGTATTATATCAGGCCCGTCGGGATGCGGGAAAACAAATCTTTTACTTACACTCATTACTTCTTTAAATGGTATACGCTTCGAGAATATTTACGTTTTCGCAAAGTCACTCTATCAACCGCTATATACTATTCTACAAACTGTAATGCACGATCTGGTTTAAGATGGAATAAAATATTTTGAATTTAATTCACATGAGCAAATACCATCACCGGACGATGTGCTTCCTAATTCTCTTATGATCTTTGACGATGTCGCAACAGAACAGCAAAACGTTATTCGTGCATTCTTTAGTTTGGGATGTTGATTGCATCCATTTATGCCAAACATATTCTCGTGTGCCTAAGCAGTTGATACGCGACAACGCAAATGTTATTGTACTTTTTCGGCAAGATGAGTGCAACATGCGACATGTGTATGATGATCATGTTAACACTGATATGACATTCAATGACTTTAAACGTATGTGTGCTACATGTTGGTATCACATCGTTAGAGCCTTTTAGTTATTGATAAAGAAAGTGATGTTCAGCATGGACGATATCGCATGGGTTTCGATCATTTTGTATGCATTAACACAGAATTACAGTAACTACTTGGTCAAAACCCATCATCATGTTAACATATAGCAAGGAGATTACAAAGAGTATCATCCAAACTCGAAACAATATTCGACGAAAATTTAACGAGGTTAAACGTATTCAAGCAGACGCGGATTTATTTTTATAAACGCAACTAAGTACACCACTCAAAGAAATTTTTAATTCTACTTCATTGCCGCAGTCAACTTCAAGTGTTGCTTCTATGCAAACGTCATGTGATAAAGAGAAGCATGAAGAAGAAGAGAAGCATAAACAAGAGAAGCAAGATGAGGAAGAGGAGAAGCAAGATAAAGATCAAGAATAGGACAAGGAAGAAGATCTTAGCGATACTTCACCATCTAAGCGTGTTGAGTTTTTTTATTGCTGAAACACCTACTACATCGACGCAAGATCTACCACCTTTGTCTGAGGTTATGATCACGCCAGAGTATCGTAATCAGTTTAGAACTTTTATTCAAGACACCTATGGATCTCTCTTTGCACTTTATATACAAAACATTTTCACAGGGCAAACTGACACCACCTACGGTATTCGCTACGAAGACGACTGTTTCTGGATAGGAAATTCAAATGTTAAGTTTAATACCAACAAACTTATTGTAAAAGGTGTTACCTATAAACCTACGAAAGGACTCTTAGAACTTCTTTTCTCACGAATACCTGACAAGGATATAATTTTACAAGATGATCTTAAAAAATATAAAGCAATACTTTTTGCTACTGACATAACACGACGTAATTACAAGAGAATAGAAGCTGTAAATGCAAATAAGAGTTACAAGTATCGGGAGTTTATTTCTAAGCTGTTTCCGACTGCACGTGGTCTTGATGTTATCTACAAGCCTTTATTGCCGTATGTAGATGTAAGATATTAGAATGATCCAAACTTATTTGTTGAACGATCAGAACTTCTAAGAGCATCCCAAGATGATGGTCACACAGGCCACGAATCAGAAATTCTAGAAATAGAGAGAGAATTACGACATGCCGGTATTATTTTGTAATGGCTCATCAAGAGAAGATCTCCCCTGTAAATGTAAACATTGCACATGAGTTACACAAAGCAGCACGTCACACCTACTGTCGCAGACGCGTTATTACAAGAGGAAAAGGTGATCTCTGGCAAGCAGACTTAGTAGAAATGATTCCATATGCCTCTAGCAATAAGGGGTATAAGTATCTACTTACTGTTATCGATGTGTACTCGAAGTTTGCTTTTGCACAACGTGTGCGTTCTAAGACAGCAGCCCAAGTCAAAGAAGCACTTAAACATATTGTTGAAGAATCGAAACGCTGCCCAAGGCTTCTTCAAACTGATCAAGGTAAAGAGTTTTACAACAAGGATTTTTCTTCTTACCTCAAGTTACTTGGCATTCAACACTACTCTACGTTCAACAATCTCAAGGCAAGTGTTGTAGACTGCTTTAATCTTACACTGAAAACAATGATGTGACGGGAATTTACAGCACAAGGTTCATATCGTTGGATTGATCTGCTACCTAGACTTGTATCTACGTACAACGATACACCTCACCGCACTATCGGAACAAATCCACGTGTTGTTATAAGGAATACACCTCGCCTAGATGCTATTCACCTTGTAATTAAAACTGCTGATCCACGCCGCTATCGCTTTAAAGAAGGTGATTTTGTTCGCATCAGCAAACACAGGTCTATCTTTTGCAAAAGTGTACACTCCCAACTGGAGCACTGAAATTTTTCAAATCAGGAGTGTTAAGTTTGCAAATCCAGTTACGTATTTACTTCGCGATCTCAGAGGACAGCCTATTGAAGGAGGATTCTACATTGAAGAATACCGGGCGAGTTGGCCGTGCGCGTAGAGGCGCGCGGCTGTGAGCTTGAATCCGGGAGATAGTAGGTTCGAATCCCACTATCGGCAGCCATGAAGATGGTTTTCCGTGGTTTCCCATTTTCACACCAGGCAAATGCTGGGGCTGTCCCTTAATTAAGGCCACGGCCGCTTCCTTCCAACTCCTAGGCCTTTCCTATCCCATCGTCGCCATAAGACCTATCTGTGTCGGGGCGACGTAAAGCCCCTAGCAAAACATTGAAGAACTGCAGAAAACAAAATATCCTCATCACTATTTAGTTGAAAGTCTTATTCGACGTCGTGGCAATAAACTGTATGTTAAATGGCTTGGTTTTAATAAGAGCTTTCATTCATGGATTAATAAAGAGGATGCACTTTAAATTTTGTGTGTGTTTTTAACTCTCGATCCTCTACCTCTCCCTTCTTCTAAGTTAGCATTATTACTTATTCGTCTACTAATGTCATTCCACGCCATCTCTCCGCTGACAGCTCGGAACATACCACTTAGTCGAGCAGCTGTAGGATTAATATTAAACAACACCTGTAATATGTTTTGTCAATTCATATTTATGTTAGAATATATACATACATTTTTTCTTCAAGTAAATCTGTTTTATCCTTTCTTTATTTTACTGCCTTTGCCACTACCTAGTAACAGTTTTCCTTTTATTGTACCGACAACAACAAGTGCTCCTATCATCTCAGCAACTGTAGCACTAAGTGACGACACATGCAGCATAGCTTTACGAAGTAGATTTTTATCAGCTGCACGTCTTAGCTCAGGATTGTTTTGTCGATAAGCAAGGTTATGCTCTTTGCAGGCAGCATCTAACATATTAATACCAGGAACAATTCGTGCCAAGCGAACGTCAAGTCGTGTTCTAGGGCCGCAGTACTCATAACTAGGAAGATGAAGCTCGAAGGGAAGAAGATCTATCACTTTATTGATGACCTCATGCCCAGCATGCTTCCTCACCTTTCTCCCAGCACGTTTCTTCGCCTTTTTCTTGTTTACTCTCTTCGCAGCCATGATAAGTGTTTATAAGCGAAGCCAACTCGTTAGTTTTAGGTCCGTGATACAGTTTAATCAGTTGACATGTACAACACTGTCTCACAGAAGGTCTCCTACGTAAACTCACGTGTTCATGATGTAAACTACACGTTTGAAGCTCTGACAAAGCAGGATCTTGTGTCCAATCACGAGGCACCTTATCCCAAATCTTCTTTACAGCATTCGCAGCTACATTAACCAAAAATGCCTTTGGTAATGCATTTAACTCTTCTTCAGTAAAAGTGTTTAGTTTCTTTTTGTATGCATAAAACTTTACGATTGCCTTTTCAACTCCGTTACACTTAGTATCTGTTAGAAATGACATGATGTCTTTACTCTACACATGTTTCTTTCACACTAACGTTATTTCGACATTGCAGTTTACATATGATGTTCACCTCCCGGCATGCACTACAACACAACCAATCAAAGAGCATGCACACATGTTGTAAAGACTGTTTACTTGTTTCTCTACTTTGCTCCTTCGGAAGAGTTTTAAATGAAGGACACCCTAATTCATGCATGTCGATAATTTCACACGATGATGGTAGATAATCACGCAACCATTCCTTCTTTTCACAACCGTTTAAAAAAACAAGACCTGCTCTTGACATATGTGCGTTCATCATTAAAGATAGAAAACGATAAGGTATTCCTGTTTCTTCGCACTGCAAACCTATTTTTGTCAATCCATTGAGTCTGCTTTTTATCTTCATATGTTTGCAAACAGTAAGGGAAAGGTGGACTAAATACTAAACTAACAAGTTTTGGTGCCCACAACACACTGCAATCTAACACAGCCACCTTTTAAAACACAAATTTGTTGCTGTTTACTTTAAAGCCTTGTACATCAACTATTAATGTTCTCGTCATGTTTGCGCTCTACTCTCTATCACTGTATCTCGAAGACTAAAGCTTTCAGTCAACGATCAAGTCTAAACATGCACAACTATGATGACGTCATCACCGCAGGTTAATAGTTCGTGCTTACTCCAGCCTTCGCGATGGATGTTTAAACTTGTTCGATAGAACTATGCCTTAACAGAGGAGAAGGCCATAACAGCCCATGTATAGCCGCCATCTTGTGTAGTAGCCTCTAAGCTAGCTTTCATCATAACACCAGCCGCCATCTTGTGCAGTGGCAGCTAAGCTAGCTTTCTCCATAAGAGCCTGTGTATAGCCGCCATCTTGCGCAATCGCCCCTATGTTGTCTCATAAGAGCCCATGTATAGCCGCCATTTTGCGCAATCGCCCATGGATGGCATCTCTAACAGCATCTTAGTTTAAAAACTAAGTTGATAGTGTGTTGAAAAGGGCAGCTTGCTTTATGACTATGATCGTAATAAGGGCAGTTTGTTTACTTGCGGCGTGGCTAAGTCCCGCCCTATAATGTTTTACTTCCGTCAAGGTAGTAGTAGTAAGCCATGTGCATGTAGTTAAAGATGGCGGCTGACAGTTGTCAAAATATCACGGGGAATTTGGCAAATTGCCCGCCACCACATTTCGAAGGTAGTAGCTAATGATGGCGGCACGATGCTCTGTTGATTAAAGATGGCCGCTGTCAAAATTCACGTGGTTTTGTTTACAAACAAGAGTATGTGGAATTTCAAATTACCCTCCACCACATGCATAAGGATCTTCATAACAGCAGCCGCCATCTTGTGCAGTAGCCTCTAAGCTAGCTTTCTTCATAAGAGCCCATGTATAGCCACCATCTTGCGCAAGCATCCGTAGGGCGTCTCATAAGAGCCTATGTATAGCCGTCATCTTGTGCGAGCACCCCTAGGCCATCTCATAAGAAGCTATGTATAGTCGCCATTTTGTAGAATTAGATAGGCGCCATCTTGCGCAAGCGTCCCTACGGCGTCTCATAAGAACCTATGTATAACAGCCATCTTCCGACCGCCATCTTGCGCAAGCGCCCTTAAGCCGTCTCAAAAGGAGCTGTGTATAGCGCCGTCTTGTAGAATTGGATAACCGCCATCTTGCCCAATCGTCCGTAAGCCGTCTCATAAGAGTCTAAGTATAGCAGCAATCTTGCGGGCACCATCTTGCGCAAGCGCTCTTAACACGCCTCATAAGGAGCTGTGTATAGCCGCCATCTTGTGCAATTGGCGTCGGGAAGGGCATCCGACCGTAAAACTGAGGTTAGGCCCTTGCATGAGGTTAGGCTTGCTGTCTTGCACGTGAAAGTAAGGCTAAGCCCCTCCAAGATGGTGGATGTGAGGTTAAGCTCGCTTTCGGGTGTCAGGAAGGTGATCCGGCCGTAAAACTGAGGTTAGGCACCTCCATGAGGTAGGCTTGTGCTCTTACGAGTAAAAAGTTAGGTTAAGCCCCCTACAAGATGGTGGATGTGAGTTTAAGCATGCAGTCTTAGCCAGCGCAGTCAATGAGGTGGAAGCCTCACCCGAGAGCCTGAGGGGGAGGTGGCTGCGGAACTGTCCTCTTATACTACTCAACCGATACGAGAGTGCTGCCACCTACGGACATTATACATAAAAACCCGCTCTTTTCAAATATGGTTAGACTCGCCGAAGAAGGAATGCTTCTTGCTCTCTTTTCGCCCTTAGTATATCTGGGCTTTTGGTGCGCGAAAAGTGGAAAAAATTCCATGACATTACACAATTTCATTATACCACGGGTATCATTTCCGGATTTGGTATTCCTAATGTTCAGAAAAATTCGAGGAATATGAATCTCTTGATTTTATAATTTTAATTCGCCTCTAAATGGTCTAAACCACTGAAGCGTGATTGAAGAAATACTTTTCCCCCTCCAATACGACATAGACGTGTAGCTTCGTATCTTCCCACGGTCTAGCACAATCTTTCCATTTTTGGCCAGAAGAGATTTGATTACATGACAATTCCTTTAAATTTACTGGTCGTTTCACTGTACCAATCCAAGTTAATTTTTTTTTGCTAGGGCCTTTACGTCGCACCGACACAGATAGGTCTTATGGCGACGATGGGATAGGAAAGGCCTAGGAGTTGGAAGGAAGCGGCCGTGGTCTTAATTAAGGTACAGCCTCAGCATTTGCCTGGTGTGAAAATGGGAAACCACGGAAAACCATCTTCAGGGCTGCCGATAGTGGGATTCGAACCTACTATCTCCCGGATACAAATCCAAGTTAAAATTTAACTCTAGATAATTATCTAATTTTAGAAATTAGCCATGAATATGCTCGAATCCATCCGAAACTCTCCCCTAGGATCTTGCATATCTGCATTCCTTTCTTGTCCAAAGAGATTGCAATTCAAATTCAGCGCTCTTGTCTCGTGGGTAAGAAACATGAAGAACACACTGGGTGCTCATCAAGTTGTGATGAGAAAAGGATGCTCCTTCCACAACAACGTATCCCGCGGATAGGTTGGCTAGTAAATTTGGGTATCCCTTTCGATGACTGTGAATGATGGGTTCAGTTTCTTCCGATAAAACTCGAGCAACGTGTATCCTCTTGATACATTTAAAAGCGACTGAAATATGCATCTGAATGTTAGCTCCAAGTCGGGTCTTGACAAGGGGTTTCAGTGGCAAGAAGCAATCGAAAAATGTATTATTATTACTTTTTTGTCTCATCGACACAGATAGGTCTTATGCCGACGATGGGACAGGAAAGGGGTAGGAGTGGGAAGGAATCGGCTGTGGCCTCGATGAAGATAGAGCCCCAGCATTTGCCTGGTGTGAAAACGGGAAACCACGGAAAATCATCTTCACGCCTGTGACAGTTGAGATCGAATCCACTATGTTCCCGAATGCAAGCTGACAAGTACATAATCGAAAACAAGCTACACAGAAAAACCATATGTGAATTATTCTTGGACAGCCCTACGTCTGCCTTCTGTTACTTACCTTTTCGTAACGGTCAACAGGGTCTGTGGATGAGTGGAGACGCGACGTCAACTCTGCGACATTTCAACAATCGCAACTACTCCATGTTAGAAGGCCTCTGCAGTTTGATACCACTTAACGCTTCTCTCAGCTCTGCATGATACTGACGTGCATTTGTGGTTCAGAGAAGTTCTGTTTTCACGTCTGATCGCTGTTCGGCCTTACTTATTCATATCTTAGAGCGTAGCACACTAACATTTTTGCGAGTTGTTAACCAGCCACCAGTACACACAGACGCTATCAGACGATGGCGTTCAGTAGAATGTGACACAGGTTTTCAAATGTATACACTGAACTTGCAGTGCTCCCACATGTTCGGAAGATACAAAACGTTTACCATGATCTATGAAACGCTGCGAAGTAATAACGAGCGAAGGAAGAATGATTGGTAAATATCAGGAACACCTTATGTTGTCATGTACACTGCAATATATGAATCATGTTATCCGGTAACTAACTAATTACACTTAAGAAAATGGAAATTGCAAGATATGGAACGATGCCATGTAGGTATGTAAACGATCAAAGTTTCAGACCCATTGGATTGTTGCTACAGGTCTCCCCACGTGATTGGTCGCGGAGGAATCAACTCCAGTATACGGACTCTGGTGTAGCGCAGTTGACTTGCAGTCTGTGCGGTGAAGTGTTCCCCGTCAAACATGTCTCGACGACAGAGAAGAGCACGCTATCAACAACTGTCGCCGTTTGAGAGGGGTCGGATAATTGGGCTATGTGAGGCTGGGTTATCGCTAAGGACTGTAGCTGCACGTGTTGGCCGACAGGCATCTACGGTACAACGTGTATGGCAGCAGTGGTCAAATCAAGGTACCCACACTCGTAGACCTGGCACAGGCCCAGCGTGACAGACAACTGTGAGAGAGGATCGCCGCATCATTCGGATGGCCCGCATGGAATCCCATGCAACAGCAGCGCAAATTCGAGCAGCTGTGGCACCCCACGTTACACAACAAACAGTTGGTAATCGCCTGCGTGCAGCTGGCTTACGAGCCCGTGTCCCTACAGAAGTTGTTCCATTGACACCACAACAGCGACGTGTAAGGCTGGCCTGGTGCCGAGAAGGATCGACGTGGGTCGACGAATCCATAGGGTCGTCTTTAGTGAAGAATCGCGCTTCTGTCTTGCCCGCAGTGATCGCCGGAATCGTGTGCGCCGACATAATGGGTAGAGGGGCCGCCCAGATCTTATTGTCAAGAGGCACACGGGGCCAACACCAAGCATTATGGTCTGGGGAGCTATTGGCTTTAATGTGAAATCACAATTAGTGCTTGTTGAGGGCACTATGACTGCTCGACAGTACGTTGATAGGGTACTCAATCCAGTGGTTGTCCCTATGATGGCGAACATTGCTAATGGGATATTTCAACAGGACAATGCCCTGGTTCACACTGCACGCATCTTCAGAGAAGCTCTCCACGACATCACAACCTTAGAATGGCCCGCCAGATCCCCGGACCTCAGTTCTATTGAGCATGTGTGGGACATGATGGGTCGACAACTGGCCAACCGTCCTCAGCCACCCACAACTCTGGAACTACTGACCCGTGCAGTGCAGCAAGCATGGGCCACAATTCCTCAGGAAGCGATCCAGGGCTTTATTGACTCCATGCCTCGACGAATTCATCAACTCGTGGTGGGCATATCCTGTAGTGATTGTTGTCCAAACTTGCGGTCAGAGGGACCTGGAAGTGTAATCATCGAATCACAACCTAACCCTCGTCCAGCATGTTCAATTGCAGTAATGTAGCGCCACTCGTTATGGGTGTTGCAATTTCCATTTTCTTCAGTGTAAATAATAGTCTGAGGGTTGTCTGGTTGTCTATTATCAAACACGCCTGTTCTTATAATGCAGTCAGGTTTGAATTCAATTCTATGTTTATTCGGTTGATGAGAAAGTATCCTCGTCTTCTATCTGCAACATTATCACTGCGGTCAATAGAAATCTTCCGGTAACCATCATATATCACTCACTACGCGCATTTCTACATGGAGAACTTGTTCATGTAACCATACTTGCACGGAGCCTGATATTTTCTTCGGTGCGATTTTCAAAAATAACTAGGTTATACCAGACCTGTTCAAGAAGACAGATAATTCATGAATTTAAAAACAAAATATTGCAAGGCATGTATACAGGGTTATTCACCTAACATGTTACACAGAAATAACTTCTAAACCGTTAAAGATATCGACATTCTGTTTTTATATTCATACATGGTACCCAGGGACTTGTAAAACAACGTGCTACTTAATCTCATGAGGTGATTAATAACCGAGATATTGATACTAACTCCATATTTTTAAATGGAACGGCACGCATTCATACAGCTGGCCTAAAAGATCAACTGCGTACAAGTTCAAATATGTAAGTATTTTCAAAATCGGACAATTACTTTTTGAGATATAAATATGAACAGCATGCACGGTTTTGCTGCCGCATCAGACGGCGTGAAGTCGGGCAAGGACATATTGCTACAGTGCGTGAATGCCAAGTTTTCTCATTTGACTCCCTTACAGGGAATATCCACAGTTTGTGTATTAAGCAGCCGTAATACACACACAGTACAAGAACACAGTGTAATTAAGACACATTTGTCAGTCAAGGAATGCATCTGATCGTCGTTCCTCTCGTCTGTTAGTCTGTATTACGGGCCGATAAAGTTAGCTTTTAGGCCCCTTTAAACACCAAGCAGTCTGTATAACGTTTTTGTTATTTAAGATGCGCGAAGATACAACGCTGCCGCCCTACGGTCGTGCATTCCTTTACTCATATTGTAAATGGAATGAAATGCTGAACGAATGAAATAATACACCCAACGGCTTGATTGCGGTAAATGTTCAAAATGCGCCCTGCCCCTTCCCCACCTTTTCTACTTCGATGCCCATTTCGCAATGGCGTAGTAGTGACTTTTGGACTTTGTTCAGTATGTGTGATGTGGCAGGAACGACCTGAAAAGCTGCCTGAATCTGGTACAAGTTCATATTATGTTTCTACGGAGCTCGAATAAACTAAAATCTTCACGTAATCTCACAAGAAAACATCCATGGGAGTTAAATCGGCCGACCGCGAAGGCCATTTAACTGGCTCACCACGACCTACGAGCTCCATGAATAGTGATTGTTTATGAGCTGCGTGACACGACGAGTGAAGTACGGTGGAGAGCCATCATGAGACAGACACATTCACTGCCGAATATTCAGAGGAACTTCTTCTAATAATCCAGGCAGTGATTCTACCAAGAACCGGTAGTATTCCTCACCGTTCAGGTGAGGAGGAAGGATGGTACGGTCCAAGTAAATAGTCACCAACAATGTCGGCCGAAACACTAAAACGATGATAATTTTTATTTTTGTAGTGGTTTAACGTCGCATTAACATATTGAAATCTTTGGCGACGCAAGGATGGGAAAGCACTAGGATTGTGCCGGTAGCGGCCGTGGCCTTAATTAAGGTACAGACCCAGCATTTGCCTGGGGTGAAAATCGGGACCACAGAAAACCATCTTCTGCTGAAACGTGCTCACTACTGGCACATGTGGGTTTTCTTCCTCCATAAAATGCCGATTTATGGAGCTTATCACGCATTCTCTTGAAATATAGCTTCATCCGTGGAAAGACGTGTGGAAGATTTTCGCAGTTGTTTAAGACCCACCTTGCAGAGGTTAGACATTGTGGGTAATCCAGCGGTGTTAGATCTTGAACCGATTGATATCGATAAGGGTGCACCAATTGTTGATCCTTCCATACCCTGCAAACCATCATTGTAATATTTTCTTCCTATGGAATTGCTTGTTGTACTCTTGTTGTTGCAGTTGTTGTTGTTCTTGTTGTAAGTTATAGTTTAAATTTTTAAATACTTTAGGTACGTGTGTATTTGTATATGATGGTGTGTTAATGTCAAGCTAGTAGTAAGCTCAGAGTATAGTATTGTAAGCCGTAGTGTTAAGCACTAAAATACTTAAGTTGTGTGTGAAATTGTATATGATGATGCTGGATTTAGAATTTTATACTACTAGTATTTCTTGTAATATTTTCTTTCCATGGAATTTCTTGTTGTACTCTTGTAGTAGTTGTTGTTCTTGTCGGGTAATTATGTTTAAACTTTACTATCACAGTACTCTAAATGATCATTGCCACGGGGATATTTCCGAATTGCGATGTATTTGTTGTTGTTAATAATAATAATAATAATAATAATAATAATAATAATAATAATAATATGAGAAGCGTCAACATTCCCTGCGGCAGACCTCGGGTATTTATTCTAAGGTTGTTTCATCAAACTATGGGCTCCGTATCGATGTCGCTCTGCCAGTGTCGAGGATATGAGGCTCGCAGTCACCTGTCATTGGACAACAAGGTTCAATGATGAGGTTGGCGGCGATTAGGGTGCCGGACGCCACAAATCCGTGTGGCTTCTTTCCCGTTGCCATTCACAGCCCCATAGGTTAGTTGCACATCACCAGTTTCATAGTTGTTGTACCGAAATGGAGCCATTATCTTAGTAATTTCTGTTGCAAACTTAGTAGCCATTCTGTGTAGAAAAAAGCAACATAAAAAGAAAAGCTGCCTTCTGGGCCTGGGAAACGACTGCTCGAAACGGACGAGAAGCTTATGCATTCGCACTGAGCATTATCTCTGTCTCCATTTATCATACACAGCACTTTCCCTCCCTTCTCTTACCTCCTCTGAAGCCTAGCAGCGGGCAGCAGCTTGCGCTCTGGCACAGAAAATACAGTGAGTTCGTCAATTTGAATCGCGCGCCCGGAAGTAACGGAGTAACCTCATTTTCTCAGAACGAAACACAACTCTCCTCCAATCCAATTGCGCAGTCATTCTTTACATAACACAAAGAGTACCGTGATTGTTTGTCGGTATAATTAAGTTACACTTTTGCATACATTAACAGAACTTACGCAAACGTTAAAGATATTCAGATACCGGGCGATACTGTAATTTTTCGAAGTGACGTTGGTTGAAGCCTCCATCCTGCATCATGCAACATCACGGTGGGATCATAACCATGCTTATTTACACGCCTAGAGGATTAGATACTACTGAGATTTCTAATTTAGTTGGTCGATCATGTAATTTACCACAAAACACTTAAATCAAATGATTAAATCTTTTCCTCTCAAGAACAGTTTAAAAGAAATTTCAAGAAAATTTGTGCCTATCTCATTCTGCCTTCGAGCACGCCAACTGATATGCGCTTTGGCGGCGCTTGTCTGAGTATGTGAGCCAGATCTCATGGGCACCGATTTTTGACATAAGACACTGAAAAAAAAACTGTTTTGCTTGGGTTTGTGGGTTTTATATGTGTTATTAAGAACTGAGAGTGTGTCAGTTGGCGCGTGACGCAACGCAACGCAACGCTTCAAATACATCCACTAGAGTGCAGCATCTAACAAGAATATCCGGACTGCTTTATATTTCAGCCACTAGCATTTAGCAACTTCAACGTAAACATCACCCAGTCTAACCAATATAGTGTGCCCTTTTCAAGGCACCCAATGTGGTGGTCTTCTTTCTTGATATGTGCGCCGGCTGCTCCTGCAAATAATGACATTTAAAAATACCTACCGCCTCATGTAGACTGTTCTCCTCAGGCGTGGTGCGTTCTTGGATCCCTCGGGTTGATGGGCCACAGGTCGATCGGGGGTGAGGAAATGAAAGATGGGGTAAACTAAACTATTAAATGACGGTACCCAAAGACTGAATTTAAATTTAAATAAATAAAATGGTTTATTTAACAAAATTTGCAAAGTGTAAAATGAAAGTAAAATGTTGTAAAATAAAATAATATGAAATGCAATTAAAATTTAAAACAATTAAAAGATGTGCATTACAATAAGTTAATTATCTGCCTTAATAAATTTCGACTGAAGGTCGATTAAATTTAAATATTCTGGATTACATCGAACCACGATGACGTGACCACATTTAAAACTCTGGTCAGAAATACAGCCTCATTTGAATAAATGATTTGCAATACCTTGGAAAATGTCCTCTCAAAATAAATTTGAGTAATTAATTAGTTGATTTGTTAATTCATCAAATTGACATTGACTTTGAGGTGTCTATCAAATATTTAACCCATATTCAAATTCAGTTGGGAAACACCCAACTCTAAAATAATAATAGAATGCACTAACCATGTGTAACAATAAAAGAAGAGAGAAAAAACCATGAACATGGTACTTTATCCGTTATATAACCTTTGCCACATACTTAAGCTACTCGTGGCTAAAACAAGAAAGTTTATTGAACCAAAAACCTGAGTGCTACCATCACTCATTTAATTAGTTAAACCTTACTTATTTAACTGTGATAGTCTGGACGCTTAAAATACTTAAATTTATTAGGCCAAGTGCCTCAAGTTTACATCTCAAATGAAAGCGATCCCTTTACATCGTTAACCTTACCTAGTTTGCTGCTGCCTGCATTTTTATTGCGAATGCATACTCGTGTGGTACCAACTCTAGATGGAGGCAGATTCCATCTTATTTATGTAACTCATTTGCGGCACTTGTGATACAACTGCTTATTAAAGATCGCTTCATTTGCTTAACTGAAATGTAGTGGATTTCTAAGGCTTGGTGATTACTAACGGTCTTCTGGTGTGAGCATACCACTACTGTGGTTTTGACTATGAACTAATCGATGATCTATTACCCTAACACATGAAATCTTATTTACATAAATGAACATGTCAATGGAGAAACACTGCTCCCAAGAAATAATGAAATTAAAATAACCTGACTACACCTATTTTATTTACATAAATTAAATACAAACACTATTCACGTATCACCAGATTCTAAAATAATACGGTGACAAAATATATGCAAAGAAAGGATATTATAACAAAAATCCAGATCCCAAAAATCGCTGCCTAATAAAATTTTAAAATAAAAAATGCGCAATATCGAAATATAAAATATTACCCTGATCCAAGTAGCAGAATTATGTGAATTTGATGGCAATCTTCTAACCTCAGACGAAAAATGTCTGGCCATGACACTATTCAATCTTTACGGACAATAATTATTGGTATTACATGTCATCAATGATTATACATGAATGTCGAAACACACATTGATCGGTCGCTCTGTTCACAATTCACCTCGGACTCCAACTTGCATATTTCCGAGCATCTGTTTTCCCTGGAAACTATTTGAAGCAATACAGGCTTTTCACCTACAACCATCACACATGTCGTCGCATATTTAACACTCTCGGTTAAATTATTCATCTCTCAATTCTATTTATTCATCAATATTCTCACCGGGCGAGTTGGCCGTGCGCGTAGAGGCGCGCAGCTGTGAGCTTGCATCCGGGAGATAGTAGGTTCGAATCCCACTATCGGCAGCCCTGAAAATGGTTTTCCGTGGTTTCCCATTTTCACACCAGGCAAATGCTGGAGCTGTACCTTAATTAAGGCCACGGCCGCTTCCTTCCAACTCCTAGGCCCTTCCTATCCCATCGTCGCCATAAGACCTATCTGTGTCGGTGCGACGTAAAGCCCTAGCAGTGTTTCTCCATTGACATGTTCATTTATGTAAATAAGATTTCATGTGTTAGGGTAATAGATCATCGTAACTCATCGTACGGCCTCGCTCGTATCAGGCGGGCGAAATAACTGTGTCGTTCACATCTCCATTTTTTACGACATTATTCATGACATGTTCCAAATATCACATTTTCCATTTTTCAACGCAGATCATCAGGGATATTACTATTACTTTGCTCGTTATTTTGATCATCTACCGTTTCACACATTATGAAATATTAGAGCTAACTTATCAATGGCTTCCTGTCACTAATTATTTAACTGAAATAACGAGATTGCCTCTCAAAATCACGGCTATCGAAATGTGTAACCACTTTTACATAAAGAAATTAAATTTTGCGTATCAACCATATCGTCGCTAAGTACAAAGTATGAGAGCTACCGGAAACGGTCATCTGAATAATGATTACATAACATGAAATAATAAACTGGATGCGCTAATAGCAAAAGTGAACATTTAAACTAACATGGCGGTATCTACAAAATCAAAACGTCAACAAAATAACACTCATTACCATTGTTATTATTATTATTATTATTATTATTATTATTATTATTATTACGATCATGATTTTTATAATTACTATCATTGTGACACTATGGCATTTATATTCCGAGTCATCAAATATAATCGTCGTAGTCTCACGTTTAACTCAAAAATGAAAATGATATCAAACTATAATTAATACCATCCGACACGTGAATTATTTACAATCCTATCTAAAATTCTAAACTACATTTTTGATCATCGGTTGTTCATAGTCCTACATATTTACATATTTATATTCTGCTCATTTACCTTATTTGTGCTGGAGGCAGGTCGGATCACCCTCCGGCCTCCGTCATGATGAATTTAGTACTCCATCTTCAAGCTGATGTGGTTATCCGAGATGTCACACGCACAAACTTGATGCATTTTTACGATAGCGTTGCACACGTCTGCATTTATATTAGCACTCGCATTTTAACACTCCTATGAAGATTATTCAATGACACTGCATTGAGCATCTGACGTGAAGTTGAAAGTCTGGACTCCGCTACCTGCCTAGCCTCCTACTGTCGTCTCTCTCACCCCTCTCAGTTTGTTTGTGTAAAGGATTATTAGTTATTCACCTTCTCTGACCATAACACTGGACTCAAGGTCTTAGTGCCGCAGCATTCCACTAGCGAAAACAAAGTCCTTCTCCCTGTAACTGGCTTGACTAATTCTGCTCCCAAATATCTTACTTGCAATAATAGTTCTATGAAAGTGTGGAAAAAAGTTAAATGTAATGTTCTCGATGATATTTGGAGAATTTTTATAATAATCGTCCTCCAAATATGACTTTTCCACGAAATATACAAGCTACACATGAACTAGGGAAAATGTTATGCAGCTACGTGTTACGAAGAGGTTCATTGTCCATCTCGGTCCTAGCATGTTATAAGTTCATTCAAGGCAAGTGTTGAGAATATAACTATCATTGTCATCTGTTAATTTAATTGCCTGATTATCTCTGCATAAACTAAAGTTGAATAAAAGTTTGTCAAAGTGTTCATTTCGGCTAAGATATTACTCACACAAGTAAATACATTACTCACTCGGATGCCAACAACTGTCTCTTATCGCGTTCCGTAGAGTCACCTCCGTACATTTAAGTTCTCCCGCAAGACTGTCGGTTCGGACAAGAGTAAATTCTCAAACAAGACTGAAGATTCGTACAAGACTGAAGGTTCACCACACTGATGTCGTTGGTTTTGTAAAGTGTCCTCCCCCACTTCGAAAATAGTCCTGTGGTAGGGATGTGGCGTAATAATCCTGCACTTGGGACCGATTTACCATACGTCCGTAGGTTAGAATTTTAGGAAATTTGTTCTAAACGTTCCTAATTTTGGTCCGATTTACGTGTTACATTGCGTTATGAGAAACGATCACAGGTTAATTTATACGATGGCGCGCGTCACTGGCTCTATTTTCTGCAAGAGTATGGCACCTTCCCGCCATGACTGTTCATTTCCTGGGCGATACCACTCTTCCATGTAAAATTGAAAATTTCTTATTTAACCACTGATTAACCACACATTTGCACTGATAAATCCTCAAATATTGTTTGGAAGTCAGGACACAATCTTTCACAGCTACTTCGGGCACCAAATCGCGAAATACTAGCTGTAGATTCCCGCTATGACAAGACATTAAAATTTGCAATTTTGTGATTGGCTGAGACGTTCGCGCTCTTGGCAGCTTGGATTCTTCCACTTTCTGCTAAGGGATGACGGGCATTATTCGTTTCTCTGTCGCACTTCTAGGTAGGGCAGATTCCGATGTGCGGATTCACGTGGGAACTGGATAGAAAGTTTCCACTTCTCGGCGGCATCATAAACATAATTGGACGTACCACTCAGGCCAGCTACTTCCTGTTCGTGCCTTAAGACGTATTCTGTGGATATATTTTCAGTCTGAACGGCGCCTGAATGTTGCTTTGTGAGACTGCAAGCTTTTCCCAGCCTTCTGCAGTATTCCCATATGCGAATTATTAAACATTTAATTTATGCATCTATTAAGCACATTCGCTTATGGGTGCAATAGCGATTTTTTCACTGTTCTGACAGCTGTTATACCTTTTAACGACAATATATTCTTCGTTCTTTCGTGTTAAAATGGAAACTTAGCGACTTATTATTTAAACTCGTATTAGCAACAGAAATACATCTTTCTCTATTTGTAACTTAACAATCTAGGATTTTCTAACGAATTTTGTTCTGTTTCATTATTGTGAGTTGGCCACACAGTTTCCTTCCCTAGCAGAACGCAAGCACAAAATATAAAAATTGCTAACTTTCCTGGTGTTTATTTTATGTCTTTACGAATACCGTACTGAATTTATTTTTGTATGTAATGTTATAGGATGAAGTGCCATTTCTAACTGATATATGTGTGTAAAGTAGCCTTGAAGTTGAAGGTAAAGCATTTTGTAAATTTCAGTTTCGCGGCAACTGAAATTGTGATCAAGTGTTTGTGTGCGCGTGAATGTTGGCGATTGCTATGTGAGGCAAGTACTTGTTACTTTCCGTGCCATTCTTATTAGTTCATATGAAGGTATCGTTCGAGGTATTGGAACAAATGCTTTTCGTGAGTAGGCCCAATACATATTTTCTTCATATTTGTTTCTGGGAAGTGGTTAATTTGTTCAGTAATGTTCTTAAAATTGGTATCTTAAGAAACATGCATTTGGATTAAAGTAAATATTCATATTACTTTTTTAAGTTATAAATTCGTTTCAGTTGACACTTCATTAAAAGAATGGTCTTGTACAACCAGCTTCTGTTGCCGAAAAATCAGCCTTCGCAGCGCCAACACGGCTGACCTTTGGTCCACAACATCCAACACAGTCCGGAGGCTACGTACCGACACGCAAGGATATCATCAAACTGTACGTAGTAAAATTGTATCACAATATTCTCGTAGACATCGCAAGAATCGACAAACAAATCGGTTAGTGTTTCATAACAAACACAAAAGAATGAAATTACTAAGATTAATTAACTATAAGCAATTTAACTAGCAACAACATGTATGAGATGAACAGCGAAACATACCTTTAAAATGCTCAAATAAAACATACGCCCTGGGCGGGAATTGAGCTCGTGAGGTTAGGACCCGTCGATACCTGTGTTTACCTACGACTCAGCTGTTTATGCCACCTGGCATAACTACGACCATGCCCGTTGGGCATCATAATGCATTAATGAACTTGTAAGGAAACACCTAATTACAAGCACTGGGAAGGGGAAGGGGTGCGGTGCGTCCGCATTAATGTCCACTACTGGATAGCATATCTGAGGAACACTCGGAGGGCAGTTTCGAATAGTTTTCTTACTGTTTATCAGAAAATTTATGCGTATCCTTTAAGGTTACTTAGGTTAAATTGCTGTGATTTGCTTAGTAATGAGTTTATAATTAATATAGTATTGAACAAACATACATTTGAAATGATTGAAATAATTATTTGCCTGACTGTATCTAAGAATCAATGAAATTGTAGTGATAAATATTGTCAATGTGTTATTACTGTATTTTCAGAATTAGGAAAGGGGTGCCTGGGTTTCTGGTTGCTGTGAATTTTTACGACGACGAAGTGACTGTGGACCTTACTGCTATGAAGTACGTTCCGCCTATGTCATCTGTTGTTGCATACAGTACAGCTTACAAAACGAATAATTATAGAATCAGGTATGTTTATTTAGTACAGCTCTTTTAGCAACATTCAGATATGTAGATTAGCTAATCAATGACTTAAATATGGTTTGTGACTAAGAAAAATATCAATCAGTATTACAACAATATCACCCGTAGGTTGTGACGTGCCGGGTCACCTTTATTTTGATGTAAATAAATACTCGCTCATTTTCCTCTCCATAAACAATATCTCTAGGGTGCCACCCTTCAAACTTATGGCTTGAAGACAATAGTTGACAATTAATAGTAATAAGTAATGGGACTCTATATACTCCCAGAGGTGGGGTGACAAAACAGTACCATTAAGTACATGCTAACTAGGAAACTACCGTAAGTATCATTAATAAGAATTTTATGAAAGTACCAATTAAAATAACGATTTATGAGGATGATAAACGTGATGGCGTATTTACGAAAACTGAACTTGCGGAAACAAAAGAAAAACTGAACGAAATCAAATTTAATAAAATGAACTGTTACGGAGGGACTTGCGCAGTAATTTATGCAATTAACTCACAATTTGTAGATTTTAATATCTGGACACGTTCGATGTAGGAGCTGCTGTTTCTTGGTCCTCTCGTACTGCCGTTGTCATCTCTCGTAGTAAGTACCAGTCCTATTTCCGATTCATACATTGCCTCCTAATTGGACGACGACTTTCCTGACCTTTACACTTCCTATAATACTCATTACATAACGTGGTAATGAGCCCTAATTTCAATATCAAAACCTTTTTGGATTGCGTTCATGGAGAGAATACACTTGTATTCTTCCGTATTACAGAAATGTAGCGTAACTAAAGATATAACAAAAACATATCCTGTTCTAGACAAGTCAAAACGGGTCTCTCGCTAACTTTATCTCTCCTCATTGAGATAGCCAGTTCTCAATGAGAGTAACTTTCAGTAATGCTCTACTCAGACGTGAAGTGAACTTGTAAAGAAAAAGGATAACCTCCTCTTGTTATCTGTCCTGTCTTCTCTCGTGTAATAAGAACTACGAGAAAGACTTTATTCCTCTCTCATTATGACCATCAGACGCTAAAACTTTCAGACGCTAAGACGTTAAGACCTTCACGAGCTCCGATGTTAAGACCTCTCGAGCTCTTGTCGTTGAATTATATAGGCACTACAATCTCCCTCCATCTCTCATATCGCATGGTCCAGTAAGATCTGATGTTCTATCCCTTCTTCTTCCTATCGTTGTGTATCCATCATCTTGTTTCGTAACGGTCGTTCACATAGGTTGAAAGTTCGCGGGCTTCGTAAGCGTCAGGTAACAACCTTCAAAAATGCTAACTGCCTCGCTCGAAATTGGTGGAGCAGGGTAAGTCTGTATACTCGATGAAGTCCTTTTCGTGGTAAAGGGCTAAAATTATCATGGTGTGTCCGGCCCACTGCCCTCGAGCTACTGGAAATTGCTGCAAGCTAGTAATACGGGTGATGTTGTAATACCTTACTCAAGACTTAACTCGTTCAGATATCATTGTTGCCGTGATACAAATAAATGAGATGATAATGTGAAATAGATGACTATAAACCCTATATATACGCATAATAATCTAGAATGACCTACAATAAATTAATTATATACATCTTTCCAATTAATTACACAATTTGATAATTTTATGTACATGCTGTGATGTTCAAAACATTACAAGGCCCGACCATTCTTCATCTCTGGAGTTCAAATTGTGTAGGCCCACTTATCAGTAGAAAGGTGTCCGGCTCCGTGGTTAATTAGTTAGCATGATGGCCTTTAGTCCAAGGTTCCCCTGGTTCGATTCTAGGCCATGTCTGGGATTTAAAACTTTCTTTGGTCAGTTCCTATGGCTCGGAGGCTGGGTTTATGTGTCTTGCCATTACAAAAATTCATTCCAGGTAGGGCATTATCCTCAGAGACGCGCACGTCTCATATAGGCGTCAAAATGAAATGCCTGAATCTGGTCTAAAATTAATAAGGTTCAAAGTGCCAATTTATATTTTAAACTTAATATTTTTCGCTAGAAAAGTGTCAGACAATTTCTGGGAGGGGCAGAGTCTTACAAAATATTCATATGTGTCTTGTTACATTTGTTATTCTTAGATTTGGAAATTATATTCTATATATTACTTATCGGTCAGAGAGGGAATCATTTTATTATAATTATGATTATTATTGTTATTATTATATATTAACCGCCGGAATTTTTTCTGGTCGTAGCAGACGATGGATATTTGAACGCGCGGTGTTGTTTTGCCTGTAGCAGTGAAACGGTACCTTCTTGGACATGGGTTCGCATTCAAAATGTTATATACTAGTAACCCCCGCCACCTCAAGCACTGAAGGTGTGTAATAGGAATTTAGATTCAAGATGTGTAAACATTATAAAAGAGTGGGGGGGAAATTGCAGCCTTTCCTCACTCCTTTCAGGATTGATGCTTTATCCATAGCCCCCGATTCTTATCACTGCAGACTAATTTTTGTACAGATTGTAGATAATCCTTCTTTTTCGCATATTTGATTCCGATCATCTTCAGAATTTCAAAAAGTTTTTTTTGCAATCAGCGTTATCGAATGCATTCCGACACGTTTGATACGTTGTGAAAAATAATGATTCTGTATGATGCAGTGGCTTACTAACAGCTTTTCAAGATGTTGTTTCATGTTTTGGAAAAATCATTATATCCAAAAAGTAAAGCAAATACGGGTAGTTTTTCATTCCAGTTGAAAGCAGAGGTTTTTTTCTGAAAGATGAACCACTACAGGATTAACAGGCACGTTTATAGATATTTTAGAATTATTCAAATTTAACATTTTAAAAATACAAAATCTTTTTGTGGTTGTTCGCCTGTAACACTTCAGTTTTTTATTAAATGTAACCATGTTGGTTTATCCTGGAGATCAGCCACATCTGAAGAATTGTACAACATTTTAAGTGAATCATTGTGTTAACTACTGCCCGGCTGAATGTTTAACTTATTGCGTAGGGCCCAGGGTACAATTTCTGGACGGTCCCGAGTTATTGACTGCCTTTTGTTAATTTCTTTTTCCACGGGGTGGATATTTGAGAGTCTTAGTACACATCTTCATTTACATACAACACATGGCACTATCAACTATCACGGGAACACTCAATAGTGAATACATATCTTAACATAGTGTTGGCTTCCAGCCGTAAAACTCGGCTTAACCCACACCAATTCGGACGCCAGATAATTAAGAAAATGCAAGAAAATAAAGATAGCCAATTAAATTTTGAAAAAGCGGATCAAGCAGCAGCTTGATTCTTTGTTTATTCCTTGACCAAGGGAATGAATAACGCAACTCAAACGCCATGTGAGGTGCAAAGCAATGTTGTAATCATATGCCACGTCAATTCAATATCAGAATATACATCTCATTGCTTTGTTGTTTAACTACCCTTTCCCGTTTCTTGTTGCGGAGTCGGGGATATGCCCTTCCTGACCTCAATCTCACTTGTGGAGATAATGGAGATTAAATGAATGATGGTGAAAGAAAATTGGGTAAGGATAGGTGGAATAGGGACTACCCCGGCATTTGCCTGGAAGTGAAAATGAGAAACCAGAGAAAACCATTCTCAGGACAGCCGACGGTGGCGGGGTTCGAACCCATACGTTTCCCGAATGCAGCGCAAATATCTAAAATGACAACTATTGGAGATGTTTTGCATGAAAATTTGTACAGAGGCAGAGACAGAGACAGGAGGGTCCCATCGCGCAGTACTGCACAAGAAATCAGTGTATCCCAGAGGCAAGTCTCTCATGTCCTACATGACTTTAAAGTTTTACCTATTCTGTTTATTAAACACGTGTTATCGTATCCCTATACTTGCCCGTCCTTCTAGAGTACAGTTTTGTGAACGGCTACTATAACAGCACATGGTGCTTAAATCACATTTATTTTAGAATATTTAGTCAGCACATGAAGCGCTGTTTACACAAGATAGCATGTTCAACGTTCATAACAATCACCCATGGTCAAGACGCTACCTTCATGCTGCACAAAACCGTCACTATATCAAGTGAATATCAGGTCAATATTTGGGCTAGTATCGTAAAAGGTAATCTTGCAGAGGGTCAATTCTTACTACCACAGAGGTTAACTGCTCAGTTTCATCATGTGTTCATTAGGAATGTTTTACCCTAGTTATTGAAAAATGCCCCATAACAAGTACTCAAAATAATGTGGTACCTACATGATGGGCCTACTCCACATTTTGGAGGTAATGCATATTTAAATAACGCTTTTACAAGAAGACGGAGTGGATGTGGATGACCTAAACCATTGCCTCAACGTTAATCTGATTTCTACTTAACTTATGCATCGACGCCTATCATCTCCAGTAACAGAAGAACTACTCGCAAGATTTCGCACTAATTATGAAGTCAATTTCTATCATGTGCAAGAGAATGTTACTGTGACGCTGCAATCATTTCACTGAAGTACAAGTTGCAAGCTTCCAGTACGTTCTGTGTAGAACAAGCCATCATTTCAAGAATGTCCTGGAGGGTGACCTTAATAATGTTATTCGTTGTAAGGCAAGACCGGGTGACGTGCCGCAACGTTTGACTTGCCGCACCCCCATTTAATTGGAAAATATGCCACTATATGTCACTAAATGTGATGAAAGTATTTGAGCTCGCTCGGTAGCAAAGGTTTTCATCGCTTGTGTACACGCTTTCTCGTATATTTTCAATGTTTTTCTGGTTTTAAACATGTAAGTACAATATTTTCCCTACAAAAAATTAAGAATTCCTTAATTAATATTTTTGTTATCTGTGTTTTATTCAATTACTTGCATTTAGTAGTTTTAATAGACAGTACTGGATATTGTGAAGGTTCTTCATGAGGATTTCACCACTCCTATCTCAATACAACCTTGAAAGGAGGGTGCGGCGTCTCTCCGATAGATTTGCGACACAAGACGCAGTGCTCTCAAGGGTGGCACGCTGCATCAATAAGACCGTCAAAGTCATTGCAATGAAAGGCTCCAAAGTTGTACAGAAAGTAACTTGCGGTGGAAAGGTACGTAGAAACTGTAAATTCAATTGCCTGCTCATTTGCGTATGGAAGGATCTTTCCTCCAGTTAAGGTTTTGAAAGGAACCAACAAGAAGGCTGAGTTCGAAGATGGTTTGCCTCCAATATAAGAAGTTTTCATGAACCCCAAATCTAGTTACATCAGTAATGACCTCTTCTTGCGTTGGTTTATAACCAGTTACTTGCTCCAACGTATGCCCGGAACCAATCTGCTGATTCTAGCACCGAGCTCGATAGCTGCAGTAGCTTAAGCGCCGCCAGTATCCAGTATTCGGGGGATAGTGGGTTCTAACCCCACTGTCGGCAGCCCTGAAGATCGTTTTCCATTTTTACACCAGGCAAATGCTGGGGCTGTACCTTAACTAAGGCCACGGACGATTCCTTCCCACTCCTAGCCCTTTCCTGTCCCATCGTCGCCATAAGACATATCTGTGTCAGTGCGACGTAAAGCAACTTGCTGATTCTAGATAGGCGTTGCAGACATACCAGCTCTTTGGAATTACTGTCTTTCGTGGAGGGAAGCGATGTAATTGTTCTTTGTTTGCCACCACATTCAACGCAGTCGGGCTGAATGGCTCAGACGGTTGAGGCACTGAACTTCTGACTCCAAATTGGCAGGTTCGATCCTGGCTCAGTCCGATGGTATTTGAAGGTGCTCAAATACGTCAGCCTTGTGTCGGTAGATTTACTGGTACGCAAAGGAATTCCTGTAGGACAAAATTCCGGAACCGCGTCTCCGAAAACCGTAAAATTAGTTAGTGGGACGTAAAACAAATAACATTATTATTATCATTCAACGCATGCACTGCAACCTCTGGCCCGCACATTCCTTGGACCATTCAAGCGGTATTTCCAGCTGGCGGGCTGATACCTGGAATAGGACACATCCCAAGAGAAAGCCGACGAGATACCAAACGGGACGTTTGTTCGGTGAAGCTTGGGAAAATACATCATCCGTTGAGAATGCTGTGAATTGGTTGAAAATACCGGGCATGTTTCCTTTTGATCCCAGTGCTATTCCAGATCCTTTTTTCTCAATCTCCTTAAATGTTTCAGACATTCAAGTACCTTTTCATCTGCCAACTCAAGAGAGGATGGGAATGGTTCCTCAAAGCCTTCCACATCAAGGACGACAGAAACTCCCTCCAAATTTCCAAATAGTGACAACGCTAGGACCCTCAACATCCAAGGCCATAACCCCAAAATTCACAAATTGAGAATGGATTCAGAAAAACCTCAAATTCGAAGACACCAGAAACTCCTTCAAGAAAACCTTCATACAATAAGCCCTATTCCCGCTCTTGAGAGATTAAATAAATCAAGCAAGAGGTCAGCTGGAATGCTGACGACACCAGAAAAAAAAACCTGTTGTTTCGTGCTCAGAAACAGAAAGGGAAAGGTGCCTCTATGGTGGATAGAAGATTGGTAAAGAACTTGAATTCTGTGGGTATGAAGAGGAAAAAGGATGTTCTGAAGTTGACAGTAATCAGTGTGCAGAATGTTGGAAGAACTATTTTGTGACAATGCACAAAACAGACTAGTTCCCGTGTTCGTTCGTTCGCAATCTGCTTACACTCCAGGGTCGGTTTGTCCCTCAAACTCTGCGAGGGATCCCACCTCTACCGCCTCAAGGGCAGTGTCCTGGAGCTTCAGACTCCGGGTTGGGGATACAACTGAGGAGGATGACCAGTACCTCGCCCAGGCGGCCACACCTGCTATGCTGAACAGGGGCCTTATGGGGGGGATGGGAAGTTTGGAAGGGATAGACAAGGAAGAGGGAAGGAAGCGGCCGTGGCCTTATGTTAAGTACCATCCCGGCATTTGCCTGGAGGAGAAGTGGGAAACCACGGAAAACCACTTCCAGGATGGTTGAGGAGGGAATCGAACCCCCCCCCCTACTCAGTTGACCTCCCGAGGCTGAGTGAACCCCGTTCCAGCCCTCATACCACTTTTCAAATTTCGTAGCAGAGCCGGGAATCGAACCCGGACCTCTGGGGGTGGCAGCTAATCACACTAACCACTACACCACAGAGGCGGACCTAGTTCCAGTGTACGGTTTGAAAACACTGGCTACATGAGACATGTACGGTATATAATAAGAAACTTGTGATAATTGTGGAAAGCCCAAAGCACATCTAAAAATTGTAATTAATAAAGAATAATGATGAAATTGAAAAACATCGGGACTTTGAACGATTTACAATCATTAAGTTTAATTAGAATTTAAATTTATGTTCAGTTTATATCTGTTCATTCTATAATAGTACGTAACACATTTAGCAAATGTTTTGTACATATTCTGCACACTAGATGTTATAAAAGTAGTTATTTCTATGAATAGTCTGTCATTTCTACATCATTGCGTCAACGCTCTCGGGTGCACGCTGTATCACCGTCATTGCGGCAACTCTCCCGTTACGCACTCTTGTATTCTTTGCTTCATGATGGTACTAAGTGAGTTTTTACAGCAAATAATCAAGCGCACATACTGATCTTCTCTTTCTGGAAAAAAGTCAATCCCAACCCTTTATTAAAATTACCAGCGCTTAACACAAACATGCGGCACGTCATACGGTTTTGCCTTACGTCCCCTAACATCGGAGAGACCGCGGTGTGGAATTTTGTCCCGAAGGAGTTCTTTACCGTGCCATTAAATCTACTGGCACAAGTCTGACGTATTTGAGTACCTTCAAATTCCACCGGAGTGAGCCGGGATCGAAATCACGGACTGGAATGCTCTAACATCTGAACTGCTTAGCTCGACATAGGGTGATCATCGACTGATTATTAATGTGTGCTCCTAATTTTAATTTCGCTTTAGAACGCTACTAATAGTCTAAGCATTGATATTGTAAGTGATATCATGAGTAGGCCTATACAAAAATACTGTTTTACCATTTAGGTTGAATATGTAGCTACAGTAGCAAATAACTGAATTCTTGTCAGATTTGGTACGTTTAATAGAATCCAATAATACACATGTTTTTCCACTTTATTGCATTAATTAATCTGTCCCGCTCCTTCACTAAATGACCGACACTGAGGCTTTCGGTTCAGAGTGTCCCGCATTTAAATTCGGGTCTCTTCGGCGATTTCTGTCACGTCTAACTCGCTTTCCTGCTCGGGAACTGGGTGTTTGCGTGAGCCTTTGTGGAGGGTGTTTCCAATTCAATACTCCAACTTTAAGGGATGATAGAAAAGACCGAAACAACCGTCTATTGGTAAATAATCACAGGTCTGAAACGAATTATTGAGTGATATTATCAGAAACGGTACTGTAGGGGTATAAATTAATTATGAATCCCATTCTTCAAAACCATCAATATTACGTATTCTGTTAAATAAGCCATGACGTCGTAATACAATGTTCGTGCTGTAACAACATGCAGGATGTTTTCATTCGTTTGGAGCAGAACGAGAGTGTATGAGACTCTAACTGAATCCGAGGAAGGCCGGGCTGAGTGACTCAGACGGTTAAGGCGCTGGCCTTCTAACCCCAACTTGGCAGGTTCGGTCCTGGCTCAGTCCGGTGGTATTTGAAGGTGCTCAAATACGACAGCCCCGTGTCGGTAGATTTACTGGCACGTAAAAGAACTCCTGCGGGACTAAATTCCGGCACCTCGGCGTCTTAGAAGACCATAAAAATTGTTAGTGGGACGTAAAGCAAATAGCATTATTATTATTATTATTATTAATCCGAGGAAGAGCTCGTCGCTCGGGTGCTTGCAGCTGCGCACTCACATGCCTGATATAACTGAACGTGAACGACAGGCCGAGCGTGTTTTGAAGCAGGAAGACACACTTTTGAACAGTTTTTGTAAAATATTGCAATTAAATTAACATGCAATAGTTTTATTCTCAACTACCTCAAAATGTATTTCAGACCTATGGTCATTAATAAAAATATCTCTTTTTGTCTCTTCTATCGATCAGAAAAGTTTGAGTATTGAATTTTGATACACCCTGTATATAGCTCCTCATTCACATACAACACATCACACTACTAACCACCATAGAAACACGCACTGGAGAATACATTCCTATATGCAGTGGGTTGGCGTCAGGAAGGACATCCAGCCCTAGAACAGGGAGAAGTCCATATGTAAGTCCTAGATCGCACCCGCGACCATTCCAGGGACCAGAAAATGTGGTAGAAAAAGAAACGAATCCGTTTTAATTAATCTACGTTTATTTCAAAATGCAACTGCTTCTTCTTCCTCTACTTCCCGGTCTTTTCCCGGTTAATTGGGGTTGGCACTTTATGTGGATTTGGTTCGGTGTTACGTGCCGGATGCTCTGTGGAGAAATGTATTCGATACTGCGTGTTTCACAAGTACCGGGCTTAGCAATTGAAACTCAGATGCCAACAAAAACCATGTCAGGGGAAAGTATAGTTAAAATAAGAAATACACTTTCCCCACGTTCCTTTTTTTTACGTTGCAATAAGGTTTTGTTGTGGAGGCATATACATTCATGTAAATATGGCATAATGTACATTTTCGGCCGTATACCTTGTTGTTCAGCAAGGTACGTAGAATGCAAGGTAGGGATCACGGGAGAGATGCGCAGTAGCAAAGCAGAGCTGTGACGTCACGCAGGACCCTCGCGCTGAAGCTGCCCTGAATGAGGTAGAGGGAGTTCGAATAAGAATCGCTGTGCACGCAGAAACTAGGAGCTAATAATACACGACAGTAACATATCTGTGGTGCGTAAGAAACCGTGTGTGTTTATTTTATGAAATAAAACGTAAAAAGCAAGTAATAGTGTACACGTTTGAATATGGTTTGTTGTGCCATTGCAGGCTGCACAAATCATAGCAGGCACGCGAAGGAACAAAACATACACTTTCATGTATTCCCTAAATAAATGGAGGCAGTATGAAATGAAATGTCGTATGGCTTTTAGTGCCGGGATATCCCAGGAAGGGTTCGGCTCGCCGGGTGCAGGCCTTTCTATTTGACACCCGTAGGCGACCTGCGCGTCGTGATGAGGATGGAATGATGATGAAGACAACACACACACCCAGCCCCCGTGCCATTGGAATTAACCAATTAAGGTTAAAATCCCCGACCCGGCCGGGAATCGAACCCGAGACCCTCTGAACCGAAGGCCAGTACGCTGGCCGTTCAGCCAACGAGGCGGACAAGGGTTCGTTAAAGTCCTTGAAGAGCTAGTTGAACATCTCGAGGACAGTCCCGAAACCAAGGATCGTGATGAGCTGCTTGAAGATTTCACTGGCTATATAGCTTTTAGGGTAAAGAAGCGGAAACTTGATATAGAAAGTGATTATGGAGAGAAAACACGTAAAACTACAAGGGGTGGAAATTAGATTTCAAAGACGTCTAGAGACAGTTTGATGCAGCCTACAGAGGGATGGTCCAACACGGTAGTGCAGATGGAAAAAGAGTTCAAATTTACCATGGGAAAGAACTGGAAGAGGGTTCTGACATCATAACAAACCTTACGGATATCCTGAAGAAGAAATTCCCCGAAAGTTATGAGTTTGCAAATTGCTTCATGAGAATCCGTTCTTTTATTCGAAAGAACGCTTAAAACAAAAGTACGACATTAAAGAGACCGGGTTTCAGCTAAAACAATACCGATAAAAAAGAAGAAAAAGGAATGAAATTCCACTGATGCTATACATAAGCGTGTTTGATAATACGTTTTTGAAAAAAATATCAGCATTATCCTTTGTGTATAACACACCTGTTAATTTTTATGAAAGGCAATTTCTTATGTTGTATATGAAACCACTGCTAAAAATTTTAATTTACAGGCTCATTAATGTATATATCCTATCTAATATTAACGTGGAATTTGTCGGTTCCTGGCACTTGGAGGAGAACATTTACTGTACTGTTTGTGTTGTGGACAGTTTCCTAACATTTGCTTCTTGTATTGTTGACACTGTATTGCACCTGTCCAGGGCTCCAGTGCATAACAATTTATATTAATTGGCTTATAAAGTGGCTGTAAGGATTTATTCGACGAGACCCTTGGACATTCCCTGGAATCGAAAACCATCACCCCTACTTGAGTTTTCCTCGGCTTGATCAAGAGCTTGGGTACGTGGTATGTCCGGAAGGGGCTTAAACTATTTAATTCCAAGTATGGGGGAAGAGTCTCGGATATCATAGGAATACGAACACATTATTAATGAGAAGGAATACCGTCTATTTTGCAGAAACACTTTTAATTAACTAAGGAAAACACTTGAAATTTCATTACATACAGATATGCCGAAATATTTATTAATACACTACACTATTTCATAATCAGGTCTGAGCTTGAATGTCCTTTTATGTCTTTCTCTCAGATCGGCATTTATCATTTCATAACCTTCAAATCATTAAACACACTGAAAAGGGCGTCCCCTTTGAATTATCTAACACACGAAGATCTTATTATATTAAGCATTTTACACATATGTTATTTACAAGGGGCATATCTTCTTTACGGCACGAGTTATATCACTCAAGTTAATCATATAATGTTAATTGAGGGTCGTTGAAATTATCGAGTACACTTTGAAACACATGATAGCTATGTCACATTCTCTATGCTAATAACCTCGTCTGATTTATCACGCTGAGTATTAGCCCCTCATAACGCCTGTTTCATAGGGATTTACCTAGGCGTTAATATAACACGTGACATTTCATTTCAACGGTGTTCCTAAAAATAACAGGCATATTAAACGACAACCAATAAATTGCATCACCTAGCATATAATACACTCACTGGAAGAAATAACATAACACCTTGCATTTGCTTCTCCATGCCAGAGAAGAAAGAAAAAAACAACAACACAGGATCTTGGTACAGCTCAGCTTAGTTACCACATGTGGGCAACAGTCTCCTTCGAACCCTGGAGCTTCGAGCTCAGGACTTCCATATGTGGGGTGTACAAAAAAACCCTGGAAACCCTATCACGGTTTTTATTTTAATAATAATAATAAAGGTGGAAGGAGTTCCTTCATTTGTCAAACCTGAGATATGTGCGACGGTGTCTTTATCTTGAATTATGCATGTTTTCGTTCTACTATGGAAAGAAAGGAGGACTGAGAACATTCCTTTACACAGTGGCCAGCGAGCTCCGCTCGTCCCCTCTAGGCCATAAATTTGTCAATCGGCTCGTCTCGCCTGTCTTCTATTTTCCTTTTTTTCTTCCCCACAGAGCAAGGCTATTCACTTACTTGCTATATTTAAATACTCATATTAACGCAAAACAACCTTTTCTCTGCGATTCATCGGCGCTGTCAGCGTGACATCCTACATATGGCCTCAGCCATCTCATTCATATGACGGCATTTCCATCGTCCCATATATCTGTGCTACCGGGGGAATCCACATATGTGAACACCACTGTACTTTTATACTTACGAACTCATAAATCAAGTACCGTCCTTTCGATCCTCATACCCCGAAAACAGTACACATTTAACCAGAAGACTCTAGCCTTCAGAATAAAAAATAAGAAAAATAATTCATGATTAATCGCGGTCTATGAAATTCGAGTACACCCCACAATTGGTTCATTGCCGTCTTGTAGTATGCAGCCTTAAATCTATACAGGAGGAAATTCTATCATCAGGTGACGTATCATCCTAAATAACTAATCGGGAAATTTGTGATGATTCGTAGCATTTAAACTCAGCCTTGGACGATCGGATCATATTATGAAACCTTATTCCCCTTTATTTACATCACGTCACCTGTAAATTATACTAGGGCCTTAGTAATTACCATGCATTATATCCCCTAATTAATGAAATGAGTGGCTCCAGCCACGAAGAAAATCTCACAGGAAAATCTTATCAACTATAATCCCTGAAACCTGCGTTATACTCAAATGATATTCAAAGTATTTACATGCAAATGATTTTACTTCCCTACACGTGACTAGCTATCAAGATAAATGAAAGAGTACTCATCACTTCTGCGATCAGCTACACTCAGGGAGTACATCCATCAGCTTAGGCGGTCATCGGGGCGTTGATATCTGCAGGGTTGTCCAGAGTCCTCATCTGCCGGTTCGTCCGCATGCCGATTGGATCCTCAGATGTCGTCGGAAGGTCCAGAGTATACCTGATGTGTTGAAGTGACTATACAGCGGACCGCTCACCAGCCCTGAAGTTCTCGAAGGTCAAATATGGAATGAGGAAGGATTAATGCGTTATAAATGCACTAATTGTGTCATGCATTATAATTCTGTCTCAGCTAATGGTACTCATATATTCAAGTATCCTAGCCCTAGATTGTTAATCTGTCCTGCAGCTCGACACCATTGCCTTCCCTTGCACACACTAATTCTCCATAAATACTGTAGTTGAATCTAGGAGCACCACACACTAGGGCGCACTCACAGGGTTTGAACATACGTGTTAATATGTTTTTTTATCGGTCATCAATCGACCCACTCCGCTTCAATAATCTTTAATACAATGTGCAACTCACTGCGTTAGAGCGAATACGGCGGACACTGCCCGGTCTACCAAAAAATGATGGCTGAATGCCAGTCACTGATGTCGTCGGTTCGAACCTCACTGCAACACTGTGATCGAACTATATCTTGAACACCCCGCGCCTCTCTGATACATAATCCGAATAAAAAATTCACATCCAGATCATCTAGCTTGCAACGCACTGTCACTCACTATATGTCGTCATTTATTACTACGTATCATTGTTCGATGAGGAATTTCCACAATGTAAAACACTGAGTATTCATACTAACTGTTCACTCACGAATAGGCCTGTTGATTAGACCGAAGGCACAGAATATACTGGGATACACTGGTCTCTTGCCTCTCGCCTATATGGTAGAAAGAATTATTTCTGGAGGGGGAATCAGTCCACGCCCTCTTGTCATACATCGATCCGATAGCAGATACATTTACACGTTGAATTTAGTATCAAATTAAAGCCTGTACATTCCACTTTCCGTTGGTCAATTTTCATTGCGAATCCTTCACGGGCTCGCCCGTAACTATCAAAGCGTCAGTACCAATTTAAAGTAGGTGGAGCTTGACTCCGGAGATTTTTTTAGTTTTCCTGGTCCTGTCAGGGCCGGGCATCTGGTCTTTCTCACTTCAAGATATTCACTACCTGCGCACTTCCCATTATTCTTATTATGTAGAATGGTTCTCTGGATGACAAATCCACATAAAATCGCCTCATTCATCGAAGCTATAAGTCGAAATTATCTATCAAGTGTTTCCGAGTTATTAATGTTGATAGCCTCGAAACAGTTGAAAGCTATACATTGGTGCCACCAGATATTTAGGGGAATACATGGGGTGATATCGTCTCGAATGTTGGGACGACTTCTTTGAGGCTGTTTCGTGACCTCACCTCTCAGTCATGTTACATCTCGCTTGCCTCAGCTCCCTTGTTCAGAGAGAGAAAGAATTCCACTTACGGGCGCCTGTACTCCCTGTTTTCTCAATTACGCGCAACGAGAGGAGAGGCGCGTGACTCTACGGGGCGCGGCTCGCATCCCGGAACCGTCAAATTATCCCCGTTCGGCGGCTATTTAACGTAGAACCGCGCGGAAAACGGCATATTCTCTCTACAGGATGTCTCCATATATGTATGACGAGGTCATGAACGGTCACAGTATATAGTTTCCTAAAATTGTTTGTACCAACCTTGTTATTGTTATCATAGGTGTTGAGAACATGAACATATGGAATGGCCATTCCACTGCGATCACAGCCTTAGCATTGTCACAACCTTTTGTGCAGATGGAAATAGTTCAGAAACGCTGCTTGATTCACACTGTATTTGATCTCCTATTACTACCCTAATCGTAATCGTGAAATGGAATGCCTTTTCTGAGGTGATGTTAAAATATCGATGAAGTCCTCTTATCTCCAACTTGTTGCTAAAACAGAATAACTCACAGCTGTGTATTACCTCATACAGAAGACAAGGCGCTGAGGGTTCACGATGACGTCACTGACGGCGAAGCGTGGTGGGGAGACCTGCGCGTGATCCCTACCTCTTTTTACTCTAACTACCTTGGTTGTTCATTAGTACAACGAATCCCCTAGTTCAATGTCCACAGCGTTCAATTGATTGAAAGAATGCTCTGGGCATTTGGTGAGGTGTACAACAGAGTGACGTAATTATATTGTTTCCACCTCCGGTATTTTGTCCTGCCCTATAATATCGTACTTATTTGTTTGGTAAGGTACCGTGCGTATGCTTCGCGATTAACGACCGTTTCAAGGGGTGACTGTGCACACACTTCTTTAAAGTAATGTCCATTACCGCATCGCAACATTATATCACTGTTCATTATTGGGAAACGGAAACAATACTTGCCCTTGGCCTACCTACAGTATTATGTACCGTGTTCTTATCTTACATTGCTCGCAGATAACGCCGACAGCGTCCTCGGCCTCGATTTCGGAATCGAATATCTCGAGTTTTACGTAGATATGGGCGGTATTTAACGTAACAGTTAAAATAACAGTATTCCAGCCTGTTAACATGTTACCAGAATAACATGTTACTCAACTAACACTATTATATTTGTAATAGGTAGCAGTTCTTCCTCAATACTTTATTAATTCATTAGTCATTTCATCATTATACATAACTTGATAATTACTGCAGTTATTTTACTTCATTACGACCTAGCATGGTTCTTGATTAAATCAATTTTTATCCATGTTGTAATATGGTTTAACAGTGTAGAAAGCAAGGGTCTTCCCATAGGTCTTATCACCAGTTGCATGATTTATTCTCCTTCCGCCTATTCTATCTGCCCATGTATTACCGGTATGCATAGCATTCGATATTTTGAGATATGCCTGTTTCCCGTGACCTTGAAACACTGTTCCATCGCAACGCGTACTCTGTTGAGGTAGCAACAGAAGCGCGTTTCATAATACGTTTCGTTGTGTTATTCTGTGAAACTCTGTTCCATCGCAACGAGTGTTCTGTCGAGGTAACAGCCTCAGCTCTGTGGAACATTGTTCAATCACAACGAGTATTCTGTCGAGGTAACAGCCTCAGCTCTGTGGAACATTGTTCCATCACAACGAGTATTCTGTCGAGGTAACAGCCTCAGCTCTGTGGAACACTGTTCCATCACAACGAGTATTCTGTCGAGGTAACAGCCTCAGCTCTGTGGAACACTGTTCCATCACAACGAGTGTTCTGTCGAGGTAACAACCTCAGCTCTGTGGAACACTGTTCCATCGCAACGAGTGTTCTGTCGAGGTAACAACCTCAGCTCTGTGGAACATTGTTCCATCACACCGAGTGTTCTGTCGAGGTAACAACCTCAGCTCTGTGGAACATTGTTCCATCACAACGAGTGTTCTGTCGAGGTAACAACAGAAGCGCGCATCTTAATACGTTTCGTTGTATTATTCTGTGGAACTCTGTTCCATCGCAACGAGTGTTCTGTCGAGGTAACAGCGTCAGCTCTGTGGAACATTGTTCCATCACAACGAGTATTCTGTCGAGGTAACAACCTCAGCTCTGTGGAACATTGTTCCATCACAACGAGTGTTCTGTCGAGGTAACAACCTCAGCTCTGTGGAACATTGTTCCATCACAACGAGTGTTCTGTCGAGGTAACAACCTCAGCTCTGTGGAATATTGTTCCATCGCAACGAGTATTCTGTCGAGGTAACAACCTCAGCTCTGTGGAACATTGTTCCATCACAACGAGTGTTCTGTCGAGGTAACAACCTCAGCTCTGTGGAACATTGTTCCATCACAACGAGTGTTCTGTCGAGGTAACAACAGAAGCGCGCATCTTAATACGTTTCGTTGTATTATTCTGTGGAACTCTGTTCCATCGCAACGAGTGTTCTGTCGAGGTAACAGCGTCAACTCTGTGGAACATTGTTCCATCACAACGAGTATTCTGTCGAGGTAACAACCTCAGCTCTGTGGAACATTGTTCCATCACAACGAGTGTTCTGTCGAGGTAACAACCTCAGCTCTGTGGAACATTGTTCCATCACAACGAGTGTTCTGTCGAGGTAACAACCTCAGCTCTGTGGAACATTGTTCCATCACAACGAGTGTTCTGTCGAGGTAACAACCTCAGCTCTGTGGAATATTGTTCCATCACAACGAGTATTCTGTCGAGGTAACAACCTCAGCTCTGTGGAACATTGTTCCATCACAACGAGTGTTCTGTCGAGGTAACAACCTCAGCTCTGTGGAACATTGTTCCATCACAACGAGTGTTCTGTCGAGGTAACAACCTCAGCTCTGTGGAACACTGTTCCATCACAACGAGTGTTCTGTCGAGGTAACAGCCTCAGCTCTGTGGAACATTGTTCCATCACAACGAGTATTCTGTCGAGGTAACAGCCTCAGCTCTGTGGAACTCTGTTCCATCGCAACGAGTGTTCTGTCGAGGTAACAGCCTCAGCTCTGTGGAACATTGTTCCATCACAACGCGTATTCTGTCGAGGTAACAGCCTCAGCTCTGTGGAACTCTGTTCCATCACAACGAGTATTCTGTCGAGGTAACAACCTCAGCTCTGTGGAACATTGTTCCATCGCAACGAGTGTTCTGTCGAGGTAACAGCCTCAGCTCTGTGGAACATTGTTCCATCACAACGAGTATTCTGTCGAGGTAACAGCCTCAGCTTTGTGGAACATTGTTCCATCACAACGAGTATTCTGTCGAGGTAACAGCCTCAGCTCTGTGGAACACTGTTCCATCACAACGAGTGTTCTGTCGAGGTAACTACCTCAGCTCTGTGGAACACTGTTCTATCACAACGAGTACTCTGCCGAAGCAACAACAGAAGCGCGCTTCTTAATACGTTTCGTTGTATTATTCTGTGGAACACTGTTCCATCGCAAGTCCAGCAACAGCCACAGCACTGGAATTCCTGTAGTGTATCGTTATTCTATAATGTCGTAACGTTTTGAAAGATCTCCCCTCAGATATATAATGGATGGAAGATCCAACACAGGTTAGTCTATATAAAGACATATCTCTCAGTGAACGACACCGTGAATAAATTCACTTCGTATATTTGTGATCAAAGGCTGTTTTAAGCCAAAAATCACTCATTTAAAAAATCCCAATCTAAATCTGAGAGCTACACTTTTATCGGTAGTAATTAATCCAAACCGTCACGTCGCGGCTATCAGTGGAGGCGTTTCCGGTCATTTCCACACCCAATGTATACAGCTTTCGGCGTGCTACACTACGCTACATGTGGCTGTGTGGTCAGAGGCGCATGGCGATAGACTGCACATGAATGATTCTCAAGAAATCCCGCTCTTTCGATAGACTGCGCAATTTGACTCACCCGTGAATATATCTGGCGCCTTCTAGCAGAAACTTCGTTCAGTAACATTGTGCTTTGTTAATTTCGGAACACGTTATTTTTATAACATGTTACTGGAACATGTTATCTCAGTGGAACTGGAATGTTGGAACATGTTACTGAAAAATAACAGTTTAGCCCATTTCTAGTTTTACGGTCCCAGACTCGATTCATCGTGAATCCACTTGCAGCCCATCACTACTTCTAACGTAATAGCTCTTCCACAGCGCCAACGACATCTATAGGTAGGGATGGGCGCGACTGAAGCCTGGAATCGAGAGCGTCGACTCCATCGACTCCGAACACCGGACTCGGTTCGCATGAAGACTCACGACTCCAAGTAAACCTGATGCACATTGCGGGGCTACACGGTCGCTTTGCATGAAGCCTCGCGACTCCAAGCTAACTTGACTCTCATTGCGGGGCCGCTAGCATGTCGAGGCGCGGAAAATAACGTGAAATATCATACATGTTGCTGCTCATTTAGCCATTGGGATTTTTAAGAGTATTATAAATTAAAATATGGTATCGTTAACGAAGACGACGAGCGTAATGGTGTAGATGAAATAAAATTAAGCGTGTCAAGTCAGAAAGTAATCCACACAGCAGATCACAGGCATTTAATTTCACGTCTTTATTTGTCGTACTCAGGAAATTGATAAACAGATATCGATGGTAAATCATTATGAATTGCACATGAACGATGAAAACAAATATAATACGGGTAAATTCAATAACATAATTCGAACATAGATTAAACCACTAAAAGCCTCCGTGGCTCAGGCTGCAGCGCGTCGGCCTCTCACCGCTGGATTCCGTGGTTCAAATCCCGGTCACTCCATGTGAGATTTGTACTGGACAAAGTGGAGGTGGGATAGGTTTTTCTCCGGGTACTCCGAGTTTCTCTGTCATATTTCATTCTAGCAACACTCTCCAATATCGTTTCATTACATCTGTCAGTCATTCATCATTGCCCCAGAGCAGTGCAACAGGCCTCGGCCGCCGCCACAATTTCTACCCTCACCGCAAAATGGGGGCTTCATTCATTCCATTCCTGACCCGGTCACTGACTGGAAAACAGGTTGTAGGTTTTCATTATAATTCGCTGGGGCCATCAAGGACCACGTTAAGTATTGTTACATTATTATTATTATTATTATTATTATTATTATTATTATTATTATTATTATTATTATTATTATTATTATAAATAACTGATAAGAAATTGTTGTCATACGTAATACACTCGCTGGTGTTTTGTTATTATATAATTGAATTTCATATTGGCGATTACTTACGATTCTGTCATAATAAAATATTAATATTATAAACATCAATTGGTGAAACATTTGTTGTAATATTCCATTAGTAAATGGAAGTTGTTTGTATTATGTACTTCAGTTTCACGTTGGCGACTGTTGAAGATTATTCTGTCAGAATATATTATTATTATTATTATTATTATTATTATTATTATTATTATTATTATTATTATTATTATTATATACAAAAGCCCCTTTCCGAGACAACCCTGATAGGCCTTGGCTTACCAAGTGACCTCTGCCCAGCTCGAAGGCCAGTGGATTACGAGGTGACGTGTGTTCAGCACGACAAATCCTCTCGACCGTTATTCTTGGCTTTCTAGACCCGGTCCCTACCTCACCGTCATCACGAAACCTGAGATATAGGTAAAAATCCCTGACCTGGCCGGAATCGATCCCGGGGTCTCCCTAGACTGCGGAAGCGGCTATTATGACGCACAATGATTGGTAAAATATTTGTTGTAAAATCATACTCTAAGCACACGCTTTTTTCTTTCTGTTTTACGTCATTGAAGTTTTAAAAAAGTAAAAGATATTTGTTCGTGGCGTCGACTCTGTAGATCTTTTGCCACGACTTTCACCGTATGATAGGAATCTACGTGTAAATAGAATTACGGAAGTGTAGAGTGTTGACTCTCTCGCCGTTATCATCAATGTGCAAATTCAAAAACTTAACAAAATAAGTTCGTAAGATAAAATATCACATCCAAAACAAGGGCTTAAATTACTGAAATCTCCAGTTAAAATGCAACCTCAAAAAAGAAGCAATAAAATATATCAAAGATTGAACCACTCACCAATAATTAATAAATAACACAGTGGGAATAAAAACGAACATCCAGTCCCCAGGCCAGGGATATTAATAACTTACAATTAAAAAACCCTGACCCGTACGGGAATCGAACGCAGTGCGTTGCCCCCTACACCGCGGGGCCGGACTGATTGAATTTTTTTTTTTTTGCTAGTTGTTTTACGTCGCACCGACACAGATAGGTCTTACGGCGACGATGGGACAGGAAAGGGCTAGGAGTGGGAAGGAAACGGCCGTGGCCTTAATTAAGGTACAGCCCCAGCATTTGCCTGGTGTGAAAATGGGAAACCACGGAAAACCATTTTCAGGCTGCCGACAGTAGGGTTCGAACCTACTATCTCCCGAATACTGGATACTGGCCGCACTTAAGCGACTGCACCTATCGAGCTCGGTAAATGATTGAAATCAATATTGGCGATCTTGTAAAAGTATACTGTCAGATTATTATTATTACCACTACTATTATCGTCATCAGCATCGTCGCTAAAATAGACCTACAACATTAACACTAACGATAATAATGTTCCGAAACAATATTTAATGTTTGCTGGCTAATAATCATCTTGCATTCATCGTATCACCAGTTACCAAGGGGGAACCTGGAACTATAATTCCAAGCAGTTACGACAATAGTTGTTAGATGGCGTTAGTGCATCAGTGGAGTCGACGCTGGAGTCGCGACTGTTGGTTCCAGAGGTAGCAGTCTCGACTCTTCGCGACTCCGTTCGCAGCCCATCCCTATCTATATGTACAGCCGAATTACTCAACTACTACTACTAAAATGTTTTCATTCCTTCCCTGAAGGGGGAGGCGGACCTCTTAGACGGTGACGCCGTCTCTCAGGCCGGGAGCCTTGTTCGGTGAAGGAGATTTTCGGAGAAGGTAAGGGGGTTGGCGGCCGTGGCCTACGCTAGGAACTGTCCCGGCATGCCGAATTACTCAATTTTTACTTCGTGGGGGAGGGGGGGGGAATCCCGCTCCTCCGCGTGGCAATCGACTCAATCTACATTGCCTCCGACATGCTATTAATTTCAAAGTAGAAAAGAGATAGCAGGGAAGAGTGGAAAAGGTACTATAGGAGTACCTGCCTGCTTGCACGTCAGACGCGTTACCAGGCAAGGTTTGTGTTGGTAAGGTGGTGTTAAGGTGTGGTATTAAGGGTCAGGGAAAATCACATAGGCAAAAAAGAGAAAGAGCCTACATGTAAAACCTGACAAATTTTGATAGCACATGCAAGTATGTGGTTTCTGAATAGGTCCAGGTGGTTGTTTTAGTTCAGAAGAGGTATCATGCACCAGCCATGAACCGTAGTCTCGCCAATCCAGTTGTCAGGGGATCAGCCCGTCTGGGCACTGCCGTGACTAGCGCTGGCCTTGCCGGTTGTATTGTAAAGCCATGCGTCAAGTAGCACTAGGGCCCGCCGCACAGCGCCGCCTCCTTGGGGTCCCTCGTACCCAGTCTCCGATCCCGGATAATGAGGCCAAGCCCGCCTGGGCGGGGGCCTCCTGGATGGGGGTGGGTCATGACGCCGGGCCCGCGCAATGGTCCAGTAAACAGGGCAACTGCGATGGGAGGCCGGGTGACCCCCCGCGCAGTTGGCGCACACCGGCGCCTCTTTAAGTGCTGCCCAGGCCGTGTAGTGGTGATCACCCCCACAACGGTTGCACCTCACGAAGAGCCCACACCTCTCCTGCTGGTGGCCCCACCTCAAACAGCGGAAACACTGCAAGAGCTGTTGAGGGGGACGTTTGGATCTCACCTGATTGCCGCTACCCGCTGAGATCCACTCCTGATGGGTTCCTCGGTCTACTGCTATCCCGGGGGCAGTCCTGGGTTGTGGCTGGGCGGTCCGCTCCTTGTGGGCTTGCGTCGTCTTCCTTCTCCTGGTCCGGGGGCGGCGTCTTCTTCCCGGGGGTCTCTTCTCAGCCAGGAAAGAGGCCTCGTCCTGATGGTCCTCCTCCCGGCCTGGTGATCACAGGGTAGCGGGTGGCCCCGCTGCATCGCCGTCTTCTCACTCCTTCTGGCTGGCGGCGGTGGCATCGTTTGGTGCTGACACCCGACTGCGTTCCCTGTCCTATGGGTCGCACGTCGATTTCTGCAGCTCCACAGACACGCTGAGCCTGGATAGCAGCCTCCGAACGCCAGGGGGCGTCCTCTTCCACTGCTGTGCTGCCGTCCGCCGTCAGCGGCGCTTTCCTGGATTGCGCCCGGGTAACAGGCCCTTCCCGGTAGGCCTGGGTCTGCGTCCACTTCGTCCTGGCAGGTGGTCGACGTTCCTGGTTGGCGGCCTTGTTGGTCTGCGTGTACTTCGTGAAGTACAGCGATCCAACTTGGGTCGCACCGTCGCGGAGCTTGGGAGCGCCGCCGTCGTCCTCAGTCCTCGGCTGCGTCTGGGTGGCTGCCTCCTGGCTGCCTGTGTCGTCCGGCTGCTCCCTGAATCCTGGTAGCCGGACTACCTGAAAGTGTTGGGACGTCAGACTCTGGTAGACTCGGAGGCGGTTTGCCTCACTAGGGCGGATGACGACTCCCCAGCCAGGGATCACCTCGCCGATTAGCTCGATAATCGGCTCCACTCCGATGAACTCCGCAATCGCTGTTAGGAGATCGATTATGAGAATCGTCTCCCGGTAGATGTTCTTCCCCCACCGGTTGTACACCATCAGTGAAGGGAGTCTAATGTCTGGGGCCGGGCACCGAGCTCAGCCTCGCTTGGAGTTCCTCTGTGGCTGCCCTGCAATCGTAGTCGACCGGTCTCGCTGGAATGGTTAGCTGCTTCATCCTTGTCCTCCTGAAATAAAAGCCAGTTAGAGAAGTGGCACTAAAAAGTGCTTCCTGACAAGCTCGTGCTGCGTACGTAAAAGTACACGCAGTAGACGATGGTCTTCGGAGATGTACCAACAAGTACAGTTGCCTGACTAGTGCTGGGAAGGTACAATTCCCCTGGCGAGAAGAGATGAGTCAGCGGGAAGCACATGCGTCCTCTCGCTGAGACTGCCAAGCTCGTTCTCACCGAATTACTCAACTACTACTACTACTAAACGTTTTCATTCCTCCCCTGAAGGGGGAGGCGGACCTCTTAGACGGTGAAGCCGTCTCTCAGGCCGGGAGATTTGTTACGGTGAAGGAGATGTGCGGAGAAGGTGAGGGTGTGGGCGGCCGTGGCCTAAACTACGAACTGTCCCAGCATTCGCATTAGTGCAGGAGAATGGAAAACCACGGAAAACCATTCTCAGGACAGCCGACAGGTTGGGCCAGGCGTGTAGTACGGCACTGTGCCCCAGACCCGTCTGCCGAATGCAGAGGCGCAGAGCCACGGTACAGCCGTGGCCACCTTTCCTCTGCTCGGTTGGCCGGTCAGAGTACAGAGCTGTTGGACCACGGACAAGCCGTGGCCTCTTAAGGGACGAAACCCAAGGGCCGAAACCTACTCTGCATCTACCGACCGAATTACTCAATTACTACTACTAAACGTTTTCATTGCTCCCCTGAAGGGTGAGGCGGGCCTCTTAGACGGTGACGCCGTCTCTCAGGCCTGGAGATTTGTTATGGTGAAGGAGATGTGCGGAGAAGGTGAGGGGGTAGGCGGCCGTGGCCTATACTACTAACTGCCCGGCATTCGCCTTAGTGCAGGAGAATGGAAAACCACACGGAAAACCATTCTCAGGACATTCGACGGGTGGGACCAGGCGTGAAGTCCAGCACTGTGCCCCAGGCCCGTCTCCTGAATGCAGAGGCGTAGAGCCACGGTAGAGCCGTGGCCAACTTTCCTCTGCTCAGTTGGCCAGTCAGAGTACAGAGCTGTTGGACCAAGGACAAGCCGTGGCCTCTTAAGGGACGAAACCCACTCTGCATCCACCGACGAATTACTCAGTATTTTTACGGGGGGCCCCCGTAGCCCGCTCCCCCGGCGTGGCAATCGACACAATATATATATATACAGGTTCTCATTGGAGTGCCGGCTGTTTGCCTGCTCTCATGTCCAGCGTTCTACCTAAATAAGAGTGAAATAACTTATTAAACAGATAGATATTAGTGCTGTTTGTAGGGCGCAGGCTGGTGTTCCGCTCCCATGTTTCTGTCGGGGGCGGAGGTGGATTGATACGTCCTTGGCCATCTGGCTGCGTTGCCGTCGTCTTCTTAAGTTGTACATCTCATTAAACTTCCTCGCCTGGTCCCTGGGTCTAGGAGCTGAAACATATTTACATAGGTGTCTGCAGTGTATGGGTTTATGTGTTATATAGATGTCAGCTTAGGGGAGGGAGTTGGCTATCGGCCCCTCGCCCACCCAACCCTGTGGCTGAACAGAATCTGCTTCGGTGTGGGATACTTTTTGTAAAGATCGACGTCATAGTGTCCGATCCCGCTTACTAATGGGTTGATCTTATTACTCCATGACTTTCTGTACATTTTTAGTGTCTGTTTACGTATGTGGTGCCTTATTGAGCTGACTTTCGCAATATTGCGTAGTTGGCGTATTGGTGTGTCGTAAGAGAGTCTGGCCGCTGCTCGTATGCATTTATTTTGTATTAATTCCAGCTTATCCAGATTCGTCATTGCAGTGAACCCCCACGCTGGGGCTGCGTACATGATTATTGGTCTAATTAGGGCCTTATACATGTTTATGGCTACTTCCGTGCCTATACTGGACTTTTTGTTCAGTATAGGATATAGCTGGCTAAGTCTTTTCTTTGGATATCTTTGATGTGGTGTAGCATGGTGAGCTTTCTGTCTAGGACTACTCCTAGGTATTTGGCTTTGTCATGTCATGCTATATCTTGATAGAAAAGCTTTAGCGGTTTTATGTTGACTGGTCTGCTTGTGCGTCCGTTCTTCTTAGTGAACAGCACGGCTTGGCACTTGTCAGCATTGACCTTGATGCGCCATTTGGTTAGCTTTGGCTCGAGAGTTCTTAGCGCTACTTGAAGCCTCTTCCGAGTGCACGCTAGTTGAGGGCGTGTGACTGTGATAGCAGTGCCATCGGCGTAGAGCTGTGTGGTAGTGAGTACTGTAGTAGGCATGTCGTTTGTATACAGGACGAAGAGGATTGGGCCGATAAGGGACCCTTGGGCTACGCCCGCTCCAATACTACGCGTACTTGACAGTGTGTTGTGAACGTCTACTTTGAACTCGGCCCTCCAGATAAGATTTTATAAGTCTTATATAGCCTGGGTGGAATTTGTGGTCTATTAGTTTCGCTAGTAGGCCTTCGTGCCAGACTCTGTCAAATGCTTTCTGGATATCAAGGAAAACCGAACCTGTGTCTCTTCGAATTACTCTAGAGCTGAATCCCTGTTAAAAGCAGACCTGGTTGCCAAGCTAATAGGAGTCTTGACACTTATTTCAAATCTTAAAAACAACCTTGAAATCTCCTTTTCTCTCTCCCTCATAAAAGATATAACAGGTACCAAGTGATTTGTACTGAGCTCTCTCCATGTCTCGAAACACATGTTCAAACCGCAATCTTTAGCTCAAAATGCGCTATATCAGCTAAGTAAGGAACTCTCTGAGATGTCAACATTCATATTATGCTCTCCTTGTTTCAAAACTTACCGTCAACTTACTACACATGCTGCCTCTAGTCGCTGGTAGCATACTATAGGTGAAGATTGCTGACCACGTGATCACAGCGAGAGTTCTCTGCTTTGTCTCTCGTCATTTCATCGAGGAACTCATGCATAGACAAGTCTCACGTGCTCTGTGTGTTTGTCTGTCAAAATCAAATGCATGCGCTCATCTGGACACACTCTCTTAACAGCTATGAACATTCAAGGTACGCGCCCTTTGTTTCAAAACATCTTGAGGTACCAACCGCGATCTATCAGCTATCAAAAGCATAAGTTTATCATCCTCAGTAGTGCTGCCCCTATACTTCCTCTATGTAAGCTCTCTCCCCCCCCACACACACTCAAGTACACTCACCCTAGCGATAAACTAATTAACTCTTCCTACATATGCTCCACTCTCTAGGAACAGAACACTTTCCACCATCTGGAAACAAGCAAACGAATGAACACTATACCACCGTCTTGGATTACTAATACATACGTGCTGCCGTCTGTCAACGAACTAATGAATTATATCTCCACCACCTTTCCATACCGCCAACTTGTATTAACAGCCCCATCTATTTCCCTTTCGCCTTTCAATTATCCCCCTCTCTCTACCTCGTACAACCCTATAAAATGACATGAGCTCACTACAACCTGTGTTAAAGTTTTAGACCTTCATACCTGACAGTAAAGATAAAACTTTTTAATTTATGTTAATATCCCAAGTACTATCAAATTGTAGAACGTATTTAGATGTCAATGTACATGTCAAACAAAACGAAAGAAAGAAAAACAAGAGAAAAACTTTTTGTAAATTATACTGAAATAAGATAAAGTTACAAACCCCTTAGCTAAGAAGCCAAACCCCCTCCCATCTCCTCCTTTTTCACTTCCTTTACCCCCTCCTTCCTCAATCACATCTCTCCAACCCACCCGCATCTCTTGGCTAGAGAGAGGGCGTAATCCTCTAAGTGGCCCACCCCACCCCTTCAGGGTCGGGAACGAAAACATTTGTCAGTCAGTACAACCTGCTAGTTCGTCTTCTGGTGAGCAACTGGCCTACTGCTGGTCTCTCCAGCTGTTCACCGCCCTTGGGCATCAAGCTTGAGGAGGACAGCTAAGGAGACCAGCAATATTTTGTATACCAAGGGGGCGCTCCAAATTTTCTTTTGGAGGATGGAAGGACGGTCTGGGGGAAGGGAGCCCTCTCCCATCAAACCTGGCCACTAACCTGAACAATGAGCTCCTCCACGGAGCCTTTGAGGTTAGGTTAAGGCGGTTAGATTAGGATTAGGTTATGACATCATGATGACGTCAGACGTCTCTGATTTTGCTGACGCTGCACTAATGAAAAATGCTCATTCAGCAAAGTACAAATCACCCTCCTTAATCCAGAACCGCTGTTGCATCACTAATCACCATACTCTGTGTCACTTTCATGTCAAAAGCCTTTCCCAACTGCTTCTCGGCCTTGAGTACATTCTCATTCTTACACTCGGGAACAGCTAGTATTTCAAGGGTGTTCCTTTCTGAGTACTCGAGCGACTCTATTACGTGATTCTTTAAAGCCCCCTAGAGCGCAGCTGAGAATTCTCCTGTGTTAGAAACTCTATCTGAGATAAACATTGAGCTATGTCAGGCTACACTTTTTAGTAGACGCACATTGCCATCTAATATTTAATGATCTAATTACAGATAAGAAGCACAACACAACATTTTCCATCTTTCCTTCTCGTTTACATTTGGAAATGACTACGCTATTCTACGATATTCTTTCTCACTATTGTCTAACTTCTAGTAGGGCCATGTCAACTAATCATAATGTGGTACTATCAATAACCTCGAATTATGTACATCATTATTTTCTGTAGTTATTTGACCTTTTCTTCTTCTTCTTCACAGGAGCAAGATTTCAAATCGTGCAGTATTCTTTCCAGGCCGGGGAGGAGTAGTTCTCACTTTCGTGCCAAACTTCCCAATCGACTCTTAAAGTGCTGTAGTTCTCATTGAAGCAGTGTGGCACAAGGGAGAACATTTTACGAACAGCTATTTAGAACACATTTTGAAATACAGTATGTCTAATTGGTCTATTTTAAAATATATTTTGGTATGAAACTTCGTTCCTTACCTTTTATTGAATAAATACTGAATGCTGTATTTTACACTGATGTACTGTACGGAAGGAACAGTTTTGTAACTGTAGCATCTCCGAGGAGTTGCATGAAGGAGGAGGAGAAACTATACAAAAGGAACCTTGCAAGATAGCCCACAGTACATGAATGATGACGGTAACAAGCCACATTCAAAGATGAAAATAAATGACTTACTTCAGAAGTGAAGCTGCTGAGGCACAGATGCATCTCTGCAATTGATGGAGATAAGGAAAGGATCAGTTCTCACAAGTAAGGTATATAATATAATTTTATTATATGATTACTATTTCTATCAGTTATTTTATCGTTTAACTTTGTTGCATTTAGTCAAATCATGGAATGGTTAACTGTAAGAAAGGGCCCAGAGCCACCAATAAAGTCAATATCTATCTGTATATCTATCTATCTATCTATCTATCCCTCTATCTGTCCATCTATCTATCTAGCTATCTATATATCATTCTATCTATGTTCACTTCTAACGACTATTTCCTCTGTACTGCCCGGGGTTATATCAAGTACTAAATTGCACAGAAAATAAAGATTTGTTCCTGTCGTGAAATAACATATTGGACTGGAATTATTTTTAATGAATCAGAAAGACTGAACTGAAGTTAATATTATTTACATTTAATTTTCATAGGTAATGAAGCTGTTTATGTATATCTCTACAGCATGGAACCAATATAGAATGAATGTATTAATCATAGCCCCTTCTGCAACTTTCATTTTTAGATTTCAATTTATAAATTATAACACCTTGTATGCATATGGTTGGTTGTATAATGGTGGGTTTGACAAGAAAAATATAACAAATTTGTTTGGAGCACCAGTAGTGTTTATAATCATTATCTCTAATTTCTAATTAATAATCCAAACTATCACTGGATTATCACTAGTGATGAATTATGAAAATTTATCACACATCGTAGTCATGACCTGGGTTTGAATTGAGATCCTTTCTACGACCATATATGCATCTTTACATTGGAGTACATAGAATAAAGAAATTAACTGCAACATATAACATTAATATATGATATTGGTCCCATAATACTGCACTGAATAATATAAACTCGATGACCATCTCAAACAAATCTGTCACACAAAAATATGCCATCACCATAAATAGCAATCCTACATATAAATTTACCTATACAACTTGAATATGAAATAAATAAGAATATCCCATTGAAATATCAAGCGGGTTTTTAAAAAGCAAGCATGCAGAAGCGTCGCCTGGTATCTGAACTCGTGATCATTATTTATTTAGTGCCATTCTCTTGTCTGTCTGTTAGGTCATCAGCCCAGAGGCTGGTTGGATCCTCAAATAGCACCACCAAAGGTTATGCGGTTATAAGGAAACCTCAAAAACCAATGGCAGCACCAAAATGAGGCGTACTAGGCAAGATGAGGAGTGAGGTAGTTTGCCATTGCTTTCCTCACTGGGTCAGAAAGTACTATTGCAGCACAACTGACCCTATGAGCAGCACCTTTCATAACAGTCAGATGCACTAGTCATGCTTGAATGTCATTACTCAGCACTACCCATACCCCAGCAACTTCCATATTGTCACAGCCATGGATGTTGACTGGGACTTTGGTGGAAGCTACACTTTACTCTGGCCTGTGCCAAGAGATGGATGCAAAAGTACTGTATCCATCAAGAAATGACAGCAGGCAGTGCCATTCTCTTATTAAACATTAAATTGATTAATCTTTGTTATGTTAATTAAATTGCATTAATTTAAATTGAATAGGTCATGCTCATAAATCAAAAATATCAAACTCCATCTCTGTTCTACAATAAGAAGACAACCACATACACTACATTTATATGCAAGGGAAGTTTCACATCCTACCCTGTCAGGAGAATTGAACTGAACCATTTGGTTTTACTCAAACATCACGGCGCCTTCAGTTGAAGTTGATGCCAGGAGTCCTTGGGTTCCCACCCTAGAGATGTCCATTGTCGTCCGGATCATCTGCTGCTAAGTCCGGGTCACAAATTGTTTTTATTGGCAGCTTGAAGACGTTATACGAACAAGACTTACAACCGTCATCATTATTTAATTATTTATATATGCTTAGTCCTGCTAACTTTGATTAACAGACATTTCACTTTGATTCTGTGTTCGATTCTGTGATTAATAAAATTTCTATTATTGGGGTGCAGTAATACTACTCCAATCAGGTCGTCACGCTTCAGTAATGCTATTTTTGTTGGGCAGTACGAAAATAATATCAGTTGGATTCTATCTATCTATCTATCTATCTATCTATCTATCTATCTATCTATAATCACTCCTAATGACTATTTCTTCCAAACATAATTATAAAATGAAGTTCATACCGGTGCAGGCTAAGCACCAGAACAACTGAATGGATTTTGATGTCACATGAATTTGTGACAAATGGGAACCGAGCAGAGGTGACCTCAGTGAAGGAAGTCAAAGAATAAACGGGCATCGGAGCACTTTCTTGGCTCACGCTACCTAAATGTTCAACTGTACAACCCCAATCATGTGGGAAGGATTTTTGAGCACAATATGCTCTACAAAAAAAGTGCACGACGATACACAGCCCATTTATCTGTAAAAGGAAGCTTTCAAAAAGTGTTTATATATATTAGTTTGCAATGGAAAATCAACCTTAAAATTAGAAACTATACTACCAAATCAATCATCTAATCCTTATCAAAATAAATTGTTTATTTTTCTCATTCATTTTAAGGTAAAGTGCTCTTTTCAGTATATTATTTTTACGAATAATATAGGAGTCATCGTCCTTTTTTGTGAAAGTGCAGGGATGGTTTACATATCGCATGTGGGGAAAGGTGCGAGTTAACAAATAGGCTGTCGGAAGGGCCTTGAAAAACCACTAATGTCGTCTATGAGGAAATCGTGTGAGGATTATTGCCGTAACTTACACATTATTCCTGAATGAAGGTGGGGCGAGCCGCTGGTCTCTATATAATCTGCACGATGTTGGTGAGAAGGTAATGACATAAAAGGGGGCTCATTCCTCTTTTAAAGCTGCCGTCATCTGATTCATGTCTGCCTGTAAAGCTATCAGGGCCAGCTTGCTGGCCTTTGGCTCAATTCCCGGTCGAGTCAGGGATTTCAACCTTCATTGGTTAGTTCGCAGGACTTGGGGACTTGGTGTTTATGCTGTCGTCAGAATTAGAACTCATCTTCGGTAACACCCCTCCCTTACAGAGGCGAGGAATCAGGCCTCTACTACTAAAATGTTTTCATTCCTCCCCTGAAAGGGAAGGCCACCCTTAGACGGTGACACCGTCTCTCAGGCCGGGAGATTTGTTACGGTGAAGGAGATGCTCGAAGAAGATGAGGGGTTTGGCGGCCGTGGCCTATACTAGGAACTGTCCCTGCGTTCGCCTTAGTGCACGAGAATGGAAAACCACGGAAAACCATTCTCAGGACAGCCGACGGTTGGCGCCAGCCTTGATGTCCAGCCCTGTCCGTCTCCCGAATGCAGAGGCATGGAGCCACGGTAGAGCCGTGGCCACCCATCCTCTGCTTGGTTGGCTGGTCAGAGTGCAGAGCTGCTGGAACATGGACCAGCCGTGACCACTTATAAGTTGAGACCCACTCTGCATCTACCGACCATCAGGCTTCTCTGGAAGCCAGATGCCATTATTAGCTGTTTTATATTTTGTGATGAGTGTTGACATTACTGTAAATGTGGTATCAAACCACCCTACGCATGCTCGATGGTGATTAGGTTGGAAGGACGGGTTATCAAGCTCATCCACCAAATTTACTCATGAGGCAGTTTTTAAAAAGTAACTATGATCAGTGGAAAATGGTAAATAAAAATGTAATCAGACTCTGGGATGGGTTTAAAGCAATTGTTGAGGAATGTGAAAACAGGTTTGTACCTTTAAAGGTGGTAAGAAATGGTAAAGACCCACCTTATTTATAATAGAGAAATTAAGAAACTAAGAAGGAGGTGCAGACTGGAAAGAAATAGAGTTAGAAATGGCTGTGGAAGTAAGGAGAAATTAAAGGAACTTACTAGGAAATTTAATCTAGCAAAGAACGCAGCTAAGGATAACATGATGGCAAGCCAGTTGGCAGTCATACAAATTTTAGTGATATGTGGAAGGGTATGTATAGGTATTTTAAGGCAGAAACAGGTTCCAAGAATAACATTCCAGGAATAATTAATGAACAAGGGGAGTGTGTATGTGAGGATCTTCAATAGGCAGAAGTATTCAGTCAGCAGTATGTAAAGATTGTTGGTTACAAAGATAATGTCCAGATAGAGGAGCAGACTAATGCTAAAGAAGTATTAAAATTTACATACGATAACAATGACATTTACAATAAGATACAAAAGTTGAAAACTAGAAAAGCGGCTGGAATTGATAAGATTTCTGGGGATATACTAAAGACAATGGGTGGGGATATAGTACCATAAATGAAGTACTTATTTGATTATTGTTTGCTTGAAAGAGCTATACCAAATGAATGGCGAGTTGCTATAGTAGCCCCGTGTACAAAGGAAAGGGTGAGAGACGTAAAGCTGAAAATTACAGGCCAGTAAGTTTGACATGTGTTGCATGTAAGCTTTGGGAAGGCATTCTTTCTGATTATATTAGACATGTTCGTGAAATTAATAACTGGTTTGATAGAAGGCAGTTCGGTTTTAGGAAAGGTTATTCCACTAAAGCTCAACTTATAGGATTCCAGCAAGATATAGCAGATATCTTGGATTCAGGGGTCAAATGGACTGTATTGTGATTGACCTGTCTAAAGCATTTGATAGGGTGAATCATGGGAGACTACTGGCAAAAATGAGTGCAATTGTACTAGACAAAAGAGTGACTGAATAGGTTGCTATATTTCTAGAAAGTAGATCTCAGAGAATTAGAGTAGGTGAAGCTTCATCTGACCCTGTAATAATTAAGAGGGGAATTCCTCAGGGCAGTATTATTGGACCTTTATGTTTTCTTATATATATAAACTAGCAAGATACCAGTGCTTCGCTACGGTATTATACTGAAATTTATAATTAAATGCTTAATGTTTAATATATAATCCTCCGAAATTCGCGATCTGACTCGTTTTCTGAGAGATTACGGCAAAGTTCGTCACATTTTTCAATCTTTCTTTCCAGCAATCGATTTTGTACTTCGTGAGGTAGGTCCAGGTATTCCACGCGGTCAGTTCGGTCCCTAAATCTTTGCCATCTTTTCCTATAAGCATTTTTAGTATGGATCAAATCCTGAAGGAGATCCGGCGTGGTGTCGTCTTGGGTGCCTTGGCGGTACTGAACCCGCGGCTTGACTATTCGTAGTCATTACCAGGCCAGGACCCGTTTCCAGCACGGTCCGCACAATTTGACGATGGTCCAGAACATTATTATTATTATTATCATTAGATGTTCTGGACCCCACAGCAAGATGCAAGACCACTACTTGGCGGTAAATTACATCTGCTACCATTGTCATTGTTGACAATGTGACCAGCACCATTGTCGCGCGTAGGCAAGTGTGCGGGATTTCTGGCGATAGGAATGACATACTTCCGTGCATTATTGACCTTATTATAGAGGTGAATAATTTGACGGTCAATCTCAAATGTGTTTAAATTTTTATTTATATGCCAGGAGAGTCTACTGTAATCTAAGAATGTTCTCCGAAGGAAAGGATGGCTGTTGAAATCGAACCCAGGAAAGATTAAAAATGATCGGTTTATGATCCGAATAAGTACATCGAAAATCTACAGCCTGTTTCCAGCCATTCGACAGAGTCAGGAATGGAATGAATAAAGCCCCCATCTAGCGGCGACAGTAGGAATTGTGCCGGCTGCCGAAGCACTCCTCTGGGGCAATGAGCGATGAATGACAAATGAAATTAAATATTGGACAGTGTTGCTGGAATGAATGATGACAGGGAAAACCGGAGTATCCGGAGAAAACCTGTCCCGCCTCCGATTTGGCTAGCACGAATATCACATGGAGTGATCGGGATTTGAACCACGGAACCCAGCTGTGAGAGGCCGGCGCGCTGCCAAGTGAGAAACGGAGGCTCCTTATAAGTACGTTATGAAAAGTAAAATCAATTGGTCTCACCTCCTTTTACACACCACCGCCGTTAAGTATATTTACACCCCCGCCCCAAAGAAAAATTAAAAGAAGGCGTGTTTCTTTATGTTTAAAGGAGATACCAAACACCAATGTTCACGTCTGTTACCTTCAGTTTTGATATATAAGTATCCCCATAAAAATAGTTCACATTTTTTTCACTTCCTTTCACCCCCCTCCCCCCGCAGGTGAATTTTCCGGGGGAAAATACTTGTTTCTTTAATAGTAAATGATCTTCTAAATACCAATTATCACGACTCTTAACTTCTTCAGTTTTTTATTTGTGTGTCCTCATGAAAGGAATTCAACTCTTTTTCACTCCCGCCGCCCAAGATGGTTTCCCCTTCAAAACGCGTTTTTCTTTGTTTTTAAAGGAGAGCCAAATACCAATTTTCACGTCTGTAACAACTTTAGTTTTTATTAGATGTATGTATTCTCATACAATTAAGTCAAGTAATTTTTCAATTCTTTCACCCCCCCCCCTCCCCCCATTGGATTTTCCGAAAATACGTGTTTCTTTACTTTTAAAGCAGATTCCAAATATCAAATTTCACGTATGTAACATCTTCATTTTTGAGATATCAGTAGCCTAATTAAAAGAAATGGACACCATTTTCAGTCACTTTTCCACCCAAGTAGTATTTCCGAAAACTAAAAATACACGTTTCTTTGTTTTTAATAGAGATAAAAATACCATTTTCACTTCTGTAACATGTTAAGTTTTTTTATATATACTGTAGATATTCTCATTTTAAAATTTCACCCCTTTTTATTTCCCCTTAAGTGGAGTTTCCAAAAACAAATCACCTATGTTTCTTTACATTTACAGGAAATTATAAATACCCACTTTTTACGTCTGTAACATTTTACCTTTCTCAGATATTCTGTAGATACAGTCTTTCAAAAAATTCACCCCAATTTTTCACTCCAGTAAACCGCCATTAATTGGATTTTCCAAAAACATAAAATACGTGTTTCTTTATTTTTAAAGGAGATCCCATATACAAATTCTCAGTTCTGTAATATCTTCAGTTTCTGAGATATATGTGTCCTCATAAAGGGATTCAACCCTTTTACACCCCTCCTATTGGGATTTACAGAAAACAAAAAAATACGTGTTCCTTTATTTTTAAAGGAGATTCTAAATACCAATTTTTACATGTTTAAACTTTTAAAGTTTAAAGATGTAGACACACTCATTTTAAAAATTCACCCCCATTTTCAACCCTCGTTATTTGGTTTTTCCAAAAACGAAAAAATGCCTGCTTCTTTATGTTTAAATTAGATCCCAAATACCAATATTGAGGTCTGTAATATCTTCAGGTTCTGAAATATAAATAGACTCTTTAAAGGCATTCAACCCCTTTTTCCCCCTTTTCCACCCTTCCCATTGGGATTTTCCGAAAACAAAAAAAGTACGTGTTTCTTTATTTTTAAAGGAGATTCTAAATACCAATTTTTACATCTATAAACTTTAAAAGCTTTGAGATATAGATATACTCATTTTAAAAATTCACACTTTTTCACCGTTTTTCACCCCATCTATTGGGATTTTCTGGAAACAAAAAAATACGTGTTTCCTTATTTTTAAAGGAGATTCTAAATATCAATTTTTAAAACAAAAAAATACGTGCTTCTTTACTTTTAAAGGAGATTCCGAACACCAGTTTGCAGGTCTGTAATATCGTCAGTTTCTGAGATATAAGTATCCTCATTAAAGGCATTCAACTCCTTTTTCACCCCTCCTATTGGGTTTTTCCAAAAACAAAAAAATACATGTTCCTTTATTTTTAATGAAGATTCTAAATACCACTTTTTACATCTGTAAACTTTAAAAGTTATGAGATATAGATGCATACATTTTCAAAATTCACCCCCTTTTCACCCCCATTAATTGGATTTTCCTAAAACAAAAGAATACATGTTTCTTTATTTTTAAAAGAGATCAAAACTACCAATTTTCAGCTCTGTAATATCTTCAGTTTCTGAGATATAAGTATCCTTATTAAAGGCATTCAATCCATTTTTCACCCCTTTTCACCACTCCTATTGGGTTTTTCTGAAAACAAAATAATATTTGTTTCTTTATTTTTAATGAAGATTCTAAATATGTATTTTTACATCTGTAAACTTTAAATGTTTTGAGATGTAGATTCACTGCTTTTAAAAATTCACCCCCCCTTTTCACCCTCCCATTAATTGGATTTTCCAAAAACAAAAAATACGTGTTCCTTTATTTTTCAATGAGATCAAAAGTACCAATTTTCAGGTCTTTAATATCTTCAGTTTCTGAGATATAAGTACTGGTATTCTGATTAAAGGCATTCAACCCCTTTTTCACCGTTTTTCACCCCTTCTATTGGGATTTTCTGGAAACAAAAAAATACGTGTTTCCTTATTTTTAAAGGAGATTCTAAATATCAATTTTTAAATCTGTAAACTTTCAAAGTTTTGAGATATAGATACACTCATTTTAAAATTTCAACCCCCTTTTCACCCCCTTAGCGACGGAATATCCAAAAATCCTCTCTTAGCGAGCACCTACATCTTAGTATGAATCTATGCCCAAAATTTCATTTCTTTATGTCCAGTAGTTTTGGCTCGGCGATGATGAATCAGTCAGTCAGTCAGTCAGTCAGTCAGTCAGTCAGTCAGTCAGTCAGTCAGTCAGTCAGTCAGTCAGTCAGTCAGTCAGTCAGTCAGGACAAGTTACTTTATATATATAGATGATATGAGTAAAGAAGTGGAATCAGAGGTAAGGCTTTTTGCAGATGATGTTATTCTGTATAGAGTAATAAATAAGTTACAAGATTGTGTACAACTGCAACGTGACCTCGAGATGTGAGATGGACAGCAGGCAATGGCATGTTGATAAACAGGGTTAAAAGTCAGTTTGTGAGTTTTAATTACTGCGTTGATGGGGGTAGAAGTTCCTTTTGGGGATCATTGTAAGTATCTAGGCGTTAATATGAGGATATATCTTCATTGGGGTAATCACATAAATGGGATTGTAAATAAAGGATGCAGATCTCTGCACAAGGTTATGAGGGTGTTTAGGGGTTGTAGTAAGGATGTAAAGGAGAGGGCATTTAATTCTCTGGTAAGACCCCAACTAGAGTATGGTTCCAGTGTATGGGACCCTCACCAGGATTACCTGATGCAAGAACTGGAAAAAATCCAAAGAAAAGCAGCTCGATTTGTTCTGGGTGATTTCTGACAAAAGAGTAGCGTTACGAAAATGTTGCAAAGTTTGGGCTGTGAAGAATTGGGAGAAAGGAGACGAGCTGCTTGACTGAGTGGTATGTTCCAAGCTGTCAGCAGAGAGGTGGTGTGGAATGACATTCCTAGACGAATAAGTTTGAGTGGTGTCTTTAAAAGTGGGAAAGATCACAAGATGAAGATAAAGTTGTAATTCAAGAGGACAAATTGGGGCAAATATTCATTTATAGGAAGGGGAGTTAGGGATTGGAATAACTTACCAAGGGAGATGTTCAATAAATTTCCAATTTCTTTGAAATCATTTAGGAAAGGCTGGGAAAACAACAGATAGGGAATCGGCCACCTGGGCAACTGCCCTAAATTCAGTATGGATTGATTGATTGATTGATTGATTGATTGATTGATTGATTGATTGATTGATTGATTGATTGATTGATTGATTGATTGATTGATTGAACCAACAACTGTAGATTGCAGTGGCATGCACTGAACCCCATCTACCCCTTTGCTGCTGATGTAAATAATTTTGTATTTACATGTTAATATTATTCCTTAGAAAGCTTTTTACAAAGAACTGTGAACGTCTAAGCCAAGTACAGCTGTCTCAACAATCCTCTCGCACTAGCGCAGTTCAGCTTCTCCAGCGAGATGGATGTCCTTGCCGGTGCAAAAGAGAGCTACCCCAGCAAAATTTAAGTTGCTTGGTTGAGGTGGCTCTGTGGACCCTCCCCCGACAGCGATTTACTGCGACAGGCCAGCTAGCTTAGATAAGAGATGTTAGTTTTAATACTTGACACTCAAAGTGTTCAGCGCCACACACTAGAGACTACAAGAAAAATATCAACATGTTAACAGTATAACCACATGAACATCATCTTGCTAATAAAAATTGAGCCGGTTTGTGGAATCAATTGCAATATAGAGAATATACTTTATTTTTGGATTTCGGCATGTATAAAGATTTTTTGAGCATTTTATTGATGCCACGTGTAGAGTATGTTTTCCGATAGCCGCAGAAAAATAATTAGGTTTGCCCAACATGAATACAGAGCTAAGCGCAAAGTAAAATTGTTTTGTATAGTGGTGTGTAGTGAAGTTTTGCAGTGTTCCTCTCGGATTATAGGTGAAGTTTTCGTGAGTTCTGTGCAATTCTTCATGAATATAACGTGTGTTTTATGTCGTGACGAATATTTTCCCCTCGTTTTTCGTTGATGCACATATACTCAGTAAGCGAGTGAAACTATAGAATATCGGTGACGTTAAAATACCAGTTAAATTTTTCTGATTCGGTTTATGTTAGGCTGTTTAAGTTAAAAACAAATATTTGTTCCCAGTGTATTTTTGTGAAAACAATTACTGTTCTATCACTAAGCGTCATCAAGTGAAACTGTAAGTACATTGTTTTTTTTTTCTATTTGCTTTATGTTGCACCGACACAGATAGGTCTTATGGTGATGATGAGATAGGAAAGGTCTAGGAATAGGAAGGAAGTGGCCATGGCCTTCATTATGGTACAGCCTCAGCATTTGCCTGGTTTGAAAATGGGAAACCACGGAAAACCATCTTCAGGGCTGCCGACAGTGTGGTTCGAACCCACTATCTCCTGGATGCAAGCTCACAGCTGCGCGTCCCTAACCGCATGGCCATCTCGCCTGGTGTACATTGTTTAAAAATTTGCTCTAGATGAAGTTATGATGGTGTTGTCACTGCTGTGAATATCAATTTGGAAATATGTATGAGAGTGTGGTTGAAAATATTCTTGAAAGTCCTTTCTCAGGTAGACCTTTCCATGAAAAATGCAGCCTTATAAAATGGTCATGTTGACTTTAGAGAGTGTAGTGGGGCTACAGTGGCTTACATAAAAAAAAAAAAATTTTTTTGCAGCTGGGGTAACGAATGTGTTCACTGGTAGATTGACGATGCCTGAAGTTATTGTTCTTAAGACAAACTCGAGATCAATTAACACCTGCTGAGAAATGAGTATGGGAAAAGGATTGTCTGGCATAAACATAAGTTATTGAATATCCTCAGCAGTTGTTTTGTGACAGTTCTGGAGCCTCCTCCTCCTCAGCAGGCTGCTCTTCCATACACCACTTCGTAGGCTTCTGGCGCAAGGCCTAATAGGCAAGATGGCTGCTATACATTATCTTTATGGAAGGTTTCATACTCTCTCAATAAAGAACCATTCTTTTAAGTTCTTGTTGTTGATTCATTTGGATCTTTGGAACATCGAGGTCTTCAGTCCATGTATTTACGTATATGTAGAAATTTTTTATAACCTTCATTACTGTAGTAACTGTAGTAGTGTGTTAAAATGTGCTAATATTAGAATAGGGGTGAAAACATCCCTTAGTTTAAAAATTTATCATCTCCCCAACCAATAGTCTTAGAAAACTTCATTTTAGTTAAAAATTTATCACAAATAATAATCTAACAGTTTATATATAAAATGATTCCAAATGATTCTTCTCAAAATTTTGGGTAAAAATAACCTCGAATGTTTAAAAAGTCTTGGATGATACTCTAAATTACTTTCAGAGTAAATAATAGGTTGGTGTGAAAACATAACTTAAAAATGTATTATCTCCTCAACTGATGGTCTTAGAAAGGTCTTTTTGAGCTTAAACCTCTGAAAGGTGATATATATCTATTAATCCATAACTATTTTTTTTTCTTCAAAGTTTCGAGTAAAAAATGTCTTGGGTGAGACTTTGAATGACTTCTAGAGTAAAAATATTGGTCCCAAATGAGTAAATTTATAATACCAATATAAATATTTCAGATTTCCTTTGGGAATCAACATCTATATCATCTGATAGCCAAGCAGGCATCAATTTTTGGTAAGGAGACAAAGTCTCTCATAGTGCATTGGCACTGCCGGTGGCTCCAAGTAGCCTATGCAGTGGCCTCCACGGTATGCACTAGCCAGCGTCTTGGTAAGTGTGCTAGGTACCAACTGATGAGCCCAACCTGGCACACGAGGGCGAAACGCTGGCAACCAGGAATTAGTTAGCTGGAAAATTTATAATGTCCAATAATGGACCATTTATATTGGTATTATGATTCTCATATCTTGTAATTACTGCACACGACACATCAGTCAGGACACTAACAGTTCTTCTGGAAAATCAAGCGTTGCTGCTTGTTTCATGTCCATGCTGAAATGCTGCTGCCAATCTCAGAAGGGTTTGGTATGGAGGGACATTTTTCCCCATAACTTCTGCAAGCTCTCCATGATATTCTTTGGTACTGTGACCCTGGTAAAGAGCCAGTTTGTTGGTATGTTGTTCTTGCCTCATCACATTCATTCTGCACAGAGACTGACTCACTGCTGCAGTCCCATTGTCCTGTGCGTGGTAACTGTCCAATGCATTACATTATTGTGCTGTGTCCATGTACTGTGAGTGTCATGCTTTCCAGGATATATGACCATTGTGTGGTAAAACTGTGCAAATATGAGGAAAAAATTAGTTGCCATGTCTTATGCTCTAACCCTTGTAGACGGGCTATGTGACCCAGATACCCAACAGGCTCTTCACCTTAGCCAACACAAAACCCTAGGAAGTGTTCTCTGTCATGCCTTGGAGTTTGAGGCTGGTAAGTAGGAATTGAGACTACAGACTACTGTGCATTGCTTGGAAGTGGATGTAATTGCACAGCCACAGGTAGATAACTCTCTCATTGACTTCCTTGAATCTACAGCAAGGTTTTTCAAAGCCAACCAGAACCCAGTAATGAGGCAATAGAATGATACCTAAGCCAGCCAGATTTTTCACCTGCTGGAATTGTTGTAACAGAGACCATATATGCTAGAACTGCAAATACTGATGAAGAAAAGATCCTCCAAATGATGCCAGGATGGCTGAGAAGTCCAATAAATGTCAATTAGCCAGCCATAGCAGGTAAACGTTGGCTCAGGACAGAAGTCAAACCCCAGCAGCCCATGCCTGCATAAAGGGACTACGACCCTACAGTAGCTGCCTGCTGGTAGATGAAGTCATCGACGAGATATTGCTGAGTGTGCTGGTTGACAGGAAGCAACGAGAACCATTGTCAAGTCAACAGTTGTGCAGCGGTGGAGAATTCATCCTCAATAGTGAACCTTAACCATGTGACTGCCAATGGAGAGATGATGTCTGACGCTGGCAAAACGGTGATGGAATTCTCCATGGGACAGAGGACAGTAGATATCGAGGATGAGGTAATCATTGAATCGACTCCTTCAATGAGTAAAGAATCATCCTCGACATGAGATCCAACATGCTTGAATATGGGGATGAAGAAATCAATGAGAGACCAGTGAGGGAAGGTATTTCTTTTTAACAATTTGCTTAACGTCGCACCGACACAGATAAGTCTTATGGCAATGATAAGATAGGAAAGGCCAAGGAGTGGAAAGGAAGTGGCCATGGCCTTAATTAAGGTACAGCCCCAGCATTTGCCTGGTGTGAAAATGGTAAACCACAGAAAACCAGCTTCAGGGCTGCCGACAGTGGGGTTTGAACCCACTATCTCCTGGATGCAAGCTCATAGCTGTACGCCCTTAACCACATGGCCAACTTGCCCGGTGAGAGCCTAACTTAATTTTTTAGATTTTACACATAGTTCATCCCAGATTTTAATGTTAATTGTGCGTTTGTACATTAGTTTTTAGTCAATTGTGTGTTTGTACATTTGTTTAGTTATTAGATGTATTACATTAAGGCTGAAGATGGCCAGCCAAGGCCGAAACTAGTCCCTAGTTTAGTAATGTAATTCAATAATATTGGATATTATAGTATTGAGAAAGGTGGACCATTACGACATTAATTTAATTATTATTATTGTGTGTATTTCTTTATATGCCAGGTGAAGATGCTAGATGACCTGACCTTCCCAGCTAGGATGAAGGTGGACATGGCTGTGGACATGGATGGAGCTGATGATCATTTGGTAGTCACTGTGTAGCCAGAATATCAGAACATTCAAACAAAAGGGTTACAAATTGCTAAGATACTGATCAACATCTCTCATCAGCCTTATATTGGACTGTTCAGCGTGAAGGATTATGATATTGCTGTCCACCAAGTCAACCCTCTTAGAGTTTGTGAACTTTTTATATGGATTGCCCACTGCAAAGCCATCTTCAAACATCTTGTCCTCTTCATGTTGCTTTGCATGCAGAACTTGTTGAAATGGAGCCTTGGAGCCTTCTCCAAGCCCACTCCAAGCAGACGTATGAGTTAGAGCAGGACAGATCATGCTAGAGGCCCTGTGGGAATTGTGTGAGAGATCCATCGACAACCTAGAATATGAGCAAGGAAGAAGCTAGAAGATGTTATGATGGGGTCTCAGGATGACTTCTACCTGGACAACAACAACAACTTTGGCCCGATGAAACTTGTACAACATTAGATTGATGTAGGAGGCAGTACACCAATCAAGGCTCCATTTCAACAAGTTCTGCTTGCAAAGCAACATGAAGAGGACAAGATGTTTGAAGAAATTAAGGAGCAGTAACTAACATACCCCTCAGAAAGCCCTTCGAGCTGCCTGGTAGTTTTGATGAAGAATAAGGATGGCTCTACTCAGTTCTGTGTTGACTGCAGGGAAATGAATGATGCCAAAAAGAAATACAGCTACCTGCAATCTTAGACTGATGATACTCTGGGCACAATATCAGGGTCGAAGTGGTTCTCTATGATGGATCTGAAGAGTTGTTATTTGAAAGTTGAGATTCATCCTCAAGACAAAAAGAAGACTGTGTTTTGGTTGTATATGGTCTTTGGCTGTTCAAGGTAATAATGTTTGGGTTGTACAACTTCCCATAAACTATTGAGAGGCTGATGGAGACTTTACTGTGAGGGCTGCACTGCAAGACATGCCGGATCTACCTGCATAATGTCATCATCTGGTAAGCACCTTTGAAGAGCACCTCAAGAACTTGACAGGACTTTTTGGAAAACTGAGAGATTCTTCAGGGAGAAGTATAGAACCTTGGCCATATCATCTCAAAAGAAAAGTCCGGTCTGATGCAAGGAAGTCCATGGTAGTGAGGAAGTGGCCAGTACCTAAGCACAAGTCCCAGGTTTGAAGTTTTCTGGGTTTCTGCACCTACTACCACTGATTTGTCAGAGGTTTTGATAACATCACTAAACTGCTGCATTGCCTTATGGAAAATGACCAACAGTATACCTGGATGGAGGAATGCCAGAAAACTTTTGACCACTTGAAGCATGCCCTGTATACAGCACCAGTATTGGCATATCCCAGAGTTGAAGCATAGTTTGTGCTGGACATGGGTACCAGTAAATTTTTCATTGGGTGTGTCTGGTATCAAGTCATGGACAATGATGAAAGGGTAGTGGCATCATTCTGAAAGGACTTCTCTGAACTGGAAAAAATTACTCCATCGCCCAGAACAAAATGCTGGCCATTGTGAAGAACTTTAAGTATTTCTGTTACCTGTATGGCCAAGAATTCTTCATCAGGAGTGACCATGCATCACTCAGGTGGCTTCTAAATTTCAAGAACCCAGAAGGACAACTCGCACAATGGCTGGAAAGACCACAGCAGTACAACTATGTGACTAAACACCACAAGAGTCACCTACATTCCAACACCGATGCTCTGTCCCAAAGATCTTGTCCAGAAAACCACAAGTTCTGTTCCCACAGGGAGGGTGAATAACTTCCCTGCCAAAGTACCACCATTAGAGATCGAGGGAAACTGGAGTCATGCCTCTTGGATGAATGCACAGGGGAATGACAGGACATTAGAATGCTAGCCAAGTGGAAGGGTACCCATGCTTTGAGGCCTGGATGGACACACATCAGTAACCTCAGCCCCAAAACGAAATTCTACTGCTCACAAATGGATCCACTGGTGACCAGGGATGGATTGCTGATTTATGTCTGGAAGAGCAGTGATATAAAGATGCTCCGGATGTACATGGCCTTGTGGGAATATTATAGCAAGTTCATGTTGGAAATTCAGGAGGTCGCCTTGGGGTTAAGAAAATCCTGGCGAGATTTCGAACATCGTTCTACTGCGTGGGATGCCGAAGGCATGATGCGACCAGCAAATGCTACTAGACATCATGAAAATGACCTAGTGTGGCTACATAATCCTGTAAGGAAGAGAGACTTGTCCCCAAAACACCACATGGCATGGGAAGGCACCTACCATGTTTTGAGAAGAATAAATGATGTCATCTATCTCATACAATAGAGCCAATGAAACGAGATGAATGTAGTGTAGGTGGACTGATTGCTGCCTTACTAAGGAATAGCTGAAGAAAGTAATGGAATGGGTCAACAAGCTCTCTAAAGGGGGCAATGTTAAATGCTCATGAACTGCCAGTCCTCTGTAGCCCCCTGGTGGACTGTAGGAATAGCATGTCTGAGAATAACGATGAAGTCCTTTTTTTTTGTAGTTAGTGTTGGCCATTGTGTGTTACTGTCGAGTGATACCTGTTGAGTAGTTCAGTGTGAGGAGCAGTCACATTGATCTTGAACTAATTGTGTTGAGTTGATTGTGCAAGTCATCGGCTTTGTCTCGAATGTGTGTGAGTTATCAGCCTTGTCTGGAGTTGAGCCAAGTTTTGTGACATTCACTTACCCTCACCCTCCTGTCAACTCTGAACTTGCATTTGGAAGAAAATACATCTCACTACTGTCTCCTACAGTCCACCTAGCAATTTGTTATGCATCACAGTAACTGTTCTCATTTCTCAGCGAGTATACATATCTGATGTCGTCACCGCATGTTGAACTTCGTGTTGATTCTACGTCATACTGGAAATTTCCAGCATGTTCTTTCCCCTGTCTATGCACATATAAATACTAGGCTGTACGCAGCTCTTATTAGCCCATGTTTTATCAATAATTATTATTAGAGGGTGAGAGACTTGCTAGGTTTTATGGAGGCTTGTCCTCCTCACAATGTCTTTCATCATGTTTATTCTACTGGACAAGATAAGAGAGAGAAAAATAAGACTGAATTATGTCAGTCATGAACAGTGAAGCAATGACTGTGATCACAATAATATAAACTTTCCCCTTTAGAAAAATATGGAATTAAAGAAAGCAAAATCTTGGTAAGTTTAATTCCATTAAAATATTTAAGACTATTTTGTATTTTGAGTACTATTAATTATGGTGAGTGTATAGTTCCCCTTTACTAAATTTGCAAACAAACTTGAACTTTCCCTTAATCTTGTCATGTTTTATGGGGTATTATGGACTGTGCCATATTGCATTCACTTGGTGGCCCTGGCTCACTCAGCGTATGAAGGTTAGTTCACCTTCAAGTATTGTACCGGTATTATTCAGAGACATAATTTTAATATATTTATGATTTAAATGTGAAAATCCTTGTCCTTAAACTTTTCATTCCCAAGTTCCCTTCAGCCTTATGCATGTCCTGTACCAGATTTTTCTGGATTTTTTGACAATGGTTGCCAGCATTTCGCCCCAGTGTAGCATTACAAAAATGTTGCAAAGTTTGAGTTGGGAAGAATTGAGAGAAAGAAGAAGAGCGGCTCGACTAAGTGGTATGTTCCGAGCTGTCAGCGGAGAGATGGCGTGGAATGACATTAGTAGATGAATAAGTTTGAGTGGCGTTTATAAAAGTAGGAAAGATCACAATATGAAGATACAGTTGGAATTCAAGAGGACAAACAGGGGCAAATATTCATTTATAGGAAGGGGAGTTAGGGATTGGAATAACTTACCAAGGGAGACATTCAATAAATTTCCAATTTCTTTGAAATCATTTAGGAAAAGGCTAGGAAAACAACAGATTGGGAATCTGCCACCTGGGCGACAGACCTAAATGCAGATCAGTATTCATTGAATGATTGATTGATTGTAATGCTACTCTTTTGTTGGAAATCACCAGAAACAAATCAACCTGCTTTTCTTTGGATTTTTTCCAGTTCTTGAATCAAGTAATACTGGTGTGGGTCCCATACACTGGAACCATACTCTAGTTGCGGTCTTACCAGAGACGTAAATGCCCTCTCCTTTACATCCTTACTACAAGCCCTAAACACCCTCATAACCATGTGCAGAGATTTGTACTCTTTATTTACAATCATATTTATGTGATTACCCCAATGAAGATCTTTCCTTATATTAACACCTAGGTACATACAATGATCCCCAAAAGGAACGTTCACCCCATCAATGCAGTAATTAAAACTGAGAGGACTTTTCCTATTTGTGAAACTCGCAACTTGACTTTTAACCCCGTTAATCATCATACCATTGCCACTGTCCATCTCACATTATCAAGGTCATTTTGCAGTTGCTCACAATCTTGTAACTTATTTATTACTCTGTACAGGATAATATCATCTGCAAAAAGTCTTAACCTATCTCTGATTCCACTTCTTCACACATATCATTGATATATATATATATGTAAGGAAACATAAAGGTCCAATAATACTGCCTTGAGGAATTCTCCTCTTAATTATTACAGGGACATATAAATCTTTGCTTACTCTAATTCTCTGAGTTGTATTTTCTAGAAACATAGCCACCCATTCAGTTACTCTTTTGTCAAGTCCAATTGCACTCATTTTTGCTTTCTATCAAACCAGTTATCAATTTTGCAAACATGTCTTCTATAATCAGAAAGAATGCTTTCCCAAAGCTTACATGAAATTCATGTCAAACTGACTGGCCTGTAATTTTGCAGCTTTATGTCTATCACCCTTTCCTTTATATACAGGTGCTACTATAGCAACTCCCCATTCATTTGGTAAAGTTCCTTCATGCAAACAATATTTTTTTATTTTTTAAATTTTTTTTTTGCTATTGGCTTTATGTCGCACCGACACAGATATGTCTTATGGCGACGATGGGACAGGAAAGGGCTAGGACTGGGAAGGAAGCGGTCGTGGCCTTAAATAAGGTACAGCCCCAGCATTTGCCTGGTGTGAAAATGAGAAACCACGGAAAACCATCTTCAGGGCTGCCGACAGTGGGGTTCGAACCTACTATCTCCCGAATACTGGATACTGGCCGCACTTAAGCGACTGCAGCTATTGAGCTTAGTCAAACAATAATCAAACAAGTACTTCAGATATGGTCCTATATGCCAACCCATTGAATCTCATCAATTCAAACCGCTTTTATAGTTTCCAATTTTTTTATCTTATTGTAAATGTCATTGTTGTCATAGGTAAATTTTAATACTTCTTTAGTATTAGTCAACTCCTCTATCTGGACATTATCCTTGTAACCAACAATCTTTACATACTGCTGACTGAATACTTCTGCCTTTTGAAGATCCTTGCATACACATCCCTCTTGTTCATTAATGATTCCTGGAATGTCCTTTTTGGAACCTGTACCTATACATAATCTTCCATTTTTCACTAAAATTTGTATGACAGCCAATTATGCTTGCCATCATGTTATCCTTAGCTGACTTCTTTGCTAGATTCAATTTCCTAGTAAGTTCCTTCAATTTCTCCTTACTTCCACAGCCATTGCTAACTCTATTTCTTTCCAACCTGGACCTCCTTCTTAGTCTATTTACTCCTCTGTTACAATATAGTGGATCTTGACCATTCCTTACCACCTTTAAAGGTACAAACCTATTTTTACACTTCTCAGCAATTGCTTTAAACCCATCCCAGAGTCTTTTTACATTTTTAATTACCATTTCCCACTGATCTTCACTATATTCATAAAAGTCAGGCTCATCAACATTCCCTAAAATATTATCTTCCTTCATGCTTTCTTTCCACTTCTGTGCACCCATCTCAGAAGACAGTTGTGAAAGGAAGTCACAAGGCACTTAATTATAATCAAAATACAGTAAGGCAATTTGTGAATCATACATCTTCTGAACAGAGCATGTGATAAACAACGAAACTAGAGTGTCAGACTGAATTTGGATGTAGAGAATACCAAATTGCTTGAAATCTGAGTTAACTCATGTTTGGCACAGCAGGAGACATGTTGACATCTGAATTAACTTGGTCATGAGATGGAAAATATTAATCTTCTTTATTTTCTAGGCTCTACTTTATCTTTACTTAATATAGGATAATGGATGAATTCATATTTTTGTAAGTCAAGAGAAAAGCTGTCTGTGGTTGTTATGACAATCTGTGTTAAATAATTTTGGGCCTAAATTATAATCAAATCTTTTTGGTATTTGAAACTTATCTTTCAATTGCTTTTAATAGCATCAACCTGTGAGTGGTTGCTAGCCAAATTGTAACACGAGTAGTTGCACGCAAGACTTTCTCTCACATTAAACTTAATTTAAAATGAATGTATCTTCTACAATTTTGTGGGGTGTGAGAATGAAATGAATTACTGAAATGAGACGCAAATTTTCCGTTATATATTTTAGATTTAAAAAAAAATGATTAGCCGTATATTACAGAAACAAATTACTACTTAATGGAAATTGGTCATTAATTCAGTCACATGTCAGTACTTAATATTCACAAGAGTGCCGAGCTGAATGGCTCAGATGGTTAAGGTACTGGCTCTCTGAGCCCAAGTTGGCAAGTTCGATCCTGGCTAAGTCTGGTGGTATTTGAAAGTGCCCATATACGTCAGTCGTAAATTTACTGGCATGTAAAAGAACTCCTATGGGACAAAATACTGCCACCTTGACATCTGTGAAAACTGTAAAAAGTACAGTAGTTATTGGGATGTAAAATCAATAACATTGTTATTAACATAGAATCTTCTGACAGCATAACACAAATACAAGAATAAAGTACAATAGGTCTTCTCTCTAACATTTGAGTTAGATGGAGTTTGTTACAGCACTTGTTACCCAGCATTCTTTCTCTACTCATAATTTTTGAAGACTCATTTATCAGTAATTGCAAATGGAGAACATTTTGCACTCGACATAAGTCAAATACTAATGCCCACAACAGGAGAAATTTTCCCTCTGGACTTCAACGTAACACCAATGGCTCTGGTTACGCGATGAGAGGACTTCTCACGCAGGGCGCACAAACTCATACGAATCTTTGTTCCGACTAGAGGATGGGATGCTTACCCTTCAAAACTGAATTGCCTTACTCATGACAGTTATCAACTCAGATAGAAGAGGGAGCAGTCACCTCCCTTGTATCACTGAGAAGTAAATTCACAATAAAATGTAATGTGAGAGAAAATCTCATATAGCAACCACTCGTGGGTTAATAAACTTTTTACTTAGAGTAATTAATAGCCTGCCTGGTGGCCATGATCATTAAGGCATGAAGTCTATATGGTCTGACACCGTGATTAGCCGGTTTGAGTCCCGTTGGTCGATAAAAATTTTCACCGTGAAAATGTTGGCTGGGGGCATAAACTCCTGCCCTTTAAACATGCCTAAAACTCCAATGTAAAATATGTTTCTCAACTGGATTACAGTAAGTCTCAGTAGGTTAATATTATTAAAGTAGGATTTGATTCTTTGATATTTATTAATCAAATGTATGAACTCATATCATTGTTGCACCTGATACTGACCCACAGCACATATTTCATCAAGAGCAAAATTCTTTGAAGTTAGTCACACAATATTGAACTTTAGATGTCTGAATCCTACCGGCCAAAATTCTAAGCTGAATTATTTCACATAGCAGGTTTTATAGACACAAGGAGGATATTATATTACTAGTACTTTTTGTAACTGATATTCCATTCTTTTCTTACTCAGAACATTGCTATTTCTGAGTGAAGAATCTCTAATTAATTGTGCCTATGTCTCCTTTGTTCTTTAACTTTTATTCTTTCCCTACCCCTTTTTTTAATGTCTGTGTATGCAATTTCCTCTACCGTACACCTGTTCTAAACTTGATGTACCATTCACAAAGATCTCTACATATGGGCCTAGGCACGTGTTTGTGTCATACTTTCTCCACTTTGTTTCATGGTATCTGGTTGTATGTTAGCATAACGTTTCATTTGAGCATAATTACCTTCAATAAATACCTGCTCTCTCTTGTCGCGTGACTTAGTAGCAGAACCCTTTCATTGGTACGTCACATTGTACTGTTATCCACCCACCATCACATGGTAGCAGTGTTCTGTTTTTCCTACATTATAGCTTTAAATTCTAGTGCTGTACCATTATAATGGCACATTTTTCTGATTAATATTCTGGTATCAATTTTTGCCCATTTGAACTTCCAGTTCTGAACAAGTCACTACCTAACTTTAATCTTCTCCATATAACCAGACTATGTCATTCTCTGAACAACCTAAGCCTCTTCTAGGTTTCAGGGAGTCAACTCTGAAGGACCACAACAAAATTTACTATCCGAGTCAAAATCTCACCCATTTATTTCTACGTGTAGGATGCAACCTTATCCAAACATTCAATTTCAGGCACCGCTCAATGGCCAGTCTACCCAATATCATCCTGATATCCCAGATATCCTTTCCAATATGTCTTTAACTCATTCATTTAACTTTCATATCATAAAGAAAGCTTTAGCTTGAGTATCACAACTCACTGCAGCAGACTGAAAAAGTTTAACACTGTGGTTGTTTTCAGCAAGGCAATTTTTCAAACATAACTCGCTCCATTTCCACGATTACTTTATTATATCTCAAACTTCCCACCCATTTAACTAACTCTTGGTCAGAGAATATGCATAGATTGAGATCACCAGCTATGATCACGTTCCTTTCCTTATCATTTCCCACATAGTTGATTATCTTATCAAATAATTCTGAATCAGCATCTGTGCTACCCTTTCCTGGTCTGCACACTCCAAAGACATCAAGTTGTCTATTATCTTTAGAAATGAGCCTTACCCCTAGAATGTCGTGCTTGTCATCTTTAATTTTTTGGTAGCTTACAAATTCTTCTTTCACATGAATGAATACTCCCCCTCTTACCATTCCTATCCTATCTCTACGATACACCCTCCAGTTCCGTGAGAAAATTTCTGCATCCATTATATCATTTTTCAGCCATTATTCAACTCCTATTACAATATCTGGTAAGTATATATCTATTAAATTACTTAATTCTATTCCTTTCTTTACAATACTTCTACAGTTGAGCACTAACAGTTTTATGTCATTCCTACTTGATTTCCAGTTCACTGTTCCCTTAACACCGCTCCCTAGCACACCCTGTTTCCCTGAATGTACCTCCCTATAACCCTTCCAGACAAATTTCCTAACTTATATGTACCTCTGTGGTTTAAGTGAAGGCCATCTGAGCGCAGATCCCTATCTCCTATCCACCCATTAGGATCTAGAAATTTCACTCCCAGTTTCCCACATTCCCACTCCATAGTCTCATTTAAATCCCCAATCACCTTCCAGTTAGTATCCCTCCTACACAGTATTCCACTGATAACAATCTCTGTTTCCTTAAACTTCATTCTTGCTGCATTTACCAGATCCCACACATCCCCAACTATGTTGGTACTTATACCTGCTTGTCTTACATTGTTAGTACCAACGTGAAACACTACCACCTTCTCCTTTCCTTCCTCCTTCTCTTCTACTTTCCTCAACCACACAGTGATGTGTTAGCAATTGCTTCATAATCATCAGAATTACCTTAGTGCAACTTTTTTGCTTCCCCAACATATAAGCTATTAATTTATTTATCATATGGGTTTTAGTGCTGGAAGTGTCTGAGGATATGTTCGGCTTGCCTGGTGCAGGCCTTGTAAGGTGGACCTTTCAATAAGGGTGGGTGGCATCTGCCATGTGTGGGAACTACACAAGTAATTTTTAGTGGAGAATAGTATTGTGTGTGGTATGTGAATTGCAGGAATGTTGGGGACAGTATAAATACCCAGTCCCCAAGCCAGGGGAAATAACAATTTAAGGTTAAATTCTATGACACAGTAGGGACTCAAATCTGGGGCCCTCTGGAACCGAAGGTGACTACACTAACCATTCAGCCAATGAGCTGATATTTAACCCATTGGCGCAGAATCACTGAACCATTCTGTGCCCTGCTACTATGGACGTGAGGCAGAACGAGAACTGTTCCGTGTTCACGCATTACGATGCAATTTAACCTATTCCACATTAGATGGAGATAGTTGTGACTCTGTATGTGTGTGAGTGACAACTCTTTTTACATTCTCTGGATACATATATCGATAACCATCAATAGTTTGGTGTCATTTGATATTTTCAAGTGGTAGTCTTCGACTTTGACACAAGTAAACGAATATGGCAGCTTGTCGGCAGGTGAAAGAAAAAGAAATCAAATCTGTGCTTGAAAGTGATGGTAATTATAATTCTTTCGATGAAAGTAACCATGAAGTGAGTAGTTCTAGTTCTGATGATGACAAATTGAATAGTGATGTAAATGAAGAGGAGGAGGAACAAAGAGGAGATAAATGTGATGTACATGTGCCAACGGACTGGATATGTGTGCAAGACCATAAAAAATAAAACATATTCCATGTTCTGCAGTTTGTGGAGTGAATGCTAGTGTGTTACAGAGATTAGGAAATAATCTTAATGTTACTTAAGTTGTATCAGAATTTCTAGGTGATGAGTTTCGTTATGTGATCACCATAGAAACCAACAACAATACGAAGCATTTATTGGGTGATCGTAACAGAAGTAGACTAAAATCAGACACATTATGGTGTGATTGTACTGTTGACAAAATGAAAGCCTATATTGCATTGTACATCCTTATGGGACAAGTAAGGAAACCAAATGTCAGGTCATACTGGAGTACAGTGAAAGTTATAGAAACCCCAATTTTCAGCGCAACAATGATTTTTGAAAGATTTTTTATAATTAGCAGGTTTCTTCATTTTTCTGATGACAATTTCACTAAGCAGACTGACAAACTCCGTAAAATACGACCAGTGGTTAGCTATTTGGAAACAAAGATCCTGAGAATTTATAATATGGGACGCAATGTGGTGGTAGATGAGAGCCTAATCAAGTAGCTGTGAAGGCCCTTCAGGAACTCTGAAAAGTGGTGGCAAAAGGGGCTCTGGTTAAGACGCAGCAGGTCGTTATGCTACTTAGTATCCAGAACGGGTAAAAAAAAAAAGTAAATAAATAAATGCAATGTAAATATTAATGTTATACCAGTTTTATAGTATCATTTGAAGCAGTCCTACATACTGTATATCAGTTGACTATATTTGTAAGTAGTACAGGAGATATTATAATTAGAATTTTGTAAACAATATAAATTTATTAAGGATGAGCTGTGTGTTTAATAGAAAACATTGTTAGCGTAAATTGTATAATATTGTATTATAGGAAAAATTTTCTTCTCTTGTTAATTTAATATTTAGTGCTTGACAATAATGTATTTTAGTGTACCATTTGCCACCGAGGTAGACACCTCATTTGCAAATAAAGAGATTTTGATTTGATTTGAAGTTCCGTGGTCTCCTTAGTTATTTCTAGTTCAACCCTTCTAAGTGTGCCAGGTTTGGAATCAAAATGTACAAACTTTGTGAGAGTGGGACTGGCTACTGTTATGCCTTCAGAATATACATGGGAAATGACAAGGTTCTAAATCCTCACCTCCCTGTCAGTGAAACAGTAGTCTTAGATTTAGTACAGCCTATAATGCACGCAGGTCATGTAGTCTATATGGATAATTGGTATTCATCCCCAAAACTGTACCATAAACTGTTGGAAGTAGGTTTACATGCAGTGGGCATTGTCAGGGTTAATAGAAAAAACATGACAGTAGATTTCAAATCACTGCAACTTCAGAAATGGGAAGCAGTTGCTCAAAGTTGCAAGAATATTCTGGCAGTGAAGTGGAGAGATCATAGGGATGTCTGTGTTCTTTCCACTGTACATACTGACATATCTATGCAGCTTACTAAAAAAAATAAAAAACTGAAAAATGGAGGTGATGAGGAAGTTGTTGAGAAACCACTTTCTATCATAGACTATGGTGGAATGTTGGGAGTTGATAGGCAAGCTCAGGTCCTCACTAGCTTCCCTGTGATGCATCGGACAGTAAAAGGTTAACACAAAATATTCTTTTATGTGTTATACATGGCCCTGTTGTTTTCCTATGTTGTTTATCAGTATGTTAGTTGTAAGAAGCTCCACTTCACTGACTTCAGGATTGATACTGCCGAGAGCATGCTCAACAACATCACACTTCCGGTTCGCAGAATTTTGGGAAGACTGTCCCTTGCTAATGATCCCATTAGGCTACAGTCCAGGAAATAGGCTCATTTCATGATGCCCTTTCCATCCACTGCAGCCGAACTGTTCCCCTGAAGAGCCTGCAAAGTGTGTTTAAAGAAGAAGAAGAAGAAGAAGAAGAAGAAGGCAGAAGTGAGATGGTTGTGCAAAAAGTGTACAGTACCGCTGCATTTCGAAAACCATTTTGAACATACCACACACGCCTGAAATACTAAAGAGACTGGAAAATATGCTTTAACATGCAATATTGTGTATTTTAATATATTCATTTTCTTTTTATGTTTTGAAAGTTTGAAAGTTCCCTAATTATAATTTTTTTCACAGAAAGTTGTGGACCAAAATTTCCTTTAAAATAATTCCTGCTCCAGGGCATATTCATGGTGCAAACAATGTCCTTCTCAATGGGTTAAGCAATTAATAAACCCATTTGTCCTGCCTAGAGCTATTTATATGATACAGCCCAGGCTGATACCATTAACACCTATTGTAATGCTTCTTATTATGCCTCAGTTTCTCCACCAACTTACACTGTATTTAATAAAATGAAAATCTACAACCTGTTTTCCAGTCATTCAACCGGATCAGGGATGGAATGAATAAAGTCCCCATCTTACGGCGAGGATAGGAATTGTACCGGCTGCTGAGGCCTATCACACTCCTCTGGGGCAATGATTAATGACTGACAGATGAAATGAAATGATTAGGGAGCGGATTTTTATGTAATTACATATTTTTTTTGCCTAAGTTTTAACGCAAGTTACGAAGTTCATTATTCCTATTGTGCATCCCCAAGTGTAAAAACTGAATCTTATTTCACATAAAAACACATCTTTTCACAATTTTTTAATGTAAATACATATTTTAAGAAAATCTATAATAAGCACAGAAATCGCCAATATTTGTTGATCAATAAAATTTAAAATGCTTCTGTGTTATAAAACAATGCTCATATATTCATTTTACGATTACGGTATTGTTTTTAACAGTGTATTTAACATAATGTATCTGAATGTTTCGGCTATTTATGGACTTCCCTCCATAAGTTTTAAAACTTGCTGGTCACTGGCTACGTCGTTATATTTAGACAGCGATTTGATTTGCTGCACAAGATGTTTCCTTGCATGATGTCATTCCAACTCTTTATGAGTCAGCCCTCTCGGGTTTTGTTTATAGAATATCAGCGAAAGGCAATCACGGAGAGATAAGGTGACGTAATTCCGTTACGACATGGGAGACTCGGAAGAATATTGCCCCACCATTAGGTCGTGGAATTTCATCACTCCTAAGAGTAAGGTTAGCTGTTCGGGTCCACATATCATTCCCGTGGTCGTGTGATTTTGTATGGATTTATAAGAAATATTTCCTTCAGTGTCCGCTGCTATTCTTTTTATTGAAAAGTGATTCACCATAAATGCGTGTGTCGTAACCTGCAAAATAATGCCAAAAGAGAAGTCGAGTACAAGGTCATGTTTTCAACAATATGTAGTGGAATTTAAAAGCATTTTCACTACCGATGGAAAAGTATTATTTTGCCAACCGTGTGGTAAAACAGTACGTGCAGATCAACGTTCTCAAGTAATCCAGCATTTGTCTGGAAATAAGCATACTGCGGCTGCTTCGCGTGTGCGTTTGCGACAATTACTAATAGCTGAACCAGCTACTTCAAATGCAGGCCCATCTAAATATTCCCAGTATTATTTAGATGTGTGTAGAGCATTTGTCTGTGCCGACATTCCTCTTGGTAAAATAAATAATCCGGGACTGAGAAATTTCCTAACAAAGTACATTAATTTTGGGCCTCCAGACGAATCCACATTAAGGAAAAACTATCTCCCAAAATGTTACGAAGAAACTTTACAGAGAATTCGGGCAGTATGTGATAGCGAAAAACTGTGGGTGAGCATTGACGAAACCACTGATTCAAGTGGCAGAAAAGTAGGAAATGTTGTAGTTGGTGTGTTGAAAAATGACAAAACTGCTTGCGAACATTCTTATTTGCTAGCGTGTAAAGAAATGCTTGCAGCAAACCACGTCACTGTAGCTAGGTTATTCAATGAAGCCATGCACTTACTTTGGCCAAAAGGTATAAAATACGACCATGTATTGCTTTTCCTTACTGACAGTGCAGCTTACATGAAAAAGGCAGCCGAAGGCCTTTCTGTGAGCTTTCCGAAAATGATATATGTAACTTGCATTGTTCATGCTCTACACAGGTTATGTGAAACTGTGCGGGCTCAGTATCCTCAAGTGGATAAATTAGTGTCTAATGGCAAAAAAGTCTTCGTAAAAGCACCCTCAAGAATCGATCTCTTTAAAGAGAAAAACCCGGATCTTGCGCTTCCTCCTCTGCCTATTGTTACGCGGTGGGGTACCTGGCTTAGCACTGTGGTATACTACGCAGACAATTTCGAAAGTTTTGCATCCGTTGTGAACGTGCTAGATAAAAACGACGCGTCGTCAATTGAGATTCTTCAAGAGATACTAAAAGACAGCTCTTTGAAAAATGATTTGGCATTTATATCTGCCAATCTAAGCTTCTTGTGTAAAACTATAAACATACTTGAAAAATCCACTAACCTGTTGTCCGAAACAGTGAAGGAAGTGCGCGCTGTTGAAAGTAAATTAGATTCACTCCCGGCTTCACAGGTACAGGGACTGTTAAAGGTCAAATTTCAAAATTTGTTCAGGAAAAACAGAGGATTTCAAACAATGTGCCAAATTTCTAATGTATTGGAGGGTGCTCATGTTGGCGAAATTGATGGCGTTATTGTTGGTGACATTCCTCTCTTTAACTATGCTCGTCTGACTTCCTGTGATATGGAGCGATCATTTTTGCAGTATAAGGTGTTCTTTAGAGATAATCGGCATGCATTTGTGATGGACAATTTGGAGATGACCTTTGTTGTTCACTGCAATTCTGAGACTACTTCTAGCAACTAATATTCCAGCGTGTGATGGGTGAGTACGAACTGGTACTATTTTTTCAGAGATGATAGGTTGCTTTTGCCATGTTTAAGCAAATCATTACCTTTAAAAAATAACCATTCATAATATCTACTCTGGAATATCAAAAATTAATATACCATACAGCACATTTCCATACACAGACATCATTTTGCCTTAAGGAGCACGTTTGGTAGCACCATATCGTCGTTGCCGGGACAAAACCTCCTATGTGATAATATTTTTGGAGATATACTGACCCGCAGCACATACATTATGAAGAGCGAGAATGCCTTGACAATATTCACACAATATTGCACCTTAGATGACAGAACCTTACCGGCCAAAGTTCTAAGCTAAAATATTTCACATAGGAGGTTTTGTCCCGGCAGTAACGATATTCTAATACAAAACATTGTACTTATTTACTTCTTGAGCGCGAGTAGTTATGTGATATTTAAAGGAAAATAATTTCAATTTTTATCACATATTTTAAAGTTTTTCAGCACAAAAAAAATAAATATTTTTCACATTTTTAGCACATAAAAATCCGCTCCCTAGCAATGATATTGGACAGTGTTGCTGGAATGAAAGATGCCAGGGAAAACTGGAATACCCAGAGAAGAACCTATCCTGCCTCCCCTCTGTCCAAAACAAATCTCACATGGATTTGAACCACGGAACCCGGTGGTGAGAGGCCGATGCACTGCCGCCTGAGCCACGGAGGCTCTTACAATATATTTAATACTCACCCTAATGTTGTATCTAAGTTTGGCATTTCTGGCAAAGACAACTATGAGGCTGGCCCGTATCTCAGCATTGATGAGCAACTGCTTGCATTTAGAGGCAGATATCCATTCAAAATGTATATGCCTAAAAAGCCAGCTAAATATGGGTTAAAAATTGTTATGGTTTGTGATGCTCGTTCTAAGTATATGTTAGTTGCTGAGCCATACTTAGGGAAACAAAACACAACTGTCAAAGGCCCTCTTTCCCACTACTACGTGAAAAAGGTAATGGCTCCATTTCATGGACAGAACCGCAACATAACAATGGATAATTGGTTCACAACTGTTCCACTGGCTGATGAATTGCTCAAGGCTCCTTATAAGCTGACACTTTTAGGAACAATCCACCTAAACAAACCAGAGATACCTTTGAGTATCAGATCAACAAAGAACAGGGACATTGGTGATGCAAAATACCTTTTCAAAAACACAACAACACTTCTATCGCAGAAGGCTAAGAAGAACAAGATAGTTTGTCTTATTTCCACAATGCACCAAGACAAGGGAATGAATCAAGATGGCAAAGCAGTTATGATTGACCTTTACAACCAGACCAAAGAAGGAGTAGATACTATTGACCAAAAGGTTTCAGTCAGATCTAGCACAAGGAAAACAAAACGATCGCCACTCTGCATTTTTTATGACTTGATCGACATCGGAGGATTTAACTCACTTATTATTTTGAACAGGGTCTTGAGTTCTAGAAAATAATAAACCATGACAAGATCATCTTATTTGAATCAGTTGTATCAGCAGTGCTTAACTATAAAAAATCTACAATGAATCAATAACAGTAAATTTCAACCTTTTTGATACTTATATTTGCATCAATCAATCAATCAATCAATCAATCAATCAATCAATCAATCAATCAATCAATCAATCAATCAATCAATCAATCAATCAATCAATCAATCAATCAATCAATCAATCAATCAATCAATCAATCACTCAATCAATCAATCAATCAATCAATCAATCAATCAATCAATCAATCAATCAATCAATCAATCAATCAATCAATCAATCAATCAATCAATCAATCAATCAATCAATCAATCAATCAATCACATACAGTACATGTTTCATTCCATTAGGAACATCTTCAGCTGTATTACAATGCTTAGGTGAATTTACAAAGTATTTATCTTCTTCATAAAATCTTCATAAGTACATTGTTTTACTTAAAATCTATGTGAATTTAAAAAATTGAAATAAATTAAAATCAATGTGGATGGTTGAATGGGGTGGTGAAATGGGAGGGAAACGGATTTTAGCCTATTTAAAACTATATCCATTCATTGGAACAGATGTTATAAAAATGTTTTTGTTTCCAGCACTTTTCAATATGATATATGATATTCAGCTTGTCCACTAATAAAATGTTTTTGAAAAATAATTTTACTTTGTCACTGTTCTTTATTTTACAAGGATGTTCTATTCATTTTCTCCTTTCAAGGTGAATGTTGTTTGTTTTAATTTTTATAAAAGTGTCTCTTGAATTCAATTAATTCAGGATCCCTGAAGCTGATTCCTGTCTTACTATTATTAAAAGAGCTTCCCTGAAATCTGAACTGAAATAAAATGGGGAATTGCTTTTTAAAAGCATGTTTTAACTCTGCACAAGGAAACCTAGTATATAACAGAGTGATTTCCTACCTTGTTGTTGACAAAATCTACTGTGCCCTTGGAGGAGCGACGGCTGATGCTGCCTTCCGTATTGTGAAGTAATGATGTGTGTGTACCACAGCTTGCTCCGCCTTTGGGGAAGGCAAGGCTGTGGAGTGGGGAGGATTGATTGATTTGCTTAATGCAAATATAAGTATCAAAAAGGTGGAAATTTACTGTTATTGATTCATTATAAATAGGATTTGATATGGGAAATGAAGCTGATTTCTTGCAATATCAGAAATCTTCTGAGGGAGCTAAGAAGTATGGTCTTCAGTGTTTTTGGCCGAAAAGAATCAGCAGATCCATTTCTTCCTACGATGGATAACAAGAGAACAACTTTTAAGATATGCCAAGCTGAAAAACGAAGAATGACGGCCAACTACTGCAGCAAGTGCGACACTGCATTCTGCGCAGAGCACCGCGAGGATGTCCGCAAAAACTGCAGTGGGTGAATCAACTGCAGCATCATCAAGACATCATATCATTGCAAGTAAGATTTTTTAAAGCTATTACCAAAACGTTTCGATCACTTAGCCCTCTGCTTTAACATAAAATTTGTTTAAAAATATTTAATATAATAATTTCAATTTTTTTCCTAATTTTTCAGACGGATCTAACTGCTAGGTGATGTTGACGACTAAACAATGTTTGACATTGTTCCTCAATAAACTTTTATTTTATATTAAATGTATTTTCAGCTTTGAATAGTGTGTAAAATTAAAATTTGTTCTATAAGTTTTGATTTTTCATTTCCATTTTACAAAAAAAGTGCTTTTCTCAAGATCGTGAATAATACGACATCATTCAAATTATGTAAGTTTTAACTATCATACAATTCCAGGGTTAATTCCAGAATATGATTTTTTTTTTCATATTGGCTTCATATATAAGGCCAATGTTCATTTAATATCTTCTCACTTCAATCGTACAGTTGAAATCCCTTTAATAATCATATGGATTGTCCGTCTGAACACTTTGATTCTACTACTTAAAAAGATACTTTTTTAGATTCAGCCACAGAGAGATCAACTCAGTCAACTCATAAATAAGTTCTCTGATGTCATTTCCATGGATTTTGGAACTGCTAACAATTATCAATCTCATATTGACTCACTCGACTTCCTTTCTGTTCCTTCCTCTCATACCACTAGAGACCCCCTCTGGATGCGAAAGTTAAATGACAATAAAAAAATTGCTTTCAGTATCTATCATTGTTCCCTCGGCTTCGAATTATACATCTTCTGCATTTATTGTCTGTAAATCTGATGGACCCTCAAGATCAGTTAATGATTATTGAAAATTAAACAATAAAATAGTATATGATGCTTATCCCATTCATCTGCACAGTGTTACTTTGCAAATGCTAAAAAAGCAAAGCAAAGTCACCTCCATAGAGGCCATGAAGGCCCTTGGAGGAGTGGAAGGTAAAGGCTTCCACCATTGTTAACCTCGGCACGTGATGGGGTAGAGTGGTTAGCTCTATGTCCAGCCACCTTTGTACCCAGGAATTAACCTGGTACTCATTTTTGGTGTAGGCTGAGTGAACCTCAGGGCCATATGCACCTCCAGAAGTGGAAATCTCGTTTCTTAAATTTTACGACTTCTTGGCGGGGATTTGAACCCACGTCCTTCCGGGCGAACCGAGCACGCCTTTACCACCTCGGCCAGGCAGCCCCTCAAATGCTAAAACATTTATCTATACTAAATGTTAATTCCACCTATCTTCAGATCCCTCTTGATCCCTCTAGGAAAAATGTGTACTGCATTTACAACCATGACAGGGCTTTTTGAATTTATGAATGTCCACTTTGGGATAAATTTTGGATTACAAATAATGAAAACGTTAGTGGATTCATTATTTTCTGACATTAAATGTCAATTCATATATCCTTACATTCACAATCTACTAGACTTTGGTCAAGAATTTTCTACCATATGACTCATTGACATGAAGCACTTTCTCAATTACATTCTGCTAACATAACTGTGAATCCAGCTAAGATAGCATTGGCCAGAACATCAGTAAAATATCTAGGCCACATCCTTTCCAGCAATGGTATTTCACTTGACCCTGACTATTTTTTTTCTTTTAAAAGAAAATGCTACTTGTTCAGGGCATTGACCTAGAAAGATCTTTTGCCCCTACTTGCACCATATGTGAGGAACCTGTGTGTATTTTGTAAATGGTGGAAGTGTAAAGTGTTGAATGTGAGGAAAGGAATGTTAAGGATGACACAAACACCCAGTTCCCAGGCCAGGGATATTAGTCATTTACAGTTAAAAACCCCTGACCCGGCCGCCGGGTGACAGGTGGATGCATTGCCCCCTACACCGTGGGGCTGGACTGACCCTGACCATACTGCAGCAGTTAAACAGATACCATTCCCAAAAAATCTAAAACAGCTATGGATATTTTGTGGTATGATAGGGTTTTATAGCAGATTCATTCCGAACGACATCACTGAAATTTTTTTTTTTTTTTGAAACTTAAGGGTATAACCTTGCATTAGAGAGAAGCCCGGGAGAGAACAATTTCTCAGTTAAAATCCTTGTTAGCTTAGGCCAGTGGCGAAGCATGCTAGTATCCACTGTTACCACTGGTAACAACACCCGGGAAACTGGAGGTGGTTTAGGATGATGATGACCACTGGTAACAGTTTGAAAATATAAAAATAGAATATTCTTTAATATTAATATTTAATATTTTTGTTTCTTCACCTGGATGTGTTGCGAGACCTCTGTTGCAGCAGTTTGCCATGGTGAAAGCTGAGCGAGGGGCTGTTACCTCTCCATGCAGTGGTTACGTTTTGAATCTCTTCTAACAGCTAGGCGAGTATTACTGCACCTGCGCCTTTCTCCTTGACACTGAGATGTATCCTACTACGTTCTCCAGTCATGATACCACAGTGGAAATTGGAAACAAGAGCTTATGTTGTCGGTACTAGCTGTTCCATCCGTTCATTCCGCTGCAGTCACCAGTGCATTGTTATATTATTGTGTTATTGTTTTCTATTATAATACAATGTGACATCTCCTGTTAAACTGTGAATTTATATTTAACTAGCTGATGTACCCGTGCTTCGCTACGGGATTCTCAGAAAGACTGACTTGGTGGTTTTCCTAACTGAATTCAACATAGGTCAATACGAAAACGTCAGTAGGTATGTAGCGAATGAAAGCAATGTTATCATATAAAATACTTGATCAAATGAAAAACTGCACACTTTCTCACTTTCAACGAACAGTACTACGGTGCTGATCTAACAGTCCAAAGTTCCAGAGCTGGAATAACCAGGTTACAGACTGCCGTGAACACTCCTCTGTCATTATTCCGTTAAATATGCACACTACTCATTCCAACCAGTGCCTCAGAGTAGGGATTGAATAGCTCGAATGCTATGATGAACCAGTGTGTTACGTACCAGTAATATCATAAAATGTATGAAACAGAGGAATGGCATGCTAAAGAAGAAAGTTATCTAACTCCCCAGCTACTTCCCGCCAATATACAGGCAGGCTGTTACACTCGGTACGACCAGGCGAGTTGGCCGTGTGGTTAGGGGCATGCAGCTGTGAGCTTGCATCCGGGAGATAGTGGATTCGAACCCCACTGCCGGCATCCCTGAAGATGGTATTCCGTGGTTTCCCATTTTCACACCAGTCACACCAGGCTGTATCTTAATTAAAGCCAAGGCCGCTTCTTTCACACACCTATTCCTTTCCTATCCCATCGTCGCCATAAGACCTACCTATGTCAGTGTGATGTAAAGCAAATTAAAAAACCTCGGTACGCTGCAGCAAATATGGTAGAGACTCTATTGTATTTGGCAGCAGTAATCCTATCTATCGGGGATGAGTGGAAACAGAAGACAAAAAGCACATCACAACAAACAATGGCCAATGTAATGTTATTGTTGATAAAGTTTATGAGCTTTCTATATTGCAGGCCTTCACATTAGTTTTCTTTCGACTCTGTGATATTAGGGCGTCTTACAAAATTATTTATATCGTAGACTGTAGTTCCTTATTCTCACACTTTACATACCTATTTTCACTAAATTCTGTTTACCCATTTTTTTGTGACTCGGCGCTGATATGGACTTAGTAACAAAAATCCAAATTCATGAATATCTCCGACTATATGCGGTACGGTAACAATGTATAAGACATAAGTGATCGGAAATTTAATAACTTCTTACATAACTACTACTAACTTACGACATAACTAAAGTTATGTTAGTTATGTGGTATTTATCGATACGACCATTAATAACATAAATAACTTATTTGAGAATTAAATTTCAGGCCTTACCCTAAGCTACCATTTCACTCAGTGTGAATAAAATTATTGATGGCCTAGATTATAGCGACTTATTCCCCGACTTTGCATACCAATTTTTTTGAAGATACGACCACTAATATAATAAATATTTGAGAATTAAACTTTAGGCCTTCCCCTAAATTACCATTTTTCTCAGCGTGAATGCAATTATGTATAGCCTATATTGTAGCGACTTATTTCCTGTCTTTGTCTACTGATTTCCATTAAGATACGACCACTAATAACATAAATATTTGAAAATTAAAATTTAGGCTTTCCTGTAAACTGCCATTTCACTCAGTGTGAATACAATTATGTATGGCCTAGATTATGTCGACTTATTACGCCAACTTTGCATACTGATTTTCATTAAGACACGACCACTAATAACATAAATATTTGAGAATTAAATTTCAGGCCTTCCCCTAAACTACCATTTAATTCTGTGTGAATAAAATAATGTATAGCCTAGATTGTAGTGGTTCATCACCTGACTTTACATACTGATTTTCATTAAATTCTCTTCAGAAGTTTTCTCGTGATGCGTGTACAGACAGACAGACATTACGGAAAAGTAGAAAATGCATTTTCTTGTTACTGTGGACATGATCGATACAGAAATACCATTCTTTTCAAATTCTGAGCAATGTACGGACAAAACTCTTATTTTATATATATAGATTTATGTTAGGTAAGGATAGCCTATAGGAATGCACAATGTATTAACCCTTAAAATGACTGCTGTCACTTCCATCTCAAAAATAAGTGAATTGGCAGGTCCAGAATATTTGTGTATAATAAAAAGCTTAATGAACACGTCATTTTCGTTAAGAAATTTTGAAGAAAAGAAAAACATTTGAAAAAGATGGACCCATCCATGCCTCCTCTTAAAAATTTATTCAAGAAATTGAAAAAAACAATACGATATTTTCATGACTCGTGGTACATAAATCTGGACTGGTTATGTGGTTGTGCAAAAATGAATAGACTGTACTGATGGCCATATATTCTATTTTCCTCAGAAAATAATGCTCGGAATAAAGACGGTGTTTACAATTTTGATAGTTTCAGAGTTTTAAAGAGATGCCATGTGGTGTCTCAAGCACACATCAATGCTGTTGCTCATATGATTCAGTTCGGAAGGTCCAGAATAGAGTTCTGTTTGAGTACAGCTTAGAGAAAGAAAATTGACAAGCACGATAAGCTAGTAAAAATAACAGATATATTCTAAGCACTTTAATAGATACTGTGTGTTTTCTTTCAAAGCAAAGATTACCCTTCAGGGGTCAATGAGAAACTGAAGAATCCAGTAACAGAGGTAAGTACAGGGAGTTACTAGCATTCATTTCTAAGAAAGATAACGTATTTCGGCACCACTTAGAAACAACTACAATTTTCTCAGGACTTTCATCTGATATACAAAATGATATTGAAGCCATACCTACCTTCATGACCAGCGAAATTAAAGACGAGGTTAAGAAAGCAAACTTTATTTCCGTTATTTTGGATGAAAGTACAGATGTTTCTAACAGAGCACAACTCTCGACTCTATTTAGATATGTTAGTCCCGAAGGCAAAATTCAAAAGAGATTTTTGAGATTCAGTAATGTAAGCGGTGACTGTTCTGCTGTCTTTCTCTCTAAACATCTCTTAGGAGTGTTACAAGAATTTCAGTGTGATGAAAAGTTAGTAGCAGAAACATTTGATAGCGCAGCAGTGATGGCAGGACAGCACAGTGGGTTGCAGGAGTTATTAATGGTTATGCATTTCATGTTTTTGGTCCGTATTGAACTGAGAATAATATATAAGTAATAATAATAACAACGTAAACATTTCCACCTTTTCAATACTAAAATATATTCACAAAATTATAAATTACACGGTACTAGTTTCGACCCATCTAGGGGTCATCATCAGCCGTATTGGAGCAAAGATCACTTTTGGCGAAATCCTAAGAAAATGTTATTTTAAAGAATAACAAGTGAAATGAGATGTTATTATGGTAATAGTTAATAATACAAGGAATATACATACTAAGAGGTTTTTAACAAAGAATAAAGTATAAATGGGGTGTTGTAAAAATTATAATCATGGAAATCAGTAAGTTCTTGTATTGAAATGACATATATAAAATTATATATGGCTTAGGAAGAGGGCTTAAGGTGGGGCTGAAGGGTGCGGGAGAAAGTGTAATTGTCTTGGAAAAGTACCTTTGATTAAATTTAGGATTAAGTTTAGGTTGGCTGCATTATTGTTTCTGAGGAAAGTGATAAATAGATCGAAGAGTATGTTGGGTTTCTCTGAGATTTCATTGAGATTGTGACTGGCATTAAAGTATTGGTCTAAGTGTATGTAGTAATTTTCCATTATGTTGAGTAAAGGGCCCTTGTTTGCTAATACGAGGATGTCCATGTCTTGTTCAATATTGGTGAAATTATGGTTATAATCTTGCATGTGTTGGCCGATGGCTGAAAACCTGTTGTATTTTATTGCGTTAGTGTGCTCGTGGTATCTGATAATGAAGTTTCTCCCGGTTTGCCCGATGTAGGTTTTTTTACAGGTGGTACATTTGATCCTATAAACTCCTGATTTTAAAAAACTGCTGGTCTTGTTGATGTGTGAAGTATTGTATAAAACGTTCATGTTCTTATTGTTGGTTTTGAAGGCTATTTTAACGCCTTGTTTCTTAAAGATGTTGGTTAACTTGTAGATATCATTGTTGAACGTGAAGGTGGAAAATGTTAGAGGTTTGGTTATTTCTTTTTTGAGGGTAGTTTTTGGGCGATGTTTGTGTTTATTGATTATCCTTTCTATAAAATGATTGCTGAAGCCATTGAATTTATAATTTTGTGAATATATTTTAGTATTGAAAAGGTGGAAACGTTTACGTTGTTATTATTATTACTTATATATTATTGCAGGAGTTAGTCAGGGATAAATATGACCAGGCTATATTTGTTCACTGCTATATCATAGGCTCAACTTGTTATTACAGCAATCTTAACCACATCAAGGAATGCAAAGATTTTTTTCAGACCTTGTTTGGATTAGCAGGGTTCTTTTCATCATCCCCTAGAAGGGCCACTGCTCTTGACAAAGTAATACAGAGACGATTACCAACAGTAGCGCCTACCTGATGGATATATGTTGGTAGGGTCGTTGAAGTTGTGTCCTCTCTCTATACAGATCTCCTTGAATTCTTCAGAGAAATGAGGGATAACGCAGACGAATATGATGGTGGAACGAGAATTCAAGCTAAGGGTTACTATGTTACCCTGCAAGACTTTGTTTCCCATTTCCTATTAAATTTATTTGCTGAAGTGCTTCCTCAATCTGATGTTCTGTATCAGATCCTTCAGAAGAAAATATGTGATATTGCCTTCTGCTCCAAATGGATCTAGCAATTTAAAGTGTTTTTGCAGACAACAAGAAATAATTTTGAAACTATGTGGTCAAAGTTGCAAGACAATGAACGGAGGCAAGATTACCATCAAAAGCACCAGAGAATTGATTTTTTTAGGAACTAAGAAAACATCATATCTCCAATTGTATTTGGAAATAATTGACACCATACCCGTGCAACTATCAGGTAGATTTTCTGATATTAACAAGCTGGAGTTCCTTCAGATAATTGATATTGACCAGTTTAACAATTTCGTGAAGGAGTTCCCAAGCAGATCCTATCAGTCGTTACTGAAGACCTATGGACGAAATTTTGACTGCATGAAACTTAAAAGTGAACCGTCTGTCCTCTTACACAAAGCCGGACCTTGTGAAAAATAATGTATGTGACCTCTACCAATATTTGCACACCAGTGGTCTTAAAAAAGCAAATCCAGAAGCAACAAAATTGATTGACCTCATTCTCACCATCCCGGCATCTAGCGCTTCCGCTGAAAGAAGCTTCTCGGCCTTAAAAAGGATATACACCTTCTAAAGAAATTCACAAGTACAGGACATATTCTGTGCACTTTCACCCCCTGTGAGTAGGGGCGGTAGAATAACATCCATGGCATCCCCTGCCTGTCGTAAGAGGCAACTAAAAGGGGACCCAGGGTCTCTAAACTTTGGACCATGGGTTGGCGACTATGGGGCCCGTAGCTGAGTCCTGGTATTGCTTTCACTTACTTGTGCCAGGCTCCTCACTTTCATCTATCTTATCTAACCTTCCTCGGTCAACTCTTGTTCTTTTCCGACCCCGACGCTATTAGATTTCCGAGGGCTAGGGAGTTTTTCATTTTTTTGCCCTTCGTGGCCCTTGTCTTCCTTTGGCTGATACCTTCATTTTTTGAAGTGTTGGATCCTTTCCATATTTTCTCTCTGATTAGTGTTATATAGAGGATGGATTCCCAGTTGTACTTCCTCTTAAAACAGTAATCACCACCACCACCTCCCTGCACGTTCTCTGATTGCGATTGAGAATATATTTCTGAGTGATTTAATGAAGAGGTCTAATTTCTACAATGCTGTGATAGATATTTTTGATGCCACAACATGCCGTAGTATCGACCTGAAGTTCAAGTAGGAAATACTGAGATAAGCCTTGAAGCTCAGTTAGAAATTAATTTTAAACTTTATGTTTATGATCCTGCCTTCTGTCATTTCTTGATGGATACAGTACTTTTGCATCCATCTCTTGGCACAGGCCAGAGCAAAGTGTAGCTTCCACTGAAGTCCCAGTCTCATCCATGGCTGTGACAATATGGAAGCTGCTGGGGTATGGGTGGTGCTGATTAATGACATTCAGAGCACAACCAGTGTGTCTGAGTGTCATGAAAGGTGTCACTCATAGGGTTAATTGTGCTACAACAGCACTGTCTGGCCCAGTGAGGAAAGCCATGGCAGACTACCTCACTCCTCATCTTGCCTAGTACGCCTCATCTTGGTACTGCCATTGGTTTTTGTGGTTTTCCTATAACTGCATAGTCTTTGGTGATGCTATTTGAGGATCCAACCAGCCTCTCGGCCGATGACCTAACAGACACAGACAGACATGTTTATGAGTTCATGAGTAGCCTGCCATATGTTTTTCATGATGTGAACTATTTTCAATTAGTGCATGATCAAGACTGCTAGTTTCTATACCGGGTGAGTTGGCCATGCGGTTAGGGGTGCGCGGTTGTGAGCTTACTTCCGGGAGATAGTGGGTTCGAACCCCACTGTCAGCAGCCCTGAAGATCGTTTTCCATGGTTTCCCATTTTCACACCAGGCAAATGCTGGGGCTGTAACTTAATTAAGGCCACGGTCGCTTCCTTCCCATTCTTAAGCCTTTCCTATCCCATCGTCGCCATGAGACCTATCAGTGTCGGTCCGATGTAAAACAAATTGTTGCTAGTTTCCATGATGTTGATGCTCACTAGTGTTCAATATATTATATGCCATTTCATTATTTACAAATGACGTTATACAAAAGAAAAATTAATTATCAAGGCTTTCACTTTTATGAAATGACATCTGTACTGCTCATAAAAAATCTGCAGTGCAAGTGACAATATACTCTCAGAAGGAGTGTGGTAACACTTTTCAAAATGTCATGCATCGCCACTGGCTTAGGCTCCAATTTTACGTGTACCAGACTTATCCCTCCTTCTTGAGGTACACACAGATGCCTCATATATAGCAATTGGACATGTACTGTATTAACCTTTGAAGTACACAAGGACACTGCTGCATATATCTGTGATATATTATTATATACATATCTATTTGGGACCAACTTATAGTATGAAATAATTTGTTTTGAAGGATACATCCCTATTTCCGAAAAAATGACTGGGACATATATGTCCCTATGTATGTTAAAGTAAACAAATTGGTGAGATTTCAGGAAAAGAAATCTGCTAATTTATCTATATATACTGTATTTATTATTCACTATTTCTGTACTGATCAGTCACTAAACAGCTCAACAATAACGTTTTTTGCATGGTATTCTTGGAAGCAGTTCTGTCCCGCAACAAAGCAAGGATGAACATTACTGATAGAGCAGAGATTATTAGTGTGATTTTCTTGTTTCTTTCTTTTGGAAATCACACACCGTTTCCTGTTTTCAGCTTTTGTCTTGCATTGTTCTGGTATTTTAGAAAGCGCTTGTATTTTACACCTCTTCCTAGTGTTTACTGAGATAGGTAGATACTCCTGCTGGAATAATCACCAAAAAATCCTCGAGCAACATACTGGCAAATCTCCAGTGAGGTCATTGGTATTTCTGAATTTTGCCCAATATCCTTGCAAAGTTTGAGAATGAATTATTTACTCCACTGTCTATAAGATCAAAGAAAAGTCGAAGGTAGTATTTAATTTTTGCATTGCAGTCAATTTTGTAACTTACATTTTCTGTTATACTTGTTATATTTAGTAACCGTGACATGACAAGGAATGATAACTGAATTGGGGAACCCTGCATGCACCTTTTCACAGCAGTTATCCTAAGTGGTGATATGAAATTGGACATTAGTTACATTGGCTTATTGTCCAACCACTTTAGGCAAGGTATGCCATTACAAGCCAGAAAGTGATTATCCCCTCTCTTTATAACTTTGTCCTCTAGGAAGTTTTTTGACATTTCTGTTTGTGCACACTCTTCCACAAGCTTTCAAATTTTTTCCCGCAAGAATAAATTGCAGATTAGGTGAGTTGAAAAAGTTGTACACATATATTCCACAGTCCGGCCTCAATATCTTCACATAGAAACAGTTAGTCTTGCTCATCCAGGATGAGACAGTCTTCATCATCACTGGTCTCAGATTCCAAAAATTTAATTACTTCTTTGTCCATTATAAGGAACTCATGATATCTGGACATTTTCTGGAAAACGTTTCATACATCTCTTCTGTATACTTAGTTTTCAATACTATGGTATACTTCTTCATGTAGTAAGTACAAACTAAGAAAACAGAAATTACCAGCCATGTGAGTTTATCATCATATCTACCCCTCAGTATGGGTATAACTATGTACATACAGTATATACATGCATTACACGCATATATTGATAACTCTTAAAAAGCGTACAGTTATTTACGTTTATGGTACATAGGGACACTGGTATCCCAATGAGTAATTTTTGGTGCAGTTAACTTAAATATAGGTGGATTATCTTTAAAATTATTGAAATACACTCTCACAAGTCCATAAGTTTGAAAATGATTAACCTTAGTGTAGCTCCAACAATGAACAGTGACTGAAAAATGAAGCACTTCCAGTAGATCGAATAAAGAAAATTTCGTTTGATTTTAAAACAGTATGAAAAATCAGTACAGTCAACAAAAGTGACAGATATATTGAATATGAGACTTTATCATCACAACATCAATCACCAAGCTGATTAAATAGCTGTAATATGTGAGCTGTAAGTGACATAAAACTTGAAACAAATATGTCCTTGTACCTCAAAGGGTTAAACCAGATCATTGAGGGGGAATTCTTACCAGTTGCCTATTATAGCAGTCTATTATCTCCCATTGAGCAATGTTACTTTACCTTTGATAGAGAAGGTCTAGCCTTAGTTCTTAACCTAGAACATTTTTCAGATTTCCTAGTACATAAACAATTTATTTTAAAAACAGATAATCTAGCTTTATCTTGGCTATTAACAGAGTTGGGAAGTATGGTAGCTGAATAAAAGTAACTGCATTACTTGCAATAATAATCATTGATGCTTTCACGGCCCGTACTTGTAATCGTGATATGGGCTTTTCAGCTTATGACGTGTCAAGAAAGCAAGGTGAAACTATATTTTGCAGAGAACTTTGCTCCGTGTCTTCAGAAGAAAAACTCGACTGTCCACAAGGAAGTCTTCTACAATAATGAGGGTTTGAATTTAAGAATATTTGACCATTGGAGAATTGTAGTGGTATGCTTGTTCATCACCAGGTGGCTCAATGAATGCTGACACAGCACTCCAAGCGGAAGCTGACGACAACATTAAGCTCCAAATGAGACGTTACACATGTATGAAAGTATGACATTAACACATAACACATAGTTTGGAGTGAACCAACTGGTGAAGACGAACATACGAATTTGGAAAACACCAAAACAAAATAACAATACAGAAAGGATAGGGAAGAGAACTACCTACGTAAATCCTTAATAGCAGGCAGCCACATATTACTTAATTAATAGCCAGGGTCCCTGTTGAAATTGTAAGGATTTTTGTGTATTTCCACAGCTTCTTGTATAATCCTGGACCTGTCGTGTTTAGTGTGGGTAAGAGCTCGAACATCTTGGAACACGACATCATGACCTGACGATAGGGTGCACTCAGCTATTGCTGACTAGTCTGGCTGATTGAGATGGATATTTCTTTGGTTTTCCTTGATGCGAGTCCCATTGAATCAGCATGTTTGGCCAATGTATACCTTGGAGAAAGTACAGGGAATTTTGTACATCCGACGATGTAATAGTGGGGACAATTTGTCCTTGCTTGTACCTAAACTATGAGCAATTTTAGTGAAGGTGCCAAACATGGTTTTTACATTATGCTTGCTAAGGACCTTCACAATTCTGTCTGTGGTGCTGTGAATGTAAGGCAGGTTGACCATTGGAGAATGGTCACCTCTTCTTTCTGTTAGGTTTGATTAGTTGTCCCTCTGGGATGCAGATATAAGTAGCCTCATGAAAGGAATTCAACACAGTTTTCACTCCTTTTCAACCCCTCTTAAAGTGTATTTTGTGGATTTTCCAAGAACAAAATGATATGTGTTTATTTTGGAAGGAGACTCCAAATACCAGTTTTTAAAACTGTAAACTGTGAAACTTTTGAGAGATAGTTATACCCATTTAAGCAATTCATCCCCCGTTTACCCCTTTCTACAGAATAGGCCTATTTATTTATGATTATATTGTAATGTATAGAATAGGTGATTGTAAATAAAATTTTATATTTTTAATATATCTACTTCAATACAATTCCATTATGATAATATTTACATGTAACTTAGCAGCCTACCAGGCTAGAAAAAGAAATAATAATAATAATAATAATAATAATAATAATAATAATAATAATAATAATAATAATAATAATAATAATAATAATAATAATAATAATAATAATAATAATATGTTTTATTTATCCTGGCAAAGTTAAGGATGTACTCCCTTTCTTACACTCAACCAGTCTTAACCTAGAACACTTAATAATAACTACTGATGACAATAATATGATATTATGAACAATAATAACAGTAGTAGTTTTAACAAAAGTAATCACACTTAAAAAATCATATCATATACGGTATATAATATAAATCGTATGTAGAGTACATTAAGAATATATGAATAATGAGTACTATAACTACTATGGTACTTAAGAGAAGGTTTAGAAAATATATACATTTCTACAGTACACCAAAATATCACCTTCAATTGAGAGAGGAAGAGAAGGATTAGTAAGAAGAAGAAAGTGATGAAGAGAAGGAAGAAAATCTGTGAAAGGGAGAAGGAAATAATGATGGAGAGGCAGTAGAAGGAGGTGTTTTCAAGTCATAATTTAATGGTTCATTCATGTTTATCTAGTATTTCGACACAGGCATGTTTAAAAGCTGAGCTGCTGGACATGCTTCTGACGTCCACTGGTAAGAGATTCCATTGTCGGGCTGCTGTAACGGTAAATGATTTCATGTAGATTGCTGTTCTGTGTACAGGAAGGGATAAACACCTGGTGCTACAGGATCGGGTATTTTTGTTATTGTCCGTGGAGAGGAGCTTCATGCTATGACAGAGATAGGCTGGTTGAGAACTTTTAAGAATATTATGCAAAAAGCAAAGAGTGTGAAGTGTGCGTCGTTCTTGCAGGCAAAGCCACCCGAGCCGCGTGTAAGACGGGGTGACATGGTCAGCGTTACGAAGTCCACAGATAAATCTTACACAAGCATTCTGAACACACTGTAATTTCCTTCCGCAGTCTACTCCTAGGTTATAAACTACAGTATATCGCAATAATCAAAATGAGGTAATGCGAGTGATTCAACAAGAATTTTCTTTAGTTTGAAAGGGAAAGTGAATTTGAATTTAGTAAGACACTGTAGCGTTCCGTATATTTTTCTACACACAGATATAGTTTGGGCAGACCAGGACAGATGTTCGTCACGTATTATACCAAGATTTCTTACATTTTGGCTATAGTGTATGTGAGTACCACTTATGGACAACTGTGGTAACGCTGATCGATTGAGTTTGCAAAGTAATTTAGGGTAACCAATAATTATTGCCTGGAATTTTGATGGGTTTAATTTTAATCCGTGATTTCTGGCCCATATATCTATGGTCATCAAGTCTTCATTCAGGTGGCGTGTTTCTGATTGTAGGTTTTCGGGTTTGCTGTGTGTGTATATATATATGTAGGTCATCAGCGTATAAGTGGTATTTACAGTGTTATAATCCGGAAGCTATGCCATTTATATACAAAGAGAAAAACAGGGGGCCCAGTACAGATCCTTGTTGTATTCTTACGTCAACCGTACGCCAATTTGAATATTCATTGTTGTTATTAAGTACACACTGCCGGCGACCGGTGAGATAGGATCTGATCCACTGGAGTGCACTCGCGGAGAAATTTAAACTATTTAATTTGGATATAAGTATGTCTCTGTCAACAGTGTCGAAAGCTTTACTAAAGTCCAATAACGCTAGAACTGTCAGTTGTTTGTGGTCCATAGCTTGCCTTATGTCATCAGTCACATGTGTTAATGCACTGCAAGTGCTGTGTCTCGGTCTAAAGCCGGACTGATGGATATCGAGCAGATTGTGTTGAATGAGTTAGTTGATAATTTGTTTGTGAACTATGAATTCTAAAGTTTTTGACAATATGAATAAAATGCTAATCGGCCGATAGTCACCGACGTCCTTCGCTAGTCTTATTTTCGGAAGTGGGCGAACTATGGCCATTTTCCATATTTTCGGATAAGTCCCCTGTTGTAGTGAGTAATTAAAGATATTCATCAATGGATAAATGATGTGGTGGAGAATTTTCATGAGCATTTCATGGCCTATATTATCTACGCCCCTAGCCCTGGTCTTGATGCGGTTTATTGAGTCAATCACGTCTTGCGGTGTGACGTGACTGAAGTAAAATTGACCTCTTTGCGGAGATGGCGTATTATCATATGTATTAATCGTTTTCTCCTTTACGACCGGAATAATTCCCGTTGGCGAGATGAAATGGTCGTTAAATTCATCTACGTTAACATTTAGTTCTTCGTTAGATTTCTGGTTATTGATGCCAAAATATTTAATAGATTTCCACATCGTCGCAGGGCGTACGTCAGGTCTAATCAAGTTATGGGCGTTACATAGTCTAGCGCTTCGAATTTTAGAGGTCTTTTATCACGCAGTGTTTTATAAGTCTGGTGGTTCACTTCCGTTGGGTAGTGCTTGTATTGTCTATGCGCAGCGTCTCGTTTAGCCATTAAGTTGTGAATTTCGTCATCTATCAACGGTTTAGGGGCTCTGGAACCTTTTCCCATACGCACTGGGGCGTGCCGATCGTAGAGTTGTGTTACTAGGTTATTAAATATTGAGACCATTTCCTCTACATTATTCGCTTGATTTATCTCCATCCACGGCATGGAAAGAGCACCTTCTTCTAATGTATCTGCGTCTCTTAATGTCTTAACCTCAAAGTAAAGGTCAGTAACATATCAAGAAATATTCAGTTTTAAAAGAATGTTTGAAGCATGGATTAATTCCCAAATTTCTTAAACATCTTCAAAGAAAAACTTTTCGACCCTGACTCATGTAGAACTCAAAAGAAAATTGATGAATTTTGGCTAAGAAACGAGTTCAAGGCGCATTACAAAAATAAATCATTTCTAAATTTAGAGCTTTGTAAGACGTATCTCGAAATATCCCCTAGTCTGTCCCCATTAGAATGGGGTTCATACTCTAGGTTTGTCAATGAAATGGTACATGACATAGTGAATAAGAAACAGACAATACCAGATAATAAACTGATTCAATTGCAAAACATGAAGCACAGACAGAATAATGTTAACAGTAAAAGTAATGCTCCCTCTACTACGCTAAATCATTTTCCTACAACAGTGAACTTATCTAACAGTGATTTTTCAGATAATGAATTGTCCCTTCTTGAAGAGGGGCTGAAATTCAATTGGTCTAACCCGAAAGATTTGATTACCACAGTCGCGGAAATCGAATTCAACATTCAAAAACTCCCCATAGAAGTTCGTAACGACATTAAATATGAGATAAAGAAGAAGCTCCCCTCTCTGGCGAATGAACTAAAAACTATCTCTAATACGAAGCTCAAAAAACAAATACATGACGTAAGAAATAAAATTAATAATAATAATATCATTGTCACTAAAGCTGATAAAGGTCCCAACACAGTATTACTACATAAAGATGATTACATCAAGAAAACCGAAAACTTTTCGCTAATAGCATTTACACTATTATTAATAAAGATCCTAATCCTAAAATCCAACGGAGTTTAAAGAACCAATTGAAGAATCTACCATTGTTATTACGAGTAACAAAAAACAATAATGAACCCAAAACTTCCAACTGAAAAAGCTCTGCCAAAAATCCATAAAAAGATATACCTATGCGTCCTATTATTAATTGCACGAATAGCCCTTCTCACAAAGTTTCTAAATTTCTGCATAATTTTCTCAGTATACACTTTAATTTCAATAATACAGCTTATATAAGAAATTCTGTCGATTTCTGTGAAAAATTATCGAAATTTAATCTTGAGCATAAACACATAATGGTATCTTATGATATTACCAATATGTATTCCGATATTCCGGTAAATAAAACTGTCAAGATTATTAAAACGAACCTTTAAAACATAGTAACCTGAGCATATGCGAAATAGATAACTTCATCAGTTTGTTAGAATTTGTGCTTAACAATAACTATTTCACCTTCAATAATATAATATATCACCAAGAGGGCCTAGCAATGGGTGATCCGATTTCGGGCATTCTAGCTAATACGTTCATGGATGATTTGGAAAATAACAAAATAATCAATAATATCAACGGTCTTCAATAGGGAACATGCATGATCCGGGGTTTTAATTAAAAATATGCTAATCTGATTCAAAATTTCATGCAGAATTCAAAAATGTGATCAGAATGTACAAATAATAACTCCAAACGTGATAAAAATCTACGAAAATGTCACGTCACGCAAGCACGCGATCTCATTGGTCTGACGTCATCGTACAGGTTGACTGCATTAGCAGACGAAATAACACATAGTGTGCTGTGAGAAGCAGGATACACTTCGCGTATTTCTACTTTACGTTAGTGTCTAGTATGGTTAAATTCGAGGTCTATACATTGGATAATAATCTGAGTGGTATATTTTAGACTTAAAATGAATCCTGCGCAGACAGTGAGGCAGAAAACTTATAAATGGTGTAGAGTTCCGATGTGCAATAGCACATCGCATACCGTACCAAACAAATTGTTTATAAATGTTCCAAAGACGCTAAAACGAGGGAGAAATGGATTTTGGCGAGCCGGAGAAATGCTGGTGATATATCGGAAAAGTCTACAGTTTTTTTTTTTTTTTTTTTTTTTTTGAAGATTTTAACGTAAGATGAATTTGTTTGAATTTTCAAATCACTTTTCCATGTCAGCTGTTCTAGTGGTAAAACTTTAAATTTTAATGTATGATGCTTTATTTAAATGCTTCAATTACATCTTGGAATATGAAAGTAAAAAACAGTGCATTAAATAATGCTGATTATTAAAGTATTCTCCAAACCTAACCTATGTTTTGGGTGATCCATGTCAAGATAATAAATCAAAGGGGTTATGGACCATTTTGACAGCTCTAATTCTACCAATATATCTTGGCATGGGACAGTTATGTATGTCTTTATTGAAGAGCTTAATTGGTAAAGAAATTTAGGCTATATCTAAAAACTCTATAATGTAACGAAGGATAGGCGTGTACATTATGAAAGGAAACAACGTGAATTTAACAAATGTATAACTCTACACAAAACCAATGCTTGTCTGTTGGGGTCTTATAAGTTAACAATGCTCAATTATAATAATTATCATAATATTAATGAAATAAATAACATAATTGCACACAGGTGAAAATAGTGATGTAGGTGTTTAAAATATTATCCAACTTAGCCTAAGTTTTAGGTTATACAAGCCAAGTCAATAAACCGAAGGGTAAAAATACCGCGCGAGTTGGCCGTGCGGTTAGGAGCGCGCAGCTGTGAGCTCGCATCCGGGAGATAGTGGGTTTTGAACCCCACTGCCGGCAGCCCTGAAGATGGTTTTCCGTGGTTTCCCATTTTCACACCAGGCAAATGCTGAGGCTGTACCTAAGGCCACGGCCGCTTTGTTCCCATTCCTAGGCCTTTCCTGTCCCATCGTCGCCATAAGACCTATATGTGACGGTGTGACGTAAACAAAAAAAAAAGTAAAAGTCACAGCACCCAAAGACATTTCTGTATTGAGCGACTAAAATGTCACCGGGACACTTTTCTTTCCTGATATGCTCAGCTTGTTAAAAGCCAAATGTAATTAACGTTATTGGGTTCACGGCCCGCTAACTACTTCTACGATTTTCGGAGACGCCGATGTGCAGGAATTTAGTCCTGCAGGAGTTCTTTTACGTGCCAGTAAATCTACCGACACGAGGCTGACGTATTTGAGCACCTTCAACTACCACCGGACTGAACCAGGATCGAACCTGCCAAGTTGGGGTCAGAAGGCCAGCACCTCAACAGTCTGAACCACTCAGCCCGACTTGTGAAAACTAGATGAAGTCATATTTATCTTTATCATGTTTAACTTTTTCCCTCCACAAAGATATTTAATTCTCTTTCATGGGCCCTGGAAGTGGGTAGGCCAGTTGTCCCAACCATAAATATATATTTTTTGGGAATGATAGATTATAGCCCTATAGTACTATGATCTTTCTTTCCTTCTTTCTTTCTTTCTTTCTTTCTTTCTTTCTTAATCAGTGTATCCTTCAGGGTTGGTTTTCTCTCGGACTCAGCGAGGGATTTCACCTCTACCACTTCAAGGCCAGTGTCCTGGAACGTGAGACTTTGGGTATGGTGATGAAACTGGTGAGGAGGGCCATTACCTCGCCCAGCGGCCTCACCTGTTATGCTCAACAGGGGCCTTGTTGGAGGATGGGAGGATCGGAAGGGATAGACAAGGAAGAGGGAAGGAAACGGCCGTGGCCTTAGGTGCCTGGAGGAGAAGTAGGAAAATACGAAAAACCACTTCGAGGATGGCTGAGGTGGGATTCGAAACCTTTCTACTCAGTTGACCTCCCGAGGCTGAGTAGACCCCGTTCCAGTCCTCGTACTATTTGTTTTCAACTTTCATGGCAGAGCCGGGAATCGAAACCGGGCCTCCGGGAGTGGCACACATTAACCACTACATCACAGAAGCGGACTAGTACTATAATGCTACCTATATGTTTATGTTAGTGCTAAAATCCGATTTCTTACTTTACTAATGCTGAAAGCCCGAAAATGTAATGTTATTCTTTAATAGGGGAATCAGTCTAGAAGGAAATGTTGAAAGTGATGTGATATCTATCCAGGTTCGTTGTTATCCTAATACTATGGGTTACAGTACATTGCACGTATATAAAAGACGCCACTTACAAACTTGCTTGTTATCCGCGAATTTCTGCGGCCACAAAAGTCACATTTTTCAAGAATGATGACATCTACACATGGTAGATTGTCTGACTGTGCTGTTTAGAACCTTTCTTCTGTCATTTCGAAGTTATTCGCGATCGTGAATAATAAACAATCGGCTTTTAGCAACGGCTGATGCACAACGGCTGGTAGAGCTCCATGCGGTACTGGATCGTGACGTCACAGCGCGCCGCTTACGTCAGAGGCCGTTTCACTCTCCTTGCGGAAAGGCACTATTAAATATTTTTTTAATGGTAGAAAACAAGGCAACATACCACAATGTAATACGTTTACGTACTATTTCATTGGCGTACTTTTCAAAAAAAATATTTTTGAAAATGATGCATGTTCCCAATTATGGATAAGATATGCTGACGACACTTTTGCCATTATAGATACACAGAAAAATGATAGTCACAGTGTACTAGCATCCCTTAATGAGCTTAAGAATGATGTCAAGTTCACTAAGGAAGATGAAATTAATGCTTCTTTGAACTTCTGAGATTTAAACGTTTTAAGAGAGAACAATAAGTTCATATTTCAAATATACAGAAAGCCTTCTTGTGCCCCCATCACTATAAGAAACGATTCCTTACATCCGCAATCCCATAAACAGGCTGAAGTGTTTAGTCTTATCTATAGAGCGTTAAAGATCCCGCTTACAATTGAAAATTATACGAAAGAACTAAATTAAATCAAGGATTTAGCCAGAATTAATGGCTATAATACACTGATAATTAATAAAAACATCAACATGATAAAATTAAAAACTGCAACCAAGTTGATCCCGGACAAGCCCAAGAAGACAAAATATGCTGCCTTTACTTACACGAACCTAGGCTTATTTCAAGTCACTAACTCACTAAAAATTATGATATCAATATCGCTTTTAGAACCCGGTACACGAACCGTAATATATTCTTCAACTCTAACACAGTTAATATTAATTACAATAAATTCTCGAACTCTGGTATGTATAGATTTATATGTAGGTACCCATTGCGGGTTTTCTTATATCAGACAAAGTGGACGTAGCTTTATGACCAGATACCATGAACATTACAACGCTTCAAAACATAATTAGTATTCCGCCATGAGCACCCATATGGAAGAGAATGGTTACAGTTTTACGACAATTGAAAAAGATCTTCAAATCTTAAAATACGTTAATAATGGTAAACTGATGGTAGAGTTCTAGAACACCTACATATTTTTAGACCAACACTTAAATGGTAATCAAAATTTAAATGACACTTCAGAAACTAAATTCCAATAATCGAAAAAATCCAGAACTACTTTCTCTTTTCAATATAAATAAAAATAATTTTACGAATATCTTTAATAAACCACTAAAAACATTTCTTCTGTAACAACAGCTATTGTTCCACCATCCCTTCATGTTATACCCTCTTCGCGTACATCTGACCTGCCAAGGCATCGGCCGCCCCCTCTCCTTATATGACTCACTCCCCGCCTTTACGTATACATACGTACAATACTAGAAGCAGTATTAAGGCTACTCGGCAGTTCGCTCCACGCAGCCAAAGCTAGCGGACACCTCATACCAGCCCCAGGAAAAGCTTCCTTTCAATTTTTTGTTTTCATCTTCAGTTATCAACTCAACTTTCATTCCCCCTGTTCTTCTTTTTCAGATTCCAAACTCCAACACGCGCCATAATCTGCTCTCTTTCACCTAAGGACTGCTAGAACTCCCTCTGTGTTCAAGATTGTCCTTAATTTATAAGGAGTCCACTATTTGGTGTTCCACGTCACATACAGTTTCCTAGTCTTATTGCTAGCACGTGCATATTGCCTAGCTCAACTTGAACTCTTGCGGTATCAAGATTGTGTCTCTCCTATGGAATTCACAAAATTTTGGTGTTCACGTCACACGTAAACCTTAGTCTGTATTGCTGTTATATGCCTTTTGACTGGTTCAACTTCGACACGCGATGATTCGACGAAACCTATTTTGACTTTTGTTTTAATCAGTTTGATGGAATTCCAACCTCACAATTTTTCATTTGATCCACGCTTCACTCATTGATGTTAATTTTAATTCCACAACGCCTATTGCCCGATGATTGTTTTTATTTTACAGATTGTTTATTGTTAAAGCATTCACGGTAAATACTTCTTTTTATTTTGCTCATATTTTGTTACAATCTCAAGTCTATTGTTTTTATTGTGTTGATCACTGATGATCGCTCTTTTATTACGACACGGTTAATCTTTTGATATGAGGATACTATTTTGATCATTTTTAAACTCAGGGCCCTGACCTAGTCTTTGTGCATTAATGGCTGATGATATCCGCTCATGAATATGTTGGACTTGCTCCTGGAATGTTTCTGAGTAAATTATTATATCATCCAAATAATGGTACCCATGCTGGAATTTAATGTCAGATAAGATCGTATGAAGAAGACGGACAAGGACAACCGCACCCGTGGAAAGCACGAACGGCACGCGACAGAATTCATACAGATTCCAGTCGGTTTCAATGGCAGTGAGGTAACGAGATCCTTGGGCAAGAGGAATTTGAAAGTAGGCACTGTTTAAATCCAGAGACGTGTAACATTTTGCTCTATGGAACCAAGAAAAACATGAATGGATGTCAGGTAATGGGGACTGAGTGCAGGACAATCTTACGGTTCAAGGCACGACAATCAACTACAGGACGATAACCACCGTTAGGTTTAGGAACAAGAAATAGGTGAGGAATAGGCTGGGGTAGATTGACGAATAACACCATCTTCGAGCATCTCTTGGATAATGTCCTTCAGAATTTTCATCCTGGAAGGTGTCAAGCGATAAGGCGGAGATATGATCGGGATGTTATCAGGTACATCGTACATCTATTTTATACTGAAGAACAATAGTTAATCCAAATCTATCAGTGAAAACATCAGGAAATTTAGCACATAACTCACGAATTTGTCCTGCTTGGTCACTAGATAAATGATCTAAATTAAATTTAGAGGAATCTACATTATCAGTTGTCTCAATGGAAGAAATTAAACTTGAGGCGATAATATGCCTTCCAATCAATGGAATTTTAGAATTGGGAGAGAACTTAAAATAATTTTCTTTCCTGAATGTCAATTATTAAACCTATATTTGACAGGAAATTAGCACCCAAAATAACATTACAACTTAGTTCTTTAACCACCATTAATTTAATTTTCCAAGTGAAGTTCCGAATTCTGATTTTGACAACAATAGACCCCATGACAGGTACAGTAGATCGATTGGCAGTAATACAGTTCATAATTACCGGTTGAAGATCGGGAATTTTCACAACGGGACTTATACTTTTCATACCAAGACATGTTGACCAAAGAATATACGCTTCTAGAATCCACGAGAGCCGACACGGACCCATTGCTGATTTCAGCTGCAATAAAAGGCAAGTTAACACATACATTGTCAGAAATGCTCTGGCAATCAACAAGACACAATGCATCAGTAGGTGGGTTAATAACGTTCATGTAATTATTTGACAATGGGGAAAAACACACAGTTTCTTTAGTATCGGACAGTCGTATACTTTGTTGATTTTGAGAGAAATTTTTCTGAGGACGGGAATTATTTGGTCAAGAACGTTTACCATGTTGTTTACATCCACAAATGAAACAGGCAAAATTGCGTTTGGGTTTAACGTTAGAGGTAGTGGGCTGTTTCAGGCTTGTACACTTGTCCCGCAGATAATCCCTAGAACCATATGCATAACATTTTTAGCAGGTTTAGAAACATGAGGTATAATTTGGGAACCACTAGGGCGATAGAGAAGAGGTGGAGGTACATCCACCACACGACACGAGTCTTCATAACAAACATTCTCTGCCTCAACGCAAGCAGCTTCGATTTCTTTTAGGGCTTCAGGTCTGGGTGTGAAGCACATGTAAGAATGGTACTGCGGGCACATGCCCATTACTAAATGACTGACGAAATTAAATTCAGGAATGGATTGCCTGAAGACCTTACAGTAGTACTTTACATCTTTTATGTAATTCGACAACTTTTCATTTAACGATTGTCTCCTAAAACAACAACTTTGTATGAGAGACTGCTGAGCAGTCCAGGGGATATACTGTATAATAGAGATTCCCCTTGTGTTTTGAATTTAAACCTTCTGAAAGGTCTTGCGTTATTTTTATTTTGTTGCGTTAAACCGTTTCACAGCCTGTGAAGTTGAGTTGCTTACTTGTTTTTACTACTATTATTATCGCCAGCAGGAACCTTTGACCTATTATGTAATGCCTAATTGACAGCAAAACTATGTTAAAGGCTGTTTAAATACCATTTGAGTTTCCGCAAGTGCTTTAAAATTATGGTTAGATCCCAGTTTTAATATTAGTTTTCTGTTCCCCTTTTATTTTATTTTAATTTAACTTGTAATTCTTTGAGTTTTTGGGATCTACTAGATTATCTTTTGTTGATCTCATGTAAGCTTCTTATTGTTGTGTTTTGTTTCGGGATTGGTCGTTCCGTGTTTTGTTTGTACATTGTCCTAATGTTGGTGTTGATTGTTTAATTGAACTAGTTGGCGTGGCTGATTTTTGTGTGAAGATTTTGATGTTGGTGCAGTTTTTACGTTGATTCTTCCCTTCTAGTTGTGTTTGAGAATTTTCCTTCACCTCCTTTATGCTAATATTTTTTTCTCTCATGTCTTCTATGAAAAAATAATCTTGTGGAAGTTGATAATGATATGGCTTGTGGAAGCTCCATCTAAAATAGTCGGGACTAACGAAATGTAACTTAAAGCTAAAAGAAGAAGCCTTATCATTTGGGTGTTTAGTTCTGTTTGAATTAGAAAAAACATGAACTTATCGACGTATTAATCACGTTATTCTAAGGTGCTGTAGTTATAATGGTTTAATGTTTTCTTTTCTTTTACTTTTTGCGTCGGCCGACCGCGTTTTAAATAATTTTAATATTCCTAAGCTGTTAATTTATTTCTTATTTTACTGATTTTCTCCGTAACTTATATGAGGACGATACTTAAATTTATGTGATTTCAATGTAATTATTCCAGAATTAAACTTATTTCCTTTTCCCTTAAAAGGCGTTTTCCTTTTGTCAACTCTGAAACAATTGTACCATACGCGGATGTGTATGAATCCATGGTTAGTAAGTGGCACCCTGCCCTTCTTAACTGAATGTAAGTTTCTTCTCTGTTTTCACTTCAACATTGTGTTTTTGGGGTGATTTTTGTTTCCCAGGGTGTTTTTACTTGGGTCTGTTCATTTCGGTACCATGGCAGCACAGTTAAATATTGATACCGAATATAAATCTCCAGAAGACCGAACGTAGCCTCTGGTAACTATACTGAACTACTATGTAGTCATACGAAGTAATAGAAAAAGCAGCTCTATAACAGGAAAACAATTCACTCGATCGCATGACAGATAGACAAATACAACGATCTCAAGATATTAGATATCATGCTAGCATGACACGGGCTTAAATAAACTTTGTCATACATGTGTGTCCCCTCTGCACGGCCATCACTTCCACACAGATTATGGTAGCTGGCAAGTCACTGAAGTAGTCCCTCAACCATGTGGGCATGCGCTATTGAAAAATCTTGCTAGGAGACTAAAGCGAGGCGCGCTTACCTGCCGGTTGCTATACCTTTGTTATCAGTAGAGCCCGGATTACCATGCACTATCAAACCTCAAAATGTACATGAGTACATGCACCATTCAATGACGGAACAAGCACAATAAACTAGAAAATACCCACTATCAACATTCAGTTCCACATTGTTATATTTTCAATTCCTTTTGAAACACTATACAACAACTAATTTCTCCACATTTTCCTCAATTGAGTTCATCCTCAATCCATTTAGACACGAGGTCTCTTGGTAGACTTTTAACAGGTGGCCGGACACCAAAACTTCACAGCACAGTCCAACAATAAATTACAATTTGAAACTTATAAGCGTGCTGCTTTCCAACTCCCTTCTTTTCTCAATTATTTCGGCCTCAGACGTGTGACCGCTGAGAGTTCGGAGTTCAGGGTAGGAAATACCAGTAAAACTGCAAAACCAAGGTTTATAAATTGCTATCTTAGCAACGCGGCATCACAGGAGTGTGATTCATGTTTTGATTTCTTCGTCCAACATAGACGGAAAAAAAGGAATAGCTGTCATTTAGAAATGCAAAATTTAGGGTTCAGGTTTTACTGGGACACCTTATTTGTAAGGATTAGAGCGGTGGACGCTGGGTCATCCCGCTTATGTCAATGTTTACTCAAGCAACAGAGAAGAAAGTGCTTGGAGAACATGATTATAGGACCGCTATGCATCTACCTTTGGTTGTCAAGTAGTACGCCAGGAATAAATTTTCTTTCTCTCTCAATGATGGACAAATAACGTGGACGTACGGGTCAAAGTCAGAAGAAAAGCCATAAATTCCAATAAAAATGTCCAATTATTCGCTACTAAATCCAACATTTTCAAAATACGCATTGTGCATGAATTTACTCCTAAAAAGACCAAAACACGCAAACATGCACGTAAAAAGTACGGTTATTTGGAATTGATTAGTTATAAAACGAATATTTGCAAAGTTTCAGAAGTGTATCCACCTTATGTAGGGACATTCATTTGCATGGAAATCCGGGCTCTAGTTATCAGAAACTTCCTCTTGCCTGAAGCAGTATCTGATAAATTTAGACTCGTTACACAATATCGCTCCAGCACTTACATACTTTCAGTTGGAAGCTGAAACATTAACGTGTTTTAAATTCAACAAATTCCACTTATTAAAACACATAAAATGATTACAGAAATAATCCCTTATTTTACTGATTAAATGAAATGTGATGCTTGATACCTAATTAATAATACCATGAAAATGATGAAGATTTCAACATAAAATATAATGAATAGAACTAATAATACTTATTCAAATGAATGCCTAGGGAAGTCTGTAACTAAGTTGTACGGTTAAAACTTTCACGTCTGCTTACAACGAAGATGCAGTTTAGAACCCTGTCCGGAACAACGCTCATATTTGTACACACTGTACACATTTGATCTGAAGACCAGCATCAGCTGGCCAATATTTTTTATATCTCAAAACTATAATCTTTACCCGTGCTGCCTGCAACTATATCAGGAGCTCCATAGTCATGACTTCAGCACCCGAGAAAAATATGGTCAATGGACTTAATGCAAAGGGGGTCTATGATGCATTCTTTTCAAGGTTAAAGACAAATCCATTCTTAGGATACACGTAGGTATGCTCCACACCAAAAACGCAATGTTATATGGCAATGTAAATGAAAATCTTATCTGCTCCAATTCGAACGAGATCCTGCATGGTCCGTTTCCGTAGCCGTAGTGGTGTGCCTTCGTTGCAGTAGGCATGGAAAGCTCTCGGATTCATTTAGAAGTTCGCAATATACACCATTTTCTTAAAGTACATTTCATCACTGCGTGAGCAATACCGCGTAACTGACAATGCACACCCTTCCCATTACCTTCCATAAGACTGGTCACGTCTCCCAGGCATATATGGATGTGGAGTCCATTAGAACAACTTTCCTTATGTTCATTTCCCGGTGCTAATGTGTAAAGGAAAATGAACCTTAAATATATTATACGGTAGGAGTGCGTAAATACGCCATAATCTATATATATAAAATAACTTGTCCTGACTGACTGACTGACTGACTGACTGACTGACTGACTGACTGACTGACTGACTGATTCATCATCGCCGAGCCAAAACTACTGGACATAAAGAAATTAAATTTCGCGGATACATTCATATTAATATGTAGGTGCTCGCTAAGAGAGGATTTTTGGGTACTCCGTCGCTAAGGGGGTGAAAAGGGGGTTGAAATTTCAAAATGAGTGTATCTATATCTCAAAACTTTAAAAGTTTACACATGTAAAAATTGGTATTTAGGATCTTCTTTAAAAATAAGGAACCATGTATTTTTTTGTTTTCAGAAAATCCCAATAGGAGGGGTGAAAAACGGTGAAAAAGGGGTTGAATGCCTTTAATCGGGATACCAGTACTTATATCTCAGAAACTGAAGATATTACAGACCTGAAAATTGGTACTCTTGATCTATTTTAAAAATAAAGAAACACGTACTTTTTGTTTTTGGAAAATCCAATTAATGGGAGGGGGAAAAGGGGGTGAATTATTAAAATGAGTGTATCAATATCTCAAAATTTTGAAAGTTTACAGATATAAAAATTGTTATTTAGAATTTTCATTAAAAATAAAGAAACACGTATTTTTTTGTTTTCGGAAAATTCCAATAGGAGGGGTGAAAAGGGGTGAGAAATATGCCTTTAATGACGATACTTATATCTCAGAAACTGAAAATATTACGGACCTGAAAATTGGTGCTTGGGATCTCCTTTAAAAATAAAGAAACACGTATTCTTTTGTTTTTGGAAAATCCAATTAATGGGGGGGTGTGAAAAGGGGGTGAATTTTGAAAATGAGTGTATCTATATCTCAAAACTTTTAAAGTTTATAGATGTAAAAATTAATATTCAGAATCTCCTTTAAAAATAAAGAAACACGTAATTTTTTGTTTTCGGAAAATCCCAATAGGAAGGGGGGAAAAGGGTGAAAATGGGTTGAATGCCTTTAATGAGGCTACTTATATTTCAGAACCTGAGGATATTACAGACCTACAAATTGGTATTTGGGATCTACTTTAAAAATAAAGAAACAGGTGCTTTTTCTTTTCTGGAAAATCCAAATAATGGGGGATGAAAAGGGTGTGAATTTTTAAAATGAGTGTGTCTACATCTTAAAACTTTAAAAGATTACAGATGTAAAAGTTGGTATTTAGAATCTCCTTTAAAAATAAATAAACATGTATTTTTTTGTTTTCGGAAAATCCTAATAGGAGGGGTGAAAAGGGATTGAATGCCTTTAATGAGGATACTTATATCTCAGAAACTGAAGATATTACAGACCTGAAAAAAAGTATTTGGGATCTCCTTTAAAAATAAAGCAACGTTTACTATTTGTTTTTGGAAAATCCAAATAGTGGAGGGTTGAAAGGGGGGTGACTTTTTAAAATGAGTGTATCTATATCTCAAAACTTTCACAGTTTACAGATGTAAAAATTGGTACTTAGAATCTACTTTCAAAATAAAGAAACACGTATTTTTTTGTTTTCGGAAAATCCCAATAGGAGGGGTGAAAAGGGGTGAAAAATAGTTTAATGCCTTTAATAAGGATCCTTATTTCTGAGAAACTGAAGATGTTACAGACCTGAAAATCGGTATTTGGGATCTCCTTTATAAATAAAGAAACATGTATTTTTTTTGTTTTTAGAAAATCTAAATAGTGGGGGGGGGGAAGGGGTGTGTATTTTAAAAATGAGTGTATCTATATCTCAAAACTTCAAAAGTTTGCAGATGTAAAAATTGATATTTAGAATCTCCTTTAAAAATAAAAGAACACGTATTTTTTGTTTTCGGAAAATCCCAATAGGAGGGGTGAAAAGTGTGAATAAGGTGTTGAATGTCTTTAAGGAGGATACTTATATCTCAGAAACTGAAGATATTACAGACCAGACAGTTAGTATATGGAATCTCCTTTAAAAATACAGAAACATTAATTTTTTTGTTTTTGGAAAATCTAATTAATGGGGGTTAAACAGGAGTGACAAATTGGGGTGAATTTTTAGAAAGACTATATCTACAGTATATCTCAGAAACGTAAAATGTTGCAAACGTAAACATTGGTATTTGGAATCTCCTGTTAAGGTAAAGAAACAGGTATTTTCGGAAAATCCAATGAAGGTTTGGTGGGGGGGGTGAAACATTGAAATATTTATTGAATTAATTGTATGAGGATACTTACATCTAATAAAAACTAAAGTTGTTACAGACGTGAAAATTGGTATTTAGATCTTCTTTAAAAATAAAACGACGCGTTTTTTGGGGGGGGGGGCGGAGAATCATTTTTGGGGGCGAGTGTGGAAAGGAGTTGAATTCGTTTCATGAGGGCACATATCTCAAAAACTGAAGATAATCGGTATTTAGAAGATCCTTTACTATTAATGAAACAAGTGTTTTTTGCCGGAAAATTCACTTAAGGGTGGCAGGGAGTGTGAAAGTAAGTGAAAAAAGTGAATTATTTTTATGGGAATACTTATATCTCAAAAGTGAAGGTAACACACGTGAACATTGGTATTTGGAATCTCCTTTAAACATAAAGGAACACGTTTTCTTTTGGGGGGAGGTAAATCAACTTAACCGCGGTGGGGTGAAAACGGAGGTGAGACCAATTGGTTTTACTGTTCCTAATCTACTTATAAGGAGCCTTCGTGGCTCAGGCGGCAGCGCGCTGGCTTCTCACCGCTGGGTTTCGTGGTTCAAATCCCGGTCACTCCATGCGAGATTTGTGCTGGACAAAGCGGAGGCGGGGCAGGTTTTTCTCCGGGTACTCTGGTTTTCCCCGTCGTCATTCATTCCAGCAACACTCTCCAATATCATTTCATTTCATTTGTCATTCAGGCTTCGGCAGGGCTTATTCATTCCATTCCTGACTCCGTTGAAAGACTGGAAACAGGCTGTGGATTTTCAGTGTTCTTATTCTGATCATAAACCGATCATTTTTAATCTCTCCTGTGTTCGTTTTCAAGAGCCATCCTTTCCTTTGGAGAACCTTCTTAGATTACAGTAGATTCTTCTGGCTATAAACAAAAATTTCAACATATTTGAAATAAACGATAGATATATGATATGATTGACCATGCAATTGTTCACCTCTGTAATAAGGTCAATAATGCACGGAAGTATGTCATTCATATCGCCAGAAGTCCTGCGCATTTGCCTACGGGCGACAATGGTGCTGGTCATACTGTCATCAATGACAACGGCAGCAGATGTAATTTACCGCCAAGTAGAGGTTCAGTGCCGCCAAGGCACCCAAGACGACACCACACCGGATCTCCTCAAGGAGTTGATCCACATTAAAAATGCTTTTAGGAAAAGATGGCAAAGATTTAGGGACCCAACTGACCGGGTGGAATACCTGGACCTATCCCGGGAAGTACGAAATCGATTGCTGGAGAAAAGATTAAAAAATGGGAGGAACATTGCCGTAATCTCTCACAAAAGGAGTCAGATCGCTAATATCGGTGGGTTATATATAAAACGATAAGCATTCAAATATAAATTTCAGTATAATACCGTAGCGAAGCACGGGTGTCTTTCTAGTAAGATATATTCGTACAGTACGGTCCAGTACGGTTTAGTTTTCTTTATCTATAGGCATAGGAAAATTAACACAACGAAAATTGTTCTGATGACTGCATATCCATATGTGGCCGAGAGGCGTGACCAGTCTTAAAGAAAATAATCGATAGGAAGAGCATTGTCAGATACGAGGTTAACGCCCTTGTAAGGTTCAGACTGGGGTCGAACCAAGGCCTGTAAGGTTAAGCCTGCACACGTAACCAGCTTTAGGTTATGACGTCATGAAGGTTAAGTATATACTCTTAGCCAGCAGCCCGTATTTTTAATCGCCCACGCTGTGACGTCACCCGGTAGACCAGGTCTCCTCCCAGGCCGATCCTGTTGGACCCTTGAATTTACCGTACTACTGCCACTAATACTACTACTACTACTAATATTTCGTACATGAAGCCTCTGACTTGGATTAGTGAGGTGTGGCAGGCGTGCAGACCAACGGACAAGGCATGGGTGAGGTAAAGCTTCGCAGACATGAAGTCGAATTAAGAAACTGAAGGAATTCTAGACGCTATCTTGCAGCATTCCAAAGATACCAAGGTTCAATTTACTGTGCAGTTCGACAAGGGATGGGAGAACTTGTTGGAACTCATTAAGCAAGCACGCGAGCTTTGCGAGACGAGCGAGAGGTCATTCTTCTCCCCTAAATGTAAGCAGTGCTCGCTTCATTTCGAGATTGTCTTGCAATAGACCTCCGTTCCATTCCTTACTCAGTAGATGTGGAGCAACGTAGCAAGCAGTTATCTCTTTGTCATCCCAATACTTTTCCATTGAATGGAAATCCAATAGAAATATTTGTTAAGGCCAATTCAATTACATACTTTTATACCAGTCGATGCATGGCGTAGCTTAAATATTTTAATTCATTTTATTGTGTACAATTTAGGTTTCTTGAGTAATTTATAAAAGAAAGGCGAAGGACATTTTTAGGCAACCGTTATCATCAGATAATTGACAATTATATTCATCGCGCGTTGTTATCCTCACAAGACATTAGTGCTTATGCTGGGTGAAATGTAACAAGAGTAAAGGAATCCGTGTCGAGGAATGGCCCCAACAGTGACGGCACACCTATTGTGCAGAATCGAACACAGGGCAGTCGTTCTCTCCGAGGACTGAACCCCAGTTTAGGGACGTAGGAGAAATTATATCGCTGAGTTCGAATAGAGAGTGTAATAAGATGTCCGAGAGAACAAGGTAATGGGATCTATGTTATATGTAAGAGTATTTCCCTTGCGACAGTAGTTAAGTTTCATTATATTGAGAAATATGTTTCTGTCAACATTGGTAGACTCTTGAGTTCCGAGCCTGTAGATTCAGCATAGAAGTATGCGTAATGAAGGTCATATTTCAATTTTATTGAGACTATCCGTAAATCTTCGGTAATACACTGGATTCTAGCTATATGATTGGTATTCCGGAGGGTTTGAGAACCTTACCAAATTAGGAAGCGATAGAGGAAAGCTACTAAAATTTCTAGGGGCCAGGAGGGCTATAAATGTACGAGCCCGTCGAGAATGTGGCTTTTCGTCTGTCATCCACAGAAGAGTTGTCAGATGAATCTGTGCTAGTTGGTATAGGGATTTCGCTATAATAATAATAATAATAATAATAATAATAATAATAATAATAATAATAATAATAATAATAATAATAATAATAATAATAATAATAATAATAATAATAATAATAATAATAATAGCAAGTCACGTCTTGAATTTAGAGGCTAGAGGCTTGAGAAAGGACGCATAACGAACCAACGATCTTCCAGCTGAATACACCAGACTACGCTTACTCAGCTTACTGTGTATGTTGTAGTTTAAAGAAATGCTATTTGTTCGGGACGTCGACCCATGTGGATTTTTTGCTCCTACTGGCACCATATTGTATGAACCTGCGTGTAATTGGAATGGCGGTAGTGTGGAATGTTGTGTGCGAGGAAAGCAACTTTAAGGACGTCACAGACACCCAGTCCCGAGTCCAGGGATATTTAATCATTACAATTTAAAACCCCTGACCCGGCCAGGAATCGAATCCGGGGCCGCCGGGTGACAGGCGGACGCGTTGCCTCCTACATCGCACGGATGGACGAATGTTGTAGTTAGTCTACATTAAAGTATAAGGAAGGAATTCACTGTTTCTTCATGCACAGGTAGTCGGACCTTCCCGACCTAATAACGCTCCAAGCCACTCGGAAACTAACAAGTCTTCAAGTAGGTGTTCAAGTATCGAGAGTTCTTCTCTAGGGCACGACACACCACTGAAAGTGAGGACAGGAATACTGTCCCCATGATTATGGACTCTATAGTCGTGTTACAATTCTCAAAAATTTGAATCGCTCAGCATATAATGTACGCATGTAAGCAGTAAAGTCGAGATATTCTTTCAAGTCCTCCACTGCTTTTGGCTACGTGTCGCAGCACATCACAGCGTCTATTGCTCGCATGGTGTCTGGGACGTCGGACACGGAGTAATGAAATGCTTGACATTATCTTTAACGACGAAACAACCTAGTTTGTAACACAATACCGACTCATCCGTACCTGATGGTACCGTAGTCACGACTTATTGACTTCTGCATAATACATCGCTATACCAACTTGGTATTAAGCGTGTAGCACTCCAGTAGCGATACGAGATGTTGGGAGCTCTAGTCGACCATAATATTCAGAACCTGCTTGGGGTCGTTTGCCAACTAGGCAATGTGCGACTGCATGCGGCTTGGACCTTTTGAAAGTTCCTGAATGGTCACCACGGCCCAATCATCAACTATATCTATCGCCTACTGAACACGTCTCACCAATGAGCAGCTGAGGCAATCCACGGCTACAGCGGATGAATTCTGACTACTTCAGATATTCAACATTTCTTCCTCTCCACTGAACCATACTGATCTCCTTACGTCAACCCAACATTTCTTCCTCTCCACTGAACCATACTGATCTCCTTACGTCATCCCAACATTTCTTCCTCTCCACTCAACCATACTGATCTCCTTACGTCAACCCAACATTTCTTCCTCTCCACTCAACCATACTGATCTCCTTACGTCAACTCGAGCAGTCATTGCACTTGTTTACCAGGTAGTCTCTGTACGGTAAATTGGCATTGCTTGGTCTTTTTTCTGCCGGGTTGAGGGGCTCAGACTATTAAGGGGCTGACTTTCTGAGCCCAAGTTAGCAGGTTCGAGCCTAGCTCAGACCGGCGGTATTTGAAGATGCTCAAGTAGTCAGCCCCGTGTCGGTGGATAACATTTCAGCACTTCGGCGTCTCTGAAAGCCTTAAAAGTAGTTATTAGGGCGTAAAAACCAATAATATTATTATTGCTTTTTATCTCTCCTAGAGTTACGCGCTTTTGGTGTATTACAAAGACTGCATGAGAGGAAAATGATCATCAGGCCCGTGAATTGCGTGTTACCGATCATCATGCCGATGAACAGATAATGAAGTTCATGATAACCACCACCCTTACGGGACTGCGAGCTGGAGGTATTATCCGTACCTAGTTAAAATCGTCGGATCACTCGGGGCTCTCTGAATCGACGGGTCAGTACGCTGATCATACATCCAGAGATCCAGAGCTAATGAAGGCAAAGGTAATTAAGACCGGGCGAGTTGGCCGTGCGGATAGGGGCGCACAGCTCATGAGCTTGCATCTGAGAGATATTGGGTTCGAACTCCACTGTTGGCAGCCCTGAAGATGGTTTTCCGTGGTTTACCATTATCACACCAGGCAAATGCTGGGGATGTACCTTAATTAAATCCACGGCCGCTTCTTTCCCATCCTATCGTCGCCATAAGACTATCTTTGTCGGTGCGACGTAAAGGAAATAGCAAAAAAAAAAAAAAAAAAAAAAAAAAAAAATATAAGAATTAAGTATCTGGGGAGTTATTTCGTGTGTTGCTCCCTACAATTGTAACGATGCAACATATATGAAATATGCATACTGTAATCACTTATTTAATTCACTTCGATTGGTAGTGTCAGGTGATTACTAGTTTGACTGCCATTTATAAATTTAGATTTGAGAATAAGAAATACTTTCAATTAAACGTTTGTAAGAATTTGGTCATTAACTCGTTCCTCGTCTTCATAAGGGGTGAAGAAACATACCATTGCACTTCTTGCATTTGTGTTGATGTACTTTTATAGGTCAAATTTTCAATTTTTCTGCAAAAGAAATTGGACAAATTAACCCAGGACGTTTGATTGATTTTAATCAAGGAAGATACTGAATATGTTATTATTATTATTATTATTATTATTATTATTATTATTATTATTATTATTATTATTATTATTATTATTATTATTATTATTATTATTATTATTATTATTATTATTATTATTATTATTGACTTTCTTTATAGTACATTGCGTGGCTCAGGCTATGAAAGTTGCTGTTATGCCAAACCACATTGTGCACTCTAGAGTACATTGGGCTACCACAGAGTTTTAATATTCTTAATTTTGTATCTAATTAGGTAAATTAAAATTGGTTAAACTATAGTTAGAAATGACAATATTCTAAACGAAGTGTATATTATTGACAATTACTGTAAAATTACCACCAGTTAAATTATGTACTAATTTCGTAAATCTATGTACCATTTATTACGTCTCTTTTTTTAAATGCGTTTCTATTAAGTACTGTGTCAGTATTGCACCCTTGCTTACCGATAGTCAATGTCTACTTCTAGCTCTTGCTAATGTAGACTCTTCTATTCTCAGGGGGTTCCATGCTCTTCAGTCACTTGTTGACATAAATCGGCGGATAGCATTAGGAAATTTAATTACTACGTGAAATAAAATTTGAGAAGTGGGCTAAAATGGATTTATTATAAAAATAAATTAATTACATCCCATAGATTTGAAGCATCGATTAGTAAAAGAAAGTTTCTTGTATTAATGAAACATCAGGCGTAACTTTGACACAATAAAATTATGAAGACCTCTGGAACTATTTTATTGCTATTTAGTTGAGTTAAACGTTAATTGCAATTCCAGAATGGAATTCAGTAACAAAAACAATCGAAAGAGAAAAACCTGAAAAATTAATATCGGATTTCAAGTAACACCGTTGGTTGATTCATTTGATCTGTGAAGATTCAGTTTCCGTAACCGAACTCCGAATTTTTCTTTAACTAAGGTTATCCACCGACCACGGAATACCACGTAGGATATCATCAGCCACCGAACGGACCCTTCATCGAACCGAAACAACCTCAAGTTATATTTGAACCGATTAATTAAACACAAGAAAAAATAATTCATATGTTAACTTGCTCCTTGTCAAGGCATGGTGCTCCAAAATTCTTTGTTATCACATCCCTAATATATCTATAAAAATACGTGATCACACCATGTTGTGTCACAAACAGACACCAAGAAATAAAGTTATATTATTAATTAATTATTTAAAATTATATAGTATATTGTTCCACTGATCTGCGATATTTATAAAGTGTAATTAAAAGCTTGAGTTTACATTTAAGTTAAAGCACAAATAGCTTTCAGGTTATGTTAGTTTATAATAAACTAATGTAAATTGAATAAACCAATAAGCACGGGTTTCTGAAAATTAATCTTATCGCTTCACTAAATAATAATTAAATTAATTTAATCCGACCGTCTATGAACGGTACCACAAACTGAACTGAAAAGAGTAACGTCAGAGGACGGTGTTGTAATAATCACCACCATGCTATCTATAGCAACTAACGCGAACTTGTTGAACAAATGGTCTTCATCAGAATGTAGAAAACATACTCATTATAATAATAATTACCACTACTCTGGCAAGGAACGCGGATAAACGTCTCACTCGTATAGAGAACGATTTATTATTTATTTCAGTAATCACAACCATCATCTTGACCATTGATGAAATGTGCTACTCAAAAACTATGACCAGTGCTATCATAAACCAAAATAAAATTTTATCACAAAGACTTAACTTTAGTGATCAACAATAAAATTTTCTGACGCACTACCATAGCAGACTGAACTGATTGCGTAATGATTATCCACAAGTGTTAATTCTCACTAGAATAAACTAATCACGAGTCCTCGCAGACTGAACTAACCATATAACCTGGATAATGCATATTAAAATAAACTTGACACTGATCATTGCAGACTGAACTAACCATCTAATTGATTTCATGAATGTTGAAAATAAAACTGGACACTGGTCATTGCAGACTGAACTAACCATCTAATTGATTTCATGAATGTTGGAAATAAACCGGACACTGATCATTGCAGACTGAACTAACCATCTAATTGATTTCACGAATGTTGGAAATAAACCGGACACTGATCATTGCAGACTGAACTAAATCTCTAATTGATAACATGAATGTTGAAAATAACTATCATCAATATTTGCTGACTTTATACTCGTAACCAGTGATCTCTCTCTCTCTCTCTCTCTCTCTCTCTCTCTCTCTCTTAGGGGATGTGTTTCTTTGCTGTTACAAGACATGTAATATAATGACACGATATAATCATTCTGCATCGTTACGTTCTTTTAACCCTAAAATTATTTACATTACTCACAACTATCCGTGTAGTCCATTAATCAACTAATAAACTTACGTATGAGTCTAGCCGCAATCTTACGTCTTTAACAGATCACTACTGTACAACTCCAACACCCTGATGGTCCCTCAGACAACCAGAACTGAGGCCATCTAATAATTAAACCAAAATCCCAATTGTGGGTGCGTGATAGACGAGTATCGTCATTTAGTCGTACATTGGATAAATTTGCCACAACACACATTAAAAATCTATTGCTACTAACTGTGTTAATATTTCGCCGTAACAAACTCTTCCACCTCTCAAAATCCATTAATTCAGTATACAAAATATCATCTCTGTCAATTACGAGGTTTGCATAACATTATTACTTCTTTCGACCCTTTCACAATTCCAGACAGTCGTCTGATAACGGGCTCGCAGTATTCTGAAAATATCTCACCCTTCCACTAGCGTTTTGTCAATCATATCCAGTACCACCTGTCGTTTTTCAACCTGTGATATATCTACATGGAAACAAGCCAGATTATAATATATTCATTTCAGATTAATTATCTCTCATGACATCTAGCCTTCTGAGATCACATGTTTACTAAAACCAAACAATTCTTGAACCCTGGATATTACACATGCCTCCCACGCCATTCTAACACATTATTCCCTCGGGACATTTCCTCCTCCCGGCATTATAACACATTGTTTCCTAGGCGCATTACATCTTTCCAGCATCACCACATCCAGAATTCGATTCTCCCTCGGGGCATTTCCATCCCGGAATCCGAATGATCTCATTTATTTTAACATTGTCTCTGCTAGTTCGTTCTTTCTCATCATGGCTATTAGATGTCTATATGATCACAGATTAATTTCTTATGCAATGTTGTATGGCCTATCATGATCTCCTTTTATTTTATATTTCATCTTAAATTCTTGGCTTATTTCATGGATTCGTCATCGTAATGAAATTACGTAACTATTGAAACTGATTTCTAGCAAATATCAAACTTTAAATGATAGGAAATTCACGCCGATCATGACTTAAGGCGACACTCCGGAGATAAAAATCGGTATTTTGGTCATTTTGGTGAAATTTCTTGTGACTGAAGTTGAAAGGATTGAGTCTATTTTTTATTTTCACCAAGTTATTCCGCTGAATTCAAACAATTTATCACTGTAATAATGCTTTGTTTGCCAATTGTAATTTTACTTTTAAATCCCATTTTCCTCCCATAATATTCTGCCAAATGTAACAAAATTTGTATGGTATATGCATCATAGCTAAATTAAGAAACCAGCCTTTGGAATTTTTGATTGCAGAATTTTTCAAGTAGTGGGGATTTTTAAGTCCAAAATTTTTGAACGCAAAAAATTACACGAACTTTAGTACGTTATATTCCCTACATAAATTACGTACAGAATTATCGATATGTAGGGTTTTAAAAGAAGTATTATCTACCTAATTACGAATTTAATTTAACATGTTAATTAAATTTCATGAAAAAATGGAATAACAATTTTTTAAAAATATTTTGGAATAAGTATTAATTGTATATGAAAGAAATGTTCGTGATATCTCTACTTTTATGTAAGTGACATTCCCACAAGGTTTTGTGAAAATCCATGTATTAGGTAAAAATATATTTTATCTCCGTAGTGTCGCCTTAATTTAGACATTATGACATCTCTATCTGATACCCACAAAAACGAAATTTTCCAATACTCAACTGTATCTTACATTATGCTTTGACACAGAATCTTGACACACAAATTCTATAATGGCAGACTGGCATAAAACTTATCTTTGCCCGATACCTTCTTTAATCCGATTTAACAATCTTCTGTAAGTTTGGGATTTCAACATAAAATGTGCGTAGAATTCTCATAACATCTCTGTGCCAAACAGCACTTTATGTTTAAACCAAGGCAAAGAAAAACAACAAACTATCGACCTGAAACTTCGGCCCTTATTTACACAGAACATAACGATGCAAAATACAATTTAAAGAATACAAATGATGTCATCCAACTAACTTTCTGCTAAACAATGCCATGTTCTCAGATGTTGCCATTCGCCGAACGCCCAATTACGGCTTAACACACCATGTTCATACACACTATACAAACTTCATACATTTCTTCTCGGAGATTCTTAATTAACAATTTTACGGGGATACCCGTGGAGCAGAAAGAGGTTAAAGTATGTGCCGGGGTGAATGGGTCTATCTAAAATATCAAAATTAATTTAATACTTGAACTGAAGGTTATATTTATTGAAAAAACAACAACTCAACAAATAACAACATGTCAAGTACAAAAGCAATCTTGAAACAAGACTAGAAAAGTCCAACATTAGTGATTTTTACAGATTCTGGGCTTCAAGTCCCTAGTTTTACAATTTTACAAATGGAAGTTGTATTATTTAGTTAAGGGAAGAAATCCCCGAATTCAAGAGCACTTGATCCCTAAATCACAATATCTAGCCTCCCAAAGGCGCACATTATTGTTACAAAACTTTGAAAAAGAGTTAACAGGCTCTCAGTTTTCCAAGCCTACACAAGGCAACATTACATCAAGATATACAATATCTGGCCTCTCAAGCCACAATTTACAAATTGAACTGCTTTCTACACAAGGGTATCTAGTACCCAACCTACAGGGCCTTTGCGAAAAAACAACAGGTTAAATAAACGGCCCGAACACAAGCTGAATGGAGGCGTACCCTGCACTCCAGATAATGAAATATAAAATCCTACGGGGCTCTTTGCCGATGAAACTGGGGCTATTCCCACACTACTGAGGTGGCTTGGATGGAAATAACTTTAATACATTACAGAAACGAAAGGTTGCGAAAACGTAGCCACCTCAAACCAAGATGAAGGGGAGCTCGAGAGGATATCTCACTCTCTATCCCCGATTTACAGTTAAAGATTTTATGAAGTTTTTACATTAGCCGAAAGAAAAGTTACATTTTAGAAAAGTACTGTTACATAATTAAAGATTCGGACCTTCCCCTCGAATAAAGCTGCGGAGGTAGCAAGAAAGAATGAAGTTATGTGGCCATTACCTTATAGCTGTTCTGCTGACCGAAAAAAGAGGCAGCCCAACCTCCTGCTTTAACACACACACTTATAGGGACGGTAATCAATTGGCAAGGAAATGTGAAAAGTCGCAGTTTCAGGGAAGGTTAGAGATCATTCAAGACTAATGAGGACACACCCTCTTAATCTTTATTGGCAGATTCAAAGTGAACAAGAAATGCGGGATTGGTTGAAAATTAATTACCAAAATTTATGATTGGTCCGATTCAAAACTGGCGGAAAGAAAAGGAAGTGTTGCCAACCCCAAAACAAATGAACATAGATTCAGTTATGGACAACCTAGAAATACAAAACTTCTTTAAATTATAAGTTCTTTCACCTTGCACCAGGGTGCACGATCATAGTTTTTTGGTAGTGTAATCTGTGGAAAAATGTCCAAACTTCTTGACGTATAGCAAAACAAAACAAGGAGATTTTCAGTCAGTTTAGGAAACTTCACAACAAAACAGTTACTTAATATTTCAGTGGTGACATCTTCTTATTAAAGTTCCAACTTGTTGTGTTATTAGTTTCACTTTTTGAACGATAGGGGAGTTCTCAAGGCGCTGATTTTGAATGCGCGGCGTTGAGGTGTACCTCCCGGTACAAACAATATTATTTAATTTTATTTTCTTACGTTCTACACACTTAACAAGTATATGTGGATCTCCAAGTGTATCTCACACGTTTGTTCTTGAATGCTTTTACTTTTATATACTATTTACATGAAACACTGTACACTTACCACATATAAATTATAATCAATTCCCTTCTTATTCATATATCAAATTTACACCATCAGCTCATTTAACAGGCAAAGGACTGTATTACGAATACCACCGTGCCGAGATATGTCGTTAATTTATCATTTCATCACCAAACACGAGCAAATTTAATATTCACACGAATATGAGTATTTATTTTATTTCACACTCCACCAGTTCTTACCATAGGTTGATATTTATTCTTACCGTAGCCAATCTTGAATGTTCAATTTATCACCCGCACATAAATAATTGCCCAGAGCGACACGGACCTGGACTCCCGCACCAAAAAGGAAGGAATAATCGTGGCCTCCCTCGTCACTTTTAGTATATATGCGCTTTGGCGCGCGCAAAGTGGTAAGAAGATTGCATCACATGGCAAAATTTCATTAACTCACGGGTCTCATCTCCGGTGATGGTATCTCCAATGTTCATAAAAATTCGAAGAATATGAATCCCATGATTTTTATAATTTTCATTTGCCTCAAAGTGATCTAAAACACTGAAGCGTTGGTTGAATAAATACTTTTCACCCTCCATGAAGACATACCCGTGTAGCTTCGAATCTTTCCACGGTCTAGCACAATCTTTCCATTTTCGGTCAGCAGAGATTTGATTACATGACAATTCCTTTCAATTTATTAGGCGTTCCACTGTACCCGTCCAAGTTTTAATTTACATCTGGATATATATCGTATTTTAGAAATTAGCCACGAGTATGTGGGAATTCATCCGAAACTCTCCCCTAGGATCTTCTAAATCTGGATTCCGTTCCTGCCCAAAGATCTCTTGTCGCATAGGTACGAAACGTGAAGAAGGCACAGGGTGCTCATCAAGTAATGATTCAAAAATGGATACTCCTTTCACAACAACGTATCTCGCGGATAGGTTGGCTAGGAAATTTTGGGATCCCTTTTGATGACTGTGAATGATGTGTTCATAGTCCTCTCGCAACATTAAGGATTTTTATGGCAGTGAAAATAATTAATCAAATTTCTCCATTTCAAAACATGAAACCATCATTTAGCATTCTCTTCTCCAAATCTCGCTTTTCCTTCTACGGTTGTCTCCGCCCATCTCTCAGCATTCCATTTTCCTTATGGACCCTTTGATTTTCTTTCATTATTGGTTTAATCCACTGCTGGTTCCTTTTCGTTTACTAGCCGGCGAATTTCTGCTACCATCAAAACTATTAGGTGACGGGTCCAGATGCATACCTGAATCGTGACTCTGTCGGTTGGCTTGCTGATATGCCAAACTTTCAACCCAACACAATCTGTATTTTTGTTTTGGTGCTGTATGGCATCCTTCCATTTCTCCTTATCCTCTCTCTGCTTTCTCAACTCGTTTGTATACTGAGCTCCGTCCCTATATCTATTCTCTTGTTTATATCGAGAACCAGGCTGCCTATTTTTTCTCTGGTCTTGCCCATTATCATAGCTGTTTCCTCTATAACATCTAAGGTTTCCATCATGGCCTTCGTTACCTCGCCAATGTTGGTTTTTGCCTTGTCTTCTATCCCAATTACAGTATTCCTACGACGCTCCCATCCATCATCTCTATGACGTGGTGGTTCCCTCTTCCTTCAGAAATCAGATTGATGTACCAGATGCTGTGGCCTACACTGGTTTGGACTACCTCGACCCTCTTCATTAATCCCTGGGACGCTATCAATTACGTTTACATGATGTTCATGATATCTCCCACCTGTCGTAACGGTCTGATTTTGAGTATGATCCAATTGTCTCAGAATAGTTTCTGCTTGGATTGGGGTATCTGCTTTCGACGCAATTGTTATTCTTTGAACGTCAGGAGCAGTTGCTTCTGGATTGCCTGAACAAGCTCCTGTTGTGACGATGGGGGTTCGACTTCACGCATGTTTACCAATCGAGAGGTAAAGTATTCGGTGTACCTCGTAGGACCAATGGCAGTGTACATACGAGAATACAGTTCTAATCGCAAACTCTGTTGCACTTCAGTGTTCCGAAAATTCCCAGAAATGCTCTCTGGAACTCGTCAAATGTGTCGAAGTGATATCTGAACCCAGTAAACAACTGCAACGGTGCACCTTTAAAATATCCTTCCGCCACTCTCAACTGTCTATTTTCTGGAACACTTGCCTCCTTGATGTACTCCCTTAAGTCTTTCAAAAATATCTTAGGTGTTAAACTGGGACTACCATTGAACTTTTTAAGATGGTCCTCTTGCAACCTGATCATCTTAATTACGATAGTAACTCCCGAACCTTGAGATCTAGTGACATTTTCGTTATTCCCATGACCATTAATGTAAACTTCATGATTAGTCGGCGTCCGATCACTAATAGTGAAGTCAAGGACTGTTGCTGAAGAGCTCATCATGCATCCCATTTATCTTATCCAACTTGTATTCTATACGAACGATCCTATTTTGTTTCTCCTGAACTTGTCCTGACACTTCCTGCCTAGTATGCCCCAAATAATTTTCCTCAATTCTGTCATCACTTCCTGCATCTCCTTAACATTCTTGCCTATGTCACCCTGAGACATTTTCAGATTATTCAAGGTATTCCTCGTTACCCTGAAATATGCTTTTCTCAATAGTTTCAACTTTCAAGATCTCCGCACATGCATTCCATGTTAAAATCTAACGTTTTAATGTGAATTGACAGACGTTCCCTCTGCTCTCAGTGATTGTCATGGTCTTTCCCTGTCTATTAGACATCGGCGTACGTATCTCCTCTAGCTGTTTATTTAAATCGGTTTTAATCTCTACTTGGTTCTCACGTAACAGCCTATGTGCCTATTGACTAGCTATCAAATGTTGGTCTGACTCCTTTATTCAATTCATCCTGATTACTACACAAATGTTGATACATCTTTCGGTTCTCGCCTAATCGTTGATCAATGTTTACTTGTAATTTAGAGTGAACCTCAGCGAACTGTTTATCAAAGTTCTCTCTTAACTCTTTATTTGATTTGCATATCTCGGCCCTAACATTTGCCTGATTTTCCTGCAATCGTTTATTAAGTCAGTTTGAAGATTCTCACCAGATTCACGTTGACCCTAATACACTCTAATAATTTATTAAAATCATCAATAAGATTTGCTTGGTTTCCCGTTAACTTTACATTTGCCTCCCTGCACTCATTCTGTCCTTGCTGAAATTCAGCTTTCAAGTCAAGAAATAAGCTTTCAAGAAATCAGCCACGAGTATGCTCGAATTCATCTAGAGTTCTCCTCTAGGATCATGTCAATCTGGATTCCTTTCCTGCCCAAAGAGATTGCAATTCAACTTAAGCGCTCTTGTCTCATGGGTACGAAACATGAAGAAGACACAGGGTGCTCATCAAGTAATAATGCAAAAATGGGTGCTCCTTTTACAGCAACGTATCTCGCGGCTAGGATGGCTAGTAAATCTAGGGATCCTTTTCGGGACTGTGAATGATGGATTCAGTATGAATCAGTGGAAAGGAAGCTCTTTCGAATGTTGAAGTGTGTCATCTATATTTTGCAGCTAAATTGCTCGTCTACACCAGTATTCTTTTATGCAAGACCTCACCCCTGCCACGGGTATTGATCCATTTTAAATGTTAACTGTTAAAAGCTGTCCTCAGACCCTACAGAAACTACAGTCATTGTTACAAAAGGAAAAGTGTTTTGACTTGTTTGTAATAACGACGTTATTTCCCTCAGACACAAATGACGCTAGCGCGTGTGTGTTCATAATACTTAATATCAAGTGAAGTACACGGAAAACTGAACATTATAACCCCCCAAAACCCCATGGCACTGCAGCCCTTGAAGGGCCATGGCCTACCAAGCGACCGCTGCTCAGCCCGAAGGCCTGCAGATTGCGAGGTGTCGTGTGGTCAGCACGACGATTCCTCTCGGCCGTTATTCTTGGCTTTCGAGACCGGGGAACATTATAACATTCAGTGTAAATTTTATAGAAGGATAACCCCATTTCACATCATTAGTGGCGTTCATTGAGATAACTAATAATGTGAATGCACATCCAGAATGTGACTTGAAACCCTATTTCTCACGCTCCCTACGAGAACATATGAAAGGGACTGAAATCTCCTTATTTATGCCATTTATTTTCGAGCCTGTGGTTGAGACAGATGGCATCGATCAAACAGTACGTATTGCATATAACTTCAAGTGTTGAGCAACGGTGAAAACTCGAGCTAATTTCTTTTTAATACTTCTTTAATACGAGTTATAACATTTCAACAATAATTAGAAGTGTGAACATAGATTTTAACGTAAATGGTTTTACACTTCATAATAATATTCATCAATTCATTAAAAAAATGTGATTTGATAAAATCTAATGATATTCGTTTAGGAACGGAAAAAGTCACTCTATTTTTAATTAAACTGCTTCTGTTTCAGGCGTTTTAAAATGTTATTTTATCACAAATTTGTTTCAACCGACCGAAGAAAGAAATATAATAGATATATCTCAATGGAGATATTTTCCATGCGACTTAACTTTCCTTTGTGAGAGTTTTAATCCAGTCGTTTACGCTCTCTAACTCATCATTTAATTATCAATGTCTAACTGGATATTTTTCCGATTTGTATGTTCATATAGTTGTATGTCGACTGTGTAAAAATGGTGCTAACAATTGTTTCAGTATTCTGAATGTTAATTTAGATACAGTGAAAGAAAAATTTGTGCAAGAACACTGCCCTAATCCATACCAATTTCGATCTCTTGCCAGAGTAATACATCCGGACCAACTGCCGCCGCCCTAATTGTATTTTCCTGTCCACACAGTCAAATGCCTGCTTCAGTCTAAGTCATATGTCCCTTGTCCATGTTTACTTAAATATAATTTGTAACTTTTAGTACAACTATGGTGGTATTGTGGTTAGATTTAAATCCTGAGTGGTAGTTGCTTAGTAATTTGTGTATCGGGCGAGTTGGCCGTGCGGTTAGGGGTGCTCCACCGTGAGCTTGCATCCGAGAGATAGTGGGTTCGAACCCCACTGTCATGGCCGCTTCCTTCCCACTCCTAGCCCTTTTCTATCCGTTCGTCGTCATAAAACCTATCTGTGTCGGTGCGATGTAAAGCAAGTTGCAAAAGAAGTAATTTGTGTGTACATCTTACTTACATACACACATACATGGTCATTGTAGACCGTTATGCCTTTCAGCGTTCAGTCAGCAAGCCCCTGTGAATTTACCAAACGTCGCCACATTCCTGTATATGCAACTAGTGCTGTGACCTCATTTAGTTCTCTACCTCTTATCTTTAAATCGTTAGAAACTGAGTCTAACCATCGTCGTCTTGGTCTTCCTCAACTTCTCTTACCCACCATGACAGAGTCCATTATACTCCTAGGCAACCTATCTTCCTCCATTCGTCTCACATGATTTGTGCTTGTTAAAATAATTTATGATTTGGTTGTGAACAACTTTTTCTAGCATTACACTGAGACAGGGAGGTATGCAAATTGGTCGGAAGTCCTCAGGGCTTGTTGGATTGTATTTTTTTCTCTACATGTTTTATTATAGCACGTTTCAATTTCATGGGAAAGATTCTTGTCATGAGTGAAGTATTTATAATGTGTTTTTGTTGGTAGTGAGATTTCAGAGTCTTTTCATTAATGTAAAATGTATTCAGTTACATCCAGTAGCCTCGGAATTTATTTCGTGGATTTCATGTCTAACGTGACAGATAGTGACACGTGAGAAATAAAATTTTTCTCCGTCGTGTTTACTATTCGCATGTAGTCTGTCGATTGTTTCCTTTTTTGTCTGTTCGTCTGTCTGTGAAGTTTGTGAGCGGAAGTAATTATTTAAGGCGTCCAGTTTCATTTTGTTATCAAACCAATGTTGCGAAATATATTCCAGTTATCATTTTTATGATGTCATATGTATGAAGTATCCTAGTATTCCTGGTGTTTTGTGTTATACTATAGCGAAGTTTTCTGTACATTTTACAATTTTTCGAGGGTGGATATTTTACTTAATACTGTATTTGTAAGCTGCATTTCTCTTTTTCAATTTTCCGTAAGTCTTTCGTCAGCCAAGGTGGTAATTTTTGTTTCACTCGTGCTGTCAGTATAAGGGCATGTTTGTCATAGAGTGCTAAAAGTAGTTCGTTGAAGAGAGATAAATTGTCGTCTATGTCAAGTAAAACCTGTGTATTTTGCTACAGTGTACTTAGTGCGTCCTCAGTGAATGCTTCCTCACTTATGTATTTTAAGTCTCGGTAGACTCATTTTTTGGACATTTCAATTTATAAGTTGTCCACATAAGGTCATCATACGATAATCCAGGAGTTGGCGTTTGTCCGTATGTCGTAAGTGTTGTTACGTGATCATGCGAATACCATCCCTCTGGAAGCCCCATCCGGTATTTCCTAGAAAGGATAAGTGGGTCATGCTGGGGAGATTTTGGCCGGCCTGGGGTCATGCAACGCCCTTTGCTTGTATTGTGCTTTTCGTTTGGTGCTTCCGTGAATTTTGTGGAAGGCGAAACTAGAGCACTCCTATTCTGGCGGCACTCCGAATATAATGAAGCTTTGTCACAAGGTGCATAAAATCAGGTTCGCCGCGGAAAAAGAGGAGAGTGTTGATTGTAGTGTTGAGATGTGTTGTCGTTTTGTAGAGTAATATGTGGTAGCCTAGTGTGTGTGGGGAGCAGTCACGTGAGTTGATTGTTCGAGTTATCTGTTTTGTTTGGAGTGAAAACAAGTGTACAGCAGTCCTGCAATGTGACAGTGAAGAGACGTGTGTTCGAACCTGCCTGCATGCAGTGAGAAGTGACGGTGCGTGCGAATGAAGTGAAAAGTGAGGTCTATCAATCAAGATTACGGAGGGATCTCCCGCTCCACGTGAACACTGCCAGTCCAAATCCCGCTGTCATCCTCGATTCAGTTAGTGCATTAAAACAGTCCGTGCTTTGTTCGTGACTGTTTTATTCATTATGATTAGGTTAAGCAAAGTATGGGAAGTAGCTGAGTAGGGTACAATGTTAAGAGGAAGGATTGTTAAATTGAGTGAGGTAAGCATGCTTTTTTCATTTATTTGGATTTGGGCTCCAAGGACCCATGGAGCCAGCAATCATATATAATGATATAGCAACTGTTATAACAAAACTGAAAACCACACAAAAGAAAACAATATCTTTGGAAACAACTACAACATGTGAACTAAAGATCTAATTAAAGCCTTCTGTCAAAAATAGTCCTTGAAACGTTCTGACGACATTGAATATAAAGTAAACATTTCTCACGAAACTGATTTACAAATGTAAAATAAAACACAACGTTTTAAGCAAGCCGCGGATCTATCGGAATAACGGAGTCCCACTCCCATTTCGCAGGCGAGGGACTCCTTGGAAACAAGGAATTCGATGGCGAGTTATCAATATTAATGGGGCTTATAGAAGAAAGAAAGTAGAACTGGCTGAGTCAGCAAAGTTGATGCATCTGGATGTGTTCGGTTTTAATGATTTTCGGGTAAGGGGAGATAACGAGGACGAGGAGATTATAACGTGGACTTGACGGGTAATAAAAAGGAAGGGCAAAGTATGGGGCAGGTCTGCTCATCAAGAATGCTATTGCACGCAACATAGTTTGTGTTAGGCACATAAATGAGGGAATTGAGTGGTTAGATTTGGCAGTTGGAGGAGTTAGGGCTGGAATTATCTCAATTTATGCATCATGTGAGTGTGCAGATGAGGATTAAGTTGAAAAGTTTTATGGAGCATTGAGTGACATCGTAATCAGAGTCAACAGCAAGGATAGGATAGTGCTAATGGGCGATTTTAATGCAAGAGTTGGAAACAGAACTTAAAAATACGAGGGGTGATTGGTAAATGTGGGGAAAATATGGAAGCTAATAGCAATGACAAGCGCTTACTGGACTTCTGTGGTAGTATGAGAATAGCAGTTACGAATATATTCTCCAAACATGAGGCTATTCACCGCTGCAAATGTGAGGATAGGGGCACCAGATCTATAACAGACTACATCTTAAAGGAATTTGAATTCAAGAAATATGTTTTGAATTTGCGGGTTTTCCGGGGATCTTTCGAAGATACGGACCACTATCTGATCTGTAGTGAATGAAATATCTCTAGACCTAGGACGAGAAAGTGAAATCTGGTTTTCGACGAATAAATATAGAAAATATCCCGGACGAATAAATTAGACAGAAGTACATGGATATGATTGGGGAAAAGTTCCAAACGATGGGCAGTAAGCAGGTTCAGGACGTAGAAAGAGAATGGGTAGCATATAGGAATACTGTAGTAGAAACAGCAAGGGAATGTCTAGGAACAACTGTGTGAAAAGATGAGAAAAAGGAACATCTTGGTGGAATGATGCAGTGAGAGTAGCTTGTAAACGTGAAAGAAGGCTTATCAGAAATGGCTCCAAACAAGGGTTGATGCAGACAGGGAATTGTACGTAGATGAAAGAAACAGAGCGAAACAAATAGTCGCTGAATCCAAGAAGAAGTCGCGGGATTATATTGTTAACAATTAGCAGAAGCGATTGGGGTAAATTTGCATTCTTTGGGAAGGGCGTAAAGGAGTGGAACAGTTTACCAGGGGTAGTGTTTGATCCTTTTCCAAAATCTGTACAGATATTCAATATGAGAATAAACAGCAGCAGATAAAAGAAATGAAATGTTAGAGGTCATTCGACCAGTGAAGGTTATTGTAAATAAAAAACTGTGTGTGAATAAATTAATTCCATCCCCTGGTCTAAGGAGTTTGGACAGCCAAAGCAGGTGGCTGCCTGTAGGGGTGAAGTACAGTGGGGACTTCGAGGGCCCTGGGACCGTTACGGTAGCTGTGAAGGCCCTTCAGGACCTCTGAAAAGTGGCGGCAAAAGGGGCTTTGGTTAAGACGCAACAGGTCGTTATGCTACTTAGGTTCCAAAATGGGTAAAAAATAAATAAGTAAATAAATGCAATGTAAATTTTAATCTTATACCAGTTGTATAGTACTATTTGAAGTAATTCCACATACTGTATATGAGTTGACTACCGTATGTTTGTAAATACAGGAGTTATTATAAGTAGAATTTTGTAAACAATATAAATTTATTAAGGATGAGCTGTGTGTTTAATAGAAAAAAATTGTTAGCGTAAATTGTATAATATTGTATTCTTGGAAAAGTTTCTTCTTCTCCTGTTAATTTAAAATTTAGTGATTGACAATAATGTATTTTAGTGTACCATTTGCAACCGAGGTAGACACCTCATTTGCAAATGAAGAGATTTTGATTTGATTTGAAATCAAGGAGGATAATGACAACCTGGAAACACTAGGTCAAGCAGCAGGGAAGTCTTTTTCGTGAGTAATAAAGAATCTTAGAAAGGGAGGGAAAAATTAAACGAATATTATCTGGGTAAATCAGGTGTTCTCATAACAGATCCCAGGAAATCTCTAGGTAGGTGAAGGAATATTTTGAAAATCTTCTCAACGTAAATGAAAATCGTCCTGGTGACGAAGCGAACAACAGAGCTCATGCAGAGGTGGGCAATGGTTTTCGTGAAATTACGCTTGAGGAAGTGGAAAGGATGGTAAATAAGCATTAACTCCGTTGTCATAAAGAGCATGAATAGATGACATTATACCTGAAATGGTGAAATTTATTGGGAAGACAGGGATGAAATGGCTTCATAGAGTAACAAGAGTATAATGGAGTATTGTTAAGGTATCTTCTGATAAAAAAATCAGTAATTGCACCTATCTATTAGCAAGGTAACATGAATGATTGCAATAACTATCAAGGGAGGCATGGTGTTCACTGTGATTTTAGAAGTCAGGGTGTGATCGGTATGTTTATGTTTCGCAGATATAGGGAACGCATATGACAGAGAACCGAGGGAAAGGATGTTTGCGTACTGGGGGACGATTGAATTAGGGGTAGGTTATTAAAACCTGTCAAAGGCATTTATGTTGACAACTGGGCTGCAGTGAGAATTGATGGTAGAATGAGCTCTTGGTTCACGGTAATTGCAGGGGTTAGACAAGGATGTAATCTTTCACATTTTCTGATCATATGTTACATGGATCATCTGCTGAAAGGTATTAAGTGGCAGGGTGGGATTCAATTAGGTGAAACTGTAGTTAGCAGTTTGGCCTATGCCGACGACTTTGTCTGAATGGTAGATTGTGCCGAATGTCTGCAGTCTAATATCTTGGAACGTGAAAATAGGAGCAATGAGTATCGTATGAAAATTAGTTTCTCCAGAACTAAATTGATGTCTCAGTAGGTAAGTAATCCAGGAGAAATGAATTTCAGATTAGGGATACAAAGCTGGAACAAGTAGGTAGTTTAAAGTATTTAGGAAGTGTGTTCTCCCAGGATGGTAATATAAAAAGTGAAACTGAATCATGGTGCAGTAAAGCTAAGCGGTGAGCTCGCTGTTTCGATCAAGAAGGAAGTCAGCTCCCGGACGAAACTATCCTTTCATCGGTGTGTTTTCAGATCAACTTTGCTTTACGGGAGTGAAAGCTGTTTGGACTTAGTATATCTTATTCATAAGTTAGAAGTAACGGACATGAAAGTAGCGAGAATGGTACGAACAGGTGGGAACAATGGCAGGAGGCTACAAGTAATAAGGATATACAGGATAAGTTACGAATGAACTCGGTGTATGAAGCTGTATGCCTAAACCGGCTTCGGTGGTATGGAGTAAGAGTAAGAGAAATAAAGGGAGAGCAACACGACTCAGTTTCTAACTATAGAATGATAAGATGTATAGAACTAAACGAGTTCACAGACTAGTTAAAAATAGAGAATTGTGGCGGCGGTTAGTACCGTCACAGATGCTTGCCGACTGAACGCTCTAAGGCAAAACAGTCTATAATTAAAATGTATGTATGTACGTTTGTATTGTCTCCTTTTCTAGGGTCACTCAGCCGTGCAACACGAGAGTACCTAGGGGCTGTACGTCCAGTGTTTGTGGCTGAATAGTCGACGGCATTCACAAGGAACAATTCAAATACAAATAATGTGGAGTTTTATTAACCAAAATAAAATTAACGTCATTCTTTTTGTCCAACATTCTTGTGCGAAAAAGGAATCCTTTTCATTCCTTTGAACTTCACTTGAAGTAACTCGATATAAACTAAAATATGTATTTATTAAGTTTTTAACCTTCTTCCAGGTTCCTAACTATCACAGATGTCCGGCTCCATGGCTGAATGGCTAGCGTGCTGGCCTTTGGCCACAGGAGTCCTGGGTTCGATTCCCGGTAGGGTCGGGAATTTTAACCACAATTGGTTAATTTCGCTGACACAAGGGCTGGGTGTATGTTTCGTCTTCATCATCATTTCATCTTCATCACGACATGCACGTCGCCTATGGGCGTCAGATCAAAAGACCTGCACCTGGTGAGCCGAACTTGTCCTCGGCCACTACCGGCACTAAAAGCCATACGCCATTTCATTTCATTTCACTATGACAGATTAAACTGGAAATCAACTAAATCATTCTAAGATTAGTGTAAATTCCACGGAATCTTCCAAAAAAAGATCCTTTTCTGTCATGACAACAGTTCCTCTGTAATTATTTCTGCTAAATTCCACCTTTTAACTCATATCTACTTATTTAACGTACAAAATCCAGTTTATTAAAATTATTTTCCCTGAGAAATTGAGCATTTATTTCCGTGACCCGATTCACTCTTGATCACAATTTATTATTGACCATGTGGTCCAAAAATCTTATATCTGTATTTTATGCAGTACTTACAAGATCTAGGAATTTAATTCCATCTATTAACAGTTAAATTCCATGTATTCTTCCCAAATTTTCTGTACTATACACCATTTACAGGAAGATCTGCTTTGTCTTCTTAAATAATTAATCATTTAATTATTCATGCCCTTATTTGCACTCATTAGCCTCACTTAGCCATTAGTGATTATTGAACACATGTTTAACGAAATATTTTCCCAAAGATAGATTAAGTATTAAATTGATTCTTCAGAATTGTATGTTTATTATTTACAACCCTCCTCATCTCATTTACAATAGTTTCAGGGACACTGTTTACTCCTAATCTCAGTTTAGGTCGAAATCTAACCCCATAATAAATTTTATTATTATCCCTTGCCATTTAATTTGATATCTTCTTGTTACATACAAATATGTGCTTACTGAGACTGTGACAAATTATTTCCTTCCTAATGCTCAAATTCTTTACACTGCTTTATTTTCGCCCTTTCAGATTCTTTGGTGATCCCTTCTCTTCCATAGATTTCGCACAATTATATTAATTCTAGAATTATGTTAGATTATATTTATTCATTGAAATTATTAATAGCATGTTGAAAAATATTAGAGTATCATATTCCACAAATCAATAGTCCTGAGTTCAAGACGATCTGAAACTCCAACTACGTGGGAACGTATGGGGTTCAGAAAATCCAATAGCAAGTTGCACATGAAACATTTACACATAAGTATATTCCGAAACATGATACAATTCTACAATACATGCATACACTTTCACGTCTTTACGCGGGTTTAAAAATATTTTTTCAGGCGTTAACTGTGCATTTATTATTCATTTGTTAATTTTAATTTTCTGTGGCATAAAACTCTGTATAAGACCCTGTAGTAACTCAACTTATACAACCCTATTCATAGGATGCGAGATTAAAGTGGAAGAATCTCCTACACGACATAAAGCATTTTACTTCAATGACGTACCACTGGAATAAAAATCAATAAATGTAACTCCATAATCCATGTTAATCTAGCACCATGGTTTTCAAAGTAATAGTTATAATTTATTTCTGCGTTGTTGAGTTTTCCTACTGAATGATTATTATATTTTGCCAACGTGTGCTCCAAAGCCGTTACGTTGTCATGGAATTCATTCCTACAAATTGCTGTATAAATTTGCTCTGGCTCCAAATTCCATAAATGGATTTTTTCCATACTGGTTATATCATCAGTTGAATTGGGAATAATGAACATTTCAGCGATATCACAAACTCCAACCTCATATTACTCAACAACGAAAATTTAATTTTCTACAGGGTTCTATCTCATCTTTTATTTCACGATTGTTATTAACTGATTTTTATACCCTGTTTAACACTTGGATAATCAGAAGAACGTAATTACAATTTTGCCATTAAAGAATGAAATCTATGTAAAACAACTCACAACACGTGGTTGCACTCAACACTCCATCAAAATTTAGTTAAGCCACTTATTAATAGTCGGCATTTCCTACTATATAATATATAGTATATATATATATATATGGGAATAAGCCCATTAAGACTACGCAAAGTACTTAGAGGGGTACATTTGCTTTCTTCTGAGCCCATATTTATTTCATTCTTTTACTGTGTGCTTCTTTTCTGTCTTCAGGCCCGGTTGTTCCAGCCTCCTTCTTTGGTCTTTCCTCTTGGTCAACTTGCCATTTGTGAATTTCGTATCTGAAGATTAACCTGTTTTGGAATTGTACTGGTGTAATTCCTGCCAGTTTTATTTGGTAAATCTGTCTAGCTGCATTCCTTATTATATGCATAGAATTTTAACCTGCATTTTCTAATGTCACCGTGAATATTTTTGCATTGTTTGATTTCCTGTCTGCCTGTAAGTTTGTATTGTCCGTTGGTGAGTTTGGGGCCAGGAATTTTTCTTATGATTTTCCGTTCCTTTTTCTCAATGTTTTCCATGTGTGCTTTCCTATTCAAAATTAGCGTCTCTGATCCATAGAGATATTCTGGTTTAATGATTGTATTGTATTATTGTTATTATTATTATTATTCATATTGTTATTATTATGTTCTGATTTTTAAGTGCCTAAATATTCAGGTAACACATTCAGAAGATTGCAACTTGCACACATGTTCAGAAAGACAGTTCTAATGCATCCACAATCTAATAAACCAACACCAAATTTGAAGAAGAAAGATATCAAATCTAAGTCTAATAGCAGAGAAATATGTAGCTCTAGAATATAACATAATATGAATCTAACGGAAAAAAGAATAAAATCTGAAGGTTACTCAAGTTTTCTCGACGTAGACAGATTCAGCTTGGCTATGCAATCATTGTGATGGGTGTCCGACTCCTTCAGGTTGGGTAGTACAGTTGCATTGTGTTGGCTCACCCAGTTACAGGTTTTGGTTTCCATGATATTCTCAGTGTCCCGCGATGATAATTGTTGGCGATGATCCGTGGTTTTACAAGTTAAAGCTCTCCTTCATTCCTCTGTGTGGCCGATGATCGTGTAATTGGAGGTTCACTCAATCTAATGCTTAAATTTAGAGTGTGATACTCACGAATTTTAAAACTATAAGCTTTGTACAATTATACTTCACTGGTAATTGCTCTTATGTCGTAAGGATGTACAACATACATGTTTAATTATTTCATTGTCCCACAGACTTCCAGGAATTATAACAGACAATAAGAGGACTTCAAACTTTGCGTCGGCTGAGTTGATTATCTAGTAGAAGTCCGTAATTATCGTCATTGCCTGCTGTAGATAACAGACTGAATGGCGTGTCGTCTAACCCTGCACTACGGCAGTCTCCTCGTTGAATACAGTGTTCTACGTTCACTTAGTTGAGGATACAACATGTATCTCTGAATGCTCATAATTATTCTGAGGCGACTTGTACAGTCGTAAGAAGTCAAACCAGAAGAATGTCAAATCGTACGAGAGATAACTTGTAAGAAGGACGGCTTGCAAGAGAGACGACTTGTAAGAGAATAATTTGTTAAAGAGTGCCTCCTCGCAATCACAACTCCTTCGTCACTTTATAATTTGAAAAGTAACTCCTCAATTCGAACTTTTATTGGTTGGAATTTGTATCTAAATTGTCATTGGTTTTGTACACAGAAACATAGATAACTGTCGAAGTTTTATTCCTAATTTTGGTTCACGCGCATCTTCCCTATCACAAGTTGTGACGTTGCCTCGCGGGGCCTTGACTGTGTGCGCTGCGCACAGCAAGAAGGAACTTACAACCTCCCACTTTCCTAACATGAGTTTCCACGGCTCGTTCGCTTCAACGGTGCGGCCCGGCAATCAGTTTTAAAGCTTGTTAAACTAGTGCAGTTATGAATAAACATACCCTTAATTAGATTAAGTCCTTTCTTATTAATGAGGCACAAACTGGACGGGTACAGTATGTATGTTTGTTGATTTTACAAGTGTAAATTAGACTGCCTAAGAAAAAAGAAGCCATGGTATTATAAACCTGAAGGTTGTTCGACGAAAGTAAACACGGAATGTTTCCTGAGAAATGTATTCCCAACACACACAAGAGGTTAAAATCCGACCGCCGTTCTTCTCGACAGGGGTCACACGCAAAGACAATGTGATTTGACTTGAACTGATTAATGAAGGAACAGTAGGAGAGTCAATAATTCAAATGCAATATATGAGGCTTCTAAAGCTTTCGTGATTGAGCCGCAGATGTATAATATATTTTATATATCTTCTTTCGGTAGTACATTTGGAAAGCGAAGGTTTTGATGGTAGGTCTGGTTGAGAATAAAACCGTCCTTTATCTCTTAGAATCGTTTTACAATGTTGAGACCATTCTTATGGAGTGCCATGATGATGCAGTGGAAAGAAGTCTCTATTCTGTAGAGAAACAGTATCAAATGGTGCGCCAGTGATTGGTGTTTTGCCTGGTGGTTGACTGTATCATTGTGGATAATGCCTCCATGTCCTTAAATCTACATTAAATCAATGTCAGTACCTGAAGATCACGCTTACCACACTTTTTTCCGAATTTCATAAATATGTCTGTGATATTTCAAAGTCCAATGTGGGGTTTTGTAAGGACTGTAGAGCACTTCGTGAATCTGAGAGAATTTTTGCAAACTGGCAAGAATGACCATATGAAACATCAGTCCGGATATCCAAAATCTGAGCAGTATACCGGTATATTGATATTTCCACAGGTAAGGAGAATTTGGCGGACATACCCAGAAGAGGAGAGTAATATGCGTACAAAACTCCATCAGATGCTTTGGAGCTATCGGCATAGATATGGAAAAATTGTGGCCACGTGGAGTATAGAAGTGACATTACTCTGTTATTTAGATTAGTTTCTTTGCCTACTAAGTTGGGTAAATAATGCACTGGTTTTTGACAGAGAGACAGTTCGTAGAGGAGCTATTTTTTTGTTAGTTGCTTTACGTCGCACCGACACAGATAGGTCTTATGGCGACGATGGGCTAGGAAAAGGCTAGGAGTGGGAAGGAATCGGCCGTGGCCTTAATTAAGGTACAGCCTCAGCATTTGCCTGGTGTGAAAATGGGAAACCACGGAAAACCATCTTCAGACTGCCGACATTGGGGTTCGAACCCACTATCTCCCGGATGGAAGTTCACAGCTGCGCGCTCCTAACCGCACGGCCAACTCGCCCGGTCATATAGGAGCAGAATCTTGCGACTAATATATCAGAGAGCAAAACGGGCAATGCATGTTTTAAATCTCTATAGATATACGCCAGCAGTGGAGTTCTTTGTGTGCTTAATTTGCGCCATATGTCTCAGTGTTGATGTTGTTTCAATTTATTTCAAATAGGAAACTGTGTTACCGTAGTATTTCTCAGTAAAATGTTATTAGCCAGTAATTAGCCTCGTAAGTAGAGGGGAATTTCTTGCGCGCGAATTAAAAAGGCAGTAGACGGTATTGATGATATGCCTCCTAAACACATTGTTATTGCATGATGCTGTAGCACATCAAGCTTGCGAAGGACGTACCGAGGTGCATTTCCATAAAATACTGACTTACTACCATATTACCGGACTGATCATATCAGAGCTCTGTACATTGTTAGAAGTATTGCAGAATCAGCTCCCCACCGCGTACAAGTTACACACATAAGGTTAAGCGATTGATAGATTTTTGTAGTTACATGTTGATGGTGTGTACCAAACCAAACCAAACCAAACCCCATGGCACTACAGCCCTTGAAGGGCCTTGGCCTACCAAGCGACCGCTGCTCATCCCGAAGGCCTGCAGATTACGAGGTGTCGTGTGGTCAGCACGACGAATCCTCTCGGCCGTTATTCTTGGCTTTCTAGACCGGGGCCGCTATCTCACCGTCAGATAGCTCCTCAATTCTAATCACGTAGGCTGAGTGGACCTCGAACCAGCCCTCAGGTCCAGGTAAAAATCCCTGTCCTGGCCGGGAATCGAACCCGGGGCCTCCGGATAAGAGGCAGGCACGCTACCCCTACACCACGGGGCCGGCTGATGGTGTGTACACCATGTTAAATTATTGCCTAGGAGTAACCTCAGCAGTTTTTCTGATGCTGGAAGAGGAATGGAGTATGGACCGAGCTTTATGTATGGCGTAGTTAACGTTTGTCGTTTCCGAGAGAAGATTACCACTTAACGATTTTGTCACACAGGGAGATAAGCCGGTCTCGAACGTCCTACGATGAAGAGACGAAGAAGCATTAGCCAGGCGTTACTGGGTTACAAACAAGCATGGGGAAGCTATGTACAAACACATATCTCATCTGTGTATTGTAATACTTAGACAAGAAGACTGAAAATCTTGTCAAGTTCTGCAACGTACAGTGCATACAGGAGGGAACTTAGTATTGCACCTTGAGAGACTCCCTTAGTTACAGTCCGCGAACCATACAAACTAATGTAAACTACGCGATGTACTGCAATGGGAGACAAAACGAATGTAATTTTCGAGAAGACATTGTCAAGTCCACGTTGTCGCAAGCTCCACTTACAACCAGAAACATTTCTGCTAGGTAATCCTTAGAACAATACGTGCAATCAATGTCTATGATGATAAGGAGGCTGAGATGATGAAGTGTCCTCCTGGATTTGTGAAAGCCGTATTGAGAACACGGAAGTAGTTGTTTATGATCGAGCCACCATTCCAAACCTGACTTAAGGAGCCGCTGGAAGGTTTTGTCGACACAAGAAGATAATGTGATTGGACGGCATGAACTTGTCTCATTGGGGTCCTTACCAGGTTTGAGAATAAGTATAATAATGTGAGTAGTCCAATCAGAAGACAAACTCCCAAATTGCAAAAATGCCTGAAACAATAATTGTAGTAGGAAGTATTGAGCAGATGCGGTAAATGAAACAGCATTAAATATTATCATACCCTGGGGCTGTGTATTGAGAAATTAACCGACCTTAACCGACACTAACGGATAATACGGGAATTAACAGAAATTAACGGATTTTAACGGACATTAACAGATATTAACAAAAATAATAGACATTAACAGATATTAACAAAAATAACGGACATTAACGGACGACAACCATATTGTAGGAACGTATGTTTGCATGACGTATTTAGGCACTCCTACTGTATAATGCATTGAAGATTCATTTTCCATTACACAGCAGCATAAGAAAATGAACACAACGAATGTTGTTCTGATGGACTGCATATCCACATGTGGCTGGGAGGCGTGACCAGCCTTAAGGAAGAGAATAGATAGTAACTGCATTGTCAGATACGCGGTATTGTTCCCGCAGCAGCGATATGTCGATTTAAATAAGATACAGATGCTTCTCCCTCTTTTTCTCTCCTGGCCATCTACGCAATTAGCTGGGGTCAGCGTTAATGCGGATAAAGTACATTTCAACGGCCGAATGCTCTTCTGGAAGTCAACGGTATATGGAGTGATAGGTAATTATACAGTAATTGTGCGGTCAGGCTAAGTGGCTCAGACGGTTGAGGTGCTGGCGCTCTGACCTCAGCGTGGCAGGCTCGATCATGGCTCAGTCCAGTGGTACTTTAAGGTGCTCAAATACGTCCCCCTCATGTCGGTAGACATAATGGCACGTAAAGGAAAATGAATCTTAAATACAATATAATGTAGGAATGCCTAAATACGTCATGAAAACATACATTCCTACAGTACGGTAAGATTAATTTTCCTTTAAACTTTAGGATAGAAAATTAACACAACGAAAATTGTTTTGATGGACTGCATATCTATATGTGGCTGGGAGGGGTGACCAGTCTTAAGGAAGATAACGGATAGGGAGTGCATTATCAGGTACGCGGTATTGCTCCCGATGCGACAATATAGTGACTGAATAGTTTATTATGTTATTATAAGCACCTTAATATAACTGAGAAGCAGGACAGAATCAACAGATCTACATCCCATTTAACATATATAATGCGGATTCATTGCCTATTTAACAAGAACAATATTTGAATGAGAGATCAGTTTAACTGCACGAAAGGAAGGCAGTAGTTAGCTGTAATAGAAATATCTAGCATAATATTGGGATTGATTTCTTTACCTGGATTAAGACAGAAAATCGAAATCGTTCAACCGATCATTTGATCTAGTGCTCCTTAAAAGGTTTTTAATCCTTAAAGGAGAGAAAGACCGTGTACTAGACTATTTTAAAGCAGGTCATGAAGATGCAGCAAGTACACAAAAACAAACACCACCAATCAGCATTTAGGGCACCCACCCAGGTGCCAAATTCCCATCTGTTGTTAACGTAGGCATTTCTTGAAATATTTCAGAGAATTTGGAAATTTATTGGTCTCTCATGGTAAATTACCCCATCCCTTAACTCTTCTTATAAAAGTATATTTGCCACAGTTTTTCCTCTCGAATTACAACTTTATGTTCATATTGTGATCTTTTCTACCTCTAAAACACCACGCGAACTCGCTCCTCTACTAATGTCATTCCACGCAATCTCTCCACTGACAGCTCGGAACATACTGCTTAGTCGAGCAGCTCGTCCCCTTTCTCTGAAGTCTTCCCAGCCTTCCCAGTGCTTTATTTTCTGAATTTTTCTGAGGTAGGATACATTCTATATCTCTCCTCCGCACCGTTGGACACACGACTGGAAAAGGTGTATCCTAAGTCGAAAGGTTCTAATCTAATGAACACCATCTTGATAGAAAGGACCCTAACTAACTTCCTGATACAATCAGTATTTCTATGCTGCTATACTAGTAAATTGTTCTTTCTGCACTTTTCCATATTTATTGGGGTCAGCACTAGTCGTGGAATAGGCCCTGTTTTACGCCCTAGTGCACCTTAGGACTTAAACCCTATGCAGAGGGATGTATTCACGGTTACGTGTGTTTGTGGTGATTGGTAGCGTACTTAATGTAGATGAATAGTAGTGTGTTAAGACGAACACAGATACCCAGTCACCGCGCCCGAGGAATTAACCATACGCTGCTACAATATTCGCCTGGGCCGGGAATCGAATTCAGGACCCTCAGGATCGACCATTAAGTCAAGGAGCCGGACTACGCTTCTACACTGTACAGCAATTTAAATGCGTGACCCTGGCCGTACACATTCATGTCACGAGGCTAGAACGTTCTGCACGTGAATATTCTATGGACTAGAGCACTATTGTTTCCATTATCTTTCATGTTCTTCTTTGTATCCAACTCACGCCTCGCTCCCTGACCACGCAGAATATGTTATGATTCATCCATCGCCAACAGACAGCTAAATCGTTCAGATTGTTTTGCCTGGCTAGTTTTCTACAATGAAATCGTCGAACTGGAATGCCTATTCAAGTGGAATTGCGTCAATCAAACTTGTTTTCCTACTAAAATTGATTTACACATTCTCATTCCCCATTCATAGGAACCATCCATGGTATTGAATCATTCTGAACATCGAGTTAACGAAAAAATCATTTTTTAATATTGTACGTGGCAATGTCCTAATCTGTACATGGCTCTTGTTTTAACAGGAAGTACTAATTTAATATTATTGCATCGATAGCAATACGTAATGAGGTATATCAACTTCCAAAATATTTGGCCGTTTCATGCCCTCTAACATGCGTTACGGTTGAAATTTTCTTAACGAACATGACCCCTTTAAGATGCACTGCCTGACAAAAATACTGAAGCACCATAAAGGCCAGGAGGAAACGAAATGAAACTTCACGTGTTAAAAGTATATGTGCTGTTATTGAAGTGATTAGAACATCAAGTAAAATTTTGAAAGAATTTGGCAGTAAGAGCTCAGTTTTCAGTATGATGTTGCACCCCCTCTGGCCTGGATGCGTGCCCTAATTCGGTTGAGAAGGGTGTCATAAAACCTTCGTATCTTCTCGTGAGGCAAGCTGACCCGTAACTGTTGTAAGTGGTCCTTGATATCCTGGATACGGGCACTGGGATGGAGTGGATGCCCGAGCTAATCGCACACATGTTCTATCGGGGAGACACAGCTGGCTTCAGGAGTACCCCAACATCACGCAGACAGTTCATAGAGACAAGTGGCATGTGTGGATGAGCTTTGTTCTGTTGAAAAATTTCACCACGATACTGTCGTATGAGAGGTAACCATCCAGAATGTCCGTGACGTTCAGTTGTGCCCTCAGAGTTCCTCGATCACAACCTGCCGTGACCTGAAGTCACACCCGATTTCTCGCCACACCATGACGCCAGGGCTAACACCACTATGTCTCTCCAAAACATTGGAAGAATGGGACCTCTGGTCGCTGCCATACTCGCAGACGAGGGTCATCTGTGGTAGTGTAGAACCGCGATTTATCGCTGAACACAATGTGACGCCATTCATCAGCAGTTTATTCTAGTAGTCATGGCACCACTCCAAATGCAGCCGTTTGTTGTGTGCTGTTAACGGCAGCCTATAAATGGGACTGTAATTCTCTAGTCCGTCTGCTGCTAGTCTCCGACCAATGGTGGGGGATGACACAGGATGCTGCAGAGAGTCCATTACTTGTTCTCAGATGGCAGGCGCAGATATGAAGGGTCACGATGTGCTTGGTGAACAATACGGCGATCCTCCCTTGTGGTGGTCACACGTGGTCAGCCGGAACCTTGACGACGATTATGCCTGCCCTCGCGTTCCCATGCAGTCCAACATCGGGAAACTATCTCATCCGAATTCCCCACAAATATGGATATTGCATGATCCGACCAGCCAGCCAAATGGAGACCCACGATGTGGCCCCTTTCAAACTCTATAAGGTGCTGATAACGCTAACACGAGTACGCGGCATCCCCGTGTCCTTCACAGTGATCACTTAACATATGACGCTGTTCACGCCCATTATATACTAGAGCCCTTCATTGTCGCGTTTCACTTCAGGGTGTGCAAGGGATCAGTTTGTTGGCTTGTACACCGCTAGATGGAGTGAGTGTGCGAGGCTTTATCACCCGCCAACGAACTAGGAGCGAGTAATGCTCGTGACGAGCAAGGCACACTCGCGGTGAGAGTTGCCTAGTAAACACGGAACGTTTACCGGTAACTAAAGAGGTGCTGAAGGATAAACTTTTAAGTCGTGAATACACTTTAAGCAAGCCAGTAGTCTTCAGAAGTGATGTGCGGGCAACGTTTCCTATTGCAACTATTTATGATGGTAAGCAGGCAGGTTATGTATCCTATAAACGGTGTTCCATTGTTAACATTTAAGGCTACAGCACCACATCAGAGGTCACACTTCTGTAAAGTACATGACGACGGAACACAGAGTACTGTACCATCAGTTGTTAAAATTGCTTATGCAGAATTATGTAAAAATGTGCACTTCTGATTTACGAGCTTTCAGTGCCGTGTTCCTGAGATGTCCCAAGAATTAATAAATATTGGTGCACGGTATGGAAGAGTAAATTTTGATTATATTCTACCCCATTCGAAAACCATCTCGAATGATACAAACAAAGGCCGCTGAAGTAAGAGCGAAGATGCTCATTACGTTGATCCTAAATGAACAATGAAAATCCCTGCTGTAGCGATATCCGTTTTACCAGACAAGAGGAGAAACTGGAGAATATATCAGAGACGAAATTAAAGAAAAGCTCATCGAGCATCTGTTTCACGACTGATCGAGGACGAAAATCTTAAAGGCCCTTGAACCTTACCGTCATTGCCGATGCATCACACATTGTTTGAATACAGTATTGAGGCACGTTTTTAATGAACTTTACCTGGAAACGAATTAGAAAAATGTCACACCACAATCAGTGATAGACAAAATTAGTTCGTTTTATGAAGGAAGCCGGTAACGTTAATTACTTTGAAACAACTCTAAAACAAGGAATGGAAACGAGATGGAACAGTTGGTATACTATGTTGAATTCAGTTTGTGTACAATACGATACAATTTATGAGTTACTTAAACTTAAAAAGTGCCTTAGATAAGTTAGAAGGCTATGATTACGACCTGGTGGGATATCTGGATACCTTTCTGAAACCGTAGAACGAGGCGACCGATGTTCTCTAATGGACACCTACCCGATAATTCATTTGGTACTTCTGTGGGTCCATAGCTTAAATCTCTCTGCAGGCTAACATTTGAGGACACTAAGGTACGTTTAAACTTTAGTCGGCACCTATGAAAACAGATATACAGTATATTATTCTACTAAGATCAGCATTTTCCCGCACAACTCTTCATTACATTTTTTTTATTTTCGTAGAATTTTCGGAAACTTAAAGGACGTGCACTCCAATACAAGCAAGAGAGTGAGGGTATCGTCTGACAAAGTGCACTTACTAGGTACTTTCCTGCGGCCATCTTTTCCTAAAGTAAAATTTTTTCCCCAAGAAGAGAGACAAAGCACATGTGCTCTGAAATTTCCACCCACATTGATGACATGTCCATAAGTCGTATGTGTATGGATACATGAATACAATTTATTTTGTTACAGTATAATGCATGCACATGCACAACTCTCCAGTCATCAAGCAAAGAATGAAATCATTATTTGCAGATTGGTATGATACTGAAACTGATGAGGCAAGTTCTAAGTTGACTTTTATCTTTCCAGGGATGCAATCGATGACTACAATCCAGTTAAACAGAGGAATACAAGCTGTAATCTTTACCCGAAACTTGCAACAAATGCGCGAAAAAATATTTCTATTCCTTCATTTAGTGCAGCAACTGAGATAAATGTTAGTGCTGCTGGATATCTTTTGTCAGACAGAAGAAGCTCTCTTCACCAAGATAGAGTCAATGATATTTTGTTGATACACAATAACCACATGTAATTGATTTTGTTCGCAGCCGGAAAGAATATTTGGTTTCTTATTTCATAGAAATCCTTCATTTAACAAGGAAATTACATTCAGTTTTGAGACACTGGAAAAATTCCATATTTAATTTTCATTGATACAACAATTAAAATATAAATTAATGTAAAACACCAAATACAACAAAAGCATCCATAACACAAATCGTTATTTAATTTTCTTACTCTCATTTGTTATTCTTTAATTACTTTTCTTTTCGAACCAAAGACAGAGTTTAATTTTGCATTTACCGAGCGAGTAGCTGCGCGGTTTGTGTCACGCAGCTAAAAGGTTGCATTCGGAAGATATAGGGTTCGAACCCCACTGTCGGTAGTCCTCCATATGGTTTACCTTGATTTCCCATTTTCACACCAGGCAAATGCTGGGGGCTGTACTTTAAGTAAGACCACAGTCGCTTCCTTCACACTCCTTGACCTATCCCATAGTCGCCGTAAGACCTATCTGTGTCGGTGCGAGGTAAAGTAAATTAATTTAAAAATGCTTTTTTTCTATATCATTTCTATTGTTTATCCCTAGACATGTCCGGATCCATGGCTAAATGGTTGGCGTGCTGGCCTTTGGTCCAGAGGGTCCCGGGTTAGATTCCCGGCAGGGTCGGGGAATTTAACCTCAATTGGTTAATTCCAGTGGCTCGGGGGCTGGGTGAGTGTGTCGTATTCAGCATTAGAAATCATCCGGCCCTCATCTTCACAGACATGCAGGTCGCCTAATAGGCCCTGGGGTATTATTAACCGTACCGTAGACGTAATTTCATTTACGTTCGGTTTAGTGTACGAAAATAAATAAATATATATATATATATATATATTTAATCAGTAACATTTGTACCCATTCATCGCTCGGGAATTTGCAGTGGATTACAGGTTACCTTCAGAAATATATGCGAAGTAACATGGCTCTATACACAAGTTAAAATGCGACATGTTAAAATTATATTTTGGTACGAAAGCGTGTGGCAGTAACGTGAAATATGATGAAGCTGAACAAAGCCGAGAGAGAATGATGACGATTTCCGAACTTTTTGTACGGTAGAGTTCCTGGTTCAAAGCTGTGCGAAATTCTCCAGGGTTCTCAGGTTGCATATCGTATATTTGACAAATGGCGTGGCGTTCTGACATTGATGATACCTCCCATAATATCTGTCCTATCGAGAAGAGTAAAATGGCTCTTTATATTTTCCGTTCCCCAACTTGAAGAGACATGCACGACATGTCCCATGGGACTTGGACTAAAAACCCAATTTTTCGTAATCATCAGCGTTGTTGTCCGTTGTATGATAAACACGTACAGTACATGGCATAAAGGAACGTTTGTTATATATAGTCTCTTGATAGTCCTAATGTTAACAAAAATATTTGAGAATAATCTTCCTACAAATACCAACTCCATGTGATTACCATGACATCATATGCACCTGATTACACAATCCTGAGTGAGTAGAATAAATAAGTCCAGCAGACAGACAGACAGACAGACAGACAGACAGACAGACAGACAGACAGACAGACAGACAGACAGACAGACAGACAGACAGACAGACAGACAGACAGACAGACAGACAGACAGACAGACAGACAGACAGACAGACAGACAGACAGACAGACAGACAGACAGACACCAAAGGGAAATGTTCTACCTCATGTTACCTCGGCGTTCAGATATATTAGGTGTAGGTAATTTTAAATCCGAGAGAAACAGGGATCATCCATTGATTTTCTCATGTTATGGATCCCTCAGTCAACTGTAGGTCTGTGAGCGTACCCGTCACTGGCTGCGGAGAATGGAGTCTGTAGAAAATGGTAACTTAATCCGTCATTTGAAGAGTATCGGTAAGCGAAATTATGTATATATAAAAATAGTGTAAGAAAAGATTGAAAAACTCTTCTGGTCAACCTATAAAGTCCCAGTCTATTCAGTGATGTTTAAATGATATACATATCGAAACCTGCTCCTGGATGAGTAAACTCTAAATATGAAGTTTGGCCGAGATATAACCAATAGTGTAGGAGAAAATTAAAAAAAGAGACTCTTCTGGTCTTCCTTTAAGCCCCAGTCTATTTAGAGATCCTCAAATAATATCCATATCGAAATCTGTTCTTCGATGAGTAGACTCTGAATATGGAATTTGTTTGAGATATAATCAACAGTGTAACAGAAAATGGATAGAAAACTCTTCTGGTCTTCGTATAAACCCCCAGTCTATTCAGTGACTTTTAAATGATATGCATTTAGAAACATGCGTTTGGATGAGTAGACCTTAAATATGGAGTTTCATGGAGAGATAACCAATAATGTAAAACATAAATTAAAAAACTATTTCGGTTTTCGTATAAACACCTAGTCTATTAAGTGATTTTTAAATGACTTGCATATCAATACTCGTTCCGGGATAAGACGACTCGAAATATGAAGTTTGGTCGAGATATGATCAATTGTGTCAGATAAAATTGAAAAACTCTTCTATTGTCCCTATAAAACTCCAGTCTCTTCAGGGATTTTAAAATAAAATGCATATTATAACCTGCCTCTAGATGAGTAGACTCTAAATGTTAAGTTTGGTAGAGATATATTCAATAGTGTAAGAAAAAATTATAAAAAACTTCTGGTCTTCCTATAAACCCCCAGCCTATTCCGTGATTTTTAAATGATATGCTTATCGAAACCTGCTTCTGGATGAGTAGACTCTAAATGTGATATTTGGTCGAGATCTATTCAGCCGTTTACCCGTGATGGTGGAACAAACAAACAGACAAACCAGTAAACAAGCAGACAAATTGATAACGAGAGCTAAAAACTACTGATACGATCTTGAATTGATCTGAAACGGATAAATATATCAAAATTTGGCGGAAAAATGACATTACAGAAAACGGACCCCTAGAACTGTACTTATAGGATTACGATGGAAAATTAAATGTAAGAAATTGATATAAATAAACAGAAAGGACGGAATTTACTTTCTTTTCGTTGTTCGGAGCTGTATTTTATATATTTTATCAGAATATTTTGTTTAAAATTATAATTATATGTAATGTTGTTTACAAGAAAAAATTGCCTGATTAATTTTCATTGATTCAGTGTTTGTAATACGAAAATGGACCGAATAAGAAATTAAATAATAAAAAAGGCAAATCAGAAATAAACGTAAATATTATGGCATTATTTTATGGTTTGCTAATGCAAATTCAACTGATTGCCTGTTGTTTCCTGCGATCGTCCTCGCGAGCATACTGTAGTTCGTTCATCAACATAGTTTCAAGCACTCTCCGCTCGGGGGAAACAGTGCTCTATTTTATACCCTGTGGAGGTGTGGTAACAATACTAAACACGAACGAGAGTAATGTACTCTGATAGCCATTCTACTAGTCAGAGAGAATTGCAATTCTGATCATTTACATGCCCGCCAATGGTGATGGTGTGTACGTGGACGAAGTTACATTGATATCCGACCATTTCTTCTTGGTGCTTCCATTTTTTGTCAGGCAGTGTATAAACGTATTCTCTGTTATTACTGCTCCCTCATTATCATCTTCTTTTCATATCCTCAAATGTACACCTATTATCAGGCAGTGACTATCTCTTGAGTGATGTGATGCAGGGGGAAAATTGCGATTGTAGGAAGCATAAGTCCACAATGCAGCGCTGAAATAAAGGCGGTACCATAAGTAGAACAAAAAGCGTTAAACTGATGATTGACTTCAAACATTCTGGACCTAAGCACTTGGACTGTGAAAGAAGCTAGTGACTTACCATATTTATCTCTGAGTACAGCATGTGGTCTAGCTCAGACAGTGAAGGCTTGCTAGGTTCTCATGGAAAGGAAAAGGGGTTTTGTTCGTTTTCTTTCGTTGTCACTCTGCGTGGAACTGACATTTGTGCCAGGTTAATTACGGGAGGGTAAATTGGGAGGGATAGAGATTACCTCTGTATCCTATTTAGTGTCCTGAGTTAATACAGTGGAGCCGCCATGTTTATGGTGTGCTCTTCTTTGCTTTTTTTCACTACTATACATTTTGATCTCCCATTTTAGTACTTCGAGTATTCTGATTGCAAAAAATTCTATAGTGGTGCGTTTCGCCTATCAACCATATATTCGAACCATTGATGCTACAAATGATCCTCTCATGTATATAAAACTCAAGACCAGTCGAGTATACCCCAGAGTCATTCTTTCTGTAGAAAGAGTAATTAATTTTCCCGCCAAATGACCATGCGATGGTCATTTTGACAGCGCGCCTGGTAAGATACCTTTCCCGCTTCGCTTAAGACTATGAAATCGAATCCTGGCTTTATCATTTGTACATTGTTTTTGAATTCACTAACACATTAGCAAACCCTGTCCGGAAAATTCCAGCCCTTTTGCATCCCCAGACTGACAATTTATAATTTAAGTTATGATAGTTACATTATTATTATTATTATTATTATTATTATTATTATTATTATTATTATTATTATTATTATTATTATTATTATTACTACTACTATTATTATCGCTTGTGCCGTTGCATTTTCCTTAGTGTTAAAAAATGTCGTCAACTTGAATGAATGAAGTTACGCGAAACGAAATTTATGACAGCGAACGCAAATAATAGTATAATTCAGAAGTCCATAGCGACCGAACTTAGAAAAAAGAGCATAATCGCTATGGCAGTGGAGGGAAAGGAAAGGAAATACGAGTCAGATTGTTAAAAAAGGAATTGTATTATTACAATTCTTCACCAAGAAAAAGCAAATGGAGGACACGTTTGTCAATTGGTTTTAATCGCAGAAAATAAATAAATAAATAAATAAATAAATAAATAAATAAATAAATAAATAAATAAATAAATAAATAAATAAATAAATAAATAAATAAATAAATAAATAAATAAATAAATAAATAAATAAATATTCTTCAAGCAAGAAAAACAGAACAAAATAGAAGAAATAAGTACATCTATTTTAAGGAAGCAGTGTTCTCACAATAAAATAAGAGCAAACCTTGATAAGCAAAGCAAGTCGTCATTCGAGAATCGAAGTAGCAGTTACCGGCAGAGTATCAATATTGCCAAGCATAATTCAAACGATAAATTCAGGAAGGGAGAAGAATGAGGAAAAATAACACGACAAAACGAGCAGATTATCAAAATCTAGCTCTCTTGTAAATAAAATAAGGACTGAAGTAGTATTGAAGCTAGTATAGTATAATTGAAAGCAGTCTTCATTGAATATCAAACAATATGGTACAATTGAAAGCAGTCTTTATTGAATACCAAAGACAGAAACGCAGTTATATATTGTCCATTTATTAAAAGTATCGATATGAATTCCCATATCTCATATTTGTATTTAGTTATCATGAACTCAAGCAAGAAGAACGGTATAATGTACTACTAGATGTGCAGTGGGCAGTCTTAGAGATGTATTCGACACGTTGGATCCAGCCCACCTGATGCGGAACGTGAAACCAGCTGATTTTTGGTTTCCAACCGGCCGAGTGCAGCAGCCCTAGAATGGATTGGTGATGAATCGTCCTGGACCGGAGAATGATAAGCTAAGTTTTCCTAAATTACAATTCTTAATTGAATTAACGCAAAACAATATTCGGAACTTGTAACCGAAGGTATGTACCTGTAGTGTTGATATATTCAGTGAAATGTAACCTCAAAGTCAAGCTCTCGCGAATAAGCTATGTTAGAATCGATACATAAGATTGGAGTAACTTTCAATGCGTATAAATTAGAATACAGTGCAACAGCCATGGGAATCTGGCCATTGATATTATGAATAGGTAAAGTTTACTACGACAGGAAAAGACCAGTTCATGAGAAGTAGATATTATGAATGGATAGATCAACCTAATGTTTATTTGGAAATCATAATGTTATGGTTAGGTAGAGATATGCAGCAGATATGTGTTTTCTTTGTCATTGGAGAAATAAGAAGGACTATTATGATGGACTAGGAAGTTAAATATCGTCATGATGAGATAATATGTGATCCAATTTAGTGGAGATTTGAGTATTCTACGTCGAGGGAAATATGTCTATGAGAAGAGATTGAGATATTTAACAAGAAATGGATACGTTAAGAGAGGATTACGGTTGAAATAAGTAAGCTACGTGTTGTATTGAAGGAAATGATTAATTGTCGAAGATAATTGATGTTAGGAAGGCACAGGAGAGATAAAATTAATACAAGATATGTGTAGCTTAGGGCTGGGTCTTGTACAGGCAATACTGAAATGAAAGGAAATCTCATCGAAGGATAATGTTGACATATCTGACCTAGATTCGTGAATTCAAAGCCAAGTCCATCTTGTTATAACCATATTCACGAAATAAAGTTATATATGTTAGGAGTTTCCCATGATAAACGTCCCATATGTGTGTTTCATAAGATAACATGGATAACATGATTAATGTTGATATCGGTAGCCTCAATTAAGCGGTTCAATGTATTTAGAGAGCTGAATACACGTAGGGGCAGTGTTATACTACATTGATAGTTGAGCATATGTTTCCAGATGAGAACTGTAATCGATAAGAATGAATAGAATTAGAGTTCTGTTAGAGTCTTTCACTTTCTGAGGTATTCAAGTAAATTACGGTTAGGCTAGTAGATGCAAGATTTTGCTTGGCAAGGAAAACTTTGAAACTTAGCATGTCATTCAAAGGTAGTCATGGTAAATAATAATGTTGGAAAACCAATTTAGTGGCCCAGAATAATTTCAAATTTAGGAAATTGGTAGATACTTTGTAAATAAGATTGTTGTAAGAGAAGTCAGCATGTCAGTGGATATTATTTGAAAGAAATAAGTTCAGTCACCGGAATAAAATGTTATATGTTAGGTTAGCACTTGTCAAGCAAGTGATAATCATACTAGGAAAACGAAGACGTATCCTAGTTGTAAATAGAACCATTCCCATGTGATTTATTTGATTTTCAAGAGTTATGAAATGAACCGTTATTTTAATTTTCTCTTTCCAAGACATTTTATTTCACTTTAGTAAACCATATAGTTAAGATTAACCATGTGTGGTGAAGTTATTCATAAGTAGGAGCTGTAGAATAAGTTTATAGATGTAAGTGAGATGCAATTCTTGTTTACTCACAGCGTTTACTGTGGTACTTAGGGTGGAGACGTCCATCAGAGGTATTGATGAGCTATAATTTTAGAGGCACCATACCACTCCTCAGGTCCCACGTTAAGCGAATATATTTACCATAACTATACCCTGAGATCACCTGAGTTGACGGAGAATTTTAATACGCCTCTACTGGACGCAGGAGGCTGCATTAAAATTTATGGGTCCCAACGTGAAGGCAAGAAAAGGGGGAGGAAAGAAAGAAGAGAAAGACAGAGAATTGCCGTTGGAACAAGAAGAGAAAGACACCATAGAAACTTATGTTACCCATTGTGAATAAGAAGAGACAGAGAAAAACATTAGTGCTCCCAATGTGAAAATAAGAAGAAAAGGAAACAAGAAAAGAAGAGACAGAATGAAAGTTAGACTACTGCAACATTAAGCAAGAAGAGAAAAGATGATGAGGATAATGGAAATATATGGTGCATAACACAAAGAAGGAAAAAGAAGGTGGGAAAGATTACTTGTGAAGATGATACAGAATGCATTTGAGATTTCATGGAATAAGATAGGATCAGATATTGATATTTTGTTATCTAAGTTAGAGATGATTGAAATATGTGATATAGGGTATTTCTAATGATGACCACACTGAGATGAGCTAACACAAGTAGACCCTAAATTGTTTCGATTCAGGAGTGGTCCACCAGTTCGCAAATAAGAAACAGTTTGTTGATTTGTTAGAATATACGTATAAACTTAGAATAAGTTGATATAGGTGAATAGAAAATGACTTCGGAAAATCTTAGAGTCTGTTAGGATATTAGCGAAGCGATATTCAAACTTTAAAGAAAAATAGCAAACCAAGTTAGAGACCAACTGAAGCAATACCAGTAAGAAGAGGACGAGGTTCTCCAGAGAAGAAGCGATAAAGAACAATCAAGAAGAAATAAAAAACGAAGGTGGAAGAGAAGAGAATATTAGAAATTCTGCAAGAATTGATCAAGAAACAGGAAGAGAAGCAACAAGAAGTGATCGAAGAGATGAGAAGAGAAAGAAGAGAAGATCAAAATAAACAGAAAGGGAAACATCAAAAATGGATTGAAGAGATGAGAAAAGGAAAGGAGTGAAGGCCAGCAGCGACAGGAAGAGACCATCAGGGAGATCGATGGAAACATAAAAGGAGAATTCCAACAGAGACAGGAAGAATTCCAGCAGAAGCAGATAGAGGAAATAAGAAAAATGGAGGAGAGAGAGAAGGACATTTTAAAAATTGAAATTGGAAGAATTCGCGCAGGAATTGCAGATATTAGAAAAGATATATTGAACATGAGCACGGAATGACGGAAATTATGGAGATTAAAAATAAATACACTGACTGACAGACAGAGCAAATGCAACACCAAGAAGGAGTGGTCAGAACTTTATGCCAATTGCAGGGTAGACTGACGTCACTGAGGTATGCTCATGATGTGAAATGCGCCGCTGTGCTGCGCACGTAGCGAACGATAAATGGGACACGGCGTTTGCGAATGGCCCACTTCGTACCGTGATTTCTCAGCCGACAGTCATTGTAGAACGTGTTGTCGTGTGCCACAGGACACGTGTATAGCTAAGAATGCCAGGCCGCCGTCAACGGAGGCATTTCCAGCAGACAGACGACTTTACGAGGGGTATGGTGATCGGGCTGAGAAGGGCAGGTTGGTCGCTTCGTCAAATCGCAGCCGATACCCATAGGGATGTGTCAACGGCGCAGCGCCTATGGCGAAGATGGTTGGCGCAGGGACATGTGGCACGTGCGAGCGGTCCAGGCGCAGCCCGAGTGACGTCAGCACGCGAGGATCGGCGCATCCGCCGCCAAGCGGTGGCAGCCCCGCACGCCACGTACGCCACGTCAACCGCCATTCTTCAGCATGTGCAAGACACCCTGGCTGTTCCAATATCGACCAGAACAATTTCCCGTCGATTGGTTGAAGGAGGCCTGCACTCCCGGCGTCCGCTCAGAAGACTACCATTGACTCCACAGCATAGACGTGCACGCCTGGCATGGTGCCGGGCTAGAGCGACTTGGATGAGGGAATGGCGGAACGTCGTGTTCTCCGATGAGTCACGCTTCTGTTCTGTCAGTGATAGTCACCGCAGACGAGTGTGGCGTCGGCGTGGAGAAAGGTCAAATCCGGCAGTAACTGTGGAGCGCCCTACCGCTAGACAACGCGGCATCATGGTTTGGGGCGCTATTGCGTATGATTCCACGTCACCTCTAGTGCGTATTCAAGGCACGTTAAATGCCCACCGCTACGTGCAGCATGTGCTGCGGCCGGTGGCAATCCCGTACCTTCAGGGGCTGCCCAATGCTCTGTTTCAGCAGGATAATGCCCGCCCACACACTGCTCGCATCTCCCAACAGGCTCTACGAGGTGTACAGATGCTTCCGTGGCCAGCGTACTCTCCGGATCTCTCACCAATCGAACACGTGTGGGATCTCATTGGACGCCGTTTGCAAACTCTGCCCCAGCCTCGTACGGACGACCAACTGTGGCAAATGGTTGACAGAGAATGGAAAACCATCCCTCAGGACACCATCCGCACTCTTATTGACTCTGTACCTCGACGTGTTTCTGCGTGCATCGCCGCTCGCGGTGGTCCTACATCCTACTGAGTCGATGCCGTGCGCATTGTGTAACCTGCATATCGGTTTGAAATAAACACCAATTATTCGTCCGTGCCGTCTCTGTTTTTTCTCCAACTTTCATCCCTTTCGAACCACTCCTTCTTGGTGTTGCATTTGCTCTGTCAGTCAGTGTAAGTTGACGAGGAAGTAAACAAAATTAGAGAAGGACTGTCCGAAAATCGAAATGTCATTGAAAACCTGAAAGAAGAGGAGATAAAAAGATTGACAGAAAACATCAAGGGACGAAGAATTACTTCTCAGCAGAGATGGGAACAATATCAGGAGGAGATAGCTAAATTAAACTTAGGAATTGAGACTACTAATAAGTCGATGGAACTGAACTTTATAGTAGCCAGAGACCAAATAGCGGATAAGATAGGCATCATCAAGGAGGAAATGGAGCATAATAGAGATGAGGCTACTCACAGAATAGACAATTGTAGATGCTGGTAAGCACATATTCAACGATATTTTTCGTCCTGAATTTAACCTCAAGTATGGACTACCGAGAAGAGTATGCGACGAGCTTTTTGTTAAGCTTGAAGCAGCAGAAAAGGAAAAAGCGAGGCAGGATATACAAGTTGAAAGTGACCTCGACCATGCAAGGTCAGATAGTGCATATGCGTACCTCAAATCTAACATTGAAAAATCGAAGACAAACCCCAGTTATATTGTGTTATGTACGGATATGCAGCGAGTGTTGTTTTGTCCAGATCTTAGGCACAGCAGTGTTTTCTATCAGCGGCAACTCCCTTTTCATAACCTTGCTATTCATGACATTGGAAGAAACCAAGCAACAATGCATCTTTGGTATGAGTGTATTGCCAGGAGTTCTTTAGAAGTCGCCTCATGTATGTATCATAACATTAGAAATAATTTCTCAAATGTACAACTTTCTGAAGAAAGAAGTCTTATTGTAACGTCTGATCGGTGTGTTGGGCAAAATAATAATTGGAAATTAATAGGCCTATACCAGTTTTTAAAAATTCAGGATTCTATTCTAGAGTTGAACACAATTTTTTATGTTCTGGCCATGGCTTTCTTCCCTGTGATAGGGATTTTGCCCTAATTGAGAGGGCAAACAAAACATCTAGTGTTATGATTCCAGAGGAATTGGAATACGTTATTGCACATGCTGTTGTTACTAAATCTTTTGAAGTTGTAGAAATGGAACAGAATGATTTTATTCTATTGATAGAAACATAAAAAGGGATCCGAACCTTAAAATAACCCAGAATATATGGCTTCAGATCTATAGTGATGGCCCACACACAATTAGGGTTAGAAATATCCACAATGTTCTTCAGCCATGGTCACAGTATGTGATAACCACGTTTGGAAAGGGAAAGAAGTTACTACTTCTCGCAGGAAACTTCCCGCCTATCTATAAAACTCCTCTTCCTATTACTTCTGGCAAAAAGCGTGACCTTGTGAACATGTGTCCCCTTTTGGAACCGAAATACACGGACTTTTATTACTCCTTGCCTGCATCAGACGCACCAAAACCGAGTCAACCAGAGGAAGATATATGCGAATGTGAAGACTGAAACATCATTATTGCAACGCATACTCATTTGTTGGTAAATTCTGTACATTGTAAGTGTTCCATTGTTATATTTTATGTTTTAATAAATTTAGTAAGACAGTGTGAAAATGACTGGTTGAGGAATGCTTAAAATGCATGTTATGCTACATTCAACGTTCTTCCACACTCAAATTTATATAGGCTATAATAGGACTGTTTATCACATCCGACTTTCTTCTACAGTACAGCTGGAAGAATAACCCGGAACGACGAAGTGTCCTGGTTAACAGCCCTATCAAAGATATTCAACTCCATGGATTTTGTGACGCCTCTGAGAACATTTATACAATACATAAAATACAGAAAATATAATGTGTCATTGACTGATTTTAGTAATCGACCCATGATCTCACAGCTACTCTGTATGGTGAACATCTTTTTCACTGTCTATGCATTTCGTATCAGTTTTCAGTTACCTGGCGCATACTTAAAATCTGATCATGAGCCTCTCTGTGGTCTGAAACCACACTGATATTCATCCAACTTACTCTTAAACACTGGTCTCACCCTCCCTTCCAAAATGCCAGTGAACACATAGCCTGAAATACTGACCAATGAAATATCTCGATAGTTGCTGCAATCCTTCCTGTTTCCTTCTTCATATATAGGTGTAACTACTGCTTTCGTCCAATAAGAAACTACGTAACTAACATTCCACGATTATCATATTACTCTGTGAAGCCATTTCATCCCTGCCTTCCCATTACACAGTGTGATTCAGCAGCCCCTTCAACTATTGTTTGCTGCAGCCAAACTAACGTGCACATGGTTATTGGTGTGCTATTCCCCTGCACTAATACTACTACTAAAATGTTTTCATTCCTCCCCTGAAGGGGAAGACGGGCCTCTTAGAGGGCGACGCCGTTGCCGATAACGCATTCTACCATCATTTCTCAATATAGCCCAAATTTCAGCATAAATGCCGTCTCTCGGGCCGAGAGATTTATGACGATTAAGGAGATGCTCGGAGAAAGTGAGGGGGGTCGCGGCCATGGCCTATACTAGGAATTTTCCCGGCATTCGCCTTAGTGCAGGAGAAGGGGAAACCACGGAAAACCACTCTCAGGACAGCCGACGGTTGGGGCCAGCCATGAGGTCCAGCCCTATACCGTCTCCCGAATGCAGAGGCGTAGAGCCACGGTAGAGCCGTGGACATCCCTCCTCTGCTCGGTTGGGTGGTCAGAGTGCAGAGCTGTTGGATCACGAACCAGCTGTGGCCACTTGAGTGCCAAGACCCAATCTGCACCTACCGACCTTCCCATTCAGGTGTACTGTATGGTACTAATGTTCAGTGAGCACATTTTGCACACGATTCTGAAACCGAGTGAAATGTTGTAGCATCCGTTCGCAAAACATGACGCCTTGAAATCATGTAGCAACGTCCTTTCACCATGTAACTATGTTAATGTGTCGTGTCTCGTGACCGGGTGTAACGAAGAGGGGAATCAATGCATAAAACTAGCTAACAGTGCAGTAATTAATGTCTTAAACACCGAAACGGATGGCGTATGTACTCTGTTCTCGTCGTACTACCAGCATGTTTCCAGCAGTGTATCGTAACGGATGTGGTTAGGCGTTCGTCTGACAATCGACAGAATGCTCCAGCGACAGTTCGAATCCTGTATCGTTCAGATATTTTTTCATCTGTATGATGTTTGAATACGTAAACACAGACCCATGTTTGCCACATTCAGACAGTAGAATGACGCTCTTATTCGTCTTGTGCCCTGCGTATACTCCGCTGGTTAGGGCCTGAATGTACTGTAATCTCTGCTGTCATTCGGAATTTTTTTCCCACAAAGGAATACGTTGACATGCTCCTCATTTATGAGGAAACAAGAAAAAAGGCGTGCGAGGCACTACGTCTGTAACAGGAACGGTATCCCGACAGGCTACACCCGGCTTCTACGACATTCTGCTGTGTTGAAACACGCCTAAGGACAACAGGCATGATTCCAACCAGTCACCAGTCCGCGATAAGCCGGTTACATCGGTTGAAACAAAGAGGCAGTTCTGGAGGCAGCTCTTTACAATCCACACATGAGTATAACGGCGACCGGTGTACACCAGCCAGCCGTCCGTTGATAAAAAAAGCCCGTACTATCTTGAGCTACACCAAGAGCTCCATGGGTGGGATTTCGAAGCTCAAAAGGAGTTCTGTCGGTGGCTATTGGGCAGGCTGGTCAATTATGCAGCATTCGTATCGCATGTCTTGTTTTCGGACAAATCGCGCTTCCACAATAATAGGAACATCAATCGCCACAACCATACACTATTAGAGTCCGGACAATCCTCACTGGGTGCGACGGGCGGTCCCTCGAGTAGGATGGGGCGTGAATGTTTCGTGTGGAATCTTGGGGGATCGCCTGATTGGACCTTATTTCCTTGTGGGCCATTGGACGGGCCCACGCTTCATGCACTTTCTGCGTCAGAAACTTCCACTGCTGCTGTAGGATGTGCCCTTGCACGATCGTTTGACGATTTGGTTGCAAGAGGATGGAGTTCCACCACATTCGACTTTGCCTGCTCGTAACCATCTGCACTAGGAACTGCCAGGGAAATGGACAGGACGAGGAGGCCCTGTTTCTTTGCCTGCCAGATCACCGGATTTAACGCCATTAGACTTCCTCTTGTAGGGATATCTGAAGAACGTCGTTTACACTCAAGCGCCGGAAAACCCCGACCAGCCCCGGCAACACATTACGAACGCCTGCCGAGCAATTACACCTGGAATGCTTCAGTGCTCAAGACGATCTATTGGACACCAGTCTTGAAGGTGCATAAACCAAAACGGTGATTACATCGAGCATTTGCTGCGATAAAACATTATCAGTGCAGATGTGCTCCTATTATTTCCGGTCTGTTCCTGTCCGAAGTGCAAACTAATCGGCCCTTCTTAGGGCCACAAAACACATTCATTCACACACAATTTGCATGAAAACGGGTATTGAACTTTTATTGCGTGCGGTACTTATTAAACAAATATTTAAAAGAAACTATAATCTTCGTCTCGAACCCGAACCTTCCACCCGACCGCCCGCTCCGTCACGCATTTACCAACTACAGTACAGATCTGTACGGCACGATCGGCAGCTTATAGCAAGTGTTAGGGTTACTGCGGTCACAAAATCAATTTAGTCTTTCGCCGGCGTGTCATATGAACTAAAAGGCACACGCATGTCTTCCAGTGTTTAACACGAATATAACATTACGGCGTTCTATCAAGGTGTGGCGGTAAATACTAAGATATACGGTTGTGTTGTCTGAGCATACCGGCAGGGCAGGTGTTTCTAGGACGGAATGAATATTGTGGGTTGCATAAAACAACATTGGAAAGGGCAGCTGAATCACTCTGTACAACGTTTTAGGTCTAATTTCACCCTTTTCTGGTGCTTTATGACACTGGAGATTATTTATAGTTCTTTCCATTTTGTCAAGCATCATTTCACTAACACAATTGTCTTTCTTTCCGTGAGTTTGGTTGCTCGTGACGTGAACAGAATGAATTACGACGAGAAGATTTTCATAAGTTCCTCCATGCTGTCCAGTTATTCGCTGTGATATACGTAGCATGAGTTCGGAGAATTACGCAAACAATATTCATTTCAATTTTCCCTCCGTTTCTAAGATTCTTTATTACCATCCAGACTCAGCATTTCCGGGATTGTACCGAAATCTCCCCATGAATTCTTGGATTCAACAACTTTTCGTTTCACTCTGTTCCTTTCATCTAAGTACAAATCCCTGTCTGCATCAGTCCTTTCTTGGAGCAGATTCTGATACGCTTTCTTTATATGTTCGAAGGGGATTGCATACATACCAGTTTTCACGTTTGTAATATCTTCAGTTTTCGTGATATAAGTATCCTCATACAAAGAATTCAACTCCTTTTTCAACCCCCAAACCCCGTTAAGTTGATTCCGCCCCCCCCCAAATGCATGTTTATTTATTTTTAAAATAGATTCCAAATATCAATTTTCACGCCTGTAATCTTTAAGTTTTTGAAATATATGTATTCCCATAAAAATAATTCAACTCCTCTTTTACCCCCTACCCCAAGTTGATTTTCCCCCCAAAATGAGTGTACCTTTATTCTTAAAGGATATTCCAAATACCACTTTTCCGGTCTGTAACATATTTAGTTTTTTAGATAGAAGTATAGGCCGCCTCTATGGTGTAGTGGTTAGCGTGAATAGCTGCCACCCTCGGAGGTCCGGGTTCGATTCCCGGCTCTGCCACGAAATTTGAAAAGTCGTACGAGGGCTGGAACGGGGTCCACTCAGCCTCGGGAGGTCAACTGAGTAGAGGTGGGTTCGATTCCCACCTCAGCCATCCTGCAAGTGGTTTTCCGTGGTTTCCCACCTCTCCTCCAGGCAAATGCCGGGATGGTAACTAACTTAAGGCCAGGGCCGTTTCCTTCCCTCTCACTTGCCTGTCCCTTCCAATCTTTCCATCCCTCCACAAGGCCCCTGTTTAGCAGGGCGAGGTACTGCTCACCCTCCGCAGTTGTATCCCCTGACCCAGAGTCTGAAGCTCCAGTACACTGCCCTTGAGGCGGTAAAGGTGGGATCCCTCGCTGAGTCCGAGGGAAAAACCGACCCTGGAGGGAAAACAGATTAAGAAGAAGAAGATAGAAGTATCCTCATACAAATAATTAAAATAATTTCTCAATTCTTTCAGCCCCTTAAGTGGATTTTCTGAAATCAAAATAATACAAATACCAATTTTAACCTCAGCAAAATATTTAGTTTTTGAGATATAAGTATCGTCATACGAAGAATTCAACTAATTTTTCAATTCTTTCACCCCCTCTAAGTATATTTTCCGAAAACAAAGAAATACGTACGTGTTTCTTTATTTTAAGGGAGAACCCAAATACCAATTTTCACCTCTGTAACATCTTCAGTTTTTGAGATATTACTATCCTAACATAAATAATTCAACCCACTCTTCAGTCCTCCCCCCCCCCCTTGTTATGTGGTTTCTCCGAAAGAAAAAGGAATTTTTCTTTAGTTTTAGAAGAGATTAAACATTCCAATTTTCACGTAAGTTTATGAGTTGTTCTGTAGATATTCTAATTTTAAGAATTCCCCCCACTTTTACAGTTCCCCTTAAATTGGTTTTCACTTGGCGAGTTGGCCGTGTGGCTAGAGCGCGTGGCTGTGAGCTTGCATCCGGGAGATAGTGGGTTCGAATCCTACTGTCGGCAGCCCTGATGATGGTTTTCGGTGGTTTCACATTTTCACAACAGGCAAATGCTGGGGCTGTACCTTAATAAGGCCACGGTCGCTTCCTTCCAACTCCTAGGCCTTTTCTATCCCATCGTCGCCATAAGTCCTATCAGTGTAGGAGCGACGTAAAGCCACTAGCAAAAAAAAGTTGATTTTCCGAAAATAACATGAGATTCCAAATAAAAATTTTGACGTCTGTGAGATCTTCAGTTTTTGAGATATACCGCTATCTATCTTCATAGAAGGTGTTCAACCCACTTTTCACCTCTTTCACCCCTCTTAAGGGGATTTTCCGAAAACAAAAAGTACGTGTTTCTGTATTTTTAATTGTATTTTTTATTCTTTGTTTATTTTTAAAGGGGATTTTAAATATCAATTTTTATGTCTGTAAACTTTTACGTTTTTGAGATATAGATATGCTCATTTAAAAAATTCACACCCCTTTTTACCCCCTCACCAGAGTAATATCCAAAAATCCTCCCTTAGTGATCACCTACACTATTATATTAATATATCCCCAAAATTTAATTTCTGTATGTCCAGAACTATTCGCTCGGCGATGATGAATCAGTCAGTCAGTCAGTCAGTCAGTCAGTCAGTCAGTCAGTCAGTCAGTCAGTCAGTCAGTCAGTCAGTCAGTCAGTCAGTCAGTCAGTCAGGAGATGTTATTTTGTAAACATACACTGACTGAGCAAATGTCATGGGATAGCGGAGCACTGACGCGCAGGTGCGTTGTCTGCGCACCACACGCCCCCTGTGCCAGCGGCAGTTGTATAGGAGACCTTGTGAGCAGTGGCTATGCGTGTGACAGGTGTAACATGGAACGTCGTCGTGACCTGACACCCTTCTAACGGGGTATGGTGGACGGTGTCCGACGGATGGGAAGTGCGATTTTGGAAGTGGTGCGCGAATTCGGCTTCACACGATCAACCGTGTCCAGGTTGTATTTTGAATGGTTGAATGCAGGTGTCACCGTCCACAACAGACGAACGACCGGCCGTCCAGTCACCCTCGATGACCGTGACCGGTGACATCTGAGACGGATTGTCAATAGTGACAGACGGGCAACCGTGCAACAAATCTCGGCTCAATTCAACACAGGCCGTGCTAGACACGTCTCCCAGTGGACAATCCGTAGGAACAAGGGTTCTATGGGGTATGGGAGCCGGCGCGGCACACGGGTGCCACTGTTAACCCAACGTCATCGGGCACAACGACGCGCATTTGTCCCAAGGTACCAGGAATGGACACTGGAACAATGGCGTAACGTGATATGGTCGGACGAATCACGATTTCAACTGCACCATGCCGATGGGAGGCAACGTGTTTGGCGCAGACCACATGATGCGATGGATCCCGCCTGCCTCGAAGGTGTGGTCCAGGGCGCTGGTGTCTCTGTTATGGCCTGGGGTGCATTTTCCTGGTATGGAATGGGCCCCCTAGTTGTTCTGGAAGAGATTTTGAATGGTACGCGGTATGTTGTGTTGCTCGGAGACCATCTCCACCCATTTTTGGCCTCCCAGCGCCCAGACGGTTCTGCGGTGTTTCAAGATGATAACGCGCCGCCAGATCGCTCCCACGTGGCCCGGGAATGGTTCCAGGAACATGCAGCGGAGGTCCAACGACTGCCATGGCCACCAGGAGCCCCGATATGAACCCTATCGAGCATATCTGGGATGTCCTGGAACGCAGGCTCCGTGCCATTGATTCTGCACCCACGAACAGACCAGCATAGGCGGCCGCTCTGCAAACGATTTGGCGTTAGCCGCGTCCAAAGGACTACCAGGGACTTGTCGACTTTCTTCCACGGCATTTCACTGCAGTTTGCAGGGCCAGAGGAGGCCCCACGCGCTATTAGGTGACTATCCCATGACATTTGCTAAGTCAGTGTATATAGATAAGTTAACAGAAGGAAACCATATACACTTGTGGAAAATAAACGCCCATAACTAAGACGGCATAAGATTAGAAGAATGCAATTTACTAAAGTATGAAGGCTTTCACGGCCGGTGTCAATATAATAAAATTCTTCCGGGCTGTTATGCCGTGGTCCACTCCTCTCGCTTCTCCCAGACGTTTCGACTACTGCTGCGGTAGTCATCTTCTGTGGCGTCGTGTAGATACGTTCTCCTGTATCCCGCTGGCGACTGCAAAAGTTGTTTGGGAAGCAGCTGTATTTATATGTAAGTGTGTGGCCTCCAATTGGTTCGCGCTGTGCAAACCGACATCTGATTGACTATCTGAAAGCACGACCTCCGATTGGGTCGCGCCGAGCAGCTTGACGTTTGGTTGGCTATCTAAGCACGCGACCTCTGATTGGTTCGCGCCGGGCATGGATTCTGACTGGGTCGCTCCGAGAAGTCTGTCGTCTGATTGGATCTCGGAGTGCACGACCTCCGATTGGGTCGTGCCGAGCAATGGAACCTCTGGTTGGTTGACTGTAATGTCCCTGATCATGCCCGGCGCGAACCAATCAGAGGTCGCGTGCTTAGATAGCCAACCAAACGTCAAGCTGCTCGGCGCGACCCAATCGGAGGTCGTGCTTTCAGATAGTCAATCAGATGTCGGTTTGCACAGCGCGAACCAATTGGAGGCCACACACTTACATATAAATACATCTGCTTCCCAAACAACTTTTGCAGTCGCCAGCGGGATACAGGAGAGCGTATCTACACGACGCCACAAAAGATGACTACCGCAGCAGTAGTCGAAACGTTTGGAAAATATGAGAGGAGTGGACCACGGCATAACAGCCCGGAAGAATTTTATTATAATGCAATTTACGCTAAGCAATTGTCTTAGTAACATATTCATTTGATTACAATTTTCATATCACCGGTTCAAGTACGTGCGAGAGTAGGTGACATGGTGGTACATTGATAGTCGCCACAGTTCTGAATGCAAGCATGAAAACGCGCATGCATTGTGTCGTACAGGTGCTGTAGGCCTATGTCATTTTGCAGGATGGAGTTTTACACCCGTTAACGGTTAATACTGGTGTTTATTGCGCTGAATATGTGGTCCCATCGTGTCCCATAAGTGCTTAATTGGCGAAATGTCTGGTGATCTCGCCAGCCAAGGCAAATTGTCGACACTTTGTAGAGCACGTTGCGTGACACAGCAGCGGTGTGAGGACGAGCGTTGTCCTGTTTGATAGCACCCTTTTGAATACTGCGAATGAATGTCAGCACAATCTGTTCTACAAATCCGTACGTCTGACCTACAATCCGTTCTCAATGTTCCTGGGATAACGACGAGAGCGCTCCTGCTGTCAAAGGAAATCGGTCCCCATACCATAACTCCTGGTGTACATCCAGTGTGTCGACGCTGCAGGCAGGGCCCTCCTGGCCTCATCTCACCGACCTACGCCATCTCTGGCACCAAGACGGGAATGGCTCTCGCCTGAGAAAGCAACAGGTATCCACTCTACCGTCCAATAAGCTCTAGCTTGACAGCACTGACGTCGCAGATGGCAGTGGTTCGGAGTTAGTGGCATGAACGCTGTAGGATGTCATGTTCGGAGCTGTCCCTCAAATAATCGATTTCTTACAGTTCGCTATGTCACTCTGGTGCCAACTGAAGCTCTAATGCTGCTTCAGACTCAGCACGATCCACCACATCCGTGCAGCGAATACAGCGGTCTTCCCTCCCCGTAGTGGCCCGTGTACGGCCCGACCCCGGTTTCTTTATACAGCACTTTCCCTTGACCACTGGTGCCAACAACGATGTACTGTGGATATATCCCTCCCAAGTCTTTCTTACAATATCGCGGGAAGAACACCCAACTAGTCGTAGCCCAATTACACGACTTCGCTCAAACTCAATAAGCTGATGATACTGCATTCTTAGTCTCCTTATAGGCTTGTATAACTCATACTGTCCTCACAACGTCAACACCGGACGATGGCTAACGTTCACGAACTATACAGCGTGTATTTAAAAACAAACTTTCTTTGCACGGTCTTAGTGGCGCGACTAGTAGCACTCTTCTCCGACTACTGCGAAAATTTGAATAGGCGTCATCTTTCAGATGTGCAAACACGCGTCCGAAATTTTGTTTCTTTAGCACAACTTCTCTGTGTTCGGATTTAATTTTTTCGCCAGTTTATATAATACTTCTTATTAAGAATGAAGCCCAAACAAAGGTAATTTTGCCTCAACTGCCAGTCTTTTAGGTTCACTAATTTTGAGCATTTTTGTGGTTGGAACTGAATATCGTTCTATTTACTGTCAATTCACCCATCGAAAATCAGATCCTAGAACGCGATCAGGCCCAGTGCTGTCAAATACTGCATCAACTTCTCAGAAAGAAGAATAGTTTTGATTTTCCTACGATTTTTCTCTACAATACTAAACGAGCTATTCTCAGGCAGATTTTTATATGAATTGACACGGAGAGGGGAAAACGTTCAATACTGAAATCATACTGAGATGGTATCTCTCCAAACATGAATAGTTCTTATTCTGAGAGGCACAGCTATCAAAATACACTTTTTTAAGATTGATTTTCCTAATTTCACACTATGATTTCAGGAAACTATTCAAGAAGCACTGAAAACACGAACTTATTTCTGTAGATTCACCACACTTTCACTCTCAATCCATCTATAAAATAATATAAAATAATAAAATAAATAATTTTGTCTCGTGTACTTGCAGTAGTGGTATAGTACAATACTAGGCAGAGAGCTAAAGCACGGACCAGGAAACCGATCATCGAAAATATATCGAATAAGTATCTCGGAGAGATCAGAAGAACTAGTTGCAAGCCGCCATCTAAATTGCCAACAGTTAAATACAGGACACGAAGATTCTCAACTATACGATGGCTCTCTTTCAAACACATCAGTAAGGATAGCGTTCTAATGAAGGTCACCAGATAATCGTCCACCTAGTGAATTGTAGTTATATTTGCCACGAAGGTTTTACAAGAAGTTTTTACATGACATATGAACAGTGACAAAGGCAAACATTTTAACTTTAAATATTTTTGTTAAAAATATATTTTAGTGAGAATGAATCAATGAACGCCCCCCTCCCATTCCCTTCTGTTTTCCATGACACGTACTTTTTAGAAAAATTAAGTTTAATTTTTTAAATGCTTTTGCTGGGTGTTTTAAAATTAAGTTAACATGAATGTATCTTTGGTAATTACGCAATAAAACTAGACATATGTAGCTGAGGATGTCTATAAAGTAGACGAAACATGTTCTACAATTTTTAATTTGCCTTAAGCAAATAAACAATATCGATCAGGTGGAACCGTTGTGTTTCTTACTACTTTTAACAGTGCTGTCACCAACACAAATGGCTCACCGCTTATTGAACAGTTTGTTGTCAAGTAATAAATTTAGGGGCGCTAAGCTATCGTACTTTGAGAATGGGAACAATGACCGTAGAGTCCACGTTTCCACGTTAAATGCGTTCAGCCTTAGCACCATAAAATAATTCATCTCAGAGGATCTACGATTTTTCATGAACGTTGTCTATGTGCGGTATACCAACAGTGTTTATTCTCCTTCATAATTGTTTATAGGAGGGCAGAGCACGTTGAGATCCTAAAACATAAATGCCTATTATTTTGTACTTCATTGCTTATGCCAAACTTTAAAGTAATTATTTACTTTCCTGGTACACGATGATTATAAAGCGTGTTGTTACGCGCAGTTTATACAAATGCCTTATTGAACACATTTAATTGCGTTTGTCCTCATATGAAGGAATATATACTGTACATGTGTGGTACGGAGTAAGGAAGTTACGAACATGTAATATACACCCCTCCAGGCTCACGCTATCTGATAACGTCTTGGGCTAGCGCTCGTAACAGCTGTTTCTCGTGCACACAGAACTGTCATTCAGCTCGTGTCCTTTGCATACCGGATGTATACGAATACCTCCCCTGCGAACCATTTGACCTCGCCGCGGTGGGGAGGTTTGCGTGTCCCAATGAACCAGATAGCCGAACCACAGGTGCAGCCATATTGGAATGGTACCTGTAGAGAGACCAGACTAATGAACGGTTCATCGAAATGGTGGTAGCAGACTTTCGGAGAGTTACTGGGCGGCATTTTGGATAATTGACCAAAATGGCCTTGTAATAATACTGAATTTAACATGTCTTAGCTGTATTGCTACTGCTACACCAGGGCTGAGTGGCTCAGACGGTTGAGGCGAGTCCCGTGGTATTTGAAGGTGCTCAAATACGTCAGCCTCTGGTCGGTAGATTTACTGGCACGTAAAAGAACTTCTGCAGGACAAAATTCCGGCACGTCGGCGCCTCCAAAAACCGTAAAAGTAGTTAGTGGGACGTAAAGCAAATAACATTATTGATACTGCTACACGGCTAAAGCAACGGGAAACTATAACCGTAACTAACTCCCGAGGACATGCAACTCTCTCTGTATGAATGAACGATGTACTGGCGATGGCTTCCTCCCGTGTAAAATATTACGGAGGTAAAATAGTCCCCCATTCAGATCTCCATTTGGGGACTAGGTACACAGGAGGGGTCTATCATCCGGAAGATGAATACCGACATTCTGCAAATCGGAGCGTGGAATGCTAGAAGTTTGAATCCTTGTGGTAGGTTAGGGAATCTGAAGAGGGTAATTGATATACTAAAATTAGATGTAGTTGGTGTAAGTGAAGTACGTTGGCAGGAAAAACAGAATTTTTGGTCAGACAACTTACAGAATTATCAACAGAAAATCAAACATGTGAAATGCAGGAGTTCGTCTGATAATGAATAATAAAATAGGGCAGCGGATTAGCTATTACGACCACCATAATGAACGAATTATTGTTGCCAAGATAGACACCAAGCCAAAGCCCAACATATTAGTGCCTACTACGTAGTAGTTCAACAGATGATGAAGTAATTGAAAGAATATATGAAGAGATACAAGATGTAATACAAAAAGTAAAAGGAGACGATTATCTAAATGTGATAGGAGATTGGAATGCAATGGATGGCCAAGGAAGAGGAGATAATTCCGTAGGAGTTCCGACTGGGACGAAGAAATGAAAGAGGAAGTCGGCTAGTTAAATTCGGCACTGATCATAATTTACTCACTGCTAATACTTGGTTCAAACACCACAAACGACGGCTATACACTTGGACAAGACTTGGAGACATAGGCAAGTATCAAATAGACTTCATTATGACTAGGCAGAGATTCAGAAACTGGGTGTTGGATTGCAAGACGTTCCCAGGAGCAGACGTAGACTCTGACCACAACGTGGTGGTCATGAAATGATATCTGAAGTTGAAGATGGGGGATATAAGAGAATGGGATCTAGAAAAGACAGTAAGGGATTATTTCAAGAAACATATTACACGACTAAATTAAATGTCTGAATTAAGAATTAAGAAGAAAGGTAAAGTGAAGTAAGACTCAATGTATAACTCAGGAGATACTACACATGTTTGACGAACGGGGAAAATGAATTTTTTTTTGCAAAAACAAGCAAAAAATTAGGAGGGAAGAAAAGAATACAGACGAATAATGAATCAAGTAGATAGATATTTCAGAACAGCTATGGAAGAATGGCCGAAAGGGAAGTACAAGGATGTTTAATGTGATATAGTTCTTGGAAAGGTAGATGGTGCATACAGGTAAATCAAGGAAACATTCGGAGAACGGAAAACTAGGTGTATGAATAATAAGAGATCAGATAGAAACCACTTGTATTGAAAGAAGACAACGCAGAAAGATGGCAGGAACATATAAAATAATTCTAAGAAGGTAAAGAATTAGATGATACGATTCTGGAACGAGAAGAAAGTGTTGATGTGGATAAGTTGGGAGACCCAGTTTTGAGGTCAGAATTCGACAGAGCTTTGAAAGGCCTAAATAGGAACAAGGCACCTAAAATTGATGACACTGAGCTCGATAGCTGCAGTCGCTTAAGTGCGGCCAGTATCCAGTAATCGGGTGATAGTAGGTTCGAGTCCCACTGTCGGCAGCCCTGAAGATGGTTTACCGTGGTGTCCCATTTTCATACCAGGCAAATGCTGGGGCTGTACCTTAATTAAGGCCACGGCCGCTTCCTTACACTTCCTAAGCCTTTCCTATCCCATCGTCGCAATAAGACCTATCTGTGTCGGTGTGACGTAAAACAAATAGCAAAACAAAAATTGATGACATACCCTCAGAATTACTGACCGACGTAAGAAAAACCAGCATGAGGAGGTTATTCCATTCAGTGTATAAAGATATATGATAGACTACAGAAGAAGTGCCATCCAATTTTAGACAGAATATTGTTATATCTATTCTCAAGAAATCAGGTGTTGACAAGTGTGAAAACTCATGTTTGAAATAATTTAACACGTATTATTTAGAGAAGAATGGAAAAGCTGAGTTGGGAGAAGATCAATTTGGCTTCAGAAGGATTTTAGGCACTATTCAAGCAATTCTGACTTTATGTCTGATCTTAGAGGATTGAATTAAGAAAGACAAGCCTTCGTAGATAGCATTCGTAGATCTAGAAAATGCATTCGTAAATATTAATGGGACCAAACTATTTGAGGTTCTGGAGGTGATCGGGATCAGATACCGAGAACTAATTGTACGCAGTCTGTACAAATATCAGACTGCAGTTATAAGAATCGAAGGCTATGAAAATGAAGCTGCAATCCGGAAAGGAGTGAGGAAAGGCAGAAATTTCCCCTCTCCCTTTCAGGGTATATATTGAACAGGTGATAAAGGAAATCAAGGAGGTATTTTGAAAGTAAATCACAATCAAAGGAGAGGAAATCAAAACTCTGAGATTTGCCTACGATATTGTTGCTCTTAGTCTGTAGAGGATCTGTAGAAATTGCTGAATTGTACGGACAGAGCCTTGGAGAAGGAGTACAACATAAAATAAATAAATCCGAAACAAAGGTAATGGAGTGCATTCAAATGAAGTCGGGTGATGCAGAAAATGTTTTGCCAGGAAATGAAGTTTCAAAGGAAGTAGATGAATGTTGTTACTTGGGTAGTGGATAACTAATGATGCCAGAAGTAAGGAGGGCATAAAATGCAGACTAACACAAGTAAGGAAGGCTTTCGTTAAGAAAAGACGTATGCTAACTTCGAATATTGATACAGGAATTAGAAAGACGTTTCTGAAGACATTTGTTTTGAGCATGGCATTGTGTGGAAGTGAAACATGGACACTAACTAGCTCAGAAAAAAGAAAGAAAAAGAATGAGAAAGGGAAAGAAAACAGCCAGTTAATGTGACTGGAGTGTCCGTGGGCCCCCACGTCACCGTTTGTGGAACTTTTAATTTACTGAAGACTAGGCCATTCTGTTGAAAGTGATTATTATATACGTGCACGAACCACATGAAAAATGTTTTTGAACCTTCCACTGATGCTGGAGAACACATAACAAGTGAATCTGAATCAATCTTACACCGAAACAGAATTGCAATAAAATTCTAATGGTTGCAAACGTTGTTGTTGGGTATGTTTGCTGTATCTGTTTTTTGACGTGACAGTGAAGTACTTTACACAATATCACAGTTTCATTTTCTGTTAAAACCTCGCTTACTGTTTATTTATTTAATAAAATTTGGCTTTGTTTCATTCTAGTATCGCAAAAGACAGGAAACTGAGGGCTCCGGGGACACCCCACGTTACTACTGGCGTTACGAAAAGTCACGTTACCTCTCTCGGGTTAATCACCTATATCGTACGTTTGGCAGCAACAAACCAGACATACGTACCTTTGGATGAACATACTTTTTACAAAAGTTATTAACGTAATGATTCATCCAGTAATTAATGAAGATCCAATTTTCGCTTTGGACAATTTTAGTTAAATGTAGATAATTTTTATTGTGTTCATGTCACAAATTTTGGTTTTATTCAACGCACACATTTTAAACCCATGTTCACAGCATCTAAGGAAACACATTTTCACAAAAAGTAGATTAAGATCATTTTGTATAGTATTAAGTTCAAATGTTTTACTCAAACAAGACCTTGGACTTGACCTTAAGATTGTCAATAGGCTGAAGGTGCCCATACAGGGCAAAACATGTACCTAAAAGCGTATGTAATTCATGTAGAATTTAATCACCATAAAGTGCGAATTGTATTGAATAGGTGGATACATTAAATCTTATTCTTGAAAGAGTTTTACTTATTGTTATCTAGAATACGGAACAGACATGAGATTTGTTACTTGTAACGGGGAGAGCAATCAAATAGGATACGTAGATAGACCTAAAATACGTGTTGATTCACAGAACATGAGGTGCCATGGTCTACATATGATCCCATTACAGTCCATTTACGTACACATTCTGTCCAGCTTTGATTCACCACACTAACATAATTTATTTTTGAATAGATTGGTCACACTACATTCACCTGAGATACACATCGGATATGTAGATAATTGTAAGGTTAGTTTCTTAATACAAGGGAACAATGAGGAACATGGCATAATTGTGAGGTGCAAAGCGTGACGGTGGTGAACGGATTAGATTATTGGCAATGCTGTCATGTGTAATTCCAATGCACCAAACAACCATTTTTAAAATGCTAGCAGATAGTTGTGGAACAGTGGATGATTCACCGGCAATTGGTGAACGTCTGATTGAAATACTGATCAAAGAACGGTTATGCGGGGATTTGCTGAAAAATGCAGGACCCTTTTAATGCATATGAACGGAGCTGCCCGTGGTAACGATGCTAAAGGAAGTGATTTCGGTAACGATGGGCGTGTCGCGTTCCGATATGATGACACGATAGATTACATTACATCAGATGAGTGTGTAGCAAATAGTGGTCCGACATATCCATTCTTGAAAAGGAAGGCTTATATCGACTTGTCGAAAGTTTGTTTGTTCAGTCCGGTGGTATTTGAAGGTGCTGAATTACGTCTGTCTCGTGTCGGTAGATTTACTGGCACGTAAAGAACTCCTTCGTGACTAAATTCCAGCACATAGCGTCTCCAAAAACCATAAAAATAGTTAGTGGGACGTAAATCCAATAACATTATTACTATAAACTTTATTTGGTGGATGTATGGAGGTCATGAAAGAGGTAGTTATGCGAGGAAGGAATTCTAACTCTCCGATCGTTTGTGCCCCAGGACAGTCAATTGACAATCAACGACAAAACCTTAATTTTAGAACAGTGATGAATAATAAACGTTAAATGAAAAGTCGACAGATTTTGTGCAAATATGAAGCGTCACCTAACCCTGCAGTGACCACGTGGGGGTCTCACACACACGCTTAATAACTTTTGTGGATTACCGTTCAAAATTGTCAGTAGAGCTGTGACTCTAGGTAGCTTAATGAAATAGCGTGACTCAACAGTCCTTGACGTGTCATTGTCCACTGTTGACGTGTTCAAAGCGCATTGGCAGTAAATTCCAGCTGGGGGTCTGTTAGATCCCCACGTGGTAACAGACGCAACATTTCTCACTCAACACATCATATTAGTATTAGGTAAGAAATGGCGTTACTTACTGAAGTTGCCTATTGGTTCTGCTTTTTACAAGATACCCTGTTATGAGTTATTTCAATTAGACTCTGTTTATAAACACTTTCATATCAGCTTACACCTAGCACTGAAATAGCTAGGATCTCTTCAACAAAATAAAATGTTTCTAAATCAAGATGCACTGCTTGCCCATGCATGAAGGATGTAAAAAAAACATATTGTTGCAAATGTTACAGAAAAATGTGCCTGAAGCACATAAAAACAGTATGTGATGATTGTTTGGAAGCCAGCGATGAGATGGAAAGTGATAGCGAATGAATGAGCATTCTTATGAACTATGTTATGTTGAACTGGTATTGTAGGGTGATAATGGCATTTTTTAAATATTTTAGTAGAATGTAAGTGATATTAATAAAATAATATATTTGCACAAGCCTACGTTTCATTTTAGAGTACTTAAATACCAGGAAAGTATGGGAGTCTGTCAACACCCCACGTGGTAACTCACGTTCCCTATTTTGACTTGGGTACTGCATGGTTAAATTTTCTCAATATAATAATGAGAAGGAGCGCTAACAAATTAATTGTGGCATCTTCTTGTAATTTCAAATCCTAGAAGGGGTCATGAGGTTGCATATGATCATACCCGTAGACTTTGAGCTATGGATCTCGAAGCCAAAATCAATCTTTTGTATAGTACTAAATGATATCAACAACATGGCTGAAGAAATTCAAAAGTACATCAAGATCGTGACCGGGAATGTAACGCACGATATATCGCAGAACGCTACCCGAGAAGGCAATTTTTAGGAACAAGAGGACACATTTATTCAAGAGTTGCGACATTTAACCGACGAACTTGATTCGAGCCGTTGTGTAAATAATTCACACTCATCAACCAAGATTCGATAAAGAATGTCATCTGGTAAAAGCCTGAAGCGTCGAGGGACAAAAATAGTTAGTACATGCTGCTATTTCTTCAACAACACATAAAAATGAACGAAACATTTGATTGATGTTCAGGAAGGATAACTACGTGACCATTTAATAAACACTAGTGATCAGTGACTTGCCAACTTAAAGGTAAGTCAACAAATATGCCAGAGGCAGATATGACGACAATTTTTAATGATACCTAATGCCAAATGTGCTGGGATTGGGAACTTAGCTTCTCCTGTTGGATTCTTGGAAAAAAACCATGGATGGAAAACTACTTATTCCACTAATTCCAACAAGCATTCAATTAATTAAATAGCTCATTTCGGAAAAATGTACCGCCCTATTCTAACCTTCGGGCGTTTATGTCCTTCGGCATGACAAATGCGCAGATAACACTGACATTATTTTCTAATACTTACAGTCGTTCTTCGATTTCTACCTTTTGTCACTAAACTCCCGAAACCCGATTCGGTACGTATGGTAGGGAAACTTAACTAACATATATCTGAATTATGGAACAACACGCGTAATTTCATCAAAAGAGTCAATGTCATGTTCGCATTAGAACTTGCTGCATTTCACTACGTTGCACCTTCAGTAAAGAATGTCATCTGGTCAAAGCTTGAAGCGCCGAGGGACAAAAATAGTAAGTAAATGCAGCTATTTCTTCAACAACACATTCAGACACAAAAATGAGCTCACAAAAATTAACGAAACATCCACAGATAACAGATGTTTATCTTATCTTTCAAATATATCTAGAAAAGTAGGAAGGAACGTGTTGTCTACATATACTATTAGAAGACCTAAGGAAGAAAGGAGGAAGACTTAAGAAGACGTGACATCTGTAAATTTGGATTAGGAGTTTGAAAACACAGATAAGTCAAGTTATTTGCGATATTGGATGTATTGAGGTCACAGGTACAGAATTATGTGCTACAATTGTACTAATATTAAATTACAATGGTAATAAATGAGGGATATGAAAGAGAAGTAATCATCCTCTCCTTTTGATGTTTATTTATTAAAGGATGGTTAAGGAGTCCTAAGATAAATTGGACTAGCGATAGCAGTTCAAAACTAGGACGTCAAGATTTACGATTAACATATTTCATCAGAATTTACAGGGGATATGGAGAAGTAAGTGGAATCACCCAAAAAATGCAATTCTTCGTTTAATTTCAGAAATGGCTACTTATATTCATATTATTCTGTAATTCATTTCTCTGTTATCAATAATGTCAGTCAGTACTTCTCATACTCATGAAAGTAAATGATCTACCGGTAGGTACTATATGCTATGTGCTGTGGTAAAACCGTTACTCTGCATGTGCTCATGAGGAGAAAGATTTTGATATTCCGCTCCCACGTTATTACTCTATCTTTGCTCAGATTATTCATAGAAGTTTGACCATTCCCCTTAGGATGACTGATAAGAAAATTCACTCCTAATAAAGATTTAAGGTTTCAAGTCATAAACAGTTATGGGTACAATGTGAAATACCGTATATTAATACTATAGCTAGCACAACTCTAGCTCTGACGAGGGCAAGCATTACAAAGTAGAACACAAAGCCAGGCTTAAAACAAGCACCCGACCTACATACACTAATTAATTAAAAGGACAGACAAAGGCGACACTGAATTCATTAGGCTAGTATCAAAAGCTAGTCAGAGTTGAGTTGTTAAAGGGGACTTTAGGGACTGATAAAGTTGTAAATGGTGTAATTGAAATAACTGGAGCAATATATCATATGAAGTACTGCAGTGTATTCTATTCAGTAACCTCCGAAGACATATTTTTTCATTCCGGGATGTGACATTATAGTTATCACTGTTATCCAAGCCGTTGAAGATTTATTCGGTTGCCATCAACGTTAAATTTCTGAGCTTATTATGAATTGACGTTTTTCGGTCAAAGGCTAATGTGATCCTTTCTTTCATGTTCTAGGCTACCTTGCTCGCTAACTAATCAATCCACAAATGGACTGTATCAATTTTTCTTACTAGCGAATTGGTGTAGGCAATTTTAGTAAACTCTAATATGAATTAACTCCTTTTAACGGATGATCAAAGAAAAATTATATGTAGAGGAACGCCCGGATGAATTAATCATTACACCTAGTAGATAAAATTAATCCAGTACTCACATCTTATTAAATTACGTTGATAGTTTATTGGTTTTTGAGTTATGCTGCTTTTTCCAGTTTGTCCTTGCCTTGATCCCATTGTCCATTTACGTTAATCAAGGGTCCCTCGTTGACCTCTCTACCCAAATGATCATTAAGAATTGATATCGAACTGCAGTTGGTGCTTTGAGGAGGCCACACCGCACGTTTCAGTTCTTTCTTTGCTACTTGTCATTCAAAATACCTGCTGAATAGTGCAAATTAATCTTTAGGATCATGATTTTGCTAGTCGAATTTACATTGTTTCATCCATAAATAACACTTTTTTCTGCTGATGAAAGTTCAGTTTAAATGTTTTTTGACCCAATAAGGTTTTCTTCTCTCATTCACAGCCATCAGTAGGGGCTTGTTTCGCGCAATACATCCTTTAATTTTTGCATCATGAAGTCGTCTCTTTATTGTAGAAGTAATTACAGGCTCATCCCTCAACTGACTCATTTCTGCTGTCAGCATGGGCTCTGCTTTTAGGTGACTACGTTTACTAGTCACTAGTTTACTAGTCTTACATTCTGACGTCGCCGTAGCTCTTCCCTTTCTTAACAATCATTATTACTCTGAGTGGACACATGCATATTGATAGCAGACTGTAAACTTAGCAGGGGAACATATTCCTGCTTTGTTAGATCAGCCATGTTATAACCAGTTGAGTGTAAGATAACTCTTCCAGCACGATTTTCTGCTAAAAGTTTCCTCCTTTCGCTCATTTTAATATCTACTTATCCAAACAATGTCTACCTTAATCAAATTTCTGAAGCAAAAAATGGTTTTAACTAGCAATACCTATTTTCCAGCTTATGTGAGCGACACCAGGTGAATTGCAGAAGAATCTTGCGTTCCTAAACAATTTAAAGGTAAATGTTCGTACAGGGGTCATGAATGCTTCGTCTTAAAATACATATTTTTATCAATCAAAGGTAGAATAGTGACATGTATTATTGTGTCGCCGGTGGTGAGAATTTCATAACGTGGGTGGAATCATTTAATTCCTGTCATTATAAAAAATTGTGAAATCGTCGTTAAGAAAATAAACGAAGGAACTCTCAGACATTTTAGAAGAAGATAATTAAATAGTTTTCGTTGTTGTGTATTTATGTGAAGTATTGGTAAATTCGCCATCCCAAGAATTAAGACATTTGCGAAGAAGTTGATGAAACGTTTTTTTGTGAATTTAAAAATGTTAATAATAATTTTCAGGACTCACAGGACAGACTGTTGATTATAATTAGTTAATCATTATGTGTGTTGGAAGAATTGTATTTTTGTATTGGAGATCTCCAGTAGTGTGCTTGTTGTAACCCATCTTTTGTATCACCCTGTATTTGACACGTAGAGGCTTCGATCATGAAATCGCTGAGTTTCGCAATCGAAACCTCTAGAATATGTTTACCATACATATTGATGTAATCTTATTGGCTAAAATAACGAACATTTTTATTGGTGAAAATTTCGGGTCGAATCGCAGGTAGCTTCCCTGATTGGCTGTTTGAGTGTTTCACAATTTCCGGCCTTTGGCTACTCAGTAGTAGCAGGGATCTGGTCCGCGTCTTTGGTTTTCGTACGTCTTCACGGTCGGACGCACCTTGAAGGTGCGGCTCCAGTCAGCTCGGGGTAAACATGTTTTCTTTTCTCGAATGCTAAATTAATATGTAAATTCATTTGTTTCGGAGTTTACCTTAGATCCTGGTTTTCGCCGATTTGGTTTGGTAATGCCTTAGCTCGTCAGCTAGGCATATCCTTTGTTTGGATGCAATTCCCTTTTATTATCCTTTTGTGTAATGTAAAATTTAATTTTCCATCCGGGTTGCCTCCAGTAGTGCAGTATCCATTTAGGGTAAGCCTGCGGAGCTATGCGTCTCTCGCTGCTGCGTATTGGGAGAGGACAGCAACTCTAAAGGTCTCTGCGTTAAATTTCAAATTCCCTTGTTATTTTCTTTGTAAACTATTGGTAATATCTGTAAACTCCTTTTCTATTTGCCTCGTAAGATGGTTGTAATTATGTTTATATATTCCCTATGAATTGCCTTGTGAATTTCATTGCCTAAGCTATGCTAACCTTTCCTAAAAATAGCTAAAACATTTTATCGCAATTTTGATTTTCTGAAGAACCATCTACAAAAATCTCGTTGTTCGTTTCATCTTCTTTCTTTGTTAATGTTATCCTTTTAATTTCTGTTATATTAACTTGTTAAATTTTCTTAATTATTAGTAAACTTGACTGAAGGGTAAACGATCCCACGTCTTTTTCCCTACAATGTCACGTAAGATCACGTCCTCTGCAGGGTTTCCTGGCCTGCTTCCAATATCCTTTCTCTAGTTGTCATGTTGGTGATCCTGCGTATCTTTGCTTCCAGCCATGTGTATGTTGTTGAATTTGAAATGTTTTCATGGTGTGTCATCGGCTGACGTATGTTCCTTCAGGTTTGTTATTTTGGATTATTACGTGATTACTTTGTTTTTAATGTGCAAGTATAACGTTATCCAGCCAAAAGGGGGGGGGGGGGTTGACAATTGTACCTCAGTCTAGCCTAAGCAAGCAGTGAAAGCGGACGTGCTGAGTGGCGCGTGCCGAGACACGATTTCAGTGGAGCAATATCGAACAGCAATTGGAAGATGGCAGAGGAGTTTGAAGAGAAAAGCAACAAGGAGAATGGAGTACAAGGGAGATTCGGGAAGTGTGAGTGAGGTGGTGTTGGTGGAAGCTGTGGTAACAGTTACTAGTTATTGGGGGCGTGGAATTGAATCCCGGCCAAAATACAAGCAGAAATATCAGTTGGGATGACATCGAAGCCATTAAGGAGATGGTTAATTGAGCGTGTCAAATGTACCAAATCCAGGAAATGATACAGTATCAATCAAAAGAGTTTGATGACATGAAGAGGTGGATCCAAGAAAAAATAGGCGAGACAATGTCCAAGGTGGAAAGTAATAGGGAAGAAATTGTGCTATTGAGGAAGGAGGTAAAAATCTCGAAGAGGGGTTTGTTAAATTGAAGAAAGAGGAACCTGTGAGTAGTCAGGAACGTACGAGGAAATGTATATTTATATATGGTGCCCAGAATGGTGCGATGGAAAATAAAGTTGACATAGTGTACAAAGTGATGGAGGTGATACAAAACAAAATGAAGATTAACTTCAGTGAAATAGACATTGACGATGAGAAAGGGTAGGCAAAGTGAGAGCTCATAGGACAATCAAGGTCAGGTTTTTATCCGCGTAGATGACCGATATTGTAGTAGAAAAGCTGAGAATTTACAAGGAGAGAACGTATGGGTGAAAAGAGACTTGGGGAGTGAAGGTAGCAAGAGCTTGAACATTTTAAGGAGACATCTAGTGAAAGCCAGGCACCAAGGACCGAGAGCGTACATCAGGAGCCAACAGCTCATTGTGTCAAATGGTAGATGTGTGAGAAAGTGGACAGTAGCTAAGGTTCAAGAAATGGATGTGAAGTTCAAACAGGAAGAGTGCATGGTGACGAGGCAAGGTGATAGACAGGTCGCATAGCGATCGGAGAACGTGACGAGGTATGAGGCGGGCGCATGGCAGAGGTCAGTGTCCAGTGTAAAGCAGGAATGGAAATGAGAATTCAGCACTTGTTGGTGGAGGGAGAAACTGTAGAATCTGCAAGTACCATCAGCACTGTGCGTGTGCATGGTAAAGGTGAAGGTGCGCGAGAAGAAACAAAAGGAAGAGAGGCCTTGAGCAAAGGTAGAAGTCTTAATTCAAGGGACCTGTCGGGAAAGAAAACTAAAGTTGTAGAGGATAAGGCGGGCAAAGAGCGTCTCCAAATGTCCAAAAAGATGGAATGGATGTAAAGAGCGAGGGGGCCATAATAACGAGAAGTAAATCAAGTAATGTGGCAGTGAGGAGTAAAAATAAGGGAGGAAGTGGGATGCAGGGGAGGTTAGGTTATAACTAGACTGGAAGGTAGGATTTGTAAATACCTAAGGATTGTTATGAAAGATGGGTAATGAAGAAGTAATACAATTGTTAGAAAGCTCCCATATTGTGGTGCTTCAGAAACGTGGTTAGAAATAGGGAAGGTGTTAACATGGAGGGGGATTTTGGTCAAGTATAAACTAAAAAGAAAAGAGCGGTCCAAGCGCAGGATGACGGGGTATTGTAGTTTTAATAAAGGAAGGAATTATTGAGTTAATTGAAGACATTGATAATGAGATGGAAGAGGTGGTCTGCGTCAGGTTCAATACAGGGAATGAGAAAGGGAGAGAAAAGATGGTATGCTTGTCTTTTTCATACTGTTACCCCAGGGGCTCCATATGCGCTAATGAATTTTTTTTTAAGGATTTACTTTTGGAAGCAAGTGTCATAGGGGAAATATGAAGATGGAATCTTGTTTTTCGGTGATCGAGATGCTAGCATAGGGGATCTTTGTCCAGCTTACAGCAAAGAGGATAAGGTGATGATGAGGGGAAGAAGATGTAGCGAAGATGAATAAAGGAATAGTTATGGGTTAAAACTCCTAGAATTGTGTGCCGCAGACAAATTTTATATTTTGAATGGCTGGTGGGAAGGGGATAGGGTAGGGCAGCTGACGTATATATTACTTCGCAGGGTGAAAGTGTTATAGATTTAGTAATTAGCTTGGAAGACATGTTAGGGAGAATTAAGAGGATAAAAATAGAGGGCTGGGTTGAATCCCACCATGCCCCAATTTGGGAGATGATAGAAAGAAGTGAGAGAGAGGAAAAGGAAGGAGAGAAAAAGAAGAGTGTTGAGGAGGATAGAAAATATATTAAATATGAATGGTCATACAGTGTAAAGCGGGATTTAGATGATCTTACAGAAAATGAACTGCAATTAATTAAATGTGGATGGGATGTAGCACTGAGAGAAGAAAATGTTGACAGAGCGCTGGAATTAATTGAATACCCAATTAAGAGTGTAGCCCAGACACCTGGATGTAAGAAAAGGAAGAAGGGAGGGGAAGAAGGGTGGTGCAATAAAGAGTGTAGGAAATGAGGAAAACAGTCATGAAGTCTCTAAAGTAACATAGAAAGCATTGGGGGAAGTGCAAGAAGAGATGTTTTTGTAAATTAAGAAAATATTACAAGCTTAAAATTACTGAGAGGAAGAATATATGGATGAGAGAAAACGCACAATAAACAGAGGGTGTAGGATGAAGCAACCTGAAAGTGTGTGGGGCAGAGTAAATAAAATTAATACGGGGGAAGAGGGTTAATAAACTGAGTATCGACTAAGATTCATGGGTGCAGTACTTCCGAGAATTATAAGGGGGAGGGTAGATGGAAAGGTAAGGGGAGAAAGAAGGTCATGCGGAGGGGACTGGATATACAGATATATGGTCTTGATAAGAAATATCAAAAGGAGGAATATTAGGGTTGTTAGGAAAACTAAAGTGTAGGTCGGCTAGTGGTAGCAATGATATAAATAACTTGTTTTGGAAAGAAATAGCGAAATATAGGCAGATGATAGAGGGCGTAGTAATACTCTTCAATAATATTTTCGATAGAGTAGGTTTCCAAATGTGTGGCAAACTGGGATCATATGCCCAATCTATAAGGGGGAAGGTGAAAGGAATCTCCTGAGTAATTATTGAGATATAACCTTACCAGACTCTTTGAGTAACATTTATACAGGTTTACTAGCTAAAAGACTGGGTGGAAGAGCAATCGATACTGTCAATTTTTCAGGTTGGCTCCAGAAATGTTAGAAGGACGACGGATAATATAATGACAGTCTAGACAGTCCTGGAAAAATATCTGAATAAGGAAGGAGGTAAAGTATATCCAGCGGCCATTGATTTTGGAAAGCTTTCAATACAGTGAGTAGAAGCGCGTTAGTAGAAAAATTGGGAAGGGTAGGGGTTTCAGGAAAGTATTCAAGTGACTGAGGCCATATATGATAAAGCCTATCGTTGTAATAAATTGGTAGAAAATTTAGTAACCAATCTGATTGAATGTAAGATGGGATTAAAACAGGGCTGTAAGTTATCGCCGATTTTATTTCTTTTATTCATAAATGTCATTTTTCAAGGTCACGGAGAGAATAACTTGGCATCTCTGTGTCTGAACGAGGTAGGCATCCCGGAATAGATTTTTCTCATGATGTGATATTAATAACCTTAACAGGGTGGGATTTACAGAGAAGTATAAGGGCCGGGCTGAGTGGCTCAGACGGTTAAGGCGCTGGCCTTCTAAACCCAACTTGGCAGGTTCGATCCTGGCTCAGTCCGGTGCTATTTGAAGGTGCTCGAATGCGACAGCCCCGTGTCGGTAGATTTACTGGCACGTAAAAGAACTCCTGCGGGACTAAATTCCGGCACCTCGGCGTCTCCGAAGACCTTAAAAAGTAGTTAGTGGGACGTAAAGCAAATAACATTATTATTATTATTATTAGAAATATAAGTGCGGTTTCTGAATATATAAGGAAGTGGTCCCAGAAAATAAACTGCAATAAATCGAAGGTGTTGGTAGTTCGAAAAAACGGGTCGAGAAAAAAGGAGAGGAAATGGGTGGTCCAGGGGGAGATGATTGAAGAGGTAGAAATGATGGAATATCTAGGAGTGCTTATAAACAAAAGAGGGAGGTGGGAGGATCAAATTAAGGGAGCGAAGTGGAATGGGGCTGCGGTTCTCTCAGTTATTATGATTTTAGAGACAATGTACCCGAGAATAAAGTATAGTATTCAATGAATGATGTTTAAGACACTGGTTTTGAGCAGAGTAATGTATGGAGCTGAACCATTGGGTCTAGAGGAAAGAAGAGATGCTAATCCGGATTATTTGTAAATTTAGTAAGACGTTGATGTTACTCCGCAACGTACAGCAAATGCGTGGGCGTTGGTAATTTGTGGGGAGTATATAGAAGTTGAATGTGTGACGAGCGTAATTCGTTACTGAATGAGATTAAAGAGGGGGGTATAGGGTTACAATCAGCTTACCAGCAACAGCTGAAACGTATGTATGCTGAGAGCTGGCTGGCGAAGATCAAAATATATGTGGAAGGGTTAGGTATGGGATACATATGGTTTGGAATAAAAGGGTTGGCAGAAGTCGGAGAACGATTTTAATGAGGGTTAAGGATATTCAACTGCAATGATAGATGGAGGAATGTTGGAATAGAGCATCCTTAAGTATATCTGATAAAGTAAACCATTTATGAAAGATAAATATTGGTAAAGTGGATAGAGTTGTGAGGGGAGGTTTACTGTGGTGGATTAGAAATAAAGATAACTCATTATGTAATACTGTGTGGAGAAGTGAATGAAGACCTGCACTTGCTAGGTCGATGTAAAGAAACAAAAAAGTGAGAGTGAAAATTCTGAGTGTAAGTCAGCAAGAGCTATTAAAACAGAGTAATGAGAAGAAAATTATTGGGTGGGTGATTAAAGAATGGAATAGAGAAGGGAATCTGAATTGTTATTTCTATTCTTCTTGTTCTGTGAATCTGTTATGAGACAGGTATCAACTGGACAACCTCCATGATTCTCTGTCCTGAGCGTCTTGCTTCAGCTTCTCCCTTGTTTGAAATCTGTTAATGTTCCAAACCTTCGTCTTCCTCTTCCTTTTCTTCCATATAAATTTCCCGCCATCACCCTCTGTTGAAGATGATTTCTACCTAGTATGTGACCCAACCAGGATATTTTCCTTTTCCTTATCCTCTTCATCAGGTGTCCCTTCTCTCCTACTTTGCTTAGCACTTCGTCATTTCTCTCTTTATCTCTCTACTTCACTTTTTCCACTCTTCTCCACAACCATAATTCAAAACTTTCCTCTTTTTGCTTCTCGACAAGGCTATTTGCTCCATGTAGCGACCTACCTTACCGTACTAAGGCGTTGCTGATTCACCCTTTTAATTCCTTTAATCTGCCGAGTCTCATGCCTTCATTCCTCCTTACTTTTTAACTTACAACCTTTCCGAGTTTTGTGCTCCTTACTGCACAGTTCCGATCGTAACAGAAAGGAACAGTTGAGAGCATTACCGAAATTATTTCCTAAATTACCTCTATTATCTTTAAGCTGTCGGACACCTTTCGACACCACGCCCAAGGACCGGTGCGCGTTCAATCTGAACTAATGCATTTATATTTTATATTGGGGTCAAGCGAAATTATTGCTTACGTGTGAGAGACTAAACAGGTAGCATGGAAGATATTTCGAGAAATATATGCTCTATCCTAAAATCCATTCTTCATGCAGACGAGCTGACTTCAACATCCACACAATATTTTTGGGGCATGATAATTTAATTGTCAGTGCCTTTTCAGAAATATTTTAACCCCGACCAATGCATGCAGTAATTTTGAAATGAATTATAGGTGTGTTTGCTTGAAATTACATTGGAATTTGTATGTCCAATGAATACAGGTGTCTAAATTGTAGACTGATATTTCTTACGTTCGCAGAACTGGAATATACCAAAGGCTAAATATTTTAATCCATGAAAGATGTACTTCCCGTTGGCTTCTTACCACAGAAGAACTGTGCAGTTAATTTCTCTGGTCTATGGAGTAGGTGCATCGAATGTGGAAACAATACAATAGTTGATAGGTATGAAATTTGTCAGAGGTGGTCATACGATGTAAAAATCGAAGGGGGCGGGGTTACTGATAAGCTGATAACATTACACCCTGTTCTTTGTTCAGTGGTTGTTGACTTGCAAAAGCATTGGTGCCATTTTTGTTACCAATTAACTTGTCCACCACCGAATTAGGAAGAAGCGTAACCTCACCTCAGCAGCAGGCAGGTCAACTTATGTTTGTTTATATCGTCCGACCGTCGACGATGACTGCACAGTCACTGCGTGGACACACACAACCGAGATCACCTGTGTTCGAGTAGTCTACCATTGCTGCACTAGACTGTAGAGCATAAGATTGCGCTTCGTTCGACAAGTCTAGCAAATAAAAGAGCAACGCACTTCCGATAAAATATCTTCGTTCCTGTGGCAAAACCGCGAATGTGACAATGCGCTCCCTGTCTAGTACTTACCTTACGACTGGTCACGCCTCCCAGCCACATACTGACATGCAATCCTACAGAACACTTTTCGTTGAGTACATTTTACTATGCTCGTGTGGAAAGGACAATGGACCTTATGGTACCGTACTGTAGGAATGTACGTTTGCTTGACATATTCACCTTCTCCTAGAGTACGATGTGTTTAAGGTTCAATTTCATTTACACACGCGCATAGGAAAACTCAACGAAAATTATTTGTCACAGGAATGACATCATATATTGCGTTTAACAGAGTAAGCTTTTATTATTAATAACACTTGTACTTACATTCTCGATGAGGCGTTACATAAAAAAACATGTGAAAGTACGAATATACAAAAAGTTAAATACCGTATATAAAAAAATCATTACAAGTACAAACTGAAAATAAGACAGCAACACCAAAACCAAAATATGCTGTTTGAAAGAGAAAGACTTGTGGTTATTAAACATATCATTGCCGCACAAAAAAAATGTGCGATATTTAAAACAATATAAAACAAGTTTATAATTATTCCAGTGCCATAACTTTTATAAGTTCGCATCTAGAAACGTAAAACACACACAAAAAAGTGAATACAGGAGAACATCGAGTTGTTCGCATAACATTTGAACTGAAAAAATTCACTTTTTCCGTTTTCACACCAGGAGCAGCGAAATGTATATCTGTCATCTTCGTTATCATGAAAATTTCACAGTCATGCTGAACACAAAATACTTTTCACATTAACGTAAAATGTGATAGATGTTACACAAGACACATGACAGGAAGACTTTTCAGAATTGAAGAGATGTTTACCAAAAGCTTCGTGGTGACATTTCCGTCTGACCATCTTCCAACGTTTTTCCTGAGGTGATCCAGAAACACAGTTACTGTCGCACTTGTAAGCTGAGTGAACGCCTTCATATTATAGTGAATGACTCCAGCTATTAACCAAATGCAAGCGTTTCCGATCTCGTTCTTTCCGTGGTTTAGTTCCAGATTCAGTATCTTCCTCACTCTGCCACTGGTTGTTGTTGTTGTTGTCACTGATATCCAGTGGTTAGGGTTTAGTGTCCATCCCAAATCCAATGCTGCATTACAAATGTCCTAACTCGATGCACGAGATTCTCTGTCTGATGACATACCAGACATTTGCCATTAGATACTTGTCCATGCCATTTCATTTCCTCACCTGTCGGGATGACATCGTTTGTGTATATGTAGAGCGATACCCTCCATTCAATTGGCACCCATTTGTACCATATATTATTCCAGATCTTCTTCCAGTCGCGACGTGGGCATTTCTGGTGTACTATCGGAATAAATTACTTCAATGCTTCAATCTGAAGTTGTATACATTCTTAGCTTTATCTAACTTTACATCTGTAATATCTCTCTCTGGAAGTTGTAGAATGAAAAGAGCGTTTCTGAAGCAGCATCGAAATTGATCTTTTTGTCTCAGATTTGTTGTTACACACAATCCTTGCACTACCAGATGCGTCTTATATTGCGTACAGTTATATGAGACAGAAAGTGTGCTGTGCATTTCTTTTCGAGTGCAATTAGGCGCAAGCTACCGTAATGTTCAGTCAGGTGAACCTTGTCACTTCTTATTCTGTATCTGTAGCCTTTCCATTGATAAAATCCAATTGCCATTTCATCACGTTGGTAAATGACGTGTGAAACTGGAAGAATTTGTGCATGGTACAAGAGCTTCGACAGTGCAAGGATATTAACATGGTAAGCTTTCTGGAAAGTGTTTAGCCGCCATGAAAGTTCCTCCTTTAGCTTAAACCGTACAGTGTTTTGGGCAGATGTCCAATTAGATTCTATCGACCGGGAAATACCCTTACTAAATATAATGCCATATATTCTGCAGTGCTTCACAATTGGAATCCTGGAGTTTTCAAATATTTGTTGGTTTTCATTTTAAACTAATAGCAGTAATGAGGATTTCTTAGTTCACTTTTACCCTGACACCTTACAGAAGGCCTCTAGTGTCTCTTGCGCTTTATTAGCGTCCTCGTTACGGGTCAGCGGTTGTCATCCGCGTATTCGCGTACTGTTACGCATTCGTTCTTAATATTCAGTCCGGTTCAAATTTTGAATGAAGGGTTCTATTGCTACGACAAAAGTGTTGTAGATATTGGGCATTGGTTTATTGAAAATTTTGATGAGGGGAATAAATTAATCATAACTTGTGAGGATGCCTTGTTATATCGGACTTCATAATTTAGTTTGATGATATTCGCAGTTTATGGACAGTCGAAAACGATAGTCTGTTCCAGTACTTACAAAAGATTAAAACAAGGATTAATTTCAGGGCCTATAAATCTCTGGCAAGACCCCAGTTACCTGTATATGGGATGCACATCAGGATTACTTGATACGCGAACTGGAAAAGATCTAAAGGTAAGCATTACAATTAGTTCCTGATGATTTCTGGCAAAAGAGTGGTGCTACAAAAATGTTGCAAATACTGGGATGTGAACGGTTGGGAGTAAAGGAGACGTGACGCTCGACTAAATGCTACGTTTAGAGCTGTCAGTGAAGAAATCGCGTGGAATGACTTTAGTAATCTTGGATCTTTCTAAATCTTGTTTCTAATTTGCTATGTCATTGTTATTTCACTAAGTGAAAAAGTTGTTAATGTTTTGTTATTTTTGGAAAAATATAACCTTTGTTAAAATTTTAAATTAACTTTGATTTTGTAGTTAGACCCATTCACCTCGGCACCTTCTTTCACCTCTGCTGATCCACGGGTAACCCCGTATCAAGTGGTAGCAGAGCGTGGTTGAATGGGTCTCAATTAAGGCGCTTTTGACGGCTGAACATAAGATTCGATTTGTACTCTAACAATTTTCTCAGTCGCTGGAATTTTCTTTTCCCCATTTTCTAAATGTGTAAATTTTTGTGTCATGTCCGGCCCTCGCGAAATCCTTCATCCCGGCTACTTGCGCAAGGAGGAATTGATTTATGAATTAGCTATTAGAAATGTTCAATCTGGAGGCACGTTTGCGGCAGATACCACCAAGCTCAAAGAGTCATTAGAATTACCTATTAATCTCCCAACCTTGGGAGAGAAGGACTTTGATGGGGCTCTCTCCACTATCACTGACAACACTACTGAGTTAGCATCTGTAGTTAGCTTTTTAGAAGTAAGTGATCCATCTCCAAATCAACTTAAAAGAGTACAGGCTAGATTGTTCCATTTTTACAATAGAGTAAGCGATCTATTGTGTCTTAAATTAAAGGAAGGGCATGCTAAGGAGGCGAGTAATTTAGTCGATCATCTATCAATAATGTCCATTAAAGTTAGTCAATTGTTAACTGGGGCAGCTACTCCCAAAACCAATCAAGCCACTATTGTAAATATAGCTAATGAGTAAGATTCTTCCAAGGGTGAAGAAGGTAGAAAATCGGTAGCCACTCAACAAACTTCTGCCCCATTACGCAATGAACCTGAGCGTCTTACATCCATTCCACCCCTCTTTGTAAATAATGCTGTGTCTGAGGCTTCTTCACCCCCAAGGCCGTTACCTGTTATGTCACCTTGCTTTAGTAGTTTGCCTCATCCTTTGGCTATGTTGCTTAGGGGAATTTCTAAATTTTCGATCAATTCTACTAGCGATGTCATTTCATTTTTAAGATTTTTAGTTGAGTTTCAGGATCACGCTCTTGTGTTTTCTCTTTCGCCTTCTCAAATTCTTCAGATTATTTATACTTAGTCCATTGATGTCCTCTCGGACAAGAAAATCAGAGCAATAGCTGAACAATCATCTATAGAAGACTTCCACGCCCATCTGCTAGCTAATTTCATTCCGGCTCGGGCTATGTCATATCTAATTCAAAGGTACTATTATAAAGTACAACGACTGGATGAAAATCTTTCCGACTTCATCCAGGACATTAAGTTCTACACTACGGTGTTTGCTCTTCATTTACCAGAAGATCAAATTGTGCAGGCAATTGTGGAAGGCGTTTCCCCTCCCTACAGCTCATATCTGTGTTTTGCGTCGCGTCCTCAAACCTTTGCTGAATTGGAGGCTATGGCTGTCTCAGCCGAAGGAGTTAGGTATGCCGACACCTTAAGAGTAGCTAAGGAACCCCCTCCATCTTCCAGTAGTTTTCGGCCTTCACTTCGCCGAACTTCCACTACCCACAAATGTTATGCTTGTGGATCGGCAGATAATCTGCGTAATATGTGTCCTTTGATTAAGTCCAGTGGGACAAAAAATGGAGTAGGATCATCACAAGGATGCTTTAAATGCGGCTCGTTTTCTCATATCGCCAAGAATCGCCCCAATGCTAATAGCACCCCCTCCCGTTCAACTTATGGTGCAACCTCCGCAAACTCGAATAATCAAAGATGACTAGGGGCATCGGCTGAGTCGGCAAATTCATCTTCCCAAGGCTCAGCCCCGGGTAAAACCACCGTAAGCTCGGAACAGGGTAGCAGTTCTTCAAACCCAGTATTTGAATGCCCCAAAGAATGTCTTACTATTGCGGCGGAGACCCCCGCACCTGTACCTTTTCTCAAAATTGAGTTGAATAATGCACCGATTACTGCTCTAGTAGACTGAGAGAGTGTTTGTTCCATTATTTCGGCTGAGTGGTATTCGAAATTAAAGTCCGTTAGAAAATTTTCTAATTATTGTTCGTCTTCGGTTCAATGCGTTTCGGCTAATTCTTCTCCATTGGAAATTTTAGGTTTCCTATATGCCAAAATTCGTATTTCTAAATTCACTTGGAAAGTAAAACTGTTTGTGGCTAAGCACTTGTCTTTCCCCATATATTAGGAGCGGATTTCATGTCTTCTACCGGTCTAGTGCTCGACATTCAGAGCAAGTCGTGCACCTTCAAATTTGCTAGTAATTGTAAAATTCCCTTCCTAAAATGTAATTCTGTGTCATGTTCATCTGTTTCGCCTACCCAGAATGAGATGTTGTTAGACCTTAGACATCTACCTGAGGAGCAGGCTGAGAGTATTCTTAAGTTGTGTCAGTAGTTTCCAGACGTTTTCTGTGATACTCTTGGTGTTACTGACCTTATTGAATACAAAATTGAGGTTACTGATTCGATCCCCGTTAGGTTTCCACCTTATAGGTTATCACCATCTAAAATGAAGGCTCTCCAAGTGATCATCGATCAAATGCTAAAGCATGGTATCTTTCGACCCTCTAAGTCGGCGTATTCATCGCCCATTTTTCTGGTTCCTAAACCCCAAGGTGGTTTCAGGCCTGTGATTGACTATAGGGCTTTAAATCGGAAGGTGGTGTTACAGTCTGTGCCTCTTCCCGACCTAAACTCTTGTTTTTCATGGTTTCGGAAAGCTAAGTTCTTCACCATCTTAGTCTTCAATCAGGCGTATAACCAGATCCCTCTAGCCGTGGAATCAAAACATCTAACAGCGTTTGCCACGGATTGGAACTTGTATGAGTACAACCGCGTGCTTTTCGGGCTCCCCACGGGGGTAGCTGTGCTAACGAGACTGCTAGATAGGGTCTTCTCCGACGTCAAGTTTGAATACCTGTACCATTCTTGATGATGTCGTCGTATTTCCTGAGACCTTTGAAGAACAATTTGATCATCTGAAAGAGGACCTTAATCGCCTTCGTAAGGCAGGGTTAACAGTAAAGTTATGTAAGGTAGCTTTTGCTAAACCGTCCATGTCATTCCTAGGGCATATTTTGTCAACCGACGGTGTTTCGATCGATCATTCTAGAACACAGGTCATCCGTGATTTCAAACCTCCTAAGGACATGAAAGGTATTTCCAGATTCATAGGATGGTGAATTTCTTCAGGAAATTTATTCCTAACTTCGCTAACAGAGCGGTGCGCTTGAACTTACTCCGTAGGAAAGGCGTCAAATTTGAGAGGGGACCTTCTCAACAAGCCGCTTTCGAAGACCTGAAATTAGCTCTTTGTAATGCCCCTGTCCTTGCTATGCCTGATTTCTCGAAGAAATTCATCGTTCAAACCGACGCCTCGTCGTCGGCGGTGGCTGCTGTGCTTTTTCAAGGAACTGAACTCGGAAGGCGACCCATCGTCTATGCTTCTAGGACACTATCGGCTCAAGAAGCCAAGTACTCCATCTATGAACTTGAGGGTTTGGCAGTCTTATTTGCACTAGAGAAGTTCCGCCTCTATCTGGAACATATCAAGTTCGACTTGGAAACGGATAACCAAGCCTTAAGTTGGGTCTTAGCCAGGCCGCGTCGCACTGGTCGCATAGCGCGATGGGCCATCAGGATTTCGGCTTTCCAGTTTGATGTTAGGCATATAAGAGGATCTGAAAATGTTGTGGCGGACGGATTAAGCCGCATGTTTGCTAATGATGTGGAGACCTCTGAATTGGAAGATAGTTCTTCTCCTTCCGAGACCATACCTCCTGGTGTAAATACAATTCTAACTGATGCCCCCACGTTGTTTAGAGATATTGAAAAATATCAACGTGAAGATCCAATGCTGACTCCTATTATAGAAACCCTTTCTTCTGGGGAACATGTCGTCCCTTATGTGTTGAGGAATGGGGTTTTAGGTTGCCCTTCGAGGCATGATCGAAAAATGAAAGTTGTGGTTCCAGCTGTTCTTGTACCTATGATCTTCAAGTACTACCATGAGGCCCCATTAGGGAGGCGTTTAGGTATCTTCAAAACTCGAGAAAAGATCCGAGATATGTTTATCTGGAAAGGTATGGACGGTGACATTCGAGAATTAGTAAAAGCTTGTAAATCATGTTTGCTCAGTAAACCCACATTATCCACTAAGCTAGGTTTTCTATCTTCTCATCAAGCGTCGCGCCCCATGGAATGCCTCTATATCGACTATGTAGGACCCTTCCCCCAATCAAAGGGGGATGCCAACAAATTCATTCTCGTATGTGTAAATGGTTTCACTAGATTTTCTTGGTTATTTCCGACTAAGCTGGCTACCGCTCAGTCCACCACTGCTTATTTAAATACCATCTTTGATTTTTTTGGTCCGTGTCAATATTTAGTTTCTGATAATGCTAAGGCATTTACCTCCAATCTCTTCTGTAAATTCTGTTTTGATCTGTCCATCTCTCATGTAACTACTTCGGCGTATTAACCTCAACCATCTCTGGCTGAGCGGGTTAATCGTAATCTGAGATCGGCGCTCATTGCATTTCATCATGATGATCATTCAAGGTGGGATACATCCCTGCATTGGTTGGCCTTCGCTTCGAATTCGGCGGTTCAAGAATCTCATAAGTTCACTCGAGCTTCTTTAATGTTTAAGTTTGTGCCTAACACGCCGCTCTCTAACCTTTGGTCTCTTAGCGATATTCTACCTGAGGCAATAGATCCCGATACTATTAGAGATCTATGGAAGAAGTCTAAGGCCAATCTTAAAGTTTCTCATGAAAAGGTTAGAGAAAGATATGATCGTGGACGGAGGCCCACCAATTTAAAGGTAGGAGATCAAGTCATGGTTAAAAACGTTGTTCCCGCGGGCAAGCTTGCCCCCAGATTTCATGGGCCGTGCATCATTTTAGATTTCCTGACTCCTGTTACATTATTAGTGAGCAATCCAGCCACGGAGAGGATCTTTAGAGTCCACATCTCGCAAATAAAACCTGTGTAACGTCATTGTTAACTTAGCTATCAACATTTTAGCAGGAGCTTGAAGGTTATAATTTTCTTTAAATCTAATGCCTTCTGCCCTTTGGTTGTATTGTGTTATCTATATGTATACTGATGTACGATCTTCCCCTCTGGTTTTCCTGCTGTCAATTCCTTAGTGGCCATTACCAAGCCCCCGCCTCCTGCAAATCAACGCCTATGGCAAGAAAAGCCTTCCGCGCCGCCCGGTCCTCTGCATCACCAATTAAGATCGTACGCTCTAAATCTCAAGTCACCAACAATACTTTTCTGTCGCCGAGATCTTATTGTTTCAGTATCCCCGCAACCGTTCGTCGCCGTACCACCACTGAGGTGGGGCACGGGCCCACTCGACTCCCGTGATGCCTACCTGTGTACGGCGTGCCGGAGTCCACCTCCCGGCAAAGGTTGATGTGCGGCGCCCCTACCGCCAACTCATCTGGGGACTTTAAATACACTTCTGATCTGCGGCGTCCTCCACCACGACTACCCCTCTCATAGTAGCGGGAGAGGTGTATCTGAGGGTACTTGAGGGGTCCGGGCGACCTCAACTGGATATCGGCAGCGGTGGTAGTACTTGCTGTCGAAAGTATCGACATGTATTCCACATTCTAAAGCAACTAAGATTCTCTAAAGCTGGAGGTCAATCTACCTTTCACCTGTCTACTTCAAAAAACTTAGTAATTTTTTCTTTCTTCAAGTTAAATAATAATACTTTTTCAAATTTCTTCTGTGTCACCCCTTGGAAGGACATTTGGGGGGGGGGGATGACTGTACTGGGAGGTACACCTGTACGCCGCACATTTAAATCTTGCGCCTTAAAGAACTCCTCTACAGGAGAAACAGTGAACTTGAAACTGGACCAACTTATACATTTTCTCTGAAGATGGCACCACTAAAATTTTGTTATTGTGAAGTTTCCAGTACTGTGTGAATTTCAACTTGTTTTGTTTTCCATTTATCAAGAAGTTGGACATTCTCTCATAGATGTCACCGCTAAGAAAACTATGATCATGCACCCTGGTGCGAAGTGAAATAACGTTTTTGAAGAAATTTTGTATTTATTGGATGTAGTCGCATGCTGTTTTCTAGTTCTAGTTAGTTTCATTTTAGGAATTGACAGTGCATACCAAAAACAGCCGTAATCCCTCTGACCATAGCAATACTTTTCCTTGTCTCACTTCCCCTTTCCCACCCTTCTCTTCAACCCGTGTACCTACTAGTCCATTGACCCGAACCCCGCCACTTGAAGCTACAGCCCACATTCCCCTGTCAGCCGTAAATAGACTTCACATATGCCACCTTAATGCCCAGAGTTTAGTATCTCAAACTCCTATGTATGAAGTAAAAGCGATTTTCATTCCACTCTCCTTTGATATTATCTTCTGCAGTGAAAGTTGTTTGAAAGTCAAACATCAGGATAAGAATCTAGAATTACATGGAATGACGGACTTGGTCTGTGATTTTGTCTCTTCGCGCTTGAAACCTCAAATTACCCGTCAGTCGCCTCAAGAGTGTAATGTTCCCTTCCGTGCTACTACTGTCTACGACACGCTCCTGTATGGACATACCTTGTTCAATAGTTCTCCCGGCCATCTCTTCTCGGCGTCAGCTGTTGTACTGGCGAGCATCAACTTGCTCCGGGCCGCCTGTTACGTCACATCGCCACGTCACACCTGCCGATCTACACCTCGTGATACTTACAGTATGCTCCACACGCCAACTCTCTCTGCTATATGAACTCGCATTTTTCCGCAACTCATCAGCCCGAGATTCGATTCTGCTGGCGTGTGGAGGCCCTTAATTGCTTTCTTTGCATCGTTTTGGTCATGCTGGGTTTAAACTGGAACACTTTCTACAAGGCAGAAGGTGAGCTAAGAATTTTACCCAAATTTTAATATATTTTCAGCGGCAATTCAGATCCTTTTGGTACTTTCGCCTGGCCATTTAAAAACTTCGAATTCTTTCCCCTGTGCCATGGCAACAGTGTTTCATCATGAAGATTTTGAGTGGCTGAAGACGCAGTGACTGACTGAGTGGAACGTTCTATCCGTCCTTAGTGTTTCCACCTTTGTTCCATTTTTGTGCTTATTCCGGCCTTTTCTCTTTCCGGTTGAGCTGCGCGTCCCTTTTTCGCCTTCCTCATCCGTATCCGTATCGTTTTTCCTTTCGGGTTTCCTTTTATCTTTCAGATTTTTTGTATTAATCTCTACTTTGGTGTCATTTGTTTTCGATTTTACATTTATCTTCTGAAATCCATGTTCAAAACAAAAATTTGGTTGCTGAAAACAAAAAGAAAACATAACTAGTCGTGTACTGATTTTTCTCAATATTTCCTTTTTGGTCTTCTCTGTTCTGCAATACTACAATAAGAGTATGAGCGGAAACCTGGATACATGTTCATAGAGATACAGGCCCCTAGCGTAAAATACTTGGTAGGTGTTGTATACAATCCGCCTAAAGCTCGCCGTCTGAATAACTTAGAGACTGACCTTATTAGACTGTTTCCTAAGTATGAATATTTTATAATGATGGGAGACTTCAATACAAACCCTCTAGACCCAGATTCTTCCGAAAACACCCATCTGCTCAATACGTTTTACGCATGCAGTATGACGATCCTCCCACTTTCTGCTACTCCCCACACTAAAACTTCACATACACTATTGGACTTAATAATACCGAACAACCCTGCTCCCGGTCTGTAAGCCCATGAAAATATCTTTATGACTTACGCACTGCAGTGCCCCAAACATAAACCTAAGTACGTGACTTACAGAGACTACAGTCGTATTGACAACGAAAGATTATTGGGAGACTCTTTTTCGATGCCGTGGCAGGAGTTAACTCATACAACTAATATTGATGACATGGTCACCACTTTCAACTACATGGTACTATATATTTTTGACGAACACGCCCCTCTAGGAACAGCACCCCTCTGTAAAAGACTCCCCGTGGATAATTGATGATATTAGAGCAATGATGGCTAAGCGGGATGCAGACTTTAGGAAGTATAAACATTACCCGACAGAGGAAAACCTAATCTATTACAAACGACTACGTAATAAAACTACTCAGTCAGTAAGAAACGCTCGACTATGGTTCGCCCATGACCTTATAAAACCTGACCTCAGACCCGCTACTTTATGGAAGTCAATTCGCAATTTGGACTAAATAAACCGGTAAAAGTAGACGATATGGAGATATCTCTTGATGAATTGAGTGATCACTTGTATCTTCCCATGTACAATTAAACGAAGAAGCAAAATAAAATCTTTTGAGTGCAAATTACAACACACCACCTATAGGTAGAGACAAATTTTATTTTAGTTATGTCTCATTCCTGCAAGTGAAAGCGTCTCTCTTGCGAATTAAAACTAAATCTACAGGGGTGGGCAATGTATGTATTATAATGCTAAAGAAAATTATCGACGCTATTATTCCAGTATTGACAATAATATACAACTTCTCCCTTCATAACAGTGTATTTTGTACTGTCTGGAAAATGACGCTGGTACATCCTTTACCGAAGAAAAAATCTCCTAGACTAAACAGTGACTACAGACCTATTAACATACTATAAGTAGTAGCCAAAGGAAACGACCACATTGTACATAATCAGATCACAAAGTATCTCAAAGACTACGACATACTAGACCCACACCAGTCAGGTTTCCGATGCAATCAGAGTACATGTACTGCCTTACATAGCGTGACTGACGACACAAGACTGGCTATTCATAAGAAAAACTGACAGTTCTAGTATTATTGAACTTCAGAAAAGAATTTGAATCTGTACAGCATGAGTTGCACCTATCCAATCTTTATGGCATAGGCTTTTCCTACAGAACACTGAGATGGACGGGAGCCTATTTACACGTACGTCAACAACGTTTCGTCAATCAAGTTACCTTTTCTTCGTCGCAATATGTGAAAACAGGTGTCTCACAAGGGTCAACCCTAGCACGTTTGCTATTTTTGGTCTACATCAACGACCTGGCTAAACAGCTGACACATTTTGAACGTCACATTTATACTGACGACATACAATTGTACATCCATGCAAAAGCAACAGATGTTTCGAGGGCATCGAGCAAATTAACATGGATGTAAGGGCCGTAAGCAAATGTTCTTCCAACCACGGACTTACTTTAAACCCGATAAAATCCTAAACCATAGCAATTGCCCACCCAAGACTTATTTCCAGCAATTACCACATGTCTATCCCTGACGTAGGACTTCAAAACCAAGCTTTTCCCTTTTGCTGGAGCGTAAAATATGTGGGAGTAATCATTGAGTATCACCTATTGTGGACGGATCAGACAGTATCTGTGAGCAGACGAGTTTTTGCCGTGTTGCACACTTTAAACAATTTCAAATTTACTTTCCCGTTCATTTTAAAAAAGAAATTAGTCGCAAACCATGTTTTTACAATATTCGGTTAGTGTGACATAGTTTACAAAGACGCGAAACCCGAACTTCGAGATAAACTACAAAGTGCACAGAATGCATGTGTAAGATTTATATATAATTTGAATTTTTCAGATCATTTCACCCATTCTTACGTCGAACTCGGATGGATAAGCCTCGAAGACAAACACAAGCTGCATACCCTGACTTCTTTGAACCGAATTATTATCTTACAATCCCCAACCTACCTGTATGAACGATTTCATAGCCTTTCTGAACACCATGATTAAAACACCAGAGCGCTGAACACTACATTGCTCGCTATTCCTAAGCATAAATCCTCAACCTACAACAATTCCTTCACTGTTGTGGCCTGCCGTAAATGGAACTTCCTTCCACAGGAGGTCAGAGGGATATCAAACCATGGAAGATTTAGAAGTAGGCTCTCAAAATATCTCCATAAGACGAGCTCATAGTGCGACAGTTTTCTTCTCCTTCTTCCCCTCCTGGTCTTTCTTTTTCTTCTTCTTTTTCTTCTTCTTGTATCATTCATCAATAGTGTTATAGAGTATTCAGCTATGGTTTTCTGCATAGTTATCGTTATCCCGATCCCCATCTTGCACTGTATTCCGCCCACAGTAATTACATGAAAACTGCAACATTCGCCAGTGTGAAAATGTTGGGAATTGGACAAATTGCTTGTAAATATTAGTAGGCATATCTACGAGTATATTATTATTAATGCAATTCATTGTACTTTAATCTGTTCGTTGATATCATATTATTATTATTATTAGGAAAGCAAAACATTCTTTTATATCGTGTTTTATAACGGTACACTAGGATAGCATAGTAGCATAGTTTTTTTTGCTACTTGCTTTACGTCGCACCGACACAGATATGTCTTATAGCGACGATGGGATAGGAAAGGCGTAGGAAGTGGAAGGAAGCGGCCGTGGCCTTAATTAAGGTACTGCCCTGACATTTGCCTGGTGTGAAAATGGGAAACCACGGAAAACCATCTTCAGGGCTGCCGACAGTGGGGGTCGAACCCACTATCACCCGATTACTGGATACTGGTCGCACTTAAGCGACTGCAGCTATCGAGCTCGGTGTATAGTATTTTGTTTCGGCTCCTTCATTCATTTATTCAATGTGTTAATGTTTTAATTTCATGTTATTTATGTATTTCACTGGTTAAGTGTAAGACAGGGAAACGTGTGACTAACTTCGCCAGTTAAAATAAACCATATCTATCTATCTATCTATCTATCTATCTATCTATCTATCTATCTATCTATGGTGTCATGTTCCTAGATATTCGAGCTCTTACCAACACTAAACGCTACAGGTTTAGGATTATATCGAAAGCTATTGAAATACGTACAATTTCCAACAATTTCAACAGGGACAGTGGCTATTAATTAAGTAATACGTGGTTGCCAAGCATTAAGGATTAATGTGGGTAATTCTCTTCCGTGTCCTTTTATTACTGTTATTTCGTTTCGGTGTTTCTCAAATTCGTATTCTCCCCATCACCAGACTGTGTGTAACTTTTTCATAACCTATATACTCCTGTTAATATATTATTCTTACTTCTTTTCACTTTCGTTTCTACAGCCTGGCTGTAGATCGCCTTTTCCCCAGACTCGCATTATTTTTTCTCGTTTTTCTGCTACACACTTTTCTTTCCATCTTCAGATCTACTCTATTCTTCTATCCGTGTCAGCCCGTTGTATATTATTTTAGTGTATTTTTTCATCTTACTTTAATTTTGTTCAATTTTTCTACCCCATTTTTCCGTAATTCGTCTCGTGAACTTGCTGTTTACTTAGCAACAAGGAACACATTAGTAGTTCAGATATTGTCCTCACCTCCCACTAGGAAGGCTAGCATACAGTGAGTCATCTGGTGACGTACGGGAGTACCACTTACAATACACCAACGGTAAGACATTCTTCAATTATTCAAACTGTCATTATTAGAGAAGCCTCCCTCGTCAACAGATGAAACTAAGATAATTTTATCTTGTTTTCTTGATGTGGCAAAATGCCCAAAAATTGTTATCATGTCTAAAATTACGGATTGTGAAAGCAACTGTATAAATAAATGAGGCTTTGAGTAGGTATCCTGCTTCCTAAAATAAGGTTGTAATTCAGAATTTTTTATAAAGGGAATACAAAGGAATATTTCCATTCAGGGTACACATAACCAGGGAGCCCGATAAATGATTGAATAGTTATTTCAATTTGATTTTGTCCTTTTCACACGTGCCTGCACTATCATGGGATTAGAAATGAAGAAATACCAGGACAGAACGTTTTGATTCTAGGTTTCCCAACGTTGTAGAAATGGCGGCTTTTAGAGAGAAATAGAATCCAATATTGCCTATTCCTTGAAATATCATTCCCTTTCCCATCCTTTTATTTTCATATTCTCGAAAACAGTCCGTCTCCGTGGTTTAATAGTTAGGTCGCGGGTTTGATTCCCGGCCGGGTCGGGTATTTTAACTTTCAGTAGTTAATTCGTTTGGATCGGGGTCTGGGTGTCTGTGCCGTCTTCAGCATTATACTTCATCTTAGAATGCGCAGGTCGCCTATATTGGGTCAACTCGAAAGACCTGCTCCAATCCTCCACGGAAACCACACGCTATTATTTTATCTCAAAGATGATGGTTAGTAGATTATTCCTCATAATTATAAACACTTATGCTAGTACAGAATTGACAAAACACTATCATACACACCCCTGGTCAATAAACGATTGTTATTATCAGCAACAACGTGCTCATTGGAGGTAAGAAATAGTTACATAAAACGTTAAGCATTTCATGTACTCATTCTGTCTATGAATGATTTATCTCAATGTTCAGAGTTGCATCTATATTTAATGATAACTGCAATAATAAATAACCACGTACAACAAAGGTAATTTTATATGAATTTCCGTGGCATTTATACAATATAAAGGAGGAGACTCCGTCGAAATGAGACGCAAAAATAATGCCTTATTCTTGGGTTATTGTACATTGATTATTATACCATGAACCATATCTGGCTTTGTGCACGTAAGCTTAATAGAGTGCATTCATTATGAAGTGCATTGGGAAATGGGTCCCTGAAGGAAACTTAGGATATTTGTCTTTCGCAAGACAAGTAAGAATACAGTGAAGGCAGATGGTAGAACGTTACATCTGGGATGTGTAATGTAGAGAATTCATTAAAGCGAGTAACAAGGAACAGAACATCCGTTTTATAAAAACACACATTAAATAGAGAACAGTCACGGGCAAACAAATGTAATTTACTTCCACAATGGACCTGCATTAGATGTGACGTTCGACTGAGCTCTGCAGTGTGCTACGGGTTAAAGGTAATGTTACATAATACTATAATTCGAAGGATTTATGGAATACGTGCCACACTGGGAAAACGGGATATCGAAATCAGAGAAGAAAACATCGTATTTCTGAAGAGATTGACAGAAATCTTGATACTAAGATATTATGTAGCATTATTTGTACTTCCCAGTGGAAATGTACAGTGACGCCATTCAGTAAACGCATGATTAAGTATGCCAGATAAACGTTTACTGAACTTTAAGTCACTTAGATTATCGAGCATATTAGGAGATATTCCTTAAGAAGTTTGCGAGGCCAGTACTGAGTAGTTCTATCCAGGGTCCAGTGACCTAGAGCTTTCCCCAGTTTCTCGATACTTTTCAAATGATTATGTCTTACAAGTTGTTTTACGTCGTACGACTCATATAGGTCTTATGGCGACGATGGGATAGAAGGGGAGTGGGCGTGGCTTTAATTAAGGTTCATCCTCAGCATTTGCTTGGTGTGAAAATAGGAAACCACGGAAAACCATCTTCAGAGCTGCCAACAGTGTGGTTCGAACCATCTCCCGAATGCAAGCTCACAGCTATGCGCTCCTAACCTCACGGCCAACTCACTCGGTCAGATGAAAGTGGCAGAATAGCACGTAAACTCAAGTCATGGCCTATATACGTATACCAAAAGAGGGATATAAGAACTGTATGATAAGCATTAGAATAGAACACAGCAGAATATACAGCATGACGCTTTTCATGTTTCATTCGAACAACACTGCTAGTTGTAAACTCTTGATGGATGCTATAATACTTCATTTGTTGATTGGTTGAATATCGTTTCCTGCTACGCGGAAGCTTATATGACTCTGGTTAATTACTTCAGTAAGTGGAAAAAATAAGTACATAATAAAAGACATGTGAGTTTTCATACTTTAGAAACCACTCTCGGAATAGCGATGTAGAGAAACCATGAGAGTCTTAGGCTACCCTTAAATTATCATCTAACATATTCGTCGTCACTATACATAGGGCAATTTTACGATTGCCTTTGAAGTACGTATTTTATTTAAGCATTCATATGAAAACTATGACGCGAAGGAACTGTCACTGTAAGATTCTATGTAAATGTAAAATAGCTCAGTGAGGCAACTGTTGTAATATAACCCTTAGGCTTGTAGTTGTAATAGTGGTAACAGTAAATTGTATTATTAGGTGTAGAATAAAATGTCACTGGTAAGTGTAGTGTACACTCTGACTGAAGTCTGGCGTGTTCTCATTGGCGGAGTTGTCTAAAAATGATTTCATACAAGCAATTGAAATTTAGTTTCTCAAAACCGAATTAATCAAGTATTACTACTGATTACTTTGCATAAATATATAGTTAATAACAAAACACTGCCTGTTTTATGGGTCTAATTTCATTCTAGGATAACCCAATTAGTACACACACATACACACAATGATTATATTCAACCAAGAATGACCACAAACACGCTTCTCTAATTGCTGTATATTTACAAGTCTCTCTGAGCAGGACTCAAGCTGGACAGCCTCTACCTGGTACAGGCTATACTATTTCACTTTCGTTCGCAGCCTCAGTCACTTCAGACGCAACAGCTGCACGCAGACACGCTTGAATACAGCGCTGCTGACCTCCACAGTACACGACGATTATTCTTTGCCCAGACTCTAGAGCAAGTCCGCCGCTCACAAAATCAACACAGCCAATTCTTGTGGCCGCCCAACACAGCAAACTACTTAACACGGGCAACTAAACAGTAATAACAAAACAATGCTATCACTACAATGTCCCTCTCAACGTCAGTTAACACTGATCCAATTATACTCAAACCAATTGTTCCATGCTGGGACTCGAAGTCGTTGTACAGTCCACGGTAGTACACACCCAATACTCCAAGGCCGTACAGAGACAGTACTCCACTCAGAATACGATGCTCTGACTCCGGTGGAACACAGACGATAGCCAGCACTACTGCCGTCTCAGTTCAAATACAGAACTTCTTTTCATGGGTGGTCTCCCTTTAATATCCTGATGATGGAGTACTAGAATTTTCGAGGTGGGGCTAGAGAGGGAATGTACTCGTTTTCCGTTCTAGAAGGCCCACTGGAAAACCGGACGAAGAGAATAATAGAAGAAAATCTGTGACGTGCCCTCGGGACGGCTGGAAGTTTCCCTGATTGGGTTTAGCATCGCTTCCATGAAATACTGAAGGGGGCTAAACACTTAAGGCCCTCACGTAGCAATATGTAATGAACGGAATGAAAAATTACTTCGCTACTCATTGTGCTTGATACGCTCATTATGGGACCCGTCAGTTTTTGAGGTTTCCCTATAGCGGCAGGATCTTTGTGGTTCATTTTGAGGATCCAACCCCCCTCCAGCCTAAGAATTAACACATATAGAGGAATATTTGAAGTTCAATTCAGTGAACTTACTTACTTAGTCATTCCTCTTGTACCTTGCGGTGTCGAGGTTTGGCAGGGAGACAGCCTGGCTTTCTCATCTTGTGTCATCAGTTGAGCTTCCCTCCACATGATACCTCTGGTTTCTAGGCTGGGCTTGATATTATCTTTCCATTTATTGCGAGGTCGTCCTCTCCCTCTAGGTCCTTCACTCCAGGCTTCCCACACTCTGCGTGGCAGTCGTGTTTCCGACATCCTCATCACATGTCCAAATCAACGTAATAGGGAACATGCATAATTTTTTTTGAAAAGTACACCAATGAAATAGTATGTAAACGTATTACAATGTGGTAAGTTGCCTTGTTTTCTACCATTAAAAAAAAAATGTTCAAAAGCGTTTTTCCGCAAGGCGAGTGAAACGGACTCTGACGTAAGCGGCGCGCTGTGACGTCACGATCCAGTACCGCATGCAGCTCTAGCCATTGTGCATCAGCCGTTACTAAAAGCCGATTGTTTATTATTCGTGATCGCGAATAACTTCAAAATGACAGAAGAAAGGTTCAAAACAGCACAGTCAGACAATCTATCATGTGTAGATGTCATCATTCGTGAAAAATAGTTACTTTTGTGGTCGCAGAAATTCGCGGATAAAAAGCGAGTTGTAAGTGTCATCTTTTATATACGTGCAATGTACTGTAACTCATAGTATTAGGATAACAACGAACCTGGATAGAAATCACATCACTTTCAACATTTCCTACTAGACTGATTCCCATATTAAATAATAACATTACATTTTCGAGCTTTCAGCATTAGTAAAGTAAGAAATCGGATTTCAGCACTAACATAAACATATAGGTAGCATTATAGTACTAGTCCGCCTCTGTGGTGTAGTGGTTAATGTGATTAGCTGCCACCTCCGGAGGTCCGGTTTCGATTCCCGGCTCTACCATGAAAGTTGAAAACAAATAGTACGAGGGCTGGAACGGTGTCTGCTCAGCCTCGGGAGGTCAACTGAGTAGAGGGGTTTCGAATCTCACCTCAGCCATCCTCGAAGTGGTTTCTCGTATTTTCCCACTTCTCCTCCAGGCACCTAAGGCCACGGCCGTTTCCTTCGCTGTTCCTTGTCTATCCCTTCCGATCTTCCCATCCTCCAACAAGGCCCCTGTTTAGCATAGCAGGTGAGGCCGCCTGGGCGAGGTAATGGCCCTCCTCACCAGTTGTATGGTCATACCCAAAGTCTCACGCTCCAGGACACTGCTCTTGAAGCGGTAGAGGTGAAATCCCTCGTTGAATGCGAGGGAAAAACCAAACCTGAAGGATAAACTGATTAAGAAAGAAAGAAAGATCATAGTACTATAGGTCTATAATCTATCATTCCCGAAAAAATATATATTAATGGTTGGGCCAACTGGCCTACCCACTTCCGGGGCCCATGAAAGAGAAACATTAAATATCTTGGTGGAGGGAAAAGTTAAACATTATAAAGATAAATATGACTTCATCTAGTTTTCACAAGTCGGGCTGAGTGGTTCAGACGGTTGAGGTGCTGGCCTTCTGACACCAACTTGGCAGGTTCGATCCTGGTTCAGTCCGGTGGTAGTTGAAGGTGCTCAAATACGTCAGCCTCGTGTCGGTAGATTTACTGGCACGTAAAATAACTCCTGCATGACTAAATTCCTGCACATCGGCGTCTCCGAAAACCGTAAAAGTAGTTAGCGGGCGTAATGCCAATAACATTAATTACATTGGGCTTTTAACAAGCTGAGCATATCACGCAAGAAAAGTGTCTTGGTGACATTTTAGTCGTACAATACAGGAATGTCTTTGGGTACTGTGTATTTTACCTTTTTATCTTTTTTTTTGCTTTACATCGCACAGTCACAGATAGGTCTTATGGCGACGATGGGACAGGAAAGGCCTAGGAATGGGAAGGAAGCGGCCGTAGCCTTAATTAAGGTACAGCCCCAGCATTTGCCTGGTGTGAAAATGGGAAACCATGGAAAACCATCTTCAGGGCTGCCGACAGTGGGGTTCGAACCCACTATCTCCCGGATGCGAGCTCACAGCTGCGTGCTCCTAACCGCACGGCCAACTCGCCCGGTAATTTTACCCTTCGGTTTATTGACTTGGCTTGTATAACCTAAAACTTAGGCTAAGTTGGATAATATTTTAAACACCAACATCACTATTTTCACCTGTGTGCAATATGTTATTTATTTCACTAATATTATGATAATTATCATAATTGAGCATTGTTAACTTATAAGACCCCAACAGACAAGCATTGGTTTTGTGTAAAGATATATATTTGTTAAATTTACGTTGTTTTCTTTAATGACGTACACGCCTATTTTTTGTTATATTATAGAATATTTAGCTACAGCCTAAATTTCTTTACAAATGTAAGCTCTTCAATAAAGACATAAATAACTGTCGCATGCCAAGATAAATTGGTATAATTAGAGCTGTCAATATGGTTCATAATCCCTTTGGTTTATTACCTTGACATGGATTACCCAAAACATAGGTTAGGTTTGGAGAATACTTTAATAATCAGCATTAATTAATGCACTGTTTATTACTTTCATATTCCAAGATGTAAATGAAGCATTTAATTAAAGCATCATACATTAAAATTCAAAGTGTTCCCACTAGAACAGCTGACATGGAAAAGTGATTGAAAATTCAAACAAATTCAACTTACGTTAAAATGATCTTTAAAAAAATAAACTGTAGACTTTTCCGATATATCACCAGCATTTGTCCGGCTCGCCAAAATCCATTTCTCCCTAGTTTTAGCGTCTTTGAAACATTTATAAACAATTTGTTTGGGTTGGTATGCGATGTGCTATTGCACATCGGAACTATACACCATTTATAAGTTTTCTGCCTCACTGTCTGCGCAGGATTCATTGTAAGTCTAAAATATACCACTCAGATTATTATCCAATGTATAGACTTCGAATTTAACCAAACCAGACACTAACATAAAGTAGAAATAAGCTAAGTGTATCCTGCTTCTCACAGCACAGTATGTGTTATTTCGTCTGCTAATTCAGTCAACCTGTACGATGACGTCAGACCAATGAGATCGCGTACTTGTGTGACGTGACATTTTCGTACTTTAATTTCGATTTTTATCCTGTTTGGAGTTATTATTTGTACATTCTGATCACATTTTTGAAATCTGCGTGAAATTTTGAATCAGATTTGCATATTTTTAATTAAAACCCCGGATCATGCATGTTCCCTATTGCACTTCTTCTATGGTATCTTTCAATGGTGTTACTCTCAATGTCATACTAATAGTGCTGTTACTAATACACTATCTCCTTGTCTTGTGTTCTATTCTCCTCAGATATCTCATTTCAACTGCCTGCAGCCTGCTCAGGTGTGTTGTGCCAAGTGCCCATGATTCACAGCTGTATGTGAGTAGTGGTATGTATACCGACTTGTATCCTCTAAGTTTGGTCCTCTTACTCATTTCTTCGTATTGACAAAGCTGCTAAAGAGAGAGAGAGAGAAAATAGGCATCCAGCAGTGGCAATTCGGTTGTTAAGTTCATCATCAATCCTCCCATTTTTACTCACGATGGCCCCCAGGTAACTGAATATTCTTACCTGTTCCAATTCTGTGCCATCGACCTTGATTTTTATCTCCCTTTTCTTTCTTGTGACAACCATCACTTTCGTCCAGCCTGGGTTTATATACACGCCCCTCTTTTTCATTTCTCGATTCCAAATATCTAGATTGTATTGAAGATCCCTGGGAGATTTTGCTAAAATCGCAATGACATCTGCGAATGCCAGCTGTGATATGTATACAGGTTCCAGTTTGTAGTTTCCCACTTTAAAATTCTTAACCTGTTCTTTACAGATTTTCATGATATCACCTAGGAGGATTTTGAACTAGTAACGTGACAATACATCTCCCTGTCGCACTGCGGCTTAATTGCTTGCAGCAGGGAAGTATCCACTTTTAGTTTGCTCCATATTTCCCGCAATACCTTCCATGTTACCTTATCGAATACTTTGACCAAATCTAGGAAGCAGACATAAGTGTCACGATTGCTCTCCAAGTTATTTTCATATATTTGTCGGATAGTGAATATCAAATCCTGGGTGCTTCTTCCTCCTCTGAACCCACATTGCTCCTCCTCGAAGTGTTCCTCCACTTCAATTCTCAGTCTGGTTTCCAGAATTCTTGAATAGATTTCTCCTCGGATACTCAACAGGGATATGCCCAGATGATTTTCACGCAGCCTATTGTCTCCCTATTTGAATATCGGAATGATTGCAGCTAGCCCCAATCTTGAGGGATTTCTTTATTTTACCAGGCCAAACTCACCACTTTAAGTAGTAATTGTTCTCTTTCATCACCCATAAATTTGATCATTACAGGTGTTATCTGATCGTGTGCTGCAGATTTCCCGAGTTCGATCTTTTTTATTGCTGCTCTAAATTCTTACAATGATACCTCAGTTCCCTCACATTGTACTTATTCTTCTTCTTCTTCTTCTTCTTCATCTTCTTCTTCCTCTTCTTCTTCTTCCTCTTCTTCTTCAGATTCTAGCAGTTCTAATCCTTCTTCTGTTCCTTCTCCTAGATGGTTTGCTGTATGTTCATGAAGTTCTTCAAAATATTGTTTCCATCTTTTCATAATGCTTTCTTCAGTTGTCAGTAGTTCGCCATTCTCATCCTTGATACATTTCAAGGGACATTCCTTCACTATTCTCAAAATCTTCGGGATTTTGTAGAGGAGTTTTTGAGTCCCTGTAGAGGCTTTTCGATCAATTCTCTGAACTCTTTCCAGCTCTGGGTCTTTGCAACTATTACAACGTCCTTCACTACAGCCCTTTGGTTATTATACTTTTGATAATCCTGAGGCATTTTTGTGGCAGTATATTTTTTCCATAATATTTTCTTCTCGTTTACTGCCTCTTTTACTTGCTCATTCCACCATGATGTTTTCCTTCTGTTTGTGGTATAACCTTGTGTAACTCCACCTATTATGAGAAGATAGAAAGGAATAGAAAGTGTCTTTGTGGCCGTAGGGTAGGATACTGACCACTACCAGAGGGACAGATTTATGATGAGAGGGGATTTGTGTGGTCCTATGTGCGGACGGAGTTGCTCTAAAAGCCTTTAGAATTTTAGTCTCAGTAAGTCTCATTCGCTTACCACTGCATTAATAATCCCATGCTAATGATATATTATGAGTAGCGTTGATAATTTTATGATTCTGCGAAGGACGTAATCCTCCCTATTCTTATTTATCAAATTAGCTCGTGACAGGTGTTTCAGATTTTTGCACCTTGGAAGCTGGAGAACGTGGGTTGGACCCGCGTCAGAATGATGGATGTAACCTGATAGCATATGGCTTGGCTAGGCCATATCTTCATGATGTATAATTATCTATGTGTTTAATATCTCTCTGTGTGATGTATTTATGTATTTCTGTTGTTCTCAAGTGTTTATTAGGGAGTGTGTAATTGGAAACGAGCCAAAATGAGAAGAAAAAAAGAAAAGGAATAGAAAGTGTTTTTGTGGCCGCAACGTTGTGTTGATTCGCTTCGAATATAGCAGGGTCAGGTAAACCGAGGATGCGTGTATGTGTTCAGTGTAATATGTAATTAATGTGGTCAAATAGACCATGTGTTCTATATGCGGCGATGTAATCTCGTGCGTGAAAAAATGTTCTAATTTAATCTGCCTAAATTCCACAATCATGACAGCCAGCTACTAATATGACTTAACGAGAGAGTGCCATCCTGACCTCGTGTTCAATCCATTCAAATAATAGATACCATCGAGTATCATTGCTCAGAGATAAATAAACTTGCGTTTGTGAAAAATGTGCAATGTATATAGTACTAGCATGGTACCCGTGCTTCGCTACGGTATTATACTGAAATTTATAACTGCATGCTTATTGTTTTAGATATATAATCCGCCGAAATTCGCGATCTGACACGTTTTCAGCGAGAATCCACCAAAATTCCCGATCTGACTCGTTTTCTATTAGATTACGGCACGTTTCCTCCCATTTTTCAATCTTCCTTTCCAGCAATCGATTTCGTACTTCCCGGGATAGGCTCAGGTATTCTTCCCGGTCAGTTGGGTCCGTAAATCTTTGCCATACCGTATATTCCTATAATCATTTTTAATCTGGATAAAATCCTTCAGGAGATCCGGCGTGGTGTCTTATTGGGAGCCTTGGCGGCACTGAACCCGCGGCCGGCTGCATTCTTAAACATTACCCGTCCAGGAGCCGTTTCCAGCGCGGTCCGCACATTTGACGACGGTCCGGAACATTATTATTATTATTATTATTATTATTATTACTATGTGTTGCTGGGATGAATGATGACAGGGAAAACCGGAGTATCCGGAGAAAAACCTGTTCCGCCTCCGTTTTGTCCAGCACGAATGTCACATGGAGTGACCGGGATTTGAACCACGGAACCAGCTGTGAGAGGCCGGCGCGCTGCCGCCTGAGCAACGGAGGATCCTTATAAGTACATTAAGAACAGTAAAATCAAATGGTCTCACCTCCTTTTACACCCCACCGCCGTTAGTTTTTATTAACAACCCTCCCCCCACCCCCCCCCCAAAATTAAAAGAAGGCGTGTTTCTTTATGTTTAAGGGAGATTCCAAACACCAATGTTCACGTCTATTACCTTCAGTTTTGAGATATAAGTATCCCCATAAATATAATTTACTTTTGTCACTTCATTTCAAACTACTCCCCCCCCCCCCCAAGTGAATTTTCCCGCAAAAATACTTGTTTCTTTAATAGTGAAGGATCTTCTAAATACCAATTATCACGACTCTAACTTCTTCACTTTTTGATTTATGTGTCCTCATGAAAGGAATTCAACTCCTTTACACTCCCGCCCCCCAAGATGGTTTCCCCACCAAAACGCGTTTTTCTTTGTTTTTAAGGGAGATCCAAATACGAATTTTCACGTCTGTAACAACTTTAGTTTTTATTAGATGTATATATTCTCATACAATTAAAGTCAATTAATTTTTCAATTCTTTCACCCCCCTCCCCCCCGCTTCATTGGATTTTCCGAGAATACGTGTTTCTTTACTTTTAAAGCAGATTGCAAATATCAAATTTCACGTCTGTAACATCTTCATTTTTAAGATATCAGTAGACTAAATAAAAGAATTCAACACAATTTTCAGTCACTTTCACCCCCCCCCTCCACCCGAGTGGTATTTCAGAAAATTAAAAATACACGTTTCTTTATGTTTAATAGAGATAAAAATACAATTTTTCACTTCTGTAACATGTTATGTTTTTTAGATATACTGTAAAAGTTCTCATTTTAAAATTTCACCCCTTTTGGGTTCCCCTTAAGTGGAGTTTCCAAAAACAAATCACCTATGTTTCTTTACATTTACAGGAGATTCCAAACACCCACTTTTTACGTCTGTAACATTTTACGTTTCCAAGATAATCTTTCAAAAAATTCACCCCAATTTGTCACTTCTGTTTAACCGCCATTAATATGATTTTCCAAAAACTAAAAAAATACGTGTTTCTTTATTTTCAAAGGAGATCCCATATACAAATTTTCAGTTCTGTAATATCTTCCGTTTCTGAGATATATGTATCCTCATTAAAGGCATTCAACCCATTTTTCACCCTTTTACACCCCTCCTATTGGGATTTACAGGAAACAAAAAAATACGTGTCCCTTTATTTTTAGAGGAGATTCTAACTATCAAATTTTACATCTGTAAATTTTAAAGTTTTAAGATGTAGACACATTCATTTTAAAAAATTCACCCCCTTTTCACAACTCAATATTTGGATTTTCCAAAAACGAAAAAATACGTGTTTCTTTACATTTAAAGTAGATCCCAAATACCAATTTTCAGGTCTGTAATATCTTCAGGTTCTGAAATATAAGTAGCCTCATTAAAGGCATTCAACCCATTATTCACCCTTTTACACCCTTCCTATTGGGATTTTCCGAAAACAAAAGAATACGTGTTTCTTTATTTTTAAAGGAGATTCTAAATACCAATTTTGACATGTATATACTGTAACAGTTTTGAGATATAGATACACACATTTTAAAAAATCACCCCCTTTTAACCCCCCCATTAATTGGATTTTCCAAAAACAAAAAATACGTATTTCTTTATTTTTAAAGGAGATCCCAAACACCAATTTTCAGGTCTGTAATATCTTCAGTTTCTGAAATATAAGTAGCCTCATCAAAGGCATTCAACCCCTTTTTCACCCCTTTTCACCCCTCCTATTGCGATTTTCCGAAAACAAAAAATACGTGTTTCTTTATGTTTAATGAAGATTCTAAATACCAATTTTTACATCTGCAAACTTTAAAAGTTTGGAGATAGAGATTCACTCATTTTAAAAATTCACCCCTTTTTCACCCACCCATTAATTGGATTTTCCAAAAACAAAAAAATACGTGTTTCTTTGTTTTTAAAAGAGATCAAAAGTACCAATTTTCAGGTCTGTAATATCTTCAGTTTCTGAGATATAAGTACTGGTATCCTGATTAAGGGCATTCAACCCATTTTCCCCATTTTCACCCTTTTTCACCCCTCCTATTGGGAATTTCTGAAAAAAATACGTGTTTCCTTATTTTTAAAGAAGATTCTAAATGCCAATTTTTACATCTGTAAACTTTTAAACTTTCGAGATTAGTGCGCGCTAATAAGGCGATTTAAAGTATGCCAAGCGATAACTACAACAGCGTACGAACTGACAAAGACGTTGAGTCATAATGTATACAAATGATTGCTTTACTATTGATTATTTTTTATGTGTAATAATATGGCATTATCTCGTGTATTGAAAATTAAATGTCGTGCGGCTTTTAGTGCCGGGATATCCCAGGACGGGTTCGGCTCGCCAGGTGCAGGTCTTTCTATTTGACTCCTGTAGGCGACCTGCGCGTCGTGATGAGGATGAAATGATGATGAAGACAACACATACACCCAGCCCCCTGGCCATTGGAATTAACCAATTAAGGTTAAAAATCCCCGACCCTGCCGGGAATCGAACCCGGGACCCTCTGAACCGAAGGCAAGTACGCTGACCGTTCAGCCAACGAGTCGGACATCTCGTGTATTTATCGTGTGGTTCTATCAGTTTAATACAATTCTTAGTAAATATTGGGAACAAAACTCTTCTCATTTAATAATATTAATGCATTCCTCTTACATTGTAGAGAACCCTACTTTCGTTATATTTAGTGTAGTGCCCATTTTTCTTTTACGAATATTCCATTACCCGTATGCTTCTGAGCTTTAGCCGTTGACGCAATGAAAGTAGGAACGATGGTACTTCGAGCCCCAGGAAGTGATTTCCGAAGGTTCTCATCCAGGAATTCCATTTATGTATTTGTTTGTGAGGCCGAATTATGTAATTGTTGCCCTTATACGCCCGGGATGAGTATAGTACTGCCATTGGTTTTTGTGTTTTCCCTATAACTGCATAGCCTTTTGTGGTGCTATTTGAGGATCCAGCCAGCCTCTGGGCTGATGACCTAACAGACAGACAGACTTCTTTAACTACATGCACTTTCTACACAATTAACACCCACTTCTGCCGGAGGATGTACCACGACGTGGTTTCGATAGAAAGAAGCTCCACCGTATTAGACGTCAGCCGTTCATAATTATCTGACTGAGGCACATCAAGGAATATGGCCCGCCAGGTCACCTGATTTACCACCATTAGACTTCACACGGGGTCTTTTAAAACATACAGTTTTCACTCAGGAGCCAGAAAATCGCGAGCGTCTTCGACAACTTATCTTCCAAACCTGCAGCAATAACACCGACTGTGCTACAGTGCGCTATAATATCCACTCAGCGGCGAGCCCAGACGTGCATAAAGCAAGCAGGGTATCCCTTGAAGCACTTCCGAAAGTAAATAACAATTATTCGTGCAGTGCGCCCCCACCCCCTCCTTGCACACTACCTATCCTGTCTTCGTTTGAGCGTGATAGCATATTGGCCCGTCCTAAGGCTACATACATTTTCAGTCACTGAAAATGTGCATAAAATAGGAAACACGAATATTGGGATACGGTAAAAACTAAAAAAAAGGAGCAATTAAAGGAGTACCGCTGGCCACTACTCGAACCTATCACACGTAAGACTGGAGCACCGCTTGTTTTTACCATCTGCGCTATATTGCACCGCGGCATAATGAGTGCAGGTTTTAGTTCAGATCATGTGTTAGTTGTAACATCGTCACTGGTTCCACTTCGTGTTTCACATTTACATAGCAGATCATCGACAGACCGCACTCGTGGTTTCTATTATTCAGTAATATTATGGTAAAACAGCCTCCTACTTTTTGTATAGGCTGTACATACAAATAAATCTGTTTTACTGTGTTTACTGAACGTACCGGGAGGACAGATATTTTCAGGGCTTATTTAAAACTGCACTTTGCATCAGGCGCTGATCCACAGGGGGTGATGGTAAATGGGGGAAAGTTCCCCCACCAAATGTTCAGATGAAAGTAGATATATTCTAAAATTATATACATTTAAGAAAATAAGAAAGCATCAATGTATAGAGTGATATGATAATACAGTATAAAAGTAATCATTGTGAATTGTAATGAATGTACAATTTACTTATCAAAAGGACGCACATCGTGGCGTTCTCTTTCTTAATTTGTTAACCATCCACGGTCGATTTTTCCCTCGGACTCAGCGAGGGATCCCATTTCTACCGCCTCAGGGGCAATATCCTGGAGCGCGAGACTTTGGATCGGGGGATACAACCTGCTATGCTGAACAGGGGCCTTGTGGGGGATGGGATGATTGGAAGGGACAGGCAAAGAAGAGGAAGGGAAGCGTCTGTGGCCTTAAGTTAGGTACCATCCCGGCAATTAACTGGAGGAGAAGTGGAAAAACACGGGAAACCACTTCGAGGATGGCTGAGGTGGGAATCGAACCCTCCTCTACTCAAATAACTTCTCGAGGTTTAGTGGACCCCGTTCCAACCGTCGTACCACTTTTCAAATTTCGTGGCAGAGCCGGGAATCGAACCCGGGCCTCCGGGGGGTGGTAGCTTATCACGCTAACCACTATACCACAGGGGCGGATCATAGTGGCGTTACAAAATAAAATGACAATAAGTAGGCCTGTCGTCGGTTCGGCCAGCATAAATGGCAACAGTTACCAAGAGGAGAGAGAGAGAGAGAGAGAGAGAGAGAGAACGCAAATGTTCAAAGACCCAACCCCTGGTGTCAATTTAAATTTTTGATCACGAATAGACACAAGTTTTCAAAAATATCGGTTGTGAGGCTCACTTAAATACTAAACATATTACCAAAACGCCGCCCCACTTATAACATAATAGGCCCTAGCTCGTAGCATCTCCCTGCTCGTCCTTTCCTTGCGTCGGCCCTGTGATACTTCATGGGAAAGTAGAGTACCCGTCTTGGATAGGTAGTGACAGTGACCTTAATTATAATTCACTGTGTGAAAATGGGAAATAATAGAAAGCCATTTTAGGAGTGCCGAGGGTGAGCCTCGAATCCACCTTCTCTCGAAAAGATGAAATTTGAGGTATAAAATTATTGGTCCAGTGATTTATAATCAAAAGATTAAGAATCATCTAAAAGTGAAAACTCGTCTGCTTTTATTACGTATTTGTTTCCCTTACTTTATTTCTTATTTTCTTATGCTCGAGACGATAAATGGCTAATACGGCTCGAGATTTAGAATATGATGAAGATTAAAATTCGAAAGTCTGTTTTTTTACAAGTTGCTTTACGTCGCACCGACACAGATAGGTCTTATGGCGAGGATGGGACAAGAAAGGCCTAGGAGTGGGAAGGAAGCGGTCGTGGCCTTAATTAAGGTACAGCGCCAGCATTTTCCTGGTATAAATATGGGAAACCACGGAAAACCATTGACAGGGCTGCCGTCAGTGGGGTTCGAACCCACTATCTCCCGAATACTCGATACCGACCACACTTAAGTGACTGCAGCTATCGAGCCCAGTTCTCTGTTTTCTGAAAATGCAAAAGTTTTAAGGGTGATGTCAAGAACTATTTAAACCTTAGAAGGAATCCGGAACATTTTCGTAGGTTTTCACATTGTAAGGAACTTCTTATTACCCTTTGAATATACTAGGGTCCGCGTCTGTGGTATAGTTTTTAGTGTGATTAGCTGCCACCCCCGGAGTCCCGGGTTCGATTCCCGGCTCTGCCACGAAATTTCAAAAGTGGTACGAGGGCTGGAACGGGGTTCACTCAGCCTCGGGAGGTCAGCTGAGTAGAGGTGGGTTCGATTACCACCTCAGACATCCTGGAGGTGGTTTTCCGTGGTTTTCCACTTCTTCTCTAGGCAAATGCCGGGATGGTACCTAACTTAAGGCCACGACCGCTTCCTTCCCTCTTACTTGTGTATCCCTTCCAATCTTCCCATGTACCCGCAAGGCCCCTGTTCAGCATAGCAGGTGAGGCCGCCTGAGCGAGGTACTGGTCATCCTCCTCAATTGTATCCTCCGACCCAGAGTCTGAAGCTCCAGGACACTGCACTTGATGCGGTGGAGGTGGGATCCCTCTCTGAGCCCGACGGAAAAACCGACACAGGAGGTTAAACAGATTAAGAAGAAGAAGAAGAATATACGAGGGCTGTGAATAAAGTAGTGGCAACGTAGTCCTGACAGGCGCTGTTGCCGATGTGTAGTGTGCATTTCACAGGCATCCAGTTGGGAGTGTTGTTGCTGTGTGGTGTTGAAGTGAAGAGTGTCGATTTTGTCGCTCTAAAGCATGTTTTCAAAGGGTGGTCAGCGATCGTTAATTAAAAGCGAGGTTGCCCGACACAAAAATGAATAGAAGGTTATCGATGATTACGCGAAGCATGTGGCGAATGCAGTACCGTATAGGACGGTTGCACGATGGGTGAAGGCGTTTCGTGCGGGTCCGAATGAGACTGCGGATTTGCACCACACATGAGTCCTTGTGACTTAAGCCTGTTTCCGAAGTTGGAGGAAGCCATCTGAGGCCACCGATTTTCCGACGTGGCATCTGAACTCCACGCAGTAGGGCGTTCTGTCGCTGTTATTAACAGAGGACGCATTGCCAACGGTAACCAAGGGCTTCCCTACATTTCGCAAGAGTCAAGACTCTTTGCGGGTGACTACACTGAAGGAATGTACTGGAATTGTACTTGTTAGTTGATTAAATATTCAATCTTATCAATATTGCCATTACTTTATTTACAACCCTCGTATTATTATTGTTTTTATAGGTTTACATTTTAAGACTAAAAACAATAGTTTCTTCTTCTTCTTTATTTTTTACCTTCCAGGGTCGGGTTTTCCCTCGGACTCAGCGATAGATCCCACCTCTACCGCATCGAGGGCAGTGTCCTGGAGCTTCAGACTCTGGGTCGGGGGATAATGTTGAAGATCAAACAAGGCCTACTATGTATCGCCTAAATAAGGTGTTCTTTAATTTAATTATGAGGTGTGATTTGATTGTTCGTCCTCCTCTGCGGTGTAGTGGTTAGCGTGATTAGCTGCCACTCCCGGAGGCCCGGGTTCGATTTCCGGCTCTGCCACGAAATTTGAAAAGTGTTACGAGGGCTGGAACGGGGTCCATTAAGCCTCGGGAGGTCAACTGAGTAGCGGTGGGTTAGATTCCCATCTCAGCCATTCTGAAAGTGCTTTTGCGTGCTTTCTTAATCCTCCTCCAGGCAAATACCGTGATGGTACCTAATTTAAGGTCACGGCCGATTCTTTCCCTCTTCCTTGCCTATCCCTTCCAATCTTCCTATCCCCCCGCAAGGCCCCTGTTCAGCATAGCAGGTGAGGCCGCCTGGGCGACGTTCTGGTCGTCCTCCCCGGTTGTATCCTCAGACCCAAAGTCTCACGCTCCAGGACACTGCCCTTGAGGCGGTAGAGGTGGGATCCCTCGCTGAGTCCGCGGGAAACCAACCCTGGAGGGTAAGAATATTAAGCAGAAAAAGAAAAAAGATTTTATTGTTCAGATTTCACTATTTATATTCATTACACTCTGGTATCCCTTCGTTTTTAAAACGGTAAGATATTGGTCTTTAACGCTGGTCCTGAGTTCAAGCGTGGTGACTAAACAGTATGATTCAGCAGCCCCTTACAATATAGTTTGTTGCACCCCAACTAACGTGCACATGGTTCTAGGTGTGCTATTCCCCTGCAGGCGTACGGTACGATACTAATGTACAGTGAGTTCACTTTGCACACGATTCTGAACCCCAGCCGAATGATGTATCATCCGTTCGCAAAACATGACGCCTTGAAATAATGTATCAACGTCCTTTCACCATGTAACTATGTTAATGTGTCGTAGCTCGTGACCGGGTGTAACGAAGAGGGGAATCATGCAAAATAATAGGCAACAGTGCAGTAATTAATGTCTTAAACCCCGAACTGGATGGTGTACGTTCTCTGCTTTTTTCATACTACCAGCATGCTCCCAGCAGTGTATTGTAGCGATTGTGGTTAGGCGTTCGCCTAGCGATTGGCGGAATTTGGCAGCGGTGGTTCTAGTCCTGCATGGTTCAAGTTTGTTTGCATCGGTATGATGTTTGGATATGTAAAACACAGGCCCACGTTTGCCACATTTAAACAGTATAATGACGCTGTAATTCATCCTGTGCCCTGCGCATACTCCGCTGGTTAGGGCCTGAATGTACTGTAATCTCTGCTGTCATTCAGCATGTTTTCCACAGAGGAGCACGTTGACCTGTTCTTCACTGATGGGGAAGCAAGGAAAAACACGTGCGAGGCAGTACGTCTGTACCGGGAACGGTATCCCGACAGGCGGTACCCGGCTGCTACGACATTCCACCGTGTTGAAAAACTCCTAAGGCAACAGGCGTGATTTCGAACCAGCCGCCAGTCCGCGATAGGCCCGTTACATCGGGTGAAATAGAAGAGGCCGTTCTGGAGGCAGCTCGTAATAATCCACACATCAGTACAAGGGCGATTGCACGACAGGTGAACACCAGCCTGCTGTCCGTCTGGTGAATAAATTTCACCCATACTATCTTGAGCTACACCAAGTGCTCCATTGGCGAGATTTCGAAGCTCGAACGGAGTTCTGTAGGTGGCTATTAGACCGGCTGGGCAATGATGCAACATTCGCACCGCATGTCTTGTTCTCGGACGAATCGCGCTTCCACGATAATGGCAACGTCAATCGCCACAACATGCACTATTGGAGTCCGGACAATCCTCACTGGGTGCCACAGGCGGCCCATCAAGTACGATGGGGAGTGAATGATTGGTGTGGAATCTTGGGAGAGCGCCTGATTGGACCTTATTTCTTTGAGGGCCATTGGATGGGCGCACGCTACCTGCACTTTCTGTGTCAGGTACTCCCACTGATTCTGGAGGATGTGCCCTTGCAACAATCGTTTGACGAGGTGGTTACAACAGGCTAGAGCTCGACCACTTTCGACTTTGCCCGTTCGTAACCATCTGAATGAGGAACTGCCAGGGAAATTGATAATACGAGGAGGCCCTGCTTTTTTGCCCGCCAGATCACCGGATTTAACGCCATTAGACTTCCTCTTGTGGGAGTATTTGAAGAACGTCATTTAGACTCAAGCGCTAGACAACCCTGACCAGCCCCGGCAACACATTACGGACGCCTGCCGAGCAATTACACCTGGAATGCTTCAGTGCTCAAGACGATCTATGGCGTATGGCTTTTAGTGCCGGGAAATCCCATCCCAGGACGGGTTCGGCTCGCCAGGAGTAGATCTTTTGATTCGACGCGCGTAGGTGACCTGCGCGTCGTGATGAGGATGAAATGATGATGAAGACAACACATACACCCAGCCTCCGTGCCAGGGAAATTAAACAATGATGGTTAAAATTCCCAACCCTGCCGGGAATCGAACCCGGGACCCCTGTGACCAAAGGCCAGCACTCTAACCATTTAGCCATGGAGCCGGACAACCAAAACGCTCATCACATTTGCTGCGATAAAACATTGTGAGGGCAGATGTGTTCCTATATTTCCGGTCTGTGCGTGTCCGACCTGCTAACTAATCAGTCCTTCTTAGGGCCACAAACACATTCATTCACACACAATTTTCACGAAACGGGTATTGAACGTACATTGCGTGCGGTACGTATTAAACAAATATTAAAAATAAACTGTAATATTCGTCCCGGTCTCGAACCTCCCACCCGACATGCAAGCCCGCTCCGCCACGCCTTTACCAACTACACTACGGCTCCGTACGGACCGCAACGCAGCTTATAGCAAGTATCAGGTTTACTGTGGTCACAATATCAATTTAGGTTTTCTTTTTTTTTCGCTAGTTGCTTTACGTCGCACCGACACAGATAGGTCTTACGGCGACGATGCGATAGGAAAGATCTAGGAGTTGGAAGGAAGCGGCCGTGGCCTTAATTAAGGTACAGCCCCAGCATTTGCCTGGTGTGAAAATGGAAAACCACGGAAAACCATCTTCAGGGCTGGCGACAATGGGGTTCGAATCTATCATCTCCCGGATACTGGATACTGGCCGCACTTAAGCGACTGCAGCTATTAAGCTTGGTAATTTAGGGTTTCACCGGCTTGTCAGTTTCATATGATCTAGAAGGCACACGCATCTATTCCAGTGTTTAATACGAGTATAACATTTCGGCGTCCTACCATGGTGAAGCGGTAAATACCAAGATATCCGGTTATGTTGTCTGAGCATACCGGTAAGGCAGATGTTTTCAGTACGGAATTAATATTGTGGGTTGCATAAAACTACATTGGAAGAGGCGGCTGAATCACGCTGTACAGTATGTAGTATTTGTGCTGGATGAAGGAGAGATAGGACTGGTTTTCGCCGGAATCTCCGATTTCCCCATACTCCTTTTATTCTAGCGATGCTCCATTTATTCATTAAGCATCCCCTCGGAGGTGCATGCCAAGCCTCCCGTACTGGCCCATTCCTCTTCCTTGATGTTAGTTGAGACTCCCTCACCCAACCCAGTACAATGAAAGCGGGTATTGAACTTATATTACGTGCGGTACGTATTAAACAAATATTTAGTGTAGAAGCAACTGTAATCTTCGTCCTGGACTCGAACCTCCCGCCCGATATTCAAGCCCGCTCCGCCATGCCTTTACTAACTACACTACGGTTCCGTACAGCCCGATGGGCAGCTTATAGTAAGTATTGGTTGACTGTTCGCCGGGGCGCAGGTTCAAAACGGGCATAAGTAGTCGACTTCTCTTCATCTTATTCCTGGTATTCTTCCCATCTTAAGTGAGGTCTGCCTTTCTGCATTTCGTCCCAGGAATTCAGAGTCCGTTTGACCTGAAGCTCTCATGCCCTCCCTCAGACAGTCCCTGCAACTGTTTAAGGTCGGCCTCGAGGTCATTACCCATCTAGGCTGAGCGTAACTGCTCGATTCACGAAACATTCTGGGTCAGCTATGACCTCATGACTATACCATCTGAATTTTCCCACTCTCGTTTTGTCGGGAATCTAGGCAAATCTAAGATTGTTTCTGACCGCTTAGTTCTTAGTGTGATTTAGTCGCATGACTTCCAGCGTCCATGTATGCATGTACATCGCCGTTACGTGCAGGATCTGCTCGCCTCACTTTGTCACCCGCTAAAGTGCCACTCCATTCATTGTCAATGGGGGAACGACTCTGCGGTAGATCTTCAATTTGAGACACAGGGGTAAATGCTGCGTTAAAGGACACCGCCCATGACCTGGCGTCACTTCAACCAGGCGGCTTTTAGTAGAGCTCTACAAGTGTGTCACCGTCAGCTGTCATACGGGAGCCAATATCACGGAACGCAGGTGTCTTCGGTAGAGGAATGTTGTTGACCAATATTGTCCAATTTGTCTGGGTGCTGCATTCCAGGTACTCTGTTTTTGCGAGGTTTAGCCGCAATCTAAATGTTTCCAGCTTTGTTTTCAACTGGGTGACCACTTCATTACGCCACTTTCGTGAGTAGCTAACCAGCACAACGTCATATGCATAGAGAAGGGTTCACGGATGCGGTGTCTGCAGGTCCGTGGTTACTGTGTCCACGCACAGGTTAAACAGGAGTGGTGACAGGGCTGATCCTTGATGAACACCCTCTCGAATATCAAATCGTGCTCTACCGCCAGCTGCGCAGCGGACAAAGCTTCGAGTTGTGGTAGGGGAGCTGAACTAAACGGACATATATTTCTGGGACATGACACTATGCGTACAGAGCGAATACCAGATGAGTGCATGAAGAACCCTTTTTCTAAATATACAAAGTTCATATGGACCGTCCTTCTCTTCTCTCTGTACCTCTCTGACAGCAACTGGATAGCATCTGTTTTCTGCAGCCTTTAACGAAGTCATGTTGGTTTGATGAGACGGTACTGTTGCCTTTATGCGTGTGTCAATCACCCACTCGAATATTTCCATGGTAAGGCAGAGGACTGGAAGCGAATTGGGGGTGGTAGTTGGCGCAGATAGTAACATCACACTTGTCTTTCCAGATACTGGTCATCCGGGAGGATGGCATGCTGTTGTCTTCAGTGCATTTGTTGAAGAATTTTGCTATAAATTCAGTTCCACATTGCCCATCAACTTCCATACTTCAAGTGGGATGTCATCCGGTCCAGTTGCTTTGCTGCGTTTCATTGCGCGGAAGGCAACTGCTACCTCGGCAGGCGTGGTGGGTGGAACTTCACTCTGCTCTGGATTGGCGGTGGAGAAAGCTGGATTTAAGAATTCCTTATTACAAATGACAGTGAGGTGTTAACGCCAGCGTCAACGTAGGGTTTTCGAAGATGTGTCAATGTTCTTTCTTGATGTGGATGATATGACCAATTCTTCTGTAGCATGATGACGAGGTCTGGTGATCCTATAGATAATATTGACTTTTCCGAGTTAATATAATTGTTCAAATAATCTCGAAAGAAATAATTTTTGGCGGCTTGCTCTCTTCGCTTGGTGACAGATTTCAGCTCCCGATAGCGGACCAGATACCTGTCAGTGCTTGTTGGTGATCTTCTTGGATCACTGTGCGCTGGACATCGTCATTCTACTACCAGACGTGTTTGTCCACGAAAAGCTTTCCTGGTTTTTCAGTCTTATTCTGTCCTCCGCACTCGATCGAATTCATGCCGCGATAATACCCCATGTCCCCTTAACAAGGTGACCAGTATTCAGGGGGGGGGGGGGGATGGAGTCCATTAGCATTGCTGCTTTGACATGCAGCTTCCACCAATTGATGTGATCTCTGTTAGTGACAGGTCAGACAGTTGGGCGAAGGTGAAGCTGGAATACAAGAACCAGGAGCATATATTGAGGAGTGATGTCTGACAGTAACAGTAAACAATCTATTAACAGCGTCAGATCCTTCCTCTTTACCATCCAGTAATCGATTTACGACTTGCGACAACTACTGCTGTATGCGATAATGTTGTACAGGCGTTTCTTGAAGAGTTCATTTACTTTTGCCGAGTCGCATTTCAAGGCGTGTTCACCAGCTTCATTATGCAAGACAAACCCGAACCAATATGCACTCATTCGAAACCATCCCTTGAGTAACGAACATGACTGTTGAGATCTCTACCGATTAACAGATGTGCTCTGACGACAATAGGCTCGCTGTACCTTCTGCCTAAAACCCATATTGTTCCTCTAATAGGCATCCTACCTCTGGTGCATAGCAAGAGACGATGCGTATTATTGTTGATCCGGTGACAACTCGCTTGTCAATCAAGCGAACGTATATACGGTCTACGTAGTTGATTTCATTTCACAATCCATCTGAAACGGCAATTGACAAGTCACGATGAAATGAAATGTCGTATGGCTTTTAGTGCCGGGATATCCCAGGAAGGGCCCGGCTCGCCAGGTGCAACTTTTTCTATTTGACTCCCTTAGGCGACATGCGCGTCGTGATGAGGATGAAATGATGATGAAGACAACACATACACCCAGCCCCCGTGCCATTGGAATTAACCAATTAAGGTTAAAATCCCCGACCCGGCCGGGAATCGAACCCGGGCCCTCTGAACCTAAGGCCAGTACGCTGACCGTTCAGCCAACGAGTCGGACAAGTCACGATGATGATGATGGTGTTCATTGTTTAAAGGGTCCTAACAGATAGGTCAACGGCCCCTCTACTAGTCATTTCGGCAGGATGTTGTGCCATAGTAAAATAGCTTGTATTCTTCTCCAGTGTCACAGGTTTTCGTACCTTTACAGTTTGTCTGCTGCATATAGGCAATGTTTACCCCTTGGAACTTGAGTGATTCTGCCAACTCGCTGCTGAGTCCAGTCATTGTCTCCCTTGGTCAACTCTTGTTCTTTCCCGACCCCGAAAGTATTGGAGCTTTCGAAGTCAAGGGAGGTGTTAATTTCCACGCACTTCGTGGCCCTTGTATTTCTTTGACCGATATTTCAGTTTTCGAAATGTCGGATTCCTTCCAGTAGAAGATGGTTGCCTAGTTGTATCCCCTCTTAAAACAGTGATCACCACCACCACCACCACCACAAGTCACTGTCCCATTGTCCATTGTCGCAAATGGGTAGATATTCCTCGCTTCTTTAACATGCTCCGGCCTTGGGCAGGTAGCGCTTGCACATTTCTCAGACCGATCAGGCAGCATAGGATTGCTGAAGGCAGGAAAAAATAGTCTCACCATTCCATTTGGTACAATGTCGTCATGTTAAAGACCTCTGGTGGTACATTTGAAATGTATCCGACAAAATTGATTAAAAACTTGTGATCTGGTGAGTAAAACTGAACGTCGAAATGGACACCCTGGCTGCTTACATGCCATTACTTCAATATGCCGTCTTCTGGTGAATGGGGTCTTTCTATTATTATTTTACTTGAAATTTGCCACTAAAGCCAGTACCTCTATTTGCAAATAAAACATAGACATTGACTAATTATCTGGTCTACTTTCTGTTGTCTAGAAGCACTTTCAAGCACTTTCAAATTGTAATGTGAACCCCTCCTCCTGCCAAATTCTCATACCCACTGGGTCTGATAATCGTCAAAGTCCCCCCCCCCCTAAAAATTGCTCCCTGGATCCTCCCCCTGCTTTGCATAAAACAATATTGGTAGGGGCAGCTAATTAACTTGGCGTACCTGTGGTTCTGGTTGAATATCGTGAATTTGCGGTATGTCTCCAGCACCTATCTAGATCGAACATTGATTGGTAAATTCTGCTGTTCTGTTGATGGTGTTGGTGGCGTATATTACAAATTTTATTTCTATTGTGAAGATACTTCATAGTTTTAAGAATGTTAAAGAAGTATCAAGATGTCCCTGCGTTCGGAATATTGTGTATAGTACTAGTAACTACTATGCCCTGTAGTGACAGTAGTCACTACTGAGGGGTAGGGCTTGTCCTTATTCTCAGGCTTGTATTCTGATATTGTGATAACACTACATATCGTTGGCTAATCAATACGGGCACCTCCTTCCTAATTTTCACACCCTGTTTCAATACATTTTCAGTAGCCGTTTATGAATCACGACACTTTCCATATTCTTTATCCTACCACTGTTCATGTTAGGTAAACATGTATTTCATCCGATACTTTCAGAATATCCATCACATAATGTGTGTGCCAATGGTGGGAAAGAGAGGGGGAAGTTCCGAAGTTTTGCTACAAGAGAATTTCTTTGATTGGTAAATAAATAAACAAATAAATGAAATAAATAAATGAAATATTTAAATTAATAGAATAAGTTTAAAATAAAAAATCATTAAATTAAAAAATAAATATGTCGTGCTGATCCCGGGTTGCTCTTGAGGCGGAGAATGACCAAATTAAAAGAATAAACACCCCAGAAATGCCTACTTCGATGTAAGTTGTATGTAAGGTACGTTGACACTATCGTGTGTTCGTTTCTATCTCATACTGATGTTGGGATGACTGTAACGAAGAACAGTACTGTGTTTGCTATTAATGTACTGATTTATTGAGAAAGGAATGAACTGTTCTAGCAACTTTTAACTTATTTCCTGAGTAGCGAATATATACGGAGATCTCATTTAAAATTCAATTTCAAATGTTCACTATTCACCAAATTCTCATATCTGTACAGACTAAATGTGTATTTTAAATTTGTATCTTTGTACCAGCAGCATTAGTGTAATTATTAATGTACGAAAGAGAAATCATAGCAATGCACATTGTTGCCATGCGGGCATTAGTAGCATTCAAGATGGGTCCCTAAACGTTTGTCATTTCGCGTGCTGTTACACGATTATTCTATTTCGCAAAGAACATGGAAATATTCGTTTAAACGAAGAAAACAGCGACTGGAATAATTTACCAACGGAGATGTTCGACAGATTTCCAACATCTCTGAAATCATTTAAGGAAAGCCGAGGTAAACAACTGACAGGTAATCTGCGCCCCAGGGGGACTGTCATAAATGCAGTCATTAGTGAGTGACATGATAGTCATTTCCTCTTTATCACCATTTCTAAGATTTTTCTTGCTGTCACGGAATTATTTTAGCTTAGCTAGGGCCAATTCACAACTACAAAGTAACTGCAGTTTTGGAGAGGTAAATATAGCCAGTATATAATGATAAACAGGTAAATAGTAGATCAATCGATGTCATCATCATCATCATCATCATCATCAGTGTCCAAAGGCAATGCCTTCTTTATGCAACCAAAGTTCTCTGACCTCAGCTCCTCGTTTCATTTCGTAATAGAAACCATAATGGATGCCAAGTCTTGAAGAAATTTTTCCTCGGTCGTCAGCTTTCCTTCAACGTGATTTATACTTCCAGTAAATTGGTAAGGAAGGTATTATGTAGCAAGATATGGTCAGTGAATTTAGCTCTTCTTCTATGTATCGTTGGCATCAGTTCTCTCTTAGCTTGAATTTCTTGCAGAACGTTTTTGTTTGTTATACACTGACTGACAGAGCAAATGCAACACCAAGAAGGAGTGGTTCGAAAGGGATGAAAGTTGGGGAAAAAACAGAGACGGCACGGACGAATAATTGATGTTTATTTCAAACCGATATGCAGGTTACACAATGCGCACGGCATCGACTCAGTAGGATGTAGGACCACCGCGAGCGGTGATGCACGCAGAAACACGTCGAGGTACAGAGTCAATAAGAGTGCGGATGGTGTCCTGAGGGATGGTTCTCCATTCTCTGTCAACCATTTGCCACAGTTGGTCGTCCGTACGAGGCTGGGGCAGAGTTTGCAAACGGCGTCCAATGAGATCCCACACGTGTTCGATTGGTGAGAGATCCGGAGAGTACGCTGGCCACGGAAGCATCTGTACACCTCGTAGAGCCTGTTGGGAGATGCGAGCAGTGTGTGGGCGGACATTATCCTGCTGAAACAGAGCATTGGGCAGCCCCTGAAGGTACGGGAGTGCCACCGGCCGCAGCACATGCTGCACGTAGCGGTGGGCATTTAACCCTAGAAGTGCCGAGTGTTTTTCCCTAAATGCCAGGCCATTTTCTCATGTATTACACATTTATGTTTTAACAAATTTTAGCACGTTTAGATGCAGAAAAGTTAGACATGCAGCACACCATATTACTCATAAAGCTGTATTTAAGAGGCTTATATAAGTATTAGATCATTCACTTGCTTATCTGATGCGTACCAGGCGATCAAAAATTTGGAAAACTAAAAAAAAAAAGTTTTTCATATTTTCAAGTTCACCATTAGTAATAAATAACCACTCATTTTAAAAAATCACTATATACAATACACGCGAAATTTATCCTAATTTTTAAAAATATTACGTTCTCAAAAGTAAACACAGAAATAAAATCATAAAAGAATAAACATTTCCGAGCTACACACAGTTCCGTCAGCCACCGAGTACTACTGGGAATCATTTTCGGAGAGTTTTCTTTTCCTGTCATACCTCATAGCCCTCCAGAAAATCTGCAATTTATGAAAACATTCACGGTGCACCGTATATTTATTAGAATGGCAATTTACTTCTTCATTTCGGAGACAGTTACATCAAACCAGGTTCGCATACGAGAAAAGGCCGCCATTTCTCCAGAATGTCTTTTAGTTTTTTTCGCCGCATAGTCATTACTTTCTTTCACCAAAAGCTTCCAAATCAAATCCGTAAAGAACAATTAGAAATACATAATAGGTGTACTGTTTCGGGGCGGACAGATCCTAATGCCAGGACCCCTTACGCGGAACTTCTCGGAAACATCGAACTCCGGTTCGGGTGGATAAACCCTGCACCACTTTGGTGTTATCGGAAACAGTGTCATTCAATGAAACGTCAGCAGGCCTGCTCTCTTCATCGGAATCACTTTCAACTTCAGATTCTGGAATATATTCTTCTCCGCTTTCAAAAGTATCATCAGCTAAATAAAATATATCGCTGGAAGAGGAAGCATCCCAATCATTTCAAGAACTTTGAGAATATCACTTAAATCACTTAGCTCATCATCCATGATGAAAGTTTACACTTCAAAAGAAACAATTTAGGAATAAACTCAATAATGTGTTGAAATATAACGACATATATTCACAGAAACTAACAGAAACAGCGAGCGAGCGCGAAGTTACATAGCAACTGAGATCACAGGGGGATGATGAAATAGTAGGTGACTTTATACCTACCCTGACCTTGACTGAGTCATTTCCGGCTAATGAGGAATGTGAGATGGAAAACTTGAAGCTTCTTCTTCAATGTCTTACTTATTATAATAGCGTAAGTGAACGATAAATGATGTTATGACTGATTAAGCGAATGCATGTACTATGCGTCGCGCGTGCGACGTTGGCATTCTAGTGACACTCTATTGAGTCGCAAGCGCGACGTTTGGCAGTTCTAGGGTTAACGTGCCTTGAATACGCACTAGAGGTGACGTGGAATCATACGCAATAGCGCCCCAAACCATGATGCCGCGTTGTCTAGCGGTAGGGCGCTCCACAGTTACTGCCGGATTTGACCTTTCTCCACGCCGACGCCACACTCGTCTGCGGTGACTATCACTGACAGAACAGAAGCGTGACTCATCGGAGAACACGACGTTCCGCCATTCCCTCATCCAAGTCGCTCTAGCCCGGCACCATGCCAGGCGTGCACGTCTATGCTGTGGAGTCAATGGTAGTCTTCTGAGCGGACGCCGGGAGTGCAGGCCTCCTTCAACCAATCGACGGGAAATTGTTCTGGTCGATATTGGAACAGCCAGGGTGTCTTGCACATGCTGAAGAATGGCGGTTGACGTGGCGTGCGGGGCTGCCACCGCTTGGCGGCGGATGCGCCGATACTCGCGTGCTGACGTCACTCGGGCTGCGCCTGGACCCCTCGCACGTGCCACATGTCCCTGCGCCAACCATCTTCGCCATAGGCGCTGCGCCGTGGACACATCCCTATGGGTATCGGCTGCGATTTGACGAAGCGACCAACCTGCCCTTCTCAGCCCGATCACCATACCCCTCGTAAAGTCGTCTGTCTGCTGGAAATGCCTCCGTTGACGGCGGCCTGGCATTCTTAGCTATACACGTGTCCTGTGGCACACAACAACACGTTCTACAATGACTGTCGGCTGAGAAATCACGGTACGAAGTGGGCCATTCGCCAACGCCGTGTCCCATTTATCGTTCGCTACGTGCGCAGCACAGCGGCGCATTTCACATCATGAGCATACCTCAGTGACGTCAGTCTTACCCTGCAATTGGCATAAAGTTCTGACCACTCCTTCTTGGTGTTGCATTTGCTCTGTCAGTCAGTGTACTTTAAATCTATTTATTCCATGGCATTTGTCTCCAGAGACATATCTCAAACTCTTCCGGTCATTTCCAATCCCAATCTCTGACTGTCCAAGATTCGCAGCCGTACAACAGCACACTGCATACAAAAGAAATCACAAATTTCTTCCTAATGGGAAAATTTAAATTTGCACTGGTTAAAAGATTTCTCTTATTACTAAACGTCTGTTTGGCAAGCGCTATTCACCTTTTGATGTCTTTGTTGCACTTGTTGTCATTGGTGATCAGCCTTCCTAGATAAGGGAAACTGGTTAGGTTACTTGTTCCATTATTTTGTCAGTGATCTTGATGTTAATTCGTTCAGGATGTTCACTCACAACTAATACCTTTGTCTTCTCAACATTCATGTTTAAGCGTGAATCTGACAATCTGACGACAGTACATTCATCAACTTGGACAACTATTTCTCGGAGTCTGCTACAATTGCTATGGCATCTGCAAATCAAGTGCACTGGATATGGTGGCCACTTACTTTTACTCCTTTAGTATTTCGCTTAAAGTTGTTTATGGATTCTTCAATGAATACATTAAGAAGGTATGGTGAGAGAGAACCTTACCTGATTTTTGCTGTCTGGTCCATCATAGAGTCGCAGTATCGGCCTCCTGTCTTTCCAGTGCAAATCTGCAGCTTTAAGAATGTTGAACAGTTTGTCCAAACTCACATTATCGAAAGCCTTTCAAAACCTATAAATGCTACATAGGTGTTCCTATTCATCTTCAACCTCCTTTCTAATATTGTTCGGAGAGTTACGATAGCTCCTTTTGTTCCCATTCCTGTCCTAAAGCCGAATTGGTCACGATCAATTTGTATATTTAATTTGTTAATTAGCCTGTTCTTCATTATTGATAGTAGTATTTCGGATATACGAGAGAGGAGAGTTACGGTTCTGTAATCTACTTCCCTTCTTTGCTATCATAACCATTTTGCCTTTGATAAAGTTTTCTGAAATTTCACCATCACCATAGCTTAGCATAGCTTAGAAGTTCATTAAACTTCTCCCCCATACTCTTTAGCAGTTCTAGAGGTATGCTATTTATGCAATTTTATTTTCAAGTAATCTCCGAAGTGCTGATTCATACTGCCTGCTTGTGATTGTAGGACATTTGTCATCTTCCTCTACTACATGTTCTGGTTCAATACATCTTAGATCATTCAGCATATCTAATCCCTCACACAGTTGTTCAAGGCATCCTTCCGCCGTGCAATGATGTCATCATTATCTATTAATATTTTCCCATTTTGATCTCTTACTACGGAGCTTATCACTTTAGGTTTCCAGTTTAATATTTTAATGCTCCTATATGCCCTGTCCGTCCTTCCGTGAACTATATATTTTCTGATACTCTCAGTTATCTCGACCTTCTACGCTTCTTTCGCTCTTCTACACGGATTTGTACAGTAATTTGATTTGAATTTTCTGTATTTTCCTTGACTTTCCCTATCCTGTACTGATTTATCTTCAATATCGGATTCAATTTTTCTGTGGCAATCCACGGATTTCTTGATTCCAGTCTTCTAGTTCCGAATGTTTCATGAGCTACACCTAGCAAACCTCCTTCATTTACTTTGGTAAATTCGTTTATATTTTTGTACATAAGCATCCATAGCTTGATGGCCTCTTGGCTCGAATAAATCTAAAGGTTTTGCTTTTTGACGATCGATTATTCTTAGCTGGATATTGCATTAGGCTTGTCTGGGCAATGGTCACCGCCAGTCTCTGCCACAGGATAACTGTGACCTGTTTTGACTTGAATGCGATATCTTGTATCTCTTGTCTAATGGAACGTCAAAAAACGTGTTTGTCACAATCATATAGTACTAATTACAGAAGTCTATTAACCTCCCCCCTCGATGGTTCCTGACACCTAGACACAACTTCCCAATTCCTTCTGGGTCTAGTTGTATTCCAAAAATAGCATTGAAATCTCCCACGATTATTATTTTAACTGATTCCTTTGTCTGATTTCATATTTCATCGATGTGTACATTTGATGTTGGAAAGAACACTTGAACAATAACCGGATTCTTGGAAAATGGTTTGATTGTTGTAACCAGAATCCTCTCATTAACGTGCTCTGTTGCGTATAGTTGGTAGTGCTACTCCATTACAGCTATCTTGTACTATCAACATAGATCATTCTAAATTCATCACCGTAGATATCACAGTTCCCTAGCCATCTTATTTTACATAGACCCACAATGTCTAGTTCTCTTTCATTCATGACCATTTTAGCTTCTTCCATTTTCCTTCTTCCAGCAGCGTTCTCATATTCCACGTTCCAAATTTCATTGACTCGATATTGCGAGGATTTCGCTTAATGACGACCTGGGAAGCCTCGTTCTTTCCCCTGCCGGATCTTGGGTTCCATACCGCATGGTCAGTAAACGATACATCTTGATGTGACGATATCATGGTTGCTTAACTTAGGATTAAGTAGTGCAGTGGTTTCCCGTTGCCTTCTACACGTAAATGAGGCCGCTCCTAACCTGGGGAACAGATGCCCTCTGTAGCCGCCCCTAACCTGAAGAACAGACGCTACAAGGATTGTTTCTCGTGGTTTACTCCACTAGGTTCTTCCGCTCTCTCAGCGATTGGGAGTGATATTCCTCTTCCGCCTTTAAGACCGTTGACCAGATTTCACCTGCAACCCTGGTAAGGGGCCCTAACAAATTGCTACCAGCCAAACCAACTGGGCTAATGTTTCTTAACCGATGTGATGGAGATATTTTATTCTATGAAGAGAATGTATTAGCGCTTTGTTTCAAAAACACAAAATGAATCCCACAGCGTTTTATCAGCATTATCCACTGTCAAAGAGTCATATATGCATTAAAATGAAATAAATGGCTTCCTAAGTTTGTTAGGGACGTTAGCCATCTGAACCACTCGAACTTTCCCTTTCAAGAATCTCAGTCACGGATGGTGTTACCATGTGCGTAGGCTTCTGCTTTGTTTAAATTTATGAGTTTAGGGAACAATTGAGCAGGATCTGCAACTGGGAATTTTCCTAATTAGTTGGAATTTATATTTAGCGGATAACCATGCAATATTGTATGAATTTCCGTGACATTTTCGAGGTCATGTACGCTAAACTGTTTGTAAGCCTGCAATTCCACTGCACTGATCCGCTTTTAAGCGGCAGCAACAAACCAGAGCTTTGAGTACACGGTCAAAACAATAATTATTCGAGGCCCGCAGATAACGTCATAGGCATTTCAGTTGTAGTCCATTTTAACTTCAGTGTTCATATCTAACAGCAAAACCGAAATTTTTACATTGCTCAGAATTTCATAGTCTTCGCGAGAAGAAGTTGTTCATTGATCCTGTCCGTAGTACCTTGACAGGTTATCTTAAGCAACCGTGATTAACTATTCTGTTTTGTGTATAAGCGTATGCATCTGGGGATGTCTAAATAATGACCCATAACACGTATTCTTGTAAAATTTGTGCAATAGGGCGTAATTCTTAATAAATTAAGCGTGCACATATTTGGGTGCCCCAGAACCTAAATCATGAAAATTCTCATGTACAGAGTGAAAAAATATTCTTGAAAATCAGCACCGAAGATGACCTCCAAAAGTCATCACAGAATATCTTGGCTTTTGACTCTCAATGTTTTGGAAAGTAACTTGAAATAGGCCTATAGAAAAATTATTCTCAGTACCGGGATTTAACGTAACTCAAAATGACCAATTTACGAATTTAGTAACCTAATTAAATATAAAATTCAATCAATGAACCAAATACTCATAAATAAATACACTACCGAAAACTTCAAATCTTCACATTAGTGATGACCAAACACACCGAAATGGGACTTTACTTGATCAATACGTTATTTGTCTAATAATGAATTGACTATATATTCAAAATATTTTTGTACACTAGTAGTTGTGTATCCGTAATAATTTTTTTCTAGTTGCTTTACGTCGCACCGACACAGATAGGTCTTATGGCGACGATGGGACAGGAAGGGCCTAGGAATGGGAAGGAAGCGGCCGTGGCCTTAATTAAGGTACAGCCCCAGCATTTGGCTGGTGTGAAAATGGGAAACAACGGAAAAACCATTTTCAGGGCCGCCGACAGTGGGGTTCGAACCCGGTATCTCCCGGATGCGAGCTCACAGCTGCGCACTCCTAACCGCACAGCCAACTCGCCCGGTAAGTAATATTTTAAGAATACTACATTAATATTTATTTTGACCGAATGAAATTGGAACAATATCTACAAAATAACTAAATCTAAAGACAATGTGTTTTGACCCCTGTTTGAAAAAAATTCATTATATTAATAGACGGGTTCTTCGGCTGGATAGCCAGTGTACTAGCCTTCGGTTCACAGCGCATGGTTAATTCTTCTAGATCGGGGACAGGGTGTTATTGTTGGTCTTCACTCACCTCTTTCATCTACTGTAGCACTCATAAGTCTTTTGACATAGTTGGCAGCACAAAGACAGATAATCCAACTACAGTGTGTAAGGGCGGAGGGAAGTTGCAGTGTTTACTACAATGCAGTAGAGTCGACTTGTCGCTATGTACGCTCCTGATCAGAAAAGTATCGTGTGGAAAGGGAAACAGGTAACGTTTGGAAGTAAAATCACTGGGCAAAAAATCATCCACCCCTGGAGAAATCATTAGAAGCATCATTTAATACCGTATACCGGTAACTCCACCTCTGGACTTGATAACCGCCTGGATTGTGTTAGGAAGTGAGTCCACAATGTTGTGCAGTTACGTCGCATCCAGGTAAAGCCACTCGCTGAGGACATGATCGCGCAATTCCACCAAATTGCAGGGATGCTGATATCGGCGTTTTACCCGCGGTTCCAACATGTCACACTGATTTTCAACGGGGTTCAAGACAGGTGATTTTGCAGGCCAATGGAGATGTAATAGTGTGGGGGAGTGTCCATAATACAATTCACACATGCGTCCAGCCTAATGAACTTTGCTGTTGTCATCTTGAAAAATCGGGATATCAATAACATACTCATCATGCAGATGTTGACTCAAAGGCAACACCTGTTCATTAAGAATGTTTAAATAAACACGCTGGTTCATGCTAATGGTCACCATATTGAGTGGGCCCAATCCACGATATAAAAAAAATTAACCCCAAAACATCACAGACCCACCTCCGGCTTGAACCATACCTTGCACACATCCATGATGAAATGCTTCATTTCGTCTTCGGTGCATTCGACGACGCGCGTCATCGGAATACAGACAAAAACATGATTTGTCAGACCATATTACATTCCTCCAGTCAGCTACTGTCTATGTTTCTATGATTTCTAGCCTACTGAAGACGTGCAGCTTTGTGTGCCCGTGTGAGCAATGGCCTCTTGCGAGGTGACCGATTCCAAATGTTCATTGCTTGTAGGTCCCGTCGCAATATCCTCCTGCTAACAGGTTGGGGTGGACCTTAATTCACTCACTGCAGCAATTCCTGTCGGGTTTCGAAGACATTTTGATTCACAAGCCGTGAAACGCGCTTCGGGTCCTTCTCAGTCAGCATTTCCTCCGACCACAATTCTGACGTTGTGTTTCGCGGCCGCGTGTAGTACACCCCTGCTTGTAGACATGTTGAACAGCCCGCTGCGGAACACCAACAGATCCAACAACTTCACTCACCGTATGGCCATAGGCACGTTCAAACACGATTGGCCTTTTTAGCCACTATTTCACATCCTTACATCTACCCATATTGATACTGTCCACTAGAAACATCAATGTTTCACTGATCGCCACTGCCGTATGCTGACTTAGTGGCAGTGCGCGTGCAGTTGAGCACGGGACTTATTCGCTGTACCATCTGTACAGGCTTAATGATTCATCTGTGCGTGCACACTAGGATTACTTATTTTTGGTCCCGGTGAGCTTATATTTTGGCCAACCCTGAGGATGGAGAAGAGAGGAAGGCGGCAAAAGTCATATATATTCGACCTCCAGGAGGTGTGGTTTTAGGTGTGGTTTTATGCTCTTACTGCTTTCTCACCACCTTCCCATTCCCCTTCCTTTCTTCTTTGTTCATCAAACCACTTTGTTTGTTTTGCACTCCAGCTGTGCGTTCTGGCTATACTGCCATTTCTTTGTGAAGAAATGTGCATGATGTTATCCCATCCCAATACGTATCCCATTTAAGTGTTTGATCAGCGCTGATAATAAAAGCAACTGACTCTAACTAACTGTTTAAATCAATTTTCTATATTACCTAAAAAAAGAGAAGGAGCGTATACAAATGTTTACACACGAACATGTGCAAGGTTTCCGGTGCGAATCAGATCAGTCCTATTACAATTTCTCCTTACAATTTCCCATTTATTTCCCACCTTTGAAATGGAAGGTTACTCATTGCAGTACATCACAGTTTCCTTCGCTGGTTCTTGGCCTCACGTTCTGAAACTCCGGAGCTGTCCTTAATCCGGTTTCCTTGTGAATTTTGCAATTTGCTTTACGTCGCACCGACACAGATTGGTCTTTTAGTACCGATAGGACAGGGGTGGGAAGAAAGCGACCTCGGCTTTAACCAAGAAACAGCACCAGAATTTGCCTGGTGCGAAAATGGGAAACCACGGAAAACCATCTTCAGGGCTGCCGACAGTCGGGTACGAACTCACTATTTCCCGAATGTAAGCTGATAGCTACGTGACTCAAGCAGCGTGGCCAATTCCTCAGTCCTCCTTAAGAAGTAATGTTTCAAAATCGTGCTGTGTTATGCTAGCTTGCATATCAGCATCCTCTTCTGTGTAGTTGCGGCTGCCACCTTCCAATGCCTGACAGGCATATTAATGGCGGAAGTGAAGTGCCATCCTATCTAGCATACTTGATGATACTTGTAAAGCTATTACCACATAGCCCAATAAGTGCACACTCGCAATTAAATGACTGTATGCTAATTTCAGTACCGCGACCGAATTATGACAAAGTCCAAAGTTACACCACCTATAACCATGAATAAATAACTCCAGCAACATGACCGTCATACAACAGTTCGTAGCTATTGGCACAATAAAACATAATAGTACTTCATCACGAACTTCACAAATATGACCGACAGCACGATACACTGACCACAGTCATAGTAATTGGAATAGTACAGAATCGTCGTCTCAGTAACTAATGAGGCAATGACTAGTCTAAATAACCCGTCCTAGGTTTTCATATCCTAGCAAACGTCCCGTTTTCACGTTTTCAACTTGACTTCAACTTCAGTTATCTCTGTTCCACGTGAAACCACCCTTCCCTAAAAAGTTCATTGGATAAACCTCGGATCAAAACGTCACTGTGCCATTTTCCATTGGGTAGTCTTCACCTTTTCTTAACTAGTTTCTTATGAGTGCACTTGCACCGGGGTTCACTTCCCAGGGTATTCCTGACCATTATTTTATCCAGAGTCACCTTACCCCTCTGGTCCACAAGTAAGCTGAGTTGCAATATTACGAAAATTGCTCTCTGATTAACATAAAAATACAAGAAATAGCCTTCTTAATTATTACAACATATAAATTTATATTTTTGTACCGGAAATCCTGTGGCTTGGTTCTAAAAGGGCCAATGTCATTTTTATCGAAATTGAGATAATAACTGATACAAACGCGTTCTATCCTGGCTTGCAACATGTTAAAAGGGCCAATGTCTCTGTTAAGTACTAAACGAACAGTTAACGTTTAATTAAATAAGCCCTTGCCAATAATATTATATTACCAATAAAGATTAGAGACCTGCCAATTTTTAAAGAATACGATAGAAAAAATTAGCGTTTAATAAGGTGACTTCCACAAAGAAAGTATAAAATTATTTAAAGTTAGTTGTTGAAAAAAAAATTGGAAAACTATAAGCAAAACTTCAAATGCCCATAGCTCAAAAACAGGTGTTTTGACATTGGCCCTTTTAGAATCAAGCCACAGAATTAATTGTGACATAATAATACAAATGCCTCGATATTTTCTCACATTATGAAAATATTACACATTAATAACATATGCATAAATTGTCGTGCGTGTAAAATGGTACATTTTACAATAGATTGCATGGACAGAAATTTGGCATATAATCGTCTCCAGTAGGAATTGAGAGTGTGACAGAAGTGAAATAGATTGCATATGGGGTTTACGCTAGGTTTAAGCATCTACCATGGCTACGTGTTGATGTTAAAATTGGAATTTGGCAATATCCACGTCATTTTTGTCGCCATTCTCCGCCATTCCCCTCAGCATAATATTAAGCAACCACAGAGTAAAATTCACGTCACGAATAGATACATATTGGTCTGCATATCGACATCACTCCTAGAAGAGAATCACTTTTGGGAGTTAGGTAATTAATAAATATTTTCCGTTGATCAAAACGTGAAAAGATTTCATTAGATATTAGACTTATTATACAGTATAATTGTGCAATGTTCAAATATTCGTTAGGAAACGAATGAGGAAACCGGGCGAGTTGGCCGTGCGGCTAGAGGCGTGCAGCTGTGAGCTCGCATCCGGGAGAAAGTGGGTTCGAACCCCACTGTCAGCAGCCCTGAAAATGGTTTTCCGTGGTTACCCATTTTCACACTTGGCAAATACCAGGGTTGTACCTTAATGAAGGCCACGGCCGCTTCCTTCCCATTCCTAGACCTTTCCAGTCCCATCGTCGCCATAAGACCTATGTGTGTCGGTGCGACGTAAAGCAAATAGCAAAAAAAGGAATGAGGAAATTTAGGAAATGATTGGCCTAAGTAACCAACAAGACACTTAAATGAAAGATGCAAAATAATGTAAGAGAAAATATTTATTTTATCTAAGGAGCGTTCTTACATTGTTTAATTTGATAATTCATCCACATTTTACAATTTTCTTGACGTTGCACCTACACAGATATGTCTTATGACGACGAAGGGCGAGTAAAGGCTATGAGTACGAAGGAAGGAGCTATGGCCTTAATTAAGGTACAGCCACAGCATTTTCCTGGAGGAAGAATTGGAAACCACCGAAAACCATCTTCATGGCTGAAACAGTGGATTATGAACCCACTATCCCCCGAATACAGCCATCCAAATTAATTCGAAATTGCATCATGTATTGACTGACTGAAGAGTCGAAATGATGCTTTTAAAAATCTAAACAGATAACACAGAAAAATGTGTCTTCAAACAAATGTTCACTTTAAGGTTCCGTAGAATACAACCTGATGGTAATCACTTACTAAAAATAATATTTGAGTTAATGGGATGTGGGATGATTTGCTATGCCAGTAGTTCTCACCTGGTAATCTGTGAAGAAATATATTAAGTATTCAGCATAGAGTTTATAGTAAATCCTAGTGTTGAACATAAAACTGACTAACGAAGAGTGTTTGTTGAAACTAATTTCGTTTAATTACATTAAACAGTCAGTCAGGAACATTTTCGCCCTTCTCAAGTTGCCCAAGTCGACTGTTGAGGACGTGCTTGCGAAGTAGAAACGGGAAGATATAACCACCACAACAACAGCCGGTAGGCTAAGTGTGTCGACCGACAGGGACCGTCGAGCATTAAAGGTGGTCGTATGGGAATATCACTGGACATCATGTGATACCATCACCTGCGAATTCCGCCACATATTGTGCAACTTGCACCGTGACTGTGAACCACGTGGTACAATACGAGGACTGGAGCTCAAGAATCAGGCATTTGCCGGTAAACCGTCCACTTATACTCTAATCTTCGAATTTTATAACGTCAAGATCTCCCACTGCCTCTCATATGTCAACATGTCACTTTAAAACATTGTTAAAGCGTCCGGGATATCTCAGGGAGAGTCTTACTTGTCATTCTCATTCTTTGGTAAAATTGACTGAATTCATTCTCTTCTCAGCAACTTGATTCAACTTGCCTTCGTACAGTATATCTTCGATATCACTGGGCATTTTATTACCCAAGTAGAATTATTCATCTTCTTTCATTTACACATCATTCCGTAAATGGAGTTTCCCCACGTCACCTGACTACACAAATACAATTCCACTAATTACTTTTCGTATTTATTTACATTTGTCTCAACCAGAGAAAACATTTTACAGATCTGTACAGGCCCTTGGAGAAGCGAAGGGTTGAGGTTTCGACTATCTGTAACCTCGACTCTAGGTGGTATAGAATGCTTAACTCCATGCTTGGTTACAATTGCTCCCAGGAATTAACCTGGTCCTCATTTTTGATATAGGCTGAGTGACCTCAGAGCCATGTGTCTCCCCCTGGAATGTAAATACCGTTTCTAAATATTTCCACTTTCTGGCGATGAATTGAGCTATGGGTTAATCGGGCACTCCCTACCGTCTAAGCTAGACAGTCCCTACTTGTCTCGAAGAACATATTCTCCAAAACCGTGTCTGAATTGTTCATGAGCTTCTTCTGATCCTCTAGAATGTTAAATAGAGTAGAGTACGAAATACTCTGGACATTAATTACTCCTTGAAATATACAAAACTCGTATTCGAAACTTAGTTTATTCATTTAAATATTCAATACTGCCGTATCCATTCTGATTGCTTCCGTTTCCATGTCCCTGGACTCTTACTCTGATTCTTCCGATAATCATTATTCTCTGCTTTACTCATTCAGAATCTCCCAGACCTTGCTCCAGTCAGTGCTATCTAATATGTTTTACAGATCTACGACTGTCATATAAATTGACCTGATATTCTTTATTTCATATTCCACAATCAAACATGCTATTTTTGCTGTAAGTGTTCGTAAATAACTTCGGAAACCTAATAAATATCTAGTTCGTTTCCAGCAAATACTTTATTCATATGCGAGTAGGTATATATGCACTATAGGTTTTTAAATGTCTAAATCAGGAGGGACGCGTCGGATAAATCGGACACTATCACTACTCAAATTAATGAGAGGACAATGCAGTTTAGCTGTACATCACACGTTTCATTCGTGCTCAAAGGAAGCAATATACGTATGGAAACAGAGAACCGCTCTTATGAAGAGGAAGTGCGTTTATTTCCGTTCTTTTTCGTGGATAGCTCAAGCATGGCGGGTTTCATTGGAGAATTCTTCTGTCAGTTAGAATCTTATCTACATCATGGCAGCTGAGTAAGAGAGCATTGGTGGTTAGTTTGAAGATTTATTGTGTTCATATGGATATTAGTAATTCATGGTGACTTTGTTATGTGTATCAACGACCTGTGTATGTGAAAACTGTCACAGATGAATAAGGAATATCATTTCTTTTACGTAAACTAAATGTGAAACTGTGTTTGAGGTTATGTCCAAGAACAAACAAAAGATTCGCTGTAGCAAGGAGATGACAAGCTTAGTGCAGCAACAGCCACAGCAGCGCAGTGGAACGGATGGAAATGCGAGGACTCCAGCAAACGTAAACAGTCGCTCAGGGTATCTGTCGGCCGCGGTGGACAAAATACTTCGTGAATCAGCCTTTTTAGATTCAATTATGAATCGATTAGTTGACAGAGTTTTTGACAGGCTGAAGGAAAGTATTGATTCCAGCACTAAAGTAATTGAAGACTTAAGAATGGAAAACAATAAACGGGATGAAAGTATCAAAAAACTTCAGCAGGAATTTCACAAGATGAAGGATGATTCCCACGACGAAGTGAAGCCATTTAAACCAGTACTTAAGGAGAAACAATACTGAAATCCATGGCGCACCATAACTTCCGAATGAAGACGTTTACAGTGTCGTGACAAATATTGGTAAAAGTAATGGGTTAGAATTAAATAAATGTGATGTAGACATTGCTCATAGAATTCCATCGGCGAACAAGCCACTAGCAAGACCTATCATTGTCAAATTCGTGAACAGATATAGATAACAAGAATGTATGGCAGCAAAGAAAAATGTCCGGTAGATATTGTGTGTAGCAGTGGGTTTCGATGCCTCAGACCATATTATTACATCAATGATCATCTTACATCCAGAACGAAAGGTCTTCTTTAGAGGGCCAAGGATTTAAGAATGAACACTTATAAGTATGTATGGACACGGGAAGGTATGATTTTTGTTCGAAAAGATGACAACTCTAATGTGATAAGCATAATAAATATTGAAGATATACTGAATCTTGAATCAGCCTGAATTATGACATGGAAATTTTAGAGGCTTAGTTAACAAACTTAAGACACTTAAAACTAGAAACTGCCATCTCAGAATTTTTTATGCTGACTTGCAAAGTATCCGCAATAAATAGCTAAACTTATTCAGTTTAAATGTAGATATATAGATGCCGCAAATCATTATTATAGTAGAAACTTGATTATTAAAACAAGATGAGAAGTATTATAATCTGAGAGGTTGTAAAGGTTATTTTTGCTCCAGAACAAAATATAGAGGGGGAGGGATTGTTGTGTACGTTAACGATCCCTATAAAGCTGAAATACTGTATTAGTTTCGATTAACACACTTCGTACTCCGTACAATTTTTTGTTGGTTAAAGTGAGTGGTCTGGAGAGCGATATTCTTACTTTGGGTTGTTATAATCCCCATTTGAAATTTTCCAAAGAGTTTCTTAATGTACTTGATGACATACTGCACCTGCCTCCCAACCCAAAGGGCCTCCGGCGTTACATCTACAGGGTCACATACAGGGTTAAAATCAGATGGGTATCAAGTATATAAAAATAAGTTAGTGGCATAAAGGGTAGGAGAAGACAGGTGTCATAAGTTCGATAGAATTAGAACAATATTTTAAAATTTTAAAACAATTGAAAGTGGTTTATTGAATCCTGATGATGATGAATGATGCACATATACAAGGCAAGTACATATATTATTTTTTACATCGTTTCGGATTGTTGAAAATGTTATATTTGAGGGATAAGACCGAGTACTACCATTCATTAAGGAACTATATGATGACTTCACGTGTACGGAATATAGCGCATTAATCACTCAAGCTATTCCCAGTTTTACTGGGCAAACACAATCATAATACTCAAATGCAAACAAATCTTAGTGACACCTAATATAACACAAATTGATTTCCCATTGGTATAACCTTAAATAATATAATGCAAACAACACAAGCTTCAAAGGTCTTGGGTTCTTATCGAACACCCACCCATATACAGAAACTCGCCGCACCAATGGGAGACACCATTATCGACACTGAATGACATCACAACACAATACACAATAAACACTCATTAGAAATATAAAATTTATATACACAATACGTGAGAATCACTAGTCACCCATCCCAATATTGTGAGACCGCTGTTCACGCGCCTAGAGCCAAACCTGGTTCCACGACGTCTGCTGGGATCTTGAAAGCCCTGCTAACGATTTTATCTGCAAGAAAACAGTAAGGAAAAAGAAACCCGGGTCAAGAATTCCCGAAATCTATCTAAATCAGCTGAAGAAATAAATCAATAAAATTCCCCGTAGAGACACATACACGATGGATTACAATCTCACTCTCCGTACTCAAAGGTACAAAAATAGGAGGCTCGCTCGTTAATATGGGTCCCCAGGACTACCATCCTCTCAGCTCGGGGGTGGGGGTGGGAGGTCGGGCATGACAGAGGGACAACCTACCGCTGTCAAGGGAGAACAATATCGTCCCTTTAAAATATCACTTTCATATTAAATTGCAACATAATGTAACTCCCTCATTACATTGTGATTATTCATAACCCATCTCTCAATTTATATGCCTCCACATGTGTACAAACACTCTCTGACTTCAAATATTTCACACCGTGAGTCCTGACTTCAAATCCACTCTAAATTCGTCACCTGACGCATTTGTCAGCAAACTGTTTCCTTATCTACGCACACGATCTTACACACAGCTGGTCTGATAGTAATCAAGCAAACAGAAATCTGAATACCAAAACACGGCCTCCTGTTATTTTTGTTATTATTATTATCATTATTATCATGGATCTTTTAAAATGGGCTTATCTCTACCTGGTGGGCCTACGTGACTTACAGGGACATTAATTCGTCACTTTACACTTACATCATGGCAACAGAAACACACAGGTCAGTTAAACACAATAACAATTTCACACGATTCAAAGTGTAAATAATCTCCTACAGTTATCGAAACTCATGCTAAACGACACAATAAAAATGAAAATGGGCTCTAGCTAAAAATCTCATTATGGGTCGTGGTTCGGAGCTTTGGGCGATTTCACAGCTACATTTCTTCTTTGACACAACGCAATATACACTAATATTACTCGTCATGCATGAAAGGTCCGCCGGTTGGATACCAGCCCGTCTACATCATCTATCCCAAAACTAATAAAACTAATAATTATATTGAAAACAACTACAGGAAAACGTAACCTCCAAAAATGAAAAGAAAAGAAAACCTTCCCACAAATAAATTTACCCACATTTACAAGTTAAGCCACTCAGACTTGCTACTAATAAACTCTGTACCATGCCTGGGCACAATTACAATTAAATAAACTAAAATTAATATTAATTAATGCCTAGAACATTATTCCTTGATTTCGGAACAATAGCTTCAAAGGAAAATTAATACAGGGTATTCCGATACTTACCGAACAACTTATTGATGATGATGATGATGATGATACTTGGTGTTTTAAGGGGCCTAACATCGAAGGTCATCGGCCCCTAACAACTTATTCATCGCTAGACTCTGAGTTAAGCCCTGTATCATAAACCGTAGTAATGCTTGTACTATGACGTCTCCCTCGTAATAATAATAATAATAATAATAATAATAATAATAATAATAATAATAAGTCTACGAGTTGAAATTTCTGTTCGAAACTCGTCAAAATTTAACTACACATTTAGTTCTATCTCGCGTCTTAATTCACTTCACATTCCACTCCAATTAAGCAGTTTTACCTATTCTCTGGTTTAACAGTACACAAGACAAAGACACTTATACCTTCTTATACCTGGCTTATTATCAACCGAATAAGAATTATTCATACTAAAACTAACTATATCATATTTTACAAACCATTATGTACATTTTCTCTGTACATCAAATTCAGTTTCTACGACCAAGTGATACCTCGAGTTCAAGCAGCCAAATTTCTAAGACTTAGCATAGATGAGTCGATAACGTGGGAGAATCACATCACAATGCTGTGTGATAGAATAACTCATGCTATTGGTGTGCTCATCCGATTAAAGTACAACGTTTCTCGTGGACTGTTGAAGAGCATTTCTAATTCACTAATATTGTCCTAGAAGTTTACGTTCTCAAATCTAATCTCTGTTGCCAAATGTAATTAACTGTACTGCACCATTATGAGCATAGGCTCGGGTGCCTCTTTTGATAAAAATTTAAAATGACAAAATTTTCTTCTACTTAGATTGCGGGAGCACTGTGGCAAAATGAGACTAGATTATTTTATCTAGACGCTGGTGGACGCGCATAACCTTACATGGTAACAGTTACATGAATATGAAATCGATGGTTCACAGAGAGACCACCATCTTGAGGGATGCTAATGACCTCGAGCTACCTATCAGGTATCACAAAGCCTGAACTACTGGTGTACCGTGCTCGACAGCTGCAGTCGCTTAAGTGCGGCCAGTATCCAATATTCGGGAGATGGTTTCGAAACCCACTTTAGGCAGCCCTGAAGATGGTTTTCCGTGGTTTTCCATTTACACACCGGGAAAATGCGGTGGCTGTACCTTAATTAAGGCTACGGCCGCTTCCTTCCCTTCCCACTTCCAGCCCTCTCCCGTCCCATCGTCGCTGTAAGACCTATCTGTGTCGGTGCGACGTAAAACAAATAGAAAAAAAGAAAAGAAATACTGGTATGAATTTCAAGGACCATTCTCAAAACACACAGTTCAACAATGTGGGCATCTTTAGCGCATTTATTCAAGGTACTTATTACTAAACCAACATTCGCCTGAACTAGAGGGCTTTAGCAGCTGCAGTAGTTCCGATAATATATAATCCTTTATGGGTTCATTCATATGGTATAATATTTTCTGATGCAGTTCTACATTTACTTGTATCTGACCATAATGTACGGATCGTGGTCAACCAGCACAGAGTTACTATACGGACGACTCCTGCAGTATGACATACCGAACTGGCACCTGGCGTTAAGGTAGAACATGTCACTGAATTTCAGTTCCAGAAGCGTTCACATTTCAGGTACGTTGACGAACCATTTAAGTTCTTAAGTCTCTTCTCTTATTTCTTCTACCTTTAGGGTAGTCTCCGATCACTTACTAAGGGGACGATGCACGACCTCAAACAACACGCTACATCCAGCAATTCTGAGATGGCCACCAGATCTCACTGCCCCTTTTCAGATTCTTTCACTACGTTTGTTTTCTATTCTACTCGTCTTGTGCTTGATACCACAACGAATGTCACGTTGTAGATCATCCGTAGCTACAGCTCGTGAACTTTGCCATCGTTTGAATTCACATGTCGTGGCTCAACTTTTCCTAATAATGCTAAGCCGAGTAACGGTAGCATATTCGCTCCCATGCCCAATTCGCAAAAAAATCGATGAATTGCCGTTTTGTACACACATATGGTAGCCCAGTCGTTCATTCTGGTGATGTGGTGCTCTAGTGTAGAGTGTTTATCTGCCTTTACGCACCTTCGCAGTTGACGTCACCTCTCATCAGTGTCACGTGGCACTACTCACCGCCCTCAATGGGGCTATTAACTTTCACCAAAGCTGAATGTGAACAGTTCATTTACTGAGCTATATCAGAAATATTACTCATCTTCACCCGAAAGTTTTTCATCATCCCTTTTTGCAACTTTGATAAATCCTTGTGTGACGTACACCCATGTTCATAAAAACCAGAGCACCTTGAAAGACTAGAGATAGGCAGTTGATATTCACAGGACATATGCAGTAGTATGTTCTGAAGGAAAGATTAGCATTTGAACCACGTCAGCCCTCAGGATCAAGGTCCACTTCAGTATCTCAGCGCACCGCCACCGACTGGTAAAATGTGCCTGCGGCTCACATTGTAGCTATAAACCGAAGGTAATGGACCAGCTTGACTTGAGCAGACGTGCAGGATGCCTGGCAGCCGTATGCGAGAACCGTACCGTAAAATAGTGAATTTGTAAGAGGGCGCATTATTAGCATGAGAGAACGTGATGCATCCATCCGGGAAATTGCTGCTGGTGTGGGACGAAGTGTGTCGGCTGTGCAACGGCTATGTACGGACAGGTTCACAGACGGCCGTAGAACACGACGAGATGTGTTTGGTCGCACCACCCATACCATTTCTCCGAGAAGATCGACACCTCACCCGAATGGCATTGCAGGACAGATCTGCGTCCTCCTCGGCTCTGGCGCAACAGTGGAACAGTGTAACACATCGTACACTATCAGAAGTGACAGTCCGTCGCCGTTTATTGCAGTCTGGGTTACCGGCGCGTAGTCTTCTATCCGCCTACCATTGATTAATGTGCATAAACATGCTACACTGCTGTAATATATGGAACGACGTCACTGGGGACAGGAATGGCACCAGATAGTGTACTCGGGTGAATCCAGGTTCTGCTTGTTTGAAAGTGATGGCCGCATTTTGATTCGCTGCAGACAGGGTGAGAGGCATCACATTTACTGCATTCGCACAATATATGCAGCGCCAACTCAAGGCCTTATGGTGTGGGGTGCTATTGCGTACAACCACAAATCACATTTGGTGCGTGCGCAGCGCACTGTGACCAGTTTGATCTACGTGAATGACATCGTGCGACCCGTGGCCATACCCATTCTGCATGACACCCCAGACGCACATTTCAGCAGGACAATGCGCGACCACATGTTGCTGCACGAACACGTGCCCTCTTGTTGTCACAAGGTGTCAGACTGTTTCCCTGGCCCTCCCAATCACCGGACTTGTTGCCAATCGATTATGTGTGGGATATAGTGAAACGACTGGTGCGGCGCTGTGACCATATTCCAAATACCAAAGATGAACTGTGTAACCAGGTGAATGCAGCATGGATGGCTATAGCCTAGGGCGCAATTTGCGCCTTATACGCATCGATAGCATCACGCATGGAACACGTTATCAGTGCCCATGAAGGGCCCAGTGCCTACTAGGTAACAGGACACATGCTGAACCTAGGTGACTGAAATGCTTTCTTCAAAACATACTAATGAACATGTCTGTGAATATGAACTTCCTATCCCTAGACTTTCAAGATGTTCTGTTTCTTTATGATCACGCATGGTCTATGCATTGCCGACTTCAAGTGCAAGCGATGGTCATAATAATGTAATTCGACCAGGTATACATAGCTAATATGTGGGAAAAAATACTTGTTGAATTCTTCGTTCATGAACTTTCAAATATCACATATTTATACACCGTTATTAAATATTTATACTGAAATACATCTTCATCTTTACGAACATTGAAGTATTTCTTTCAAGTATACAGTTATTAGCATAAGTTCGAACGTAATTTAAAGGTCAATTCAGGGTTATTCTCTTGTTAACTGAAGCCACTACAATTAGCGATCAATTTCTGAGTAAATAACCGTACATGGTTTCTTGGGTTACAAAGATACACGGAGAGCTAATCACCTCAAGTTCTAAACTAAGAGCTAACTGAAGGTTATACAGTATCATACTCATTTTACATTGTTATTTCGACATTATTGTCTTGTAGTCGTGTCAGAAACCCTGTTATGGTAAATCCTAGCTCTGAGATAATGCAGACGAAAACAACGTAACGATGATGGTAATGATTGTGGTCATCAGCCCAATGGAGATATTCTAATTGTACGAGGATCAATAAAATAATATTACTGAATCGTTTAATCCCTTAATTACTGGACACAATTGGTTTGAATTTCTCCTTAAGCTGCTATGTTGGAATGCGTTAGCACTAATATGGTTATGACACCGAACGTACTTTAATTTCCGATGTCCGGGACTGTTGTTTGTTCTCCTGCTTTGCTAGAGGCCTCTGCTTTGAGAGCTGCCATTTCCATGGACTGCTCGCTCGCTCTTTGCCCTCCCACAGCTCAAAACTCCTTAACCGTTTATCGTTCATAACGCATGAAAGAGTCCGGAGTCACCGAGATCGACCTGTGCTGTCTAAAAGGAGTTAGCGGAAAGCCGTCAATAGTATCCTGTAACAAACAAAGGGCTGTCGATCACCAACCTTGCTGCTCGTCATTTGATATTTTATTATCGAAAAGTTTTGCAAGTTTGTACAGTAGCCCATTACCGAATTGAAAAAAAATATTGGACAGTAATTAGCATGATGTTCCAAACGGTTGACGAAATCGGACATGATATTTTATAACAATCTGTATTTGTAGTTGTCACACCTTGTGACAATTAAATTGATAAATTAATACGGTTTAGGATATTGTTGTGACAGACAGTATTTTTCCTCTCATTGCCAGTAATCCAGATCTGAGCAATATAAATGCGTATCACGCTGATTGTTTTATGTACAGGTATAAAGAGACTTAGAGACTTGGTAAGCTTAATAACTTCATTTATTTTATTTCAGTATTCCAGATAGGATGGCAATTTATAATGAACGATTGCTGCACATGACGCCAGTTGAATTGTCACTGGACCTGTTAATGAAGCATTTCGTTCTTTATACAATTGTTGTCTAACTGGACATATTGTAGGCAATAATGTAATGTTGAAGGTTGAAAGTAAGAAGCTGGCGCTGGAGTTACTGCTAGAGATGACAGTTTTGGCAACAGAGTGCATTATAACTGGTTTAATGGCCACTAACGGTAAATATGTACTGTACGTTTATTTGCTAATAATACATGAAAATCTTCTTTAATAAAATATTACTTAGTCATCTAGAGGATGCTGGATTTCGACTGATCTTGTAATAGTGCATTTCCCTATTTTAGCTGGGTTTATTCTTTGTAAATTGAGAAAATAAGTTTGAAGTTCCACCAACATGCACTAAAAGAAGGAAAACATATTTCGTTTTTGCATCAGGTTGTTTCCAGAAAAGTGGAAGTACACCGAGTGGCCAAAAGTCATGGGAAGACACTGAATGTGATGTTAATAACGAGTTGTTCCTCCGCGAGCCGTCAACTCTAGAAGGTGTAGGAATCGTTCTGGAGGGATCTATACTCACGCATCTCGCACTGCTACCCACAATTTTTCTTGTGTATTTAGAGCGGAGTTTATGGAGCATACACCAGCATCAGCAGCATCCCATAAATGTTAGATTGAATTAAGATCGGGTGATCTTGAGGGCCAATCCATGGTCGTAAGTTCATTGGAGTGCTCCCCCAACCACATGCGTGCCACCACAGAGCGGTGACATGGCGCATTGTCCTGTTGAAATATGTCATCTCCATCAGGGTATTACAGGGTCATAAAGAGACGCAGATGGTCTGAAAGGATGTCCATATAAGGTGCACTTGTCAGCGCTACCTGCAGCCGGACAATGAAATATAATTGCTATCCTGAGAACTCCCCCAAACCAAAACTGAGCTACCTCCAGCCTGGACATAACCTTTCTGACACGCAGGATCCATAGCTTCATGGGGCACACTCTCACGCCCCCATCAGCTCGATACAACTGAACTGGGATTCATCGGACCATACCACACGCCGCCACTATTCCATGGTCCATTGCCGATGTTCGTGGCCCCGTGCACGTCGTTGAGCTCTGTGTCGTGGTGTCAACAAAGGAACACGAGCTGGTCGTGACTGATGAAGCCTATGCGGTGCAGTTGCCTCCTTACAGTCCTGGTAGAAATGGGTTTCTGACTCCCAACATTCAACTGGGCGGTGATCTGACTCACAGTAGTCCGTCAAGCGCCCAGTATGGTTCTGCGGAGGCGACGTGATGTACATTCCTTGAACACCTGCAGTCTTCCCGTGGGGTGGTTTACGCGGGTTGTAACATTCTCTCTGCGTAACTGAAGATACACCCTCAACACTGTTGAACTCGGAAATCCGAATTGGCGTGTAATCTCCGCAATGCTATGACCCATGCGCCGTGCGCAGATGAAGTTGGTTAACTCACGACTTAACTTCACGACGCTGGTGACTGTCATACTGTTTAGCTACACCGCAGCTAGCCGCAACCCTCACGGGTCATACACGGCACATTTTATAATGGGACACCCCTTTCCGTGACTTTTGGGCCCTCTGTGTATCCAAGATGTCAACAGTCTCTTTAACGTAATGCAAGTGGTGCTGACATGAGTGATGGTGATCATTCTATTAGAGGTGGGTGGCATTAAAATGAACCCTGACTCTGGTATTTCTGGGAAAAGTATCGAGAAGCTCAAGGAAATAGAAGAAGAGAAAAGAAGGAAGTTTCCATGCAGATAGGAACAGAGAAATATTAATAGATACGAGTAAGAGATAAATGATGTGAAAATTTACTTAAAAGCGATGACATGGCGCATTGTCCTGTTGAAATATGTCATCTCCATCAGGGTATTATAGGGTCATAAAGAGACGCAGATGGTCTGAAAGGATGTCCATATAAGGTGCACCTGTCAGCGCTACCTGCAGCCGGACAATGAAATATAATTGCTATCCTGAGAACGCCCCCAAACCAAAACTGAGCTACCTCCAGCCTGGACATAACCTTTCTGACACGCAGGATCCATAGCTTCATGGGGCACACTCGCACGCCCCCATCAGCTCGATACAACTGAACTGGGATTCATCGGACCATACCACACGCCGCCACTATTCCATGGTCCATTGCCGATGTTCGTGGCCCCGTGCACGTGGTTGAGCGTGAGGTCAGTGCGACTATAGCGCCACATGGTCTGACCGCACAAAACGAGGTAGTCGAAGGAACGGGACAAGACAGTGTGAGTCAAACAACGAGCTGTTACGGTGCACTGTGGTGGTGTTATTCATTGCAACATTGCTCGGAGACTACATTTGGATGACTTCACACGGGGAAGAATGACTGGAAAACTGGAAGAAGGGCGAAGTGTGATGAGTGCTTTATTGCTCACAGCATTGTTTCACGTGCGTGGAGAGTGTTCGAAACCCCAGGCTCTGATGCTCGAAGGAGAGGAAGGGGTCAACTACAGCAGCAGCAGCAGCAATAGACAAGAAGTGACTCACGTCGAACAGAGGGGTAAGATTGCAACCACGTTTAAGATGACTGTAAGGCACCCAACGTCACGCTCCACAGTGGCACGGCGACTGCATGGGAGTGGTGTGTTTGTCCGACGACCATTACGTTGTGTTCCGTTGACACGCGCACATCTGCAGCACCGTCAGGTCTGGGCTGATGAAGAGTGGGGGCGCGTGTTCTTCTCAGATGAGAGCAGATTCAGTCTGAGTAGTGATTCTATAAGTACCCTCATCTGGCGAGAGGTGAGAAAACGTAATGTACCCAGGAACATTGTCGAACATGATCATATTTGTGGTCCAAGTATTCTGGTGTAGGGAGGCATAACGTTGCATGAGCGTACCGACCTCCAAATCATTGAACGGGGTACACTCACTGTTCAATGTTATTGCGACAGTGTACTCCTTCCCCATGTGCGTCTTTTCAGGGGGTGAATCGGCCCTGATTTCATTTTTATTGATGACGTTGCATGACCGCACCGAACAGCGCAGGTGGAGGAGCTCTTGGAAGGGGACGATGTTCGGTGAATGGACTGGCCTGCCCGTTCCCCCCGACTTAAATCCCATCGAGCACGTGTGGGACATGTTGTGCAGAGGTACTGCAGCACGTCCACATGCACCAACGACCATCCAACAATTTCCAACCGCACTGGTGGAGGAATGGAACGCCCTACCACAAGAATTCCTTACCAGTCTTGTGGTCAGCTTGGGGACACGTTGCAGAGCATGCATCCCTTCCCGTGGTGAACACACAACCTTTTAAAGACCATGTTTCTTCTTATGTGATGTCCATGGGATTATCATGAGTCGCAGTGTCTTACGCGCAATTTATCGTCTGTATAAGTGTGTCATCGCATATTCCTTTCAGTTGCCTACCGTACCATACTGTAGCAGTTCTTCCTCCGTTGGTTCAAGTTTCATCAAGCTATGTTATTTGACAATGACACAACATGCGAAAGTTACTTTCGTGTATCAACAACTAGGTTACTTACACTGATCCACATGAGGAACTTTCACATCATTAACGCAGTAATTAAAACTGAGAGGACTTTTCCTATTAGTGAGATGCACAACCTGACTTTCAACCCCATTTATCATCATACCTTTGCCTGCTCTTCATCTCACAGCATTATCGAAATCATTATGCAGTTTCTCACAATCTTGTAAATAATGCATTATTCTATGCAGTATAATATCATCCGCAAAAGGCTTTGTCTCTAATTTCAGTTCATTACCCATACCATTTATATATATATATCAGAAAACATGAAGTTCCAAAAATAATGCCTTGAGGTATTCCCATTTTAATGATTCTAGGACCAGGTAATGCTTTGCCTACTTTAATATTCTGAGTTCTATTTTCTAGAAATTTAATCACCCGTTCATTTATCCTTTTGTTAGTGCAATAACGCTCATTTTTGCCCGTAGTTTCTCATGATCTCTCCTATCAAATTCTTTAGATAGGTCAATGGTGATACAGTCCATTTGACCTCCTAAGTCTAAGCTATATCTCTGGAAACCTACAGTTGAGCTTCAGTTCAATAACCTTTCCTAAACCCGAACTGCCTTATTAACTTCGCATATATTTCTGATAAAATGAGAAAGGATGCTTTCCCAAAGCTTAAATTAAACACATGTCAAACTGACTGGGCTGTAATTTTATGCTTTATGTGTATCACCCTTTCCTTTATACACAGTTGCAACTATAGAAACTCTTCTTTCATTCGGTATAGCTCCTTCATGGAATCTGTAATCAAATAAGTACTTCACATATGTTACTATATCCCAACCAGTTGTTTTTAGTACATTCCCCAAAATCTTATGAATTACAGCTGCTGTTCAAGTTTTCAACTTTTGTATCTTATTGCAAATGTCTTTTTTGTTGTAGGTAAACTTCAATACTTCGTTAGTATTTGTCATTTTCTCAATACATTTTCCTTGTAAACCACGTTATTTACATACAGCTGACTGAATACTTATGTATTCTGTAGATCCTCGCATACACACTTCCCTTGTTCATTAACGATTCAAGGCATATCTTTGAAACCTGTTCCTGCCTTGAAGTACCTATATATAGCATTCCCTTTTTAATAACATTTGTATGATTGCCAGTTATGTTTGCCATCATATTATCCTTAGCTGACTCCTTGGCTAGATTTAATTTCCTAGTGAGTTCCTTCAATTTCTCCTTACTTTCATAACCATTTAAATTTCTTTCCAACCTACACCTCCTTCTAATTTTCTTTACTTCTCTGTTATAATATAGCGGATATTTACAATTCCTTACCACCTTTAAAGGCACAGGTCTGTTATCACGTTCCTCAACAATTGCTATAATCCCATCCCACTGTCCGTTTACATGTTTATTTGCCGCTTTCACCGATCATAATTAATTTTTAAAAACTCCCTTATGCCTGTCTTAGCATCCATATAATGCCTAATAGTCCTACTTTTACGACCTTCCTTTTTCACATATATTTTTAATTACGAGAAAAACAGCTTCGGGTTCACTAATAACATCTATTCAGTTCCTCTATAGAGCTCATCTGGTTTTACCAGTACCACATCCACTGTATTCTTCCCTATAGTTGGTTCCACATTTTCTGATTCTGCTGTCCTTCCCACATTCAATTATTTGCCATTTGTTGGAAATGTTTCCTGTCATTCGCACTACCTCACCATTTGACATTTGGCAAATTAAGATCATCCGCTAGAATCACGTTCCTTACTTAATGTTTCCTATTAACTTTAGAGATGAGCCTTACACCTACAATTTCATGTTTGTCATCTTCAACGTTCTCGTAGCTTAAAAGTTCTTCCTTCACTAAAATGAATACTCCCCCTCATACCATTTATATCCTGTCTCTACCATAAACACTTTAGTTCCTTGATAACATTTCTGCATCCATTATATAATTTCTCAGCCATGTTTCAAATCCTGTTGCAATATATGGTAAGTATGTATCTATTAAATTACGTAATTCTATTCCTTTCTTTACAGTACTTGTACAGTTCAACACCAAGATTAATGTCATCCCTACTTGACTTTCTGTACCCTTATCTCCGCTCCCTAGTCTATCCCGTTTCCCGTAATGTACCTCCCTATAACCCTTCTAAACAGACTTCCTAACTTTACGTACCACTGCGGTTCAGGTGAAGGCCTTCGGAGCGCAGATCCCTATCTCCCGCCCACCCATTAACATCTAGAAATTTTACTCCCATTTTTCCACATACCCACTCAATAGCCTCATTTACTTGCACGATCACCTTCCAGTCCTTCCTAAACAGTATTCCAATGATAACAATCTCCGCTTTCTTAAACTTCATCCCGAGCTGCATTTACCAGAACCCACACATCCCAAAATATTTTGGTACTTTTACCTGTTTGCCTTTCGTTGTTGGTACCAAAGTTAAAAACTACCACCTTCTTTCCCTCCTCCATCTGCTCTGATTTCCTCAACATCTGCCTTAACACTCTAACCTCGTTCCCTTTCCTACACACACTCTTTCCCCACATGTCTAACAATGAAATCCGACATGATCAGAGTTTCATCCCTACCGACCTCATTTGATCCCCTACGCTCCTGGTCTCTCCTACCTTCCTTGACGGCTGCAGAAGCTACTTCCTCCTCCTTTAATTCCTCCCATGACCCTGTTACAACTTCCTCTTCATATCCTTTACTCTAAATTCCCTTTCCTACCCTTTCCTTTCCTCACTGCTCAGCAACTCCATGCTCCTCATCTTCCCTTTATTGTTCTGCTTGCAATGACTCATACCGATTTCTCACCGACGCCTGACCTGAATTATGCTCCAATATAGAGCACTTAACCTGCAATTTCCTTCTCCTTAAAACATTAGACCACCTGTCCTCTTCAACTCCTCCATTTACTTCCCATCCCTCTTGTACTACTGTATGCCGTACATTGTTCGAGGGAGGCCTACCTTCATTCCAGTCTTCCGAGAGAATCCTAATCGTCTCCTTCAAACTCTTCAACTACTCCCACGTATTACTTAATGCCCGGCCACACCCGCAGTTCTTATACCTGCATTCCTTAGTCAATTCTACTTTTTAGGAATAATGAAAAAAGCAAAGATAAAATAACTTAATCTGTGCAAGAAATGAAAGCAAATGCACATTGACTAGGATAATGCGCAAACATTAAACGGCAATAAGGTAATTAATATATTAACTACACTATAATACTACCTTATCGTACTATATTATTGTATTCTTATCCCCTAACGTCCTAACAGAATGAAGACTGCCGTTAATTACTGAATAACGAAAGGAATACACAATTCCAAACTGTAGTTTCGCCTATCCTAATTAAAACAACGGAATTCTAGTAAGAGCTAAGTTTCTAGAGATGCATTTCTCCTACTGCACAAATATTTCACATTAAAAAAATAAGCAAGATCATTTCTAGTAAAATAACTACACAGCAATAATTTTTAACTGAGTTCAGACGTATCCTAATTAAAATAGCTTATTACTATGCGCAAACAGAAATGAAAATTTCAAGAAGTACTCAAGGATATCACAGCAAAACTAAATAGGCCTACGTAAACAAATTATCATTATTGTAATTATTTTAATGATTATTATTATACCTTACTATGCTCTAATAGAAATGAAAACTGCCTTTAGTTAAATGCTGAAATATCGAAACGTTTAACGTACACAACGATAACACATGAATACATTAGGCAAGATATTATCTAATACAATAACTACACTACAATTCTCTACTGCAGTTAGGAGTATCCCAATTATAACAGATTAACTGAAACAATAGAACTGGAGTTAAAACTAAAATACTTGGCAAGTAGCCAGGTTATTACTCTTTTTTCTACCTACGCGCTAACTGAAGGGATAGTTCTATTCTACTATACAAATATTACGCAATCATACACTAAGAACAGCCATTTTTATTAATACTGAATAACTACACTACACTGATTCTAAAACTGCATTTAGAACTATCCTAATTACAGTTGGTTAATTGAAAGAACAGAAATTTACTTGAGACTAAATCTTTATTAGAATGTATTTTTGTTTTATTCCTAAAAGCTAACAGAAATTTGAGCTGTTTAAAGATTGAGATTGATGATTTATCATACTAACTAAACATGAAAGGGAACAATGGTATTCATCAGTGACTTTTTTTTTTTACTTAAGAAATGCCGAATGAATACAGGCTCAAAGGAAACCAACGGTAATATGTAAAATATTAAACCGCAGGGACAAAACTGGCCAGTGTATAGTAAGCTACTCGAAAGTTAACATTTCAGTATTAGGCATTTGATTAGCCTCGCAAAATATAAGTACAAGGTAAATTGATAATCTCTCACACACAGGTTGCTTGCGATAGTAGTCCTCCAGCATCACTGGGCCAGTTACACAGTAGTTAACTTTCTCTATTCAACACTTTTCACAGATCACCATGCTCCTGGTCGATTTTTTATGCTGCCCTTAAATAAGAATTTACACCACAATGTGGATATCCCGAGGCCATTATTTCCTTTTATTTTTCTCTATATCGCTTATTTTAACATCCTGTTTCAAATGACCTGATAAATATCGGCAAGCAAGCACTATCGGCAGTGTATCGCTCGATATTATCATTCAGTACTTCTTTTTTCTTGCTAGTTGTTTTACGTGGCACCGACACAGATAGGTCTTACTGCGATGATGGGACAGGAAAGGGCTAGGAGTGTGAAGGAAGCGGCCGTGGCCTTAATTAAGGTACAGACCTAGCATTTGCCTGGTGTGAAAATGGGAAACCACGGAAAACCATTTTCAGGGCTGCCGACAGTGGGGTTCGAACCTACTATCTCCCGAAAACTGAATACTGGCCGCACTTAAGCGACTGCAGCTATCGAGCTCGGTATACAGTACTTCAAACATTATTTTATCCGTATATACTTTTCAACTTATACCTCCATATCTTCTGCAAAATACTTGTACTTTCTGATGGCTTCATTTGATTTTAGTTCTTCTTCGTCTCTTTCCCATCCTTGCGTCGCCGAAACCTTCAATGTGTTAGTGCAACGTTAAACCGCTAGCAGGAAGAAGAGTCTTTGGACAGTTTCGTATGTTATCATATAAAGTAGAAATTTAATGCCGATTATGCCCCAAATCCAAGACCCTATGTTTTTGTATGGGAAAATGCTCTAAAAGTATATTATCGTATTTTATTTGCTCCAAAATGTTTTCCCAAACGGAGACGGAATACCCACCGATGTAATTTCTCGGAATTGAACGAATAAAAATGTTTACTCAGTGACGAGGAATCCCCAAACCTACGTGAAGATGTTATGTCGTAGATTATTCTATGTTATTTTGCTTCAGACTAAGGGAGATAGAAGTTTAGGGGAGATAGAAGTTTAGCCCCAAATTCATGGTGTAAAACTTTCAATATTTCGGATTAGTATTATCTGACGCGTGCTAATCTATATAGCTGACCTTAGTAATGGTATCTTAATTAGAGGTCGCCACTCAGTCTGGCAATATCTCTTAACCTTGTGCCTTGCTCTAGATTATTCGAGTACAGTACCACTTACTGCTACGAGAGTAAATTGATAAGAAAATACGATTCGGAATACAAGCTGAGTTTGTCTCGTCTCCTTGTCTTGGCGTGACAACTTTGTTCAAACGTGACAAATTTTCTGTTCACGCTATACTCTCAAGTTACGAAATCTTAGCGCTGTGTATGTCAAATGAAGGGCAAGATTATTTGTCGCGCTGACAAATAAAAACCAGCGCCCACATGTTGATAGTAAGATGCCATTATTTAAAGTGCAGTGTATGCATCCGGGATTTTCGGAGAAGTATTACGTCATTCAATAAGTCAGCATTTCCTAGCAATATAAATATTGTAAAATTAACTAATAGATTATTCAACATGAGTAGCTCCAAGCAACGAGTTACTGAGTTTCTAGCCAGTATTTGCGATAGCAAAGACGGCGATAATATTGATAAATACAATTTTGAGCTTAAAATGAGAGAAACAGTACTTACACGCACACATTCGGAAAGTAAGGCCGCGACTAAAAGAGCACGCTAAAAAATTAAGACTTCTTGAAGAAGAAGTGGACCGTATTAATTTCGAAGTTGACAAGTACGAAAGCATCAGATATACTGGAAGGAAAACATGGACTAACATTATTGGTAAGTACAATAGTATATTTGGTACGTTAAAAAATCAATGACAAGTACAAAGTCATCTTTAGCTTATGTTTTTCCTCTGTAAACCATTTTCAAACTAGTAAGGCACCGTTTATTTTTATTTTCAAGAAGTAACTTCGAATGCCGATCGTGGAGAATAACTTCGTGTTTATTGTCTAAAGTTACTACTAGTTTTGAATTTTAAACTGTTTCAAGGATTTCTGCAGAAGAAATGCTGTAAGATTTGTTCTTTTTAAGCTCTAATAATTTTGTGAATGATGTATCTATGATCTATGATCTATTAAAATCGTTTTTTAAGTTGTTAGGTGAAGTCGACTTGTTGTGCTATTTATTTAACCAAATATTGTATCTTTAGTTTAAACTAGCGTGACCCCACGGAAGTGTACCTATTTTATTTTCTAGAATTTTTCTTTTGTTGTCATGCAGACTTAGGGCAATTTTATTTACTTCGACTGTATAAATTTCAAATTTTTCGGTTTTAAATAAATTCATGGTTCGGTATTATTCTTTGTAACTTAATAAACAATTTTTGTAATCTTCTAATGTAATAATTTTAATACACACCTTTTAACTCACTTAGATTTTTCTCTTCTTTTCTAGAGTCTTTGAAGGCGTAGATCTTAGATCTTAAACCAACAAATTCCTCAACGATTTCCCCACAATACTCATCCTTCATCTTTCCTAAAACATTTTTATTTACGAGAGGCATATGATAAATGTCATTTTCAGGATAGTCACTTGTATCAAAATAATTGATCACAGTTTTTATACCTTCGCAATCATCCTCGGTATTTATGTTTTAAGATAGAGAATTTCTAATTTCAGAATAATAAAACAAATTGCTAAAGCAAATGGCTACAACCCAGAAATGATAGACAATATTATACGTAAGAAAGAAAATGGAGAAAAAAAGAAAAACCATGAGAAAAGAAAGAAAATCCATGAACATAATAAATTTGTGACATTTACATATTTTGGAAGTCAAGTTTTTAAAATCGCGAATATATTTAAGAAATTTCAACTAAAAACAGCTTTCCGAACCAGAAATAAAATATCAGAACATATATATAATGCACACAGTGTCAATAAAAAAGATATATATACTAATTCGGGAGTATACAGGCTCACTTGTAACGACTGTAAAAAGTTTTATATAGGTAGAACCGGGCGAACCTTAAATCAATGATATCAAGAACATTTTAAGGCAATAAAGTACAACAAGTATTCAGCTTTTGCGGAACACATTTATAACAATAACCATAGCTTTTTAGGGATCGAAAAGGACATGAAGTTAATTTTTAAAGGTAATTATGGATTTGAATTAAATACACGTGAAAACATTGAGATAATTTTAGCGCAGACTAGGGAACCAGATAAAATTTTAAATGAAACAGCCGCAAGCAACATCTTGTTTACAATCTTGAGTTGATGTAAACATCAGGTGCTCACTACGTAACCTTGAGGTGACGTAACATCATGTGCTTGCAGTGCGGTTCCGTAGTTAAAGCTGAACGCTCGTTAGTACTCGACCAACAGCCTGAGCACGAAGGAAAGCCAGCCTTAACATGGTATGTCCATAATTTTTACAACAACATTGTAAGTTTACATGTATTGATTTCATAATTTTAACACTTGGTTCCTTCTTTTTCTCATTTTACAGTTGATGTCAACAGGGCTACAAATTTAAACTCATTTTTAACTCATTTTGACGACACACTTATGTGAAATTAAATTTAAATATTAACACTGATGATGGACCTTAGTGTCCGAAAACCGGTTATGTTTTAAAAACGTGTGTGCTGATACGACTGTATATATCAATAATAATAATAAAATAATTATATCAGCACTGTCAAAATGGCTTTGATATTTTATAATGATTATAATTCGTGGTTCAAGGAAGCAACATATTCTTTATTTCACGTATTTCTATATTACAGCTATGAAATACATTACCGTCCACTGGAGTGGACTCAGTCCGACCATTTCACTACTTTGTGTGAAAATTAGCATAGCCGTCAGGACACAAAGGCTCGTTACACTTTACACAAAGGTACTTTGTTTTCCTCTTGAAAAGTGAATCATGGCATCTGTTTGCATTCTTCACATCTGCCAGCTTCTGCCAGTGGTTGCCTTCATGGTACCGAACTTCAGGTGTGGAACTGCTGACTGGACGTCTCTTCAGGTGAGGAGGCGTTAGGCTTGGCCGACCTCTCCTTCTTCCGTTCTGTTCATGGGAAGCGAGGCTAATTAGATCTCTAGCTACTGAAGCTTTGAAGTCGATGAGAGGTAATGTATATCCAGCCTCCCTGTACAAGAACCAACAATAATTCACAACAGTTACGTCGGCGAAGTGGATGAATACTTTTAAGTGTCATCGCTTACTGCGGCGGCGATGTGGATATAATGCTAAACATTGGTCCATCAAGTCTACACCACCTGTGTGAGTATTGTAATATCCAACACCAGAACGACGAACAATAGCGATGGTTATCTTTTCCTCCTTACTCCACCGTTTTGCCAGACGTGTTGACTCACTTCCTGCGCATGTTGATGCAATATGAACAATGGAATTGTCATTCCATTGGGTGATTTTATCATTATTTTAATTTGTTACTGAGGCAGACGAACCTCTATCATTTTTTCAGTTCGTTCAGAGGGGGCAACAACAGTTAAGCCCCTTGCAGAACTTCCAGTTCCATAAAACCCACGCTTCCTTATCTCTTCAAATAAAGAAACAGCTGTAAACAAGTTATCAAATAACACTTTGTGGTTTTTGTTCTGAATGTCATCACAAAGACGATGTACAATGTCAACGCTTGCCCCAAAATCACTAATAGGGTCCTTACCGCCACTTAAACCTTGATATATTTCGAATCTATACATATACCCTCCACCCCCTGGTCTAACCCATACTTTCACTCCCCATGGTTTATCTGTTAGGTATGCATTGATCCACGCTGATATTCCATTTTAGAGGAATAATCTGCTCATCAACAGCCTCATCCTCTTCCGGATCAGCTGCTTTCAAATAAGAACCTTCTAGGCTATCCAAAACCGGCCGGATCTTGTATAATCGATAACTATCATTGGGGTTGGAGCAGTATTATCCGTGAAATGCAAAAATCTCAATATCAGTTCGAATCTATCGACTGGCATTGCATTAGCTATCCAGTACGTACTCAGTCCACCCTCTGAAGACCAGTACGACCCCAATAAGAACTTCTTCAGTTCGGGATGGTAAGACACAGATTCGCCTTTCCGTTTTGTGTAGCATACAAATTTGTGTGGTATACGATGAGTTCTAGGAGTTCAGGTTAAACAGCGAGAGAAAGAAATCTATAGGAGTGTCTACTTGCACATTCACTTTGTGTTCACCCAAAAATGGTGGAACAACACCTCCGTAACTGTTGTCTGTCTTCGTCCATTTGTAGATAGACTTTATTGTTTTCCTTTGAGAAGAGGTTGATGGCTGAGGATCCAATGGAGAGGTCTCATCCTCTTCCTCGTCCACTTCTGAGCTTGAGCTGTTCTCCATGATAACCACATCGGGGGGTCTGTCAGGCTAAGGCTCCCACTCTTCATCGAAGTCACTGTCACCAGAATGCGAGACGCCCGAGTCAGATGTTATTTCCTTCATTACATCCTTAAATATTTTTAGACATGCAATATAGTGGCAATCCAGTAGCATACGAAACAGCACAGTGACACAAAATTGAAATTAGGTCTGCCGGTATAACAAAAATAAACACACATGTGGAATATTTGCCATGGCTCCAATTCGAACCTAGGCCCTCTAGCACATCATGCCAATGTGCGACAACCCCATATTTTGAGTACTAGTGGAGGCAATGATGTTACTTATACGGTATGTAATGTTTGGAATTTCGGGATAATACGTAATATATTTCAAACTTGGAATTCCAGTAAGTTGTAGGCCGAATAATAACCATTGTGTAATCCATAGAATGTTCTATTGTTTGTTCCAGATGTATCATAGAATAAAGGATACTAAATGATTGCTTGTTAAATCGGAATATGCATTAGTTAGAGCTTTTGAAATGAAGTGAAAAACATGCACACTTGCCTACGGTCCACTTAGGTGGACAGATACATATTATGCATTACACACATAATTAACAAGTTTTATGGGCCACACTATGATTTGGAACAAAGCAGTATATACAATAAATATGAATATAAATTTTACTTAGTCCTTCATGGACGCCATTTTGGGCACACGCCCCTACTTGATTTACCTAAGTTCCAACCATAGCAGCTTCCTTCTACAGCAGATGGCATCACAATACAGCCAAAGTCCACTCAAATGGACAGTATGCATTAAGGGACTTCCTTTACGTGTGGAGGGGGTTTAATATCAACAAATAATAGCCGTCTACTACAGTGGATGTAATGCATGAAAGGGTAAGCCGGACAGGGATCTAAATACATAAATGTGAATGAGAATAAAAGGATAAGGGACAGAATAGGTTTAGTAGACTTTAAAACATAAAAAATAGGATAAAAATCCCAATGAAAGAGACACAGATATGAAATACAGACATTTACAAGAAAATCACATTGTGAAGACGGGTCTCATGTCCGTTTCGTAAGAATGGAATTTATCATCTTGGAACGAGCACTAGTTACTCGAAAGCGACAACGGAAACAAGATAAACTTGAGCAGAATCGACTGTTGGTGTCGTAATTGAACGCTCTGGTACACGAAATTAAGAATAGAAAGATTCGCATTTAAAAACATTATAATTGTTCCCAAACAATTAGGGACACGTGAATACAAAATAAGTTAATACATGGTTTAGGACCGTCATAATTCCCCTAAAATAACACAGCTTTTAGCATGGATATAATCCCATGACCAAAGATTGAGGACGGAGCCTCTCATCCCTTTAAAAGCACACAAACTCATCCCCTTAACCGTTTGACAACACAGTGACAAACAAATCTATGACACATAAACTACAACAATAAAGTAATCACAAAAATATTCCATTGGATCTGAAAGTAAATATATAAACAAAACACCAGTCTTGACAGAGTGGTGACAGGTCGATCATACGACCCGTCCACTGTATATGCCGTCATTAGCCACCATTGGTGCCAACAGGTAGGCAACGTCGCCGGCTGTCGGCCGCTGTTGCCAATCATAACATTCATCTGGCTGAAAATACAAACATTCTAGACTCATTTACGCGGCAGTGCTTTCACATGTCTGCATTTCGTATTTCCTTGTGGCCACGGGACCGCTGTTAGCCTGTGGGCCAAGGACAAAGCTCTCAGCTGAGCGAACACTTCCATCACTCTCGCCTGGTGGAAACATCGCCTTCCCAGCGGGACACGTCTCTACAATACGGGCGCTATGGGGTACTCAAATAACTCATAAATATTTCAGTGGTCTGGGACACATTCCCTCAGACTCATAAACCACATCGGATATGCTTCCATGCATCATCCCACATAAGGCTGTCCGAAATATATTCTGCATATCTAATTTCCTCATTCGACAGGCTCCGGTTCGAGCCACGTGCGTAGTCATGGGTTCGCCTGCCGGAATTTCCTCGAAAACCCTTCTAATTCAACGATGGGGACTCAATGCCCACTGCTATCACTGCACAGCTGAAATCTTATGCCTTAGCTCTAACATAGCATGCAATTCCTATCCTTAGGTTGCCTCACACTCCCAGGACTAAGCCTACATAACATGATCGTGGAACAATCCTAACTATCTGTTACCCCCATAACGAAATATAACTCATGCAAGGCTATAAACATAGAATAACGAATGCATCGGTCCTGAACCTATTTATATGGACATAAAAACTCGCCCTTAAGCTATGATTAAATAATTATTTACCGATAATGCGAATTGAATCTATCCCTATCTGATGCTGAAAATCAGTTTTAACTTATCTATCTCATTTGTAACCTTGGCTTCTACATTTGGGCCGGCTGCATAATTGACTTCCATGTTGCAGACCCTCCGTTCGACTCCGTGCTGTAGTTTATGGTTGGTATCATCTGCCTGTATGGCTCGTTCCGTTTAAAGGTCACGTTCTGTGGGAAGGTATCGTTCCCTTTGAAGATCACGTTCTGTGGGAAGGTATCGTTCCGTGTGAAGATCACGTTATGTGGGAAGGTATCGTTCTGTATGAAGATCATATTATGTGGGAAGGTATCGTTCCCTTTGAAGATCACGTTCTGTGGGAAGGTATCGTTCCGTGTGAAGGTCAGGTTATGTGGGAAGGTGTTGTTCCCTTTGAGGATCACGTTCTGTTGACTACTGCACTTAGCGCGGAATATTGGTCTAATTGTTCCAGGTTACATTAACCGCACTTGCGATTATTATACCGTACTAAGGAACTGGAAAATTCTTAACTATTTCCGCTATCCGGGCATCAGTCCGTCCCTTCAAGCTCCTAATTAATGATAAGACACCCAATCACGAATAAGTCTGTACTGCGGTTCCCTGATCAATTCCGCGCACTCACGCCTAGCTTACTGTTCGATTAAAATAACCTTACTAACTTTGAGGAACTAATTACCCTCACAACTTTCTCAAGGTGAGCCTGGTAAAGACTTTATATTGTGTATGAGGTCATTTGCCCTGTATTGCCTTTGTCCTGATGCTAGGGCTTAACAATACGCAGCGTGACTCATTCAGTCTTCCACAGTGAGAGCGTCTCTGGTAGCTACTCTCTTTAATAAGATATTATAACTCACGCCAAGCTAGAGGAAATACCGTCAAACAAACTCACCTGCTTTCCCACGGTCGTTCAGAACATGAATAATAATGAGATAGAATACGGTTGTAAGATCTTATCAAGCAGAGGCACTCAATAAATTGGATAAACACTTCTCTTCGTTTTACGTTTGCGGATTTCCGCTCTCTGGCGCAATTGGCTGCTTATTTTCAGGTCGTACCAGGCCTGTCTTCTCCCGCGTTTCGTCGCATTGGGGTGGCAATAGGTAAATCCCCTAACAAATTTCGAGCACTCTGTCCTGATTTTTCTGATCTGCACTCTTGCTTGTGAAGCGAAAGCACCCAGGCTTCCTTTGTGTGGCCTAGCTGGCAACTCCAAACTGGGCTCTGCGTCATTCCTTTGTTCGTGCCCCGGCGCTAGCTTACAATGTTCATCAGGCGTTAAGTAATGGCCCTATGGCCATTATACGGTACGGTTCATCACATAGTGTGGGCTGTCACACTGGCGAGTATAGTGATTGTGGCGAGTATGCTACTTTACTAGCCGCCAGTAAAACATTCGCCAGCGAACATTAGTGCCAGATATTTTAGGTGTCACACTAGGCTAATAACCAGCGAGTGCTCTCTGCTAAACCATAGACTAGTGTGACACAGACTGTACGGTTTCACCTACGGCTCGGCTAACTGCTTCATTGAGACGCGCAAGCCTCCCCACCACGATAACAACATGAATCACAAGGAACATAATCCATGTATCACCATACAATTTATTGTTCCACCGAGAAAGTGGCAGTGTGGTTTGGATCACGTAGCCATCAGCCTGCATTCTAGAGATAATAGGTTGGAACCTGAATATGGTTCTCAGTGGTTTCTTATTTTCATTGTCACGTACGGCGGTTCACGGCGCGCCTTCTACGTATCAATGAGTGAGCAAACGGACTCGAACGGGATTCGAATCCGCGACCTCCAGGGTATAAAGCCTGTGATATGAAAAGTAACAGGCATATAAACACATGTATATATGAAAGGAAACTGCAAGAGAGTCTGTATATGCCTATAATTCATAATTCATGAATGATAGTGATAATAATAATAATAATGGGAATGACAGAATATTTCAAAGAAAGAATTAGAACATTCTATGTGGCGTAAAAACTAGTAAGCCAAGAGTTTTGTGTCTTAATGTTGTGAAACATTGTGTAAGTTAGATACGCATTTCCTCTGGAAAGGTACGAAGTCACGTGTGAGGGACTTACGAACGGCTTCCAAATTATTCTCGAACATCACATGTAATCACAACGTGACTGGGAGGTTTCATACTAAAGAACCAATCAGAGAACAGTGACGCTGTGACGTGTACGAGTGGCCATTGGTGGTGGTGTATTATTCAGTGAATTATTCTGGAAATAATAAGAAAAAATATATAACCTCGTAACTCGTAAACAACAGGGCTTTTTGACTGTCAGCTCTTGGACTGTGGCTTTTGACGTTCAGCTCTCGAAAGGGCTTTTTGACTCATAGCTTTTGACGGGAGACTTTTGACTGTCGGTGTTAGTATCCCGCAGTGAACATATAGTAGTCGGCCAGGAAGAACTGTTAATGTTCTGGTATAATTTGAGTAGAGCTGCAAGTGCACAGCTATGCATCAGCAAGTCAAAGGGACTTTAGGCTCTTGAAGTAAATGTGATTCGACAGTGAACGATCACAGGGTTTTCCACACCAGCAGTTAAATTAGGTGTTGGAATATAAACATCACAAATCAGCGAACATTCTTATTTGGGAGAGTATCACCTCGCCGCGAAAGCAACAGGTTCCAGGGATATCTACGCAGAAGAAATAAGAGACGAAGAGAGAAGACCTCGATTGGACGGACTTCGATTCCATTCCGTAGTTAAGTATTCAACCAGTGAATATATAATCTTGTGTGTAATATAAGAACTCAAAGACTTACTGCAAGATCTGAAAGGGATTTGAAAGTTGAATGGTGTCAGAAATTTGCATGTGCTTGTATATATGTATATTATTTCCAGGGTTTTAGAATATAAGTGATATCCAAACTTATTTTGCCAATCTGAATATACGCTCTCATAAATCCGAACCCAAGTCCTCAGCCTTCCGCAATCCTTAGGGTCCAGACAAGTGGACTAAAAAAATTGGTGTGTAGATATGGCTTAACAATTAATTGCGACAAATTAATAGAAAATTCTGGTGTTCATTTGTTGTGAATATATACGAGTATAATTACGATCATTTTAAGCGTTGCTTAGTGATCGGAGATATAAGTGAATTAAATTTTAATTGTATTTGCTCACTGTTTCATGTTCATTGTGAGGAAACCAACGAGAAAGGAAGGACATCGAGTCGCTTGAAGGCAGTACCAGGAGAGAAAGCAGAAAGCAGATAGTAGCAGCTATCAGACGTAGTCAGTCCAGCTCGAAGTCCAGTGGTTACTCCGAGAGGGTGAGTCAAATGCCAACTTACAATGGAGGGGTCAAGTAGGAGTGCTAGTCCAACCCCCAAGTAACGCAGATGTACTGCATGAAGCAAGCTGAGTTTTGCATGCCCGCTTTTCATCAGTAACAGAAGCTTTAAAACTATAGGTGCTGAGTTCGACGGGTTAAACCCAGAAATACTACCAGAGTTTTGTGAAAATCTTGAAATGGCGATAGGGTTAGTTAAGCCGGAAGAGCGTGAACTATTTGATAAATTAATACTCACAAAAATTACGAGGGATACGCGTAGTAAACTATTGGTAAGGGCAGACATAAAAACATGGGACGATATAAAAGGAGCCTTAGCGGAATATTATTCCGAGAGACGAACCGTAGACATTTATGTATGTCAATTGTTTGCCGCAAGACAAGGAAAACTTAGATTAAGGCACAATGGGCACACAGAATAGATCGTTTGGGAACCGAACTGCGGAACGCGATGGTCCAAGGAGAACCATTGTTCGCCAGAGAACACCAAGCACGGGCGGTACGTAAGCTAGTAAAGGGCAGCTTTGTACAGGGTATCAGAGACGAAAGAATTCATTCTCTTATTAAGAACCGGGACGCACTAACATTAGAACAAGCCGTCAATATCGCCAAAGAGGAAGAAACAGCAATAGTTTTGCTAAACAGCAACTTATGAGTCAAGGTAGAAAGCCCACGGAAAATAGAAAGAAGACATACACATACCCAAACAGACAGTTACCGCGAACGATCGGGCAAGCATCCGGTAAAGCAACAGGCAAAAGTGCAAATATTCGAGTGATCTGCTATAACTGCAATCGCGAGGGGCACATAGCCAGGGATTGTAGAAAACGGAAGGCCACCAAGATAGTTCAACCTACCTGCCAGTATTGTCAGAAGGTAGGACACACTGAAAAAGATTGCAGAAAGAAATCTAGTGAAAAAGAAGAGAATAGGTCTCGAGAAATTCATATTTGTGCAATAATTCGGTGTTATAATTGTGGCAGGACGGGGCACAAGCAATCCCATGGCCGCGAAAAACCGAAGCAACTCAGGGAAAGAAAATGCTTCATTCGCAGACGAAAGGGTCACTTGCAGAGAGCCTGTTGGTTTAAAGAGAAAAAAGAAAATAGCGTAAAGAAAACGGAAAATCCAAACCACGCGAGTGCGCGAGAAAAGAACATGAAAGGTATAAACAATACGTAGACGGGCCGAAACAATATACGAAGGGAAAAGGATCTCATAGTAGAGATTTAAACTAAACAGGGACAGCCATAACGGGCCTAAGGATGAGTCCCAGCGTAGTAAAGGCCCTTGGAGGAGCGCAACTCAGATATGCGCAGAAAAGTCGCGTAGTCTTCCGCGACAGATTAATAAAGACCAGTTCATCAGAGAAAGGGATCAATGACGAAGAGAACACGATCGAACAGGTTCGATACTCGTCCATGCTAAAGAACGGAATAAGCCTTTCAAGTTTTTAGTAGATACAGGGGCTGGCATTAGCCTAATTCGGGAGAGAAATGTACCGAAGAAAGAGATTCACTATCGTAAACCGGTAATAGAGCTCTCAGGTGTTACAGAGAAAGCGTCACACACTCGGGGTGCATTGTATTGCACATAGGGGATTCTTTCCCTGAATTTCATTTTGTCAGAGACGATTGTTGAGGTGGGAACGGACAAAAGAGTGGCTGAAGGTGTGATCGAAAAGAAATAAATCCTGCCAGGGGTATATATAGCGAGTTGTTTGACGAAGGCACGTAATCACAAGGCAGTTGTGAGTATACTTAACAGAAGAGATACCGAAGTTAATTTTGAAAGCCCCGTACTCCCTATACAAGAGATAGAGCCCGTGACAATCCCAGAATCAACCAAACGAAAGAGAGTGAATCAAATTACCCAAGTAGAACACGAGAACCCGAAATCTCGAGAGCAAAGGGTAATAGACCAGTTAAGGTTTGACCATTTAGCACCCAAAGACCGAGAAGAGTTGTATGCTACTTGTGCAGCATATAATGATATTTTTCACTTAGAAGGGGACAAGCTAACCCATACAGATTTGCTACAAGACGAAATCAGAGTCAAGGAAAATCAACCTCCAATTAATGTGAGACCTTACAGAGTACCTGAGGCTCAAAAAGGGGAGGTTCAAAAGCAATTTAACAAGATGCTAGAGGACGAAATAATTGCACCTAGTACGAGTGCGTGGCCCGCGCCATTGCCCCTAGTCCCAATGAAGATGGACGCTTCAGGGAAGCAAAAATATAGAATTTGTAATAATTTTCAAAAATTGAATGACGCGACGATAGGGACAGTGTTCCCAATGCCTCTCATATCAGAGCTCTTAGAAGTTTAGGGAAAGCACGGTATTTTTCTACGGTGGACCTAGCATCAGGGTACCATCAGGTGCTAATAAGGCCAGAGGATCGGGAGAAGACGGCGTTCTAAACCTTAGGGCGGCATTACCAGTATCTGCGCATGCCGATGGGCTTGAAGGACTCACCGAGTACTTTTATGAGACTCATGACGACAGCCATGTCGGGCCTAAATGGTGTAAAATGACAGATTTACATGAACGACATATTGACGTATACTAGCTCAATTGAAGAACATAATCAGAAATTACGGGACGTATTTCAAAGGCTCAGGGAACATCGACTAAAATTACAGCCAAGTAAGTGTGAATTTCTGTGAACAGAAGTAGCATTCCTAGGTCATGTCATCGTCGAACATGGAGCGCAACCAGATGAGCGAAAGGTTAAGGCAGTGAAGACTTTTCCTAGGCCTACAACTACAAAAGAATTGAAAGGATTCTTCGGCTTAAGTTAATATTATCGGAGATTTATTCCTGAGTATAGTGAAATTGCGAAGCCTCTGTACGAACTACTGAAGAACTATATCCCCTATCTATGGACAGACAAGCAGGAGACAGCTTTCAACATATTGAAGCAGAAGTTGAGTGAGAAACCCATATTACAATATCTAGATTTTGAAAAGCTATTCATCCCCACTACGTATGCAAGTGGCGAAGCTTTGGGCGCTATTCTATTATAGGGAGAATTAGGGAAAGATTTACCAGTGGCATACGCAAGTAGAACTCTGAATACACCAGAGAGAAATTACTGTCACAGAGAAAGAAATACTTGCAATTGTATGGGGTATAAATTATTTTAGGCCATACTTATTTGGGCGGCATTTTACAGTAGTGACAGATCACAAGCCACTGAAGTGGGTATTTAATGTCAAGTACCCATCATCCAGGTTAATGAAGTTCAGATTACAGTTAGAAGAATTAGATTTCACGATAGAGTATAAAACGGGCAAAACGAACAAGAATGTGGATGCATTAAGTAGGATTCTCACTGTACCCGAGAGAGCAGTGAAAGTGGTGAGTTCAGAGGGAACTATTCCACAAAGGACAAGTAAAACAGGTGAAATCGAAAGAGTAAACAACGAGCGGAATGATCTCGTGGACGCCAAAGCAGAGAGGTCAGGAGAAGAGGTACGAAACAAAGACTCTATCTCCGAGGACGCAATAGCAGAGGTGAATGAGTCCGAAGAAGAAAGTGAATCACCTGTTAAAGAGCGAAAAAACTTAACCGAGGAAGAAAAGTTGGCAATATAGCGTGATGCCCATACGTCCCTCGTAGGTGTACACCAAGGGATCACAAGGACGTTAGCACGTATTAAAGATGTTATACAGTGGCCAAATATGAAGAAGGATGTAGAGGCTTTTCCGGTCTAGAAAGCCAAGAATAACGGCCGAGAGGATTCGTCGTGCTGACCACACGACACCTCGTAATCTGCAGGCCTTCGGGCTGAGCAGCAGAATTGAAAAAGTCCATACAACGGCATTCAGGCTGCAATCGAACGGGAGCATTGAGCGATCACACCGCGTGATCATAGAATACTTACGCCATTACTTGTGTAAGGAACAGAACGACTGGGATGAATACTTTCCAACAGCTACCTTTGTGTACAACACTTCAAAACATAATAACACAGGGTTTACGCCATATGAATCAATATTTGGGCGAAAGGCTAACATACCGGGAAGTTTGCAGAGGAAACCAGAGCCCACTTATAATGAGTACCAGAATGAAATCGAAGGCCTAACCCGTAGATTACAAGAAAACCAGGAGATCGCACAAAAGACTCTGATTCAGAGCAAAGAGCGTCAGAAACAGATATACGATAGAACACAGAATGAGGTAGATTTTCAGGTTGGAGACAAGGTATTATTAAGGGATGAAACCTTGAGGCGAAGGTCATCGAAGCTTGAGAAACCATATTGAGGACTTTATGAGATAGAAAGGATTGATGGTGTGAACCGTTTGTTAAAAATTAACAAGAAAGGGAAAGTAATCAAAGTCCACAAAAACCGATTAAAACGTTATGTGTAGAAGGTTGAAGTACGAACGAAAGGGTTGAAAACTGGCTCCAATTTTGGCTGCGGTAAGTTATACTTCTCCTTACCCCAACAGCGCTTCGGAGTATCGCTGATTGTTGATGAGGTTAGTATGAAATTCCTCGTCAAATCACGCCTTAAATTTCATGAGAAGGTTTTAGAGATTCAAACTTGGGTAACCAAGGGGCCAAGAAATAATTGGTGGAACGGAGCACAATGCGTGTTATCGCGAAACATTTCAAAAAGTTTGTGGTTAATGACAGCCCAACCTAAATCTCATCTCACACACAGGGAAACGAACCGAGGGTCCGATCCCATAGAGTAACAATAGAAGTAAACAGGGAGATAAAATGATGTAACGTGTGCATACAAGAAGGCGAATAGAAAAACTCCAGCTTAATTAGAAGGAAAAATTATACTAATAATAATAACAGAAAGTAGGTTTAATGAATAAGGAAAAAATATTGGGAAAAACGAACGAATGACCGACTTGACCAGTCGAGCTAACATAACTACACTTAGTAGATAATGGGAAGCACTCAGCATTGGGTCGCTGTTAGTAAACACAGCAAGCCATGCCGCTACCGCTGATAAGAGTGTGAGTCAATGAGCCTGACCGCTGTAATCGCGTAAACAGAAGTAAAATAACGTAACCATTCAACAGGGGTACACAAACTAAGACAGCTATATGAAATATGATGGTGCCTACATTCAGCAAAACAACGTACGGGATGTGAACCCCGACATGTGAATCATTTATTAGGCTGATACCATTTGTATGACGCATAACATGGTGAACATAGCTCGCATTAGAAGTGAGTTACTATGAGTTGATAGGATAGTGCTTAAAACAATTATAATTGCAAATTTTGCATAAATGTAGTACTCCTACAGTACGGTACAAGAGAAACTTTTATTTACAGGTCATCCGTAAGGAAACAAAGAAGACATGACATACACTACATTTAGGATGTATTGGATAATTTATGTAGTGTTTATAGTATATATTCCGGGAAAAGTAGTTGGAGATGGAATAGATTTTCAGGTAACTCCGTATGAGAAAACCTCAGAGATATATTTCAAAGATGGGGGAAATGTACAGTTGTCTACTACAAAGTGGAGATTGGTCATTTATGCCAATTTAAGTAAATTAGCTGAGGCATACAGAGTAATTAGAAAGAACATACAAAACACACAGGTGTTATGTTATCAATTACAAAGTGAATTAAATTTTACATGCCAACACGAAGTGCAGATGGAAGCTAATCGTTTACAAAATGTACAGGAATTACTTGACACTTTAGAACAGTTTACTAAAAATACTGTGAAACGCGAAAAGAGAGGTCTATTTAACTTTATAAGCGTTGTTCGGAAAGATGGATAGTGACGATACCGAGATGTATCAAAGTAAAATTTCAGAATTAGAGAAAGAACAGCTTTCAACATTTAAACTTGCGAAGGAACAACTTACTGTCACACGATCTACATTACAGTCATTGAATGATACCTTCTATGATGTAACGGCTAAGGAGTTAAAATTAAAAAAGAATTTAGAACAGATAAAAGGGTTTTTGGGAAACGAAACAAGTCAATTAAAACGTGAGTTCACTCAATTAGATATTGAGATTGCTATTAACCGACATTTAATAGAGAAAGAGGATCTCATTTCGCAAGTATATGATCAATATAAGGTGATATCATCCGGGATAATGTATGCACAATTAGGAATAATTAAAATGCAAGTATTACGCCCTTCTGAGATTTAAAAAGCTTATAGGAAATCCCAAGATCAGTTTCCACAAGGGATGACCCTCCAATCAGAGTTGGATATGGCTCGAGAATATTTGATTTACAAGATTACAAGAGTAAATACATTAATAAATCAGAACATGATAGCGTACGTAATTAATATGCCTCTGAGTGACAAGAACAACTTTCAGTTATATGAAATACTTCCTTTCCCAACGTTAATTAAAGACAGTGATAATAATTAAATATTGTGAAGGAATATGTTCATATCAGGGTAGAAAAAGACTTTATCATTATTGATTCAGAACAGCAGTTATATGCATACTTAACAAAATAATAAGTGAGAGACTGCAAACAAGTAGACGAAAGTCACAGAGCGTGTCAACCTAGCGTTGTGTAAAAATTGGTGCATGTACAACAGGATTGTGTGTTAACTTTGTTGAAATGGACAACATCAATACCAAGGGAATGTAATAAAATATAATTAAAGTCAATCAGCTTGTATGGTTACCAGTGAGTGACAATAAATATTTAAATTTGGCTCAATCACTTACAAGGATAACCGTAGTTTGTGATGAAACACATAATGTTAATTTGGTAAATGTAGGTATAATTACAATGTATCAACCTTGCACCATTTACGGAACAGATAGTAAGATACGGTCCACAGGTAGTGTTAACACTACTTACAAAAAAGCTGTGAAACCAGATGTTTTTCTACAATATGAATACTGTGAATATCTTAATAGTGATATCAAATTGCAAAACTTACCTGAATTAAAAGAGGTGCCATTGCACAGTCTGCTCACACATATTGATGATATTAAACACGCAGGTGTAAAAATAGAGGATGTGGAAAATTTAGTATTGGAAAAGGAATTGTATTCAAAACAATTACATGCTGATGTAAATGCGTACAAAGTCATAGTGTGGATGATAGTGGCTATAGTTTCTCTAGTAATTTTTTTGACATGTTGTAAATGCAGTCCTTGTTTTTCGGGAGATTTTTAAAAAAAGCAGTGGGATCATGCTACTGGTAGTTGCACGAGAATATGCTTTAAGCAGAAAATAATCAATGAGAATAGGGTTGAAGAAGGGTCATCAGATGATGACTTAGTTGTCCATTTTGAGATACCAAGGTTATCGGGTAGTTGTCTCAGTATACACGATTCAGAAGTCAATGTAGTTTAAAAAGAAGGTACAGCAACAGTGCAAACACCCAGCAGCTTAAAGTATAAAGAGAAAGGTAGAGTTTAAAGTAATAATGCCACACAAGGGAGAAAATACCACATCCAGGGAAGTATAGGCAATCACAAGTGTCTGACAGGAGTGTTTGCGTCAAGAGGACGCAAAGCTCTTCTTCCCCGGCGGGGGAGGTGTCGTGTACGGCGGTTCACGAAGCGCCTTCCGCGTATCAATGAGTGAGCAAACGGACTCGAACGGGATTCGAATCCGCGACCTCCAGGGTATAAAGCCTGTGATATGAAAATTAGCAGGCATGTAAACACATGTATATATGAAAGGAAATTGCACGAGAGTCTATATATGGCTATAATGCATAATCCATTAATGATAGTGATGATAATAATAATAATAATAATAATAATAATAATAATAATAATAATGAGAATGACAGAATATTTCAAAGAAAGAATTAGAACATTCTATGTGGCGTAGAAACTCGTAAGCCAAGATCTTTGTGTCTTAATGTTGTGAAACGTTGTGTAAGTTAGATACGCATTTCCTCTGTAAAGGTGCCAAGTCACGTGTGAGGGACTTACAAACAGCTTCCAAATTATTCTGGAACATCACATGTAATTGCAACGTGACTGGGAGGTGTCATACTAAGGAACCAATCAGAGAACAGTGACGCTGTGACGTGTACGAGTGGCCAGTGGTGGTGGTGTATTGCTCAGTGAATTATTCTGGAAAGAATAAGAAAAACTATATAACCTCGTAACTCGTAAACAACAGGGCTTTTTGACTGTCAGCTCTTGGACTGTGGCTTTTGACGTTCAGCTTTCGAAAGGGCTTTTTGACCAAAACTTTTGATGGGAGACTTTTGACTGTCGGTGTTAGTATCGCGTAGTGAACAGATAGTAGTCGGCCAGGGAGAACTGTTATTGTGCTGGTATAATTTGAGTAGAGCTGCAAGTGTGTAGCTGAGCATTAGCAAGTTAAAGGGACATTAGGCTCTTGAAGTAAGTGTGATTGGTCAGTGAACGTTCACAGGGTTTTCCACACCAGCAGTTAAATTAGGTGTTGGAATATAAGCATCATAAACCAGCGAACAGTCGTATTTGGGAGAGTATCATCTCGCCGCGAAAGCAACGGTTTCCAGGGATATCGACGCAGAAGAAAGAAGATGCGAAGAGAGAAGACCTCGGTTGGACGGACTTCGATTCAATGCCGTAGTTAAGTATTCAACCAGTGAATATAGAATCTTCTGTGTAATGTAAGAACTCAAAGACTTACTGCAAGATCTGAAAGGGATTTGAAGGTTGAATGGTGTCAGGTATTTGTATGTGCTTGTGTATATTTTACCCGTCCAAATTGTGCTTTATTAAATTTTGGGAAGTTGGCAAAATTTTGTAATGAAATATTGGTTTACGAGTGAGCGAGCATCAGCTGATTACCGTGCCGTTCCGCTGCGGACGAGTGAGAACTGGGTCAACAGGCCGGTGAAGGTCGCCACGTCACGAGCTTACGTCACCTGGCGCGCTGATAGCCAAGAGGGGAGCGACAAACCAGAGAAATCCACTTGCAAGTTTGAAGGGCGAATCACGTCGCAAGATAGTCGACAGCTAATGAAAATTAATGAAGGTGTTGGATGGTCGGAGGATCTTTCTAGAAAGAAGTCGAAGCCAAGTCTCTAGAAAAAAAGTCGAACAGTACAGTACAGTCTTCAGAAGAACGAGGATGAAATTAAATATATAAGATTAAAATTACAATTAAATCGAAGTTTTAAATGAACAACTGGTTTGTGAAAAAGGATTGATCTTATAAGGGATGGTGATTGCTGTGAACAGTAGGCAACTCATCGAGAAGACGCTTCTAGGAGCAATGATCGGGGAAATAATAATTATTATTGTAATGATAATGAAGAGTAGGAAATTTTGAGTGGTTGCTGAGGATTAAAAAATGAGCGATTATTGTGATGATGGATTTTTATGATGATAATTGACGATATGGGACCACTAGGGTGCATGTCAGTCGTGATGATTATAGTGATGTATGGTGATAAAATAGTGTTTAGGGAATAATAATAGTTTTTTCCTTCGCTCAACAACTGGTATTGTGTGATGTAAGACTCGATTATCATTTTCTTTTCCCTGAGGGTTATGAGTGCGTTCTTCGAAGTTCTTTAACCGATGGTGATGATGATTATTTCTTCGAGATTATTCTTTTATTCATCCTATTTTGCCGTCTAACACTAGTCATGGTGAATCCTTACAATGATCGGGTAATACTGTGAGGGTCTTCAAGCAAATTCTAAAGGGTGATATGATAATAATAAATAAATAAATAAATAATAATAAAATATAATATTTCCGACAGTGTGATACAATCTGCTGATAGACAGTTGGGGAGACTATGTTACTGCGCGACAGTTTATCCCTGTATTTCCATGAATGTTTATTCTTTTAGTGATTTTGTGTGATTTATTATCCAATGATGTTATTGTTGATTACGCGTGGTGCTACGTGATGCTCTATCTATCTACCGTGGATTAGTAAGTGAGAAATCGTTTCATGTGATGTATAAAAGAATACAGTCGAGCGAAATCTGCGAGAGAGGGGAAATGTGCCAAAGAATTTCCAAAAATGTCTCAATGTAATTTATAAAAGAATTTCAAAAAATGTGCCAAAAATAATTTATAAAGGAATTTCAAAATGTGTTACAGTATTTTGTAATAAAATTCCAAAAGGTGCCAAAAATGAAATTTGTAAAGATAATTTTCAAGTGAATTTGTAAAAACATTTGCCGAAGTACTTTCTTTGACGATAATGTTTTGAGATTTCCAAATATTTCGCAAGTAGATTTTCAGAGTATGAGAAGAATTGTTCTATTATAAAATGGTACGAAAACTTTTAAAGCATGATAGAGGAAACTTCTAGAAAGAAAATAATAACTAATATTTTCTGATGAAAGACGTTATAATTTGGAAATAATTAATTAATGAGAAGCTATCCAAGCTCTTACGATGAGGAATAATAATTTATAAAGATAAATGAAATAAGGGAATACGGTAATTTCATATTTAATGTAGCAATTTGTTTTTGTTCATAACGACATCATCACTAATTTTGTGATTGGTCAAATGTTGCAGAGTATGACTTCGGGTGGAGTTTCATTGAAGATGTAACTGAATCAAATGGAACCTCTAAGCATGCCAAGGACTTACATTCATTTTTGTTAACGAGAAACAATTGATTTGAATTATGTTTAAGAAAATATATTATATATATTTTTCTGCATTGTCCAGACTGGGTTCTTTTCTTATATTTTATTAAATAGTGTTGTTATTTGTTCTGATTTTTATTCCACGTTATGTCTCCTATCCAGTCAGTTATGGCCCTGAAAAAATAAATTTTCTTAAGGTCGGTCCCGGAATAGTAAAGTTGATCCTGCGAACGGTCCACCCTTTTGGGACTCTCGCTCCGCCGACTGAGCGACCTAGGAAAAGGGGACAATATGTACATTATTTCCAGGGTTTTAGAATATAAGTGATATCCAACCTTATTTTGCCAATCTGACTATACGCTCTCATTAATCCGAACCCAAGTCCTCAACCTGCCGCAATCCTTAGGGTCACGACATCACACCAGACAAATGTTGGGACTGTACTTTAACTAAATCCAAGGTCACTTCCTTCCCGTTTCCTACCCCATCGTCGCCATGTCGGTGCCACATAAAAAAAGCAGTAAAAACAAGAAAAGCAATGATACGAGTCGCTTCTTCTTTGTCAGTAACCATTCTCACTACTTCAGAATCAGTATCTATTGCTCCCACCTTGTGAATAAAATATCTGGAGACCATCCAACTATCTCTCGCGTACAGCAGAGCTAGTCTGAAAACAGGTATATGTAAAGAGTAATTTATTTCGAAAACTTGCTTCTTTCTTGCGGTTTACCGTTGATCACCACTGCCAGGTCACTACATTGATTACATTTCATCCACTCCTCTACCATCCTGCAAGAACACACATCCTCCTCGAAAAATTCGCCTGTTCCAGTTCCGTGTTCCCCATCTGACATTTAGTCATCTAAGGTTTCTTACGCAGTGAAATCTCTTAAGTCATTGAAAGGGTAATGTTCACATCATACTCGATTGAAGCTAAAATGTATTACATTGCAGCCTTTCAACCAAGTCTGTCATTCAAACTAAATTGTCGGCGGATGCCAAACTGGTTACTAAATTTCCGTCCGACTGAATCCCTCCCCGTCATTTTGCACGTGCTAGTAAATGGCGCAAGTAGAATAACAAAAGTGTAACATTACGGCCTTGTCTAATGGCCCGTAAGTAGAACTCATTCTACCATAAATTCTCACTATGGTCATGGTGTCAAAATAAAAGCGTTTTACTGCGTTTAACAACCTACCTTTATCTCATAACCTCTCAGTATGTCCAACGTTTTTTCCTTGTTACTCTGTTATTTGCCTTCTCTAACTCTACGAAACTTAAGCGTAACTGCATATGGTATACACACTGTTTTGTATAAGTATGTTTTTTTTTGCTAGGGGCTTTACGTCGCACCGACACAGATAGGTCTTATGGCGACGATGGGATAGGAAAGGCCTAGGAGTTGGAAGGAAGCGGCCGTGGCCTTAATTAAGGTACAGCCCCAGCATTTGCCTGGTGTGAAAATGGGAAACCACGGAAAACCATTTTCAGGGCTGACGATAGTGGGATTCGAACCTACTATCTCCCGGATGCAAGCTCACAGCCGCGCGCCTCTACGCGCACGGCCAACTCGCCCTGTATAAGTATGGCACTGCCTGATACATCTATGCATTTTAAGATCCATTACGTAATACAAAGAATAAAATACAATAAAAAGAAATAAACCGAGCGACTTTGCACGCGGTTCGCGTTACGTAGCTCTGAGAAGGCGTTCGGGATTTGGTTGATTCGAATCCCACCGTGAGAATCCATGAAGGTCTTTTTCCATGGTTTCCTATTTTCACACCAGGCGAATGCCGGGACTGTACTTTAACTAAGGCCACGTCCATTACCTTCCCAGTCCTTCTGTGGCCGAAAATTAGGCGTGTGTTATTGCGGAGTTAAAACCACTAGCGAAAAAGCAGTTAAAACTGTCCCCGTATGTCTCAAATAAATTAACGCTCCGGACAGGACTAAGAACTCAGGCGTGTACATATCCTTCTAAACTAAAATGGTGGGCTAACATCTGGAAACGTATATTCGGATGAAAGGAATCCGTACGGCAACGTGAAATAATAGGTACAAGTAAACCCGGACAATCAAATTTCAAACGCAACATTTTATTATACCACGGAATTATACAGTAAGAAAAAGCTAATAATGCTCGTGTCTGTGAGACTTTACGATGGGCGGCCGCACGGTGATTATTTAAGCTTATTCGGATGAAAAAATTTGTATCCAATATCCGTGTCACATCACGGTGAGACATCTGGGTTCTAGGTCTATCTATTTCTAACATTTATCACTAAGTGAGTGGGTCAATATACTGTATTGTATTAATAGATGATAAATCACAAACTTTGACTTGCGGATTCGAGCCATTGACGTAACACTTAAATTCAAAACACACAAAAAAAAACACAAATTCATAAAATAAACAATAATAATATTATTAGATTTACGTTCCACTAACTACTTTTACGAAGTTGGGAGACGCAATGGTGCCGGAATTTAGTCCCACAGGAGCATTTCTACGTGCTAGGAAATCTACTGACACGAGGCTGACGTATTTGAGCACCTTCTAATACCTCCGGATTGAGCCAGGATCGAACCTGCCAAGTTCGGGTCAGAAGGCCAGCGCCCCAACCGTCTGAGCCACTCAGCCCAGCAAAAAATAAACAATTGGAGTGTCCCCTTTTATGTACCACATCGGCAATGCCCCAAGATACTTAGCGGATCTCAAGTCGTCCTCAGTCCGCTGCCAAAATCACTCCTAAATTAATTTACACCTTGGTCCTAAGTGATGGGAACATATTTTCTTAAATTAATGGACAAAACAAGGAGATAAACCTGTAAAAGATTATAAGCAAACCACGACGTAAGATTGATGAACATATTTATTAATCTAAGATATGAAGTAATAACTTATCAGATCAAAGAAATTAATATAATGAAAATTACATTGAAAACAATATCTCCTGATAGAGTTCATTTTTATGCTGGCTCTAAGACACGTAATTAATGATTAATTAATTGGGCTTCAATGTTTACACATCACGATTACTTTATTTAAGCCTTTTGAATGAATGCACGTGTTCCATGTCTGCCCATAACATCGCAGTGGAATGCTAGTTTTATACCTACGTAAACGCTTCGAGGAAAATCCTAACAATAACTATACCCAACGACCAAAGTGCGTTAGCGAGTATACTGATACACAACTCCCGTTGGAGTAAACAAGTTCGTGGATTAATACACATATACGAGGGCAGATCTGAAAATAAGTTGCACTTCCCAGTTATGGCCATTTATTACACCACCAATACAACAGCAACATGACTATAACGACATACACTGTAACGTCACTTTTCCACATAGTTTCCAAGAGACTCCAAACATTTCTTCGAACGCACAACCAACTTGTCCATGCCGGATGCATAGAAATTTCCTCCAGCGTTCTGCAACCACTCGGAGACAGCGGCCTTCACCTCGTCATCGGTCTGGAAACGTCGACCACCGAGCTCCGTTTTTAGCTTACCGAACAGATGAAAGTCACATGGCGCTAGGTCGGGACTGTAGGGTGGATGTTGCCACACCTCCCACTTGAAATGCTGCAGCAGTTCTCTCGTTTGGCGGGCCTTGTGAGGTGTTGCGTTATCATGCAACAAAATCACACCAGCGCTCAATTTCCCCCGGCGCTTCTCTTCAATCGCTTTACGCAACCGGTGCAACGTTTGACAATACGACGCCGCGTTGATCGTCGTTCCTTTCGGCATGAATTCCACGTGCAGCGAACTCTCCATGTCAAAGAACACTGTCGCCCTAACCTTACCGGCTGAAGGTTGAACCTTGGCCTTTCTTTCGTTGTGGTGATGAGGGGTGCACCCATTCCATTGATGTTCGCTTCGTTTCGGGGGTGAACTGGTGGACCCACTTTTCGTCGCCTGTAACGATTCGCCGCAGAAACCCGTTGCCGTCTGCGGCATAGCGTTGAAAAAATACTAGTGATGATTGGAAACTTTGTCCCATGTGCTCATCGGTGAGAAGACGTGGGACTCATCTTTGACACAGCTTACGATATCCAAGGTCCTCGTGAACAATAGCGAACACACTGCCATACGACATGTTCAGCTGCGTCGTGATTTCTCTCAGTTTAATGCGCTGGTTCTGTCTGATGCTCGCATTCAGACTGTTGACATTTGCACGGGTCCTGGACGTTGCGGGCCTGCCTTCGCGATGGTTGTCCGTGATATCCGTTTGTCCGGCTTCGAATTGCTGACACCACTTTACGATACCTTGCCGGGAAATGGCCCGCTCCCCATACATAGCACTAATTTCACGATGAATGTCCGTGCAATTCTTCCTTTTGGCCCATAGGAATCGGATTGTCGCACGCACCTAATATTTGGAGTGAACGTCCAGTTGACGCGCCATTGCATTTGGCCGCTATTCACACAATACTAGACGACACACCACAGCGACCTGCCTAACAGACGTGTGGGCAGTGTCTGTCAATTTCTCCGCTGTGCCCACGTTTGCGACACACAGCGCGCTGCTGCGGCGCGTTAGTGCAACTAACCTTTTGATCCACCTACGTAACAAATATAAATCAATGAGGCAGAACTAGAAATAACTGCATACATGTCAAATATTTCCAAACATATTAAACATCCAACTTTCACACCAAGAACGGTCGCAAATTTCCAAGAAAGGAAATAAAAGACCTGATACTCGATATAAGGCAAACGCGGTGTTGACTTAAATACATTCATAATTTCAACGTTGTGTCCTGAAATAAATGACTTGATACAAGAAATAAAATACGTACGCTGTTGACTCAAATTCAATCACAACTTTAAAGCTGTTTCCTGAAATAAATTACATGGTTCTCGGTAACTCAATCCTACAGTTGAATCCTAACTGAATTGGGGGGAGTGAGAACATAGAAACACACTAATGAATCATTAAATCTAACAACTCCTAAGAACATGGATGAAAATATAAATAATAGAAAGCACTAAAGCAAAAAATCTTCTTGGTAGTCAGTTATAATCCCGCCGGAATTTCCCTAGGCGGAATAAAGCATCACGGAGATCAACGCTCCTCACGCGGCTAAATACTTCTGGAATTCCGATTCCCAAATGAATAAATGGCACTTTGGCCTCTACGGGTCGAGGTTCAATCGACGATGCTCCAAATTAAAATACTATCCAAGGCAAGTCCATCAGAAAATACACAAGCACATTACGCTGACATTTAACTGAGGAACAAACCTCCTCTTAATCATTGAATCAAATAATCCACACGTCCTAAATTTCGTTTATATAATAATTGATGACAGCTCACAACGTCCGATTCTTCCAATAATATCTTTAAATGTCACGAACATCATACTTGCGTGTAAAAGAAATACATAATCAGGTCAATTAAATTTACTTTGATTTAATTAAATCTTGATTACTGAAACATAGCCGCTGTTAGATTAACCTGACGTAATAAATCAAGAATGTTACTGAACTTCATCTCTAACATTAATGAGCTTTTCCAAACAATAAACGTTCAAACGATGACTCGAAATCAGTTGAACACATTAATAGTCTGCGGCTTCAAAATAGAGATCCAGCTGGTTCCTGAAATAATCCTTCACTGACTACTGACTACTCAGCACTAAAAATACACACTTTGGAAATCGGACGAAGGCACTATCAGTCTGTGGATCTTCAATCTCCACGAAATGAATATAAACTATTTACATAAATCTAGATGACTGTGTTTTGCCGTACTAATCGGCATGAGCACTGAGTAAGTGCTCAGCTGAAACATTTCATCGATATTTACATTTCATAGGAATGTCGACTGACATCCAAACGAGCAGGATCTCGAGCATTAAAAGCAAGTATGCCCGTAGGTCAACGAGATTTTATCCAACACTGACAATGATATGCACACCAAGAAATCAATCATGGTTCCACCTACATTCTAAATTGCAAATTTCTAGGACCAAGGAAACTATCAAGGTTGTTATCATGCACACGGTAAACAAATCACAAAATATCGTCCCTGTTCCGCCAAAACGGCGAATGTTACAATGCTCTTCCTATCCATTATTTCCCTTATGACTGGTCACGCCAACCAGCCACATATTGATATTCGGTCCATCAGAACAGTTTCCGTTGAGTTCATTTTCCTATGTGCGTGTTGTTGTATGTCCGGCGCTCCCTTCTCGCTCCGCCAGCCAGCTACACGCGCGCCAAGTGTCATTCTTCTAGCCTCGACGCGCAGCCCTCAGTGCGCGTGCCTGAACCATCGTGTGTGTACTATAAAGAGGAACTCCCAGCCTGTCCTGATGCCCACTTGCCCCGGTGTCCAGCTCCTGAATACACCCTACGTCGAGCACGGAGGCTACTCCTCTTGAAAATGTGCTTCGGCCAGGTGGACTGAATTTCTGGCAGTACGAGGTCTCACCTCTGGTCACCGCTCCTCTTCCGCTGCCCATATCCAGTCATACTATTACATACCGTCATATTTCCATAATTAATGCAAGCTCCCTTAGTTTCGCCAAGTAAGAATTCTTCCTACATTGAACTTGCTTTTATGAACTCAGCAAGGAAGGACTTTCCAAAACATTTATGTCAGTACTTCTGATAGTTTTCGACTATCGACTTTTCATATATCAAGGACTATCTTTTCAAGATAGAAGTGGATGTAAATACTGCAAACTTGTATATAGTGTACAAAAGATAGACTCTTTCTCAAGATTCCTAATTCATTTTGCTTCAAGTTAAATTTCAATTTTATTTGTGTAAATAGTGTATTTTGCATTTGAAGCGAATAATAAAGTTGTGTTTTGTAAATCTCAACCTTGGTTACAACACAAGTCTATGGCGACGAGGTAAAAAAAAAGTACGCAACAAACACTCCACTTCATCGGCCCCAGTCAACCAACTCTGTGGCGACAGGATAATAACTTGCAATTCATCCACTCCTTCACAACGAGGTACAGCAAACTCAGTGCCCTCATACACTTAGACATTGGCGACGAAGTCAATCAGTGCTCAGTGTGTCGCCCACTCAACAGACATTCCACAGCTCTCTGTCGTGCGCTCCACCTGTGTGGCACGCTCCAGCGTGTTTTGCTTGCTCTCTCTCTCACTCCCAGCATATACCGGTCAAGGTCGCGCCTACAACCAGTTCTGACACACAGCTCTCCTTGCTCTTTATTGCTCGCATCTCGCAATGGCTACAGCTGAGCAACTCGCTACGGTATTCCAAGCCTTACAGCAGCAACAACAACAGTTTATGCAACAACAACAGGCAGCATTAATTCAGGCTATTCAAGCTATTTCTGTCTCTACACAGCCATCAGCTATTCCTCCGTTCTCTGCTTTTGATCCGGCTAAGGAAGAATGGTCAGTTTATTTAGCACGCTTACAACAGCATTTCATCTGCCATTCTGTCACAGATGATCAACGCCGCCGCGCACTATTTCTTAGTTCGGTTGGCAATGCTACGTGTGAATTACTACGTAAATTAGGTCCAGAAGAAAACCTTTCTGAGGTACCATTCGCACAGCTCCTGGCCCGTCTCACTGAACATTATGCCAAAGCTCCTCACATAGTGGCTGCTCGCTATAAATTTTTTCAGAGCAGAAAGCAACCCCATCAGACACATACTGAATGGATAACTGAATTGCGTGGTCTAGCTAAACCCTGCCAGTTCATATGCTCCAAGGACGGTTGTGGTTCACCCTACACTGATTCTCTCATTCGGGACATGGTAATTTTACATACTCCTGAGGACAAGATACGTTTTGACGCTGTCAAGCAAAGTAACCCTTCTTTAGAAGACGTCCAGCGTATTGCTACGGTTTATGAGCTTACTACCAAGACTGCCGCAGCCATAGCTTCTCCACACGAAGTTGCTCAAGTCTCGACTCAGGCCCGCAAGTCCTCTGCTACAGTGCACCGTCCAGATAAGGCGCTCTCTACCAAGCATTCTCGCCAGGTTCCCTCTCGTAATGCTACAAGGAAGCCCAATTCTAAAAGCACCTCGAAACTCCTGCCTTCCTGCCGAGGCTGTTTCAAGCATCATGAACGTCGTGACTGTCGTTTTTTCAAAGCCACTTGTGAACGATGTAATAAACTTGGACACATTAAGACTGTATGTCGGAGTTCGCTCCGCCCTGCTAAGACTCCTGCAGCACGCCCGAAGCATATACAGCCCCGCCAAGACATGGAAGTTGATCAGATCAATCTTATTCTTCCCACAAGGAATTCTCACAAGATCATCGTTCCTCTCTCATTCTCTACTCGATCTGTCGATTTTCAATTAGACACTGGATCACCTGTCTCTATTATTAACCTGGCTACCTACCGTAACTTAGGTTCCCCTTCATGCTCTCCAGCTGACATCCAGCTTGTGACGTTTAACAAAAAGAAAATTGACATTAAAGGTCAAATCCAGCTTCAGGCTAGTTATAAAGGAATTCAGAAGGCCATTCCTCTTCTCGTAGTTAACAACTACACTGCATCCAACATTATGGGCATGGATCTATTTAACTTATTTGGTTTCCAGATACATGACAACATTAACGTTGTATCTACATTGCATCCTACTTCTGACGTTACCGATCTCCTAAAGCAGTTTCCTGAAGTCTTCGACTCTCAGCTCGGAACAGCAAAAGACTATACAGCTCACATACAGCTGAAATCCGGAGCTAAGCCTCGCTTCCTCAAAGCACGTCCAGTACCCCTAGCACTTCAAGACCCGGTCACGAAAGAATTAGAAAGATGGATACAAACTGGAATTGTGGTACCAGTTACTTCTAGTCAATGGGCTACTCCACTAGTGGTAATCAAGAAACCTGATGGTAATGTTCGACTTTGTGGCGATTTTCGATCTACAGTCAACGCACAACTCGACACAGATATCTTTCCTATTCCACGTCCAGAAGACTTATTCCGTCGTCTCGCTGGTGGACAATTCTTCTCTCGAGTTGATCTTAAAGAAGCATATCTCCAGCTACTTTTAGACGAAGACTCTAAGAAATTTCTGACACTCAACACTCCTCTCGGACTGCTCCAGCTCCAGCGGCTCCCATTCGGTGTTTCATCCTCAGCGGCTATTTTTCAGCGCTATTTAGCTCAACTCACCGCCTCCATTCCCGGTTGTGCTAACTACCTGGATGATATTATTGTTACTGGAAAAGATCATCAGGAACATCTAAACAATCTACGCCTCCTTCTCCAGAAATTGAAAGACAATGGCTTACGAGCGAATCTCGCTAAATGTACATTCTTTCAGCCTCAAGTTCACTACCTAGGACATATACTTGATAAGACTGGAATTCGCCCTAGTGCACAGAATGTCTCAGCTATCGTCAACATGCCAGCACCTCAGAACCTCAAGCAGCTCCAGTCCTTCATAGGCAAAGCGAACTACTATAATAAGTTCATTCCCCGCTTCGCTACAGTGGCAGCTCCATTAAACGCTCTACGTAAAAAAGGTGTTAAATTTCAATGGACTCCGCACTGCCAACAGGCATGGAAAACCATCAACAACGCCTTAATTCAAGCTATACAACTCACTCATTTTCAGCCCGACAAGCTCATCACGCTAGCTACTGACGCTTCAGACTACGGTGTCGGTGCCGTTCTCTCCCAGAAGGATCGTCATGGACGGGAACGCCCCATCGCTTTCGCTTCGAAAACACTTAATGACCATCAACGTCGATACTCACAGATAGAGAAAGAAGCTTTAGCCATCATCTTTGGTATTCGCCGTTTCAATGAATATCTCTATGGCAACCATTTCCTGATCATTACTGATCATAAGCCTCTCGTACACTTATTCCATCCTGGTAATAAGATCCATGAGAATTCCCTCAGAAAGCTTCAAAGATGGTCCATGTTCCTTTCTGATTATTCCTATCAGATTGTCTATCGAGCCACATCCCAGCATTGTAATGCTGATGCCCTCTCACGCTTACCAGTTGGTCCTGATACTGCCTTCGATTCTCAAGAATCTGAATGTCTTCAGTTGGACATAGAACTTGAAGATACTGTCTCCAGTTTTCCTATTGATGCTACCTGCATAGCTAAAGCTACGGATAAGGACAGTACACTTGCTACTGTGCGTACTTACAACCGCAACGGTTGGCCTCTTCAGAGCAATCTTCCCGCCCACCTTGCACCTTATCATCGTATGCAGCATCGTCTCACGACTCGTGCTGGAGTCGTACTCCTAGAAGCAGGCACCATCTTCCGAGTGGTTATCCCACTTAGCCTACAGAAACAAGTTCTAGAATTATTACACCAAAGCCATTGGGGTATATCCCGAACGAAGCAACTAGCACGTCAACACTGCTACTGGCCCGGTATTGATGCCGCCATCGAAAAGCTCATCCGTCATTGTGAACAATGTCAACTGAATCAGAACGCCCCGTCTTCTGATCTAGCTTCATGGCCTCCTGCTACTACTCCATGGGAACGAGTTCACATCGATTTCGCAGGTCCTTTCCTCAATTCCATGTGGTTAATAGTCATCGATTCACTATCGCACTTTCCATATGTCGTGGATATGCATTCGACTACTACGACCGAAGCTACCATTCGTGCTCTACAGAAAATATTTACTACAGAAGGCTTACCTCAAGTACTCATTTCGGACAACGGACCTCAATTTACAGCTACTGCTTTTAAGAAATTTTGTACATATAATGGCATAGCACCGCCTTTTCACCCTCAATCTAATGGTGAAGCTGAACGCTTTGTACAAACATTTAAGAGAAGTATGAAAAAAGCTGTCTCTTCAGGCTTAACTAAAGACCAAGCATTGCTCCAACTCTTAAGCAACTACAGAACTCTGCCCGGCGCTGATAATATCACTCCTGCACAGAAGCTCCATGGACGACCTCATAGAACTTTACTTTCTCTGTTGCAGCCTCTTCCGGCCCAGTCTCAGACCTCACCAACGAAGTTCTCAGTCAACGACAAGGTCTACACCCGGACATTCAGGTCAAACCCACTCTGGATACCTGGAGTCATCTGCAGATCTATGGGTCATCGTCTCTACGAAATACAGACTACGGAGAAACGTATCTGCCGCCATCAAGACCAGATACGTCTGCGCTACCGCCCATGTCCAGCTATTGATTCTATTGCTCAGCCAGATAAATCTATTGCTGAACGAGCTTTAGACCATTTAATAACCATGGGTTCCTTTCAGGACGAGACAGCTCCACTCCGCCCGGTCCCAGCTCCGGACAATCCAACAGAGACATCAGCAGCTCCGGCCCAGCATCGCAGCCGCCGCCAGCGCCGCCGCCGTTTCACGCCGTACCGGCGTATTTAGGAGGGGAGGGTGTTGTATGTCCGGCGCTCCCTTCTCGCTCCGCCAGCCAGCTACACGCGCGCCAAGTGTCATTCTTCTAGCCTCGACGCGCAGCCCTCAGTGCGCGTGCCTGAACCATCGTGTGTGTACTATAAAGAGGAACTCCCAGCCTGTCCTGATGCCCACTTGCCCCGGTGTCCAGCTCCAGAATACACCCTACGTCGAGCACGGAGGCTACTCCTCTTGAAAATGTGCTTCGGCCAGGTGGACTGAATTTCTGGCAGTACGAGGTCTCACCTCTGGTCACCGCTCCTCTTCCGCTGCCCATATCCAGTCATACTATTACATACCGTCATATTTCCATAATTAATGCAAGCTCCCTTAGTTTCGCCAAGTAAGAATTCTTCCTACATTGAACTTGCTTTTATGAACTCAGCAAGGAAGGACTTTCCAAAACATTTATGTCAGTACTTCTGATAGTTTTCGACTATCGACTTTTCATATATCAAGGACTATCTTTTCAAGATAGAAGTGGATGTAAATACTGCAAACTTGTATATAGTGTACAAAAGATAGACTCTTTCTCAAGATTCCTAATTCATTTTGCTTCAAGTTAAATTTCAATTTTATTTGTGTAAATAGTGTATTTTGCATTTGAAGCGAATAATAAAGTTGTGTTTTGTAAATCTCAACCTTGGTTACAACACGTGTGTAAAGGAAAATGAACCTTACTGTACCGCACTGAAGGAATGTATGTTTGCTTGACATTTACCCACTCCTAGAGTGTGATGTATTTAAGGTTCATTTTCCTTTACACACGCGCATAGGAAAATGAACTCAACGAACATTGTTCTGATGGACCGCATATCAATATATGGCTAGAAGGTGTGACCAGTCTTAAGGGAAATAAAGGATAGGAAGAACATTGTAACATTCACCGTTTTGGCAGAACAGGGACGGTATCAATCATTTCTCCCGTAGGAACAACACTCCCTACAACATTCAACATCATATAATTAATTAACAAACTTCACGTCAGTGCAGTAGGAATTATTTACTAAGGCACTTGGGCATGCGTGGACAAATATATTGGGCGTGGATGAACCAATAATTATAACACAGGCATATCTCTCACATTGGAAGATCTTTCGACTGAACAAACATTTATCAAGGGAGACCTCATACTCCTACATAAATTCCATAGCCAGTGTTAGATATGATTTACCATACTGATCAATAAGTTCTAGTACGGCGCTGAGGCTACTGTACATTAAAATAATTGGAAATTAGCCACCCACTAATTCCTAACCAATTACCAAGTCTCGTCCAAATTTATGTAACTCGCAAAATATCCACTGGCTTTATCTAAAGATTCCTGTTTAAACTCAACGGCGCTACCATTTTCTCACCCTGTCGGCATTTTTGCTCGTGTAAATGAAGAAAATGTTTGGACCAAATCATTCTTACTGAAAATGACATACGACGATCTCAAATAAACGTATTTCGTCAAATCATCTACATCAAAAGTTAATACGCATTAAAACAATCATATTGTACTATAAAATCCATAATTTTGACATAAATTTTCTGAAAAAGAATTTTTATTATAGAATATCGATTAGTCTCTATTTTGAATATCTCACACTCGCCCAAGATAATATCAATGAATTACTTACCGTGAAGATGTACTAAATTTTACCATGTGTCCAAATTACAACATGGTCTCGAACTGAGATCCTCTGATAATAAGTATGTACACTGGAATGCATGAAGAAGTTCACTGAAGAGAACTATATTACATCAGTCACATTCTTTCATAACGTTGGTCCTTTGACATATATATCGAACTAAGGACACTGAATAATCCACAAACAAATAACCAACATCTAGTAACACACCAAAACCTTTCAAATAACCCTAAACACCATTATTGATATACACAATTCATATAGCTGGAATACACAAAGAACAATCTTTTCGAATATTGAACTGTATCTCCCAGACAGATTCATGCAGAAAAACGACAAGTTACCTCTTCGTTGTCTATTTTCTGATTTCATATCCCAGCAGTCCCATCTGAAACAATATTATTTATGGCATTCGCTTATTAAGCCTTATTGCTTAAGATTTATTTCCTTAATTTAAAATATTTTACTTAATATTTAACGGTTAATGTCCAGAAATTAATATCAAACAGACCCACTCTCTTCCTACAATTGAGAGTAACATAAATCGCCCTCAAAATGATGGATCTATTTACGTATTTACAAAATGTATAAATTTACATCTATGCCATTATTACTAGTTTTTCAGGTGATGAAACATGCTCTACATTATCTACAAAGACATTTACTCATCCTGCCGTGATCTGTAAATGAAACTAGGAACTGGTCGGTACCATCTGCTTTATTCTTCCATGACATCAGGATCCAGTGAAGCTATCTCCTGTGATTCTTAGTTCGACACCGTGAAGTTGTCGATTGTCATCGTGGCTGGTCCACTCGTCAGTTCAGCTCACCGAACTTTCTTCTTTGCTTAATGGGTATCACTCGAACAATCATTAACACATTATATTTGAATTAATTTATTTGCTAAATCACCATCATTTTCTCTAGTCGTGGACTGCTATGCTCAGCCCTGCAATTTATGAACAACTATTGTCACACTGTTTATATCAATATAACAGTGGTAAGCGTGATCTAGGACAATTTTACAACTTAGTTCAATTTGGATACATGGTAAAATTTAATACACCATCACGGTAAATAATCCGGTGATATTATCTAAGACGAGTATGTTATTTTCGTGATAGAGAAAATTGGTCGATATTCTATTATAAAATTGCGGTCACCAGTTCAAGTTTATGTGGCCGCGTGGGATATTCCCGTATTTGCCACGACCAATAAAACGATGATTAAAGCTCAGAAGTTGATGAAATGTAATATTCCTTCTGAGGTATCACAGAGAGTGCCGGATATGACATATATTCGTTTCGCCTCAAGAGGAATGAAAATAGCCTTTATTTTGTATTTTTTTTTGCATTTTTCGGCATTTTATTGTCTACTAGTCATTTTTGAGGAAGTTTTCTTTCTTTTGTAGAATGTTTCATTTTTTAGCTGCCGGAGTGAACTTTTCCAACTGTGCAGAAAAAACTGTCCTGTAATTCCTAAGCTATGGGGCGACCTAATGGCCTGTGTTACCTCTCGTTATATCATCCTGACCTTGACCCAACTACTCAACATACTGCGGTACTTCCCTTTGGTTAAATGCAACAGTTCTATCATTGCGTGTCGAGTGGCAGTTGGTGTCGAGTGCCACACACCAGGTAACTACTCGACATGAGGCTGTGTCGCTCAATTTTTGAGTATATGTGTATAATAAAATTTCTTATTGGGTTAGTTACTGCAAGGAAATTAATGAGTGTTGCCTCAAGACGAGTACAGATTCAGTGTACTGATAGGGTAGTATTTAAGTAAAGAATGCCTCCTACCATTATGATGAGCTAAATGGAGAGGTTGTTGGATTGCAAGATGTAGCCAGAACAACGCTACGTCAATCGGCACAATTACAGGTCTGTCTAAATCAAATATTATACTTTTTAGTTGAGAGTTGTAAATGCTTATCACTTTAAATTAATTAATAAATAAATAAATCACAACACTGTGTTACATATGTGGGGTGTATAGAATTATGTATATAGCAATGACGATGCTGTTTATTGCCGGTATTCCATTGTAGAGGCGAATTGTCTGTTATTTCTGACAGCACGCGAGACGTCAAACTGTGTTTAAATTTCTTAAAAATGTGAAGTTAAAAATTACAATGAAAATTGGGGAAGTAATGTTCGGGCCGGTAAAAGTAATAATAATGATACTGATAACGATAACCATTATAAATGTGATAAAGTCAAACGACAATAATAAACATAATAATAATAATAATAAAGCTAGGAGTAAATTGAGGTAATAATAAACTAGATTTGCGTTAATATCGAAATCACCGAGCTCGATAGCTGCAGTCGCTTAAGTGCGGCCAGTATCCAGTATTCGGGAGATAGTGGGTTCGAACCCCACTGTCGGCAGCCCTGAAGATTGTTTTTCCTTGGTTTCCCATTTTCACACCAGGCTATACTTTAATTAAGGCCACGGCTGCTTCCTTCCCACTCCTAGGCCTTTCCTGTCCCATCGTCGCCATAAGACCTATCTGTGTCGGTGCGACGTAAAGCAACTTGTAAAAATGTATCGAAATCAAGTGAAGCTGGATAAAGTTTGGCAATTTGGAAATTTAATTTTTGTGACACCTTGTACTTGTTATAGAAAATTACGGTGTACTATTTTGCTCCTGTGGTCTGGAAAAATTTAGGGAAGTTAATTTTGAGATCATTACAAAGTTGTTCGTTATGGGATCGCTTGTACTCAAAAGTTTTCAAGCAAGAAGAAAATGGATTATAATGGAAATGAAATATGAGAATAATTAGGAAGAAAGTTAAAGGCAGAGTAAGCCTGTATTTTATGGGTGATGTAGAATGAGAGGGACGCCGAGGATAAACGTTCCTGTAGTTCGATGTAGAGGAATTTTATGACTTGTATATGTTGATGGGTAATATTTCTGAGACAGGCTGTATGAGAGGGCTGATGTCTTGTAGTGATTCAGAAGATTGAAATGTAACGGTTGTCAAGTCCATGTGAATGCGTTGTAACGCATATATTAAGTACAAGTTGATGTTCTCCCATGATTATTATTTTACGTAAGACCGTAGGTAACGTCAGTCCAGTAAAGGTGATGATTCTATTTGATACCAGCGACGGACATTTTGTGATACCCGAATTCACGAACAAAATAAATTCTTACACACGGTCAAGATAACACTTACTTATCGTGAACTGAATTTTATTCTGTATCTTTTGAGGCGAAAACTTCGCGGATTGGAAACATTGCAGTTGGGAGAATGAATTTTAATAGATTGAGAGTTTATCCTGCGTATGTTGATGAGATCTTACTTCATTGGATAGTTTACGATGATACATGTTTGGAATGTTGACTTTGCAGGTCATTTGAAGCCTCACATTCGATTTATGCCGTGAATATTGTGATGGTTGTGATTATTGTTTTCAGTTATATTACGTAATATCAAACGAGATTTGATTTTACCTTTATTTAGGCAACTTTACGCATGCGTTTAAATTGTAATGAGTATTAGATTAAACAATTCAAACCTGTTATTTAATTTCGATTTCACGCTTTATCGTAGGAAATAGACACAGTAATATTTCCATATTGGAGTTCATTTCTGTTGCGAATTTTTCTTCGTGTGTTAGAATATCAACGAGAGTGAGATTAAAAAATCCGGACATTGTGTTAAAGGTTCGATTTCGTCCGGTAGTATGAGTGACGTGTAGATACCATAACATTGCCTCAACGATAGGTTTAGGATGTCGCGTGTATATAATTATCATCAAAGATGAGTAGACACTGTAACGTTGACTCAACGACAGAATTAGGACGCCGTCTGTACATAGCCAAGTCATACGTTAGGCATTTTGCGAATCGACTTGAACGATGTTGTGTCTGCAGTAGTGGGTACGAGTGTGGAAGATATTAGCAGGTACCGGTACTATTTAGGCCATGTTTCGGCTTAATCTTTACTAGCAGGAAGGTGCTCCCCTACTAGAGTTGCATCAGTAGCGGCATAAATTTAAGGATTGTCCCACGTGGAAACCTGGCTAACGGAGACCGATCTCTATTACTAAGTTGCGTGTGTTCAAGTTCGATGAACTTTCGCTTGTATTTGTTTGTTTTTCTTTACTTCAAGATTTATTTTTCGGGTGTACGGTAGGTTTTGATAGCGCAGTGTGTTGACACTTACTCACTTTTGTGGTATTTACACTACGAATGCTGTTTCGATTCGTCAGCTGTTATTATATTTTCATTTTACGTTATTCACATTATTTATTTGAGACGTTGATCTACCGATCACTTGTAGCTCTATTTAAGGGGACAAGTGTAGGTGGACAGACTTTTAATTGAAGGTATAGTTACATAGAACTGGAAAGATTTCATGTTGCTTGTTTTATATTATGGACTAGTACTTTGACGAATAACGACGTAACTGTTTCATAACTTGAAAATTGGTTTAGCAACAAAATTTTTGAGTGAATTATCACTTTTATTTCACTTCAGTCTTTGGCGTTTCTTCTAAACGCACAATGAATTATTGTTTCCCTGCATTTCGCAGTTTTGTTCCTGCAGAAAGATGTAACGTAAGATCCCCTCGGATCAAGTGTTGTTGGTTCATTCTGAACAACTCTTTGGTGTGATGCATGTTTCATCATCGGGATTCCTCGGTAATATAAGGGTGTCGGCAGCCCTGAAGATGGTTTTCCGTGGTTTCCCATTTTCAGACCAAACAAATGCCGGGGCTGTACCTTAATGAATGCCACGGCCGCTTCCTTCCACTTCCTAGACCATTCCTATCCCATCGTCGCCATAAGACAAATGTGTGTCGGTGCGACGTTAAGCAAAATAGCAAATATATATATATATATATAAGGGTGTCACGAAATGACAATTACATAGTTGAATTATATTTTTGACTATGATACTTGCTGTTAACTTGTAACAAACACCATGCTTTCAAATAATATATCGCAACCTATCCAAAGCAACTGATAGTCAATTTGGTTCTATTAAGGATCCATTCGGGGGATGGTGGATAATATTAATTGAATGTAAATCTGGAATTCTACTTGTTTAAGGTCAGATTTTCCACGGATCGTGTGGGTTAACGCTCAGTTATCGTTTGGATCAACGTTGCCCGATTTTCAGTTTTCCTATTCTTTTTTCTGGTTTTACTGTCCACAAATCTTACATTGTGTTTTCATTCTTTGGAAGAAAGTAATATAAACAATCTCAAAATACGTTTACCACTCACGGTATGCATTGTGACTGCGTTACAACGTGTTCTTCCACATTTAACTGATTTTTTCTTGTCTATTTAGTAAGTCATTGAATACATTTTTAGTAAGCACACTTTTTGCTTCTCATTTGAAGTATCTATGCTCTCCTCTGAACCCTATCGATTGGTCAATGAAGTGACAGAGAAAACCCCGTAGCGACCCCAAGATCTGAGAATACACATTGTTCTACCGAAGTAGCCCAGACAGACGACCAACGATGGAACGGTAAGACAAGGTTTCAATATGACTTCTATTATTCCGTCGCATGACATTGTGAGTCTACTATGTCCTATGTACGCCTATACTAGTTTAATACCACAATTAATTTTGAAATTTTGAGGCATACATTTGTCGCATTTTTTCTATAATCGGAAGTATGAATACGTACTATAAACATAGTGGACGACAAAACGATATTATGGTAAAAGAATTCCTTATTTTCCGGTTCTTACCGAGGATAATTTAGTTTGCCTCTCATTTGAAGTTCCAATGTCTCAGTAGATCCTCAGGCCCTGGTGCCATAAAATAAGGGGAATATGTTTCTTTTCTATGCAGTTTAAAGACTTGTAGGTTGGCCGTGCGGTTAGAGGCGCGCGGCTGTGAGCTTGCATCCGGGAGATAGTGGGTTCGAATCCCACTGTCGGCAGCCCTGAAGATGGTTTTCCGTGGTTTCCCATTTTCACACCAGGCAAATGCTGGGGCTGTACCTTAATTAAGGCCACGGCCACTTCTTTCCAACTCCTAGGTCTTTCCTATCCCATCGTCGCCATAAGACCTATCTGTGTCGGTGTGACGTAAAACCACTAGCAAAAATAAAGACTTGTAGTTAGGCCTACCTCTTACTTGAACTTCTTTCGGTACCTCGTGAAGTTTTTGGTAGTTGTGAAGGTGGTGGTACTAGTGGTGGTGGTGATGGTAGTGATTTTGGTTACAAGGTATTTGGTTACAATGGTACCATGGCTTATCAAGACTAATCCTCTTTATATACCCTATGTTTTTCTCAGAGAAAGGAACCCGTCTGTGTTTTAAACTTTTTAATTGATTCCTCTACTCAAAAGTAAATTTCAAGAAAATGTTCACTGAGTGAATTAGTTATATATAATGTTCTGTTCCATGCCTAAACTGTCAGCGTCGAGGCCTTCGGTTCCAATGTCTCAGCAAATCCTCAGGCCATGATGCCATTGAGTATGCGTGAGAAATTGTGCGAAGGCTGTTGAGATGTTCTTTTCAGATAGTCCTCAACGATCACGATTAAAATATTTAATTCCTGGAGGCTTACTTTGTATTTGGCAGCATCTCTAAAAAGGGGATCTTGTCGGAGATATCAATATAGTGTTTTATACCGCAAAATGAAGAGCCAACGTCCTGGTGTTGGAGAAGTGCTTCTTCATCGTATATTCAGCCTTAGGGATTGATTTGGGACTCGTCTCAAGATTTTAGTCCTGGATCGAGTGCTGGGACGGACTTCACAAGGCTTCATGGAATCAATTGAGAAGCTGCTTTATATGAGAGGTGGTAGGATTTGTAAAAAAAAGATGAGGAAATCGTAACGCTGACCAGTTGGAACTCTAATTCCTGCTGGTCATCTGGGTTGGCAGCTCTCGTAATTGCTGGCCACGGCCTTCAATGGGATGTATGTACCATTTGGGTTGTTTTGTGACCGACTATGAATGTTGAACAATAGCGATTTAACCATATAAGTTCGTCACCCTACAAAACTATAGTGTTAAAGCAAAGACACGAGGAATGCCCAACTATTTGCACTTTTCATTTTCTTGCTATTTGTTTTTACGTCGCACCGACACAGATAGGTCTTACGGCGACGATGGGACAGGAAAGGCCTAGGAATAGGAAGGACGCGGCCGTGGCCTTAATTAAGGTACAGCCCCAGCATTTGCCTGGTGTGAAAATTGGGAAACCACGGTAAACCATCTTCAGGGCTGCCGACAGTGGGATTCGAACCCACTATCTCCCGGATGCGAGTTCACAGCTGCGCGCCCCTAGCCACACGGCCAACTCGCCCGGGTGCTCTGAGAGTGAGAGCAATGAGAGCAGTGAGTGAGAGAGAGTGCAGTGAGAGCAATAACCCTAGTCTAGATTCTGATCGACTAGAACGCTCACCTGTTTCCCACTCCGGTAGATATTCTGATTTAAATATGGTAGTTATTTGGTACATTTTCGAAACATCTTCATCGTATTTTACCACTTAACATGGACAGATATTCATTGGAAATTATAAATGTTAATATGAATAACATTACCACCCTGATTTTCAGGAACTACATAACACATGGAGAAACGCATAGTACTACAGTCCTGATGGGTCTCGGATTATCAAACGAATGCTGCTCATGCCGAGTTACTGCAGATTACGAACTGTTGCACGGTCATCTCGGGGAATCCTATTGGTCGTTTTTCTAGGCTTTCTACACCGGGAAGCTATCTTACCTCCTCTGGACCTCGAAACAGTCATCAGATACAGGTAAAAATATCCATGAACTGCCGATAATCGAACCTGGTATTTCCGGGTAAGAGACAGATTCGCTTCCCTTAGATCACGAGGCTGGCTAGAATCTATTTCGATTGGCTTTAATTATCTACTAGCTGATGTACCCGTGCTTCGCTACGGAATTCTACACTGTATACAGAATTCTAGGTTAGGTAGTGTACACGTTGTGAGCAAAATTGTCTTAAATTGTATAGCTCTTAACGTTACCCTAGAAATGCAACGGAGGTCACCAAACATTTTTCCTCATACAGTATGAAGACTGACGGAATTTTCACTGTAATGGTAGACCCCATTTCATACCATCAGTCACAAGCAGGTTGGGATGTTTTCATTATAATGCCTTTTAACGTCCTCAGAAAGACTGTCTTAGTGGTTTTCCCAACTGAAATGAACATACAATGACGCTAGGAATGGCGCGATTAAAAGCAATGCTTTCATATTATGAAATACTCGTTCAAATGAAACACCACACATTTTCTCACTTTTAACGAACAGGACTACACTGCCTATCTAACAGTCCAAATTTCCAGACCTGGAATGACCAAACCGCAGACAGCCGTGATCCGTGAACACTCTTTGGCGGGGAGAGGGTCGAATAGTGGTGGCTCCTAGGCCAAAAACTATGCCCAATTACTATTCTGTTTCCTAGGAGTACCCGATGAGTCGGAAAATATCAATTCACTATACTGGCGGCGGAAAAATCTATCCGACTTGAAGGCAAATTTTTTCTCCAAGCCAGAAGAGAAACCCCCTCTTCAAAACTGAAGAGAAAGAAGCTTTCCTTAAGAAACGGCTCTTTTCAGAGTTGAATTTTGAGTTATTTAATGAATATTGTGGTGCTATAATTTGGAAAGGGCCTAAATTGCTCTTCTTTATTTCTTTTTTTGCTATTTGCTTTACGTCGCACCGACACAGATAGGTCTTATGGCGACGATGGGATGGGAAAGGCTTAGGAAGTGGAAGGAAGCGGCCGTGGCCTTAATTAAGATACAGCCCGGGCACTTGCCTGGTGTGAAAATGGGAAACCACGGAAAACCATCTTCAGGGCTACCGACAGTCGGGCTCGAACCCACAATCTCCCGATTACTGGCCGCACTTAAGCGACTGCAGCTATCGAGCTCGGTAAATTGTTCTTCTAGACCAGGCCACACTACTACTACTACTACTACTACTACTACTACTACTACTACTAAGTGAGGCTCTGCCTTAAGTATGCACACTGGTTATTCAAAACAGCGCGTCAGAGTAGGGATCAAATAGCTGAAATACTATGATGAACCAGCTTGTTACGTACCAACTGTATAAGAAAATGTATGAACCAGGGGAATGGCATGCTAAAGAAGGAAGTTTTCTAACTCCCCGGCTATTTCCCTCCAATATTCAGTCAGGCTGTTATACTCGGTACGCAGCAGTAATCCCATCTATCGGAGCTGAGAGGCAGCATAAGAGACAAAGAACATCACAATAAACAATGGTCAATGTAATGTCGTTGTTCGATATTATAGGCCTTCCGATTTGGTTTTCTTCTGACTCTGAAATACCACTCTTATCATAGTCCATACGGTAGAACTGAATAAGAGATAAATGATCGGAAATTGTATTCTCTATAAATTTTTATATAGTTTTTTTCGATAGGACCAATAACATTGGTATTTAAAAATTACATTTTAGCCACCTTCCCGTAAACTACAATTTCATCCAGGATGAATAAAGTTGTTCATAGCTTAGACTGTAGCTTCTTTTTCCCTGACTCTATATACCGATTTTCATTAAATTCTGTTAACCCATTTTCTCGTGACTAGGCGTTGATATGGACTTACCAACAAAAATACAAATTCATGAATATCTGTGTTATTCTAGCCGGTACGGTAAAAATGTATAAGACATAAATGGTCGGAAATTTAATTCTCTCTAACTTTGGTTATGTAGTATTTATCGATACGACAACTAATAATATAAATATTTGAGATTAACAATTAGGTCTTCCCCTAAACTACCATTTCACTCTGCTTGAATAAAATTATTTATAGGCTAGATTGTAGCGACGTATTCCTCGACTTTGCATACCAATTTTTATGAAGATAGGACTACTAAAACAATACATATTTGAAAATGAAACATTAGGCCTTCCCTTAAACTACCATTTCTATCAGCGTGAATAACATTATTCATAGGCTGGATTGTATCGACGTATTTTTCGACTTTGCATACCAATTTTTATGAAGATAGGACTACTAAAAACATAAATATTTGAAAATGAATTTTTAGGCCTTCCCCTAAACTACCATTTCTATCAGCGTGAATAAAAGTATTTATAGCCTAGATTGTAGTGACTTATTCCCAGACTTTGTATACCGATTTTCATTAAATTCTCTTTGGCCGTTTTCTAGTGATGCGTGTACAGACAGACAGACAGACAGACAGACAGACAGACAGACAGACAGACAGACAGACAGACAGACAGACAGACAGACAGACAGACAGACAGACAGACAGACAGACAGACAGACAGACAGACAGACAGACAGACAGACAGACAGACAGACATTACGGAAAAGTAAAAAGTGCATTTCCTGTTTACTGTGGACATGACCGATACAGAAATAGCATTATTTTCAAATTCTGAGCAATGTACAGACGAAACTCTTATTTTATACTAGCGAATGTACCCGTGATTCGCTACGGTATTCTACATTGTATTCGAATATCGAAGTAAATAGTGTGCATGCAGTCAATAAGATTGTTTTAAAATTGCATGTCTCTTAGCGTTATCCGAGGAAGAGCATGGGGAGGTCCCCGTACGTTGTTTCCAATGTAAAGTGTTTGTTATGGATTTGTGATATAACGGCAGGCTCACTTGCCTACTGCCATTCACAATCGAGTTGGGAAGTTTACATTATAATTGCAGGCCCCATTGCCTACTATGCGGACAGAATCGATCTGGGGAGTTTTCGTTAAAATGGCAGCCCCTCTTTCCTAATTCCAGACAGATTACAGTTTTTATTATAATGGCAGGCAATTACCCTACTATCACTCGAAATTGAGTTGTGCAGTTATCATTATAATGCCAGGCCCATTTTCCTACTTCCAGCCAGCTTACTGCCAGTCACACCAAGTTGGTGAGTTTCCATCAAAATAGCAGGCCACTATGCCTAATGCCAGTCACATTTTAGATGAGGACATTTCTTTATAATGGCGGGCACCCTTGCCTACTCTCAAACACAATCGGGTAGGGGAGTTTTAAACAAAACTGCATGCTCACTTGCCTTCTGCAAGTCAAATCGAGAAGTGAACTAATCATTACAATTGTAGACCTTCCTTACTAATGACAGTTACACAGGAGTTGGAGAAGGAACCCTTTCATACTGCCAGTCAAAGTCGGTGTGGGGAGTACTGATTACAATAGCAGACCCACCCTTTCTCGATCGCTACAAATCGACATCAGTGAATATATATAGATCGACATACGAAAGTATATGCGTGTTTACAATATTGAAGACCTTCATTTACAGATTAACTGCTACTAAACGTACGTCATATCGACAAAGGATTATACCATAAGACACGCCGGATTTAGTGGCCTAAATGGCTGGTCCTATGATATGTCATCTATTCTTGGGTCAGATTGAGTTAGAAACGTGGAACAGGGTAACGTTCTTGTAAGATTATCTCACATTACATTAATTTTCGGATAATTATGTGACAGCTACATACATAGCATTTGGCTCATATATGGCTACTGGGTGGGCCAATTTTCGTGAAGAGTTTGATGATTCTGTATTTCATATAAGTAATCGAAGGTATGAATTATGCATGTGAAAATTCCAAATTGACTTAACATCCATTAATAGAGAAAAATCAAACGTAAAAGGGATACAGATACGGCAAAAAGTCATAAGACCAAGGTTGTAGATCATTCCAAATAGAACGGAGATTGTGCAATCTGTTATGTGATAGGAATTTCCGAAGGTCTGCACCATCATTAAAATTGCCTGCATATTTCGATATTCTTCGGGGATAAAAAGTGAAAAATTTAATGATCTTGGATGTTTTCCGTTCGTTACAGGCTAAAACGTATAATTTTGTCAAATTTCAATTATCTTCTTTTTCTTCTGGCAGATTATGCCGCAATCTGGATTTTGGGCGAGGCGGGTAAAAATTAGGACTTTCAGGAAACTAAACCAAAAATTATGCAGATGGTCATTATTACCCCTTAAACGGAAAGCTGTACGAAAATTTCGCCAAAATAGTCAGTGTAGAGGCACACAGTCGTTACGATTTGATTTATGTAGATAAGGAATCTGCTCCATGTAAAACACCTTTTTGGCTATGTCCGCTGGTCTTAACCTGCAAAAGTGACCATTCATTATATCTCCCTTATTAATCCTCCTGACGAAAAAATGCACATGTTAAAAGGTTTAGAGGTGGAATTCCATCACGTTTGGTCGATTTCCAGTCAGGTTGGTCATGTTCTGTATATATTGTGGAAGAGTAAAATCACCATTTCGGTTCCCTATAAACCGGCAGTCCATTCCGGAACATGAAATGTTATTTACGTTTAAAACCTACCTTTGGACAGGTGGATGCTAAATATAAATTTTGGTTCGAATGTCTTCAGTAGTTTTCAAGTTGTAAGGAATACGCTTTACACGCACCCGCTCGTGAGTTAAGTCCGATGGGACTTGTACAGAAAAACGGTCCGTTAATGATATCTCCCTTATTAACCCTCGTATCGAAATGATGCACATGAGAAAAAAAGGTTTAGAAATTAATTTCTACCAAGGCAGGTAGATTTAAATTAACGTTGGTTGTGTATATTTTGTGGAAGTACAAAATCACTGTTTCGGTTTCGTATAAACCCCCAGTCAGTTCAGGGATTTAGAAACAATATTTGCCCTAAAACCTATCAAGGACAGGTGTATTCTAAATATGAGTCTTGGTGGAAATACATCCAGTAGTTTGTAGCACTCGCGTATATACGGCGTAATTAAGGAAGAAAATAATTCAGTTAAGAAAGTTGAAAGTAATAGAAAATGGATTATAACTGAGGACAGTCGGATAACGACAAATATGTAAATACCAAGTTCATGTATTGGAAAATCAAATGCCCCTCAATAAATTATGCTATGGATGTAATAAAGCGGTAACAGAGGAGAAATTTAGGTCCATTGATTCCTAGGTAAACAAATAATAAGAAGATGACTAATGGTGTTATTACTTAATCTATTCGAAGGCGGCTATAACATCCAACGATATTCCGCCAATATCCCGCAGATAGGCCGATTGAAGCCTCTCTTGCCTTCTACCTAAGGAACAACCACGAATTTAAAATCATGATGAGGAAAATGGCAATACGTTACTTTCCTGCTGACATGCAGTCAGAGACGTTGCCATGGTAACCTGTAGGTTCGTTGTCGGTCTGTCGGTCACTCAATGCAGAGCATGGTACCAGCAGAAAATTGTAAATTTCTCCGTCATGTAAAGAGTAAGATAAATTATGAACATAACGAGAGTTGTTTATAATGAAGAGACGTTTCACGTACGGTAAACGAAGTTTACAGAAAATCAATAGTATAAGAGAAAATGGAGGAAAACCATTCTGGTTTCCCTATACACCCCCCGTCTATTCAAAGATTTTAAAATGATATGCATATTGAAACCTTCCCCGGGATGAGTATACTCTAAATATGAAGTTTAGTTGAGATCTATCGAGCCGTTTCGACGTGATAGTGGAAAAACCATTCTGGTTTTCCTATAAACCCCGTCTATTCAAAGATTTTAAAATGAAATGCATATTGAAACCTTCCCCGGGATGAGTATACTCTAAATATGAAATTTGGTTGAGATCTATCCAGCCGTTTCGACGTGATGGTGGAAAAACCATTCTGGTTTTCCTATAAACCCCCCGTGTATTCAAAGTTTCTAAAATGATATGCATATCGAAACCTTCCCCGGGAGGAGTATACTCTAAATATGAAGTTTGGTTGAGATCTATCCAGCCGTTTCGACGTGATGGTGGAAGAACCATTCTGGTTTTCCTATAAACCTCCCGTGTATTCAAAGATTTTAAAATGATATGCATATCGAAACCTTCCCCGGGAGGAGTATACTCTAAATATGAATTTTGGTTGAGATCTATCCAGCCGTTTCGACGTGATGGTGGAAAAACCATTCTGGTTTTCCTATAAACCCCCCTTGTATTCAAAGATTATAAAATGATATGCATATCGAAACCTTCCCCGGGAGGAGTATACTCTAAATATGAAGTTTGTTGAGATCTATCCAGCCGTTTCGACGTGATGGTGGAAAAACCATTCTGGTTTTCCTATAAACTCCCCGTGTATTCAAAGATTTTAAAATGATATGCATATCTAAACCTTCCCCGGGATGATTATACTCTAAATATGAAGTTTGGTTGAGATCTATCCTGCCGTTTCGACGTGATGGTGGAAAAACCATTCTGGTTTTCCTATAAACCCCCTGTGTATTCAAAGATTTTAAAATGATATGCACATCGAAACCTTCCCCGGGAGGAGTATACTCTAAATATGAAGTTTGGTTGAGATCTATCCAGCCGTTTGGACGTGATGGTGGAAGAACCATTCTGGTTTTCCTATAAACCCCCGTCTATTCAAAGATTTTAAAATGATATGCATATCGAAACCTTCCCCGGGATGAGTATACTCTAAGTATGAAATTTGGTTGAGATCTATCCAGCCGTTTCGACGTGATGGTGGAAAAATCATTGTGGTTTTCCTATAAACCCCCCGTGCATTCAAAGATTTTAAAATGATATGCATATCGAAACCTTCCCCGGGAGGAGTATACTCTAAGTATGAAGTTTGGTTGAGATCTATCCAGCCGTTTCGACGTGATGGTGGAAAAACCATTCTGGTTTTCCTATAAACCCCCCGTGTATTCAAAGATTTTAAAATGATATGCATATCGAAACCTTTCCCGGGATGAGTATACTCTAAATATGAAGTTTGGTTGAGATCTATCCAGCCGTTTCGACGTGATGGTGGAACAAACAGACAGACAAACAAACAGACACGAACAATTTTATTTATATAGATAGAATATAGATTGCTCCATGTCTGTTTTTACTTAAGCTCTAAATTACATTCATTACAATTAGGCACAGATTTGTCATAGAGCATTTATTTATTTAGGGCGAACTTATGAGCAGTATCAACCACAGACTGTATAATAATAATAATAATAATAATAATAATAATAATAATAATAATAATAATAATAATAATAATAATAATAATAATAATAATAATAATAATAATAATTGCACTATGAATAAGGTCTCTCCCTGGTGGTAGGCAACACTTTAAATACCTTAGGGTGGTGAAATCTAACGAAAATGTGCTGAACTTTCTGAAGAGTACTTGATTTTCAAGCTTATTAGCAGAAGTCACCACTTTTTGATTTTGGTCTGCCACCTTGGCGCGTGGAATGTGTATAGTTTAGTTTAGTATTGTAACTGTTAAGGGTGTTTAACAAGAATGCCACTACCTTGACTTCAAGTTGAATCAACCCATCGTCACCCAGCTCGCACCTATAAATAGGGTTAATTTTGAACTTTATGTATCCATCTGGATCGGACTGTAAACAGTGTTACGAGCTGTGAGGTTATCCTCACAAGAGGCTACCGGCAAGCTGGGGCAGTTCTAGGGTAGGCGGATATATTTTCTCTATCATGTGAACTTATTTTCCTGTGGCGACGGGAAGATAACAGCGTTCTCCTCGAGCATGTAACAGTTAGGGCTGAGCCGCGTTTACCTTTATTTTAATTCAGGATATCTTCATTTAAGTAATTTTTGTAACATGTAGGTTTCTGGGCTGCCTGCGGACAGAGCTTTACCACCAAAGTGGGTATCATGTAATTTTTAAGGACGTAGGGAAGTGGACCATCGTTTCCCTTTTTCACTTTATTTTTGGTGACTAAGATTTAAAATATTCTGAATTTCTACTTGTATTTCGGTTAGTAATTTTCTTCTTTGTCTTAGTCACCAACGTAGTATGGATTATCCTCTGTGTCACCGAGTCTTCCGCCCCATTAGACTTTTTGGCAAGTCATGTCACGGGACTTCTTGAGTTTGTTCAGCATCCCATACTATTTTGTTTCCGGTCTCTTCTATTTACCACTTATTTATGTCATACTCGGCCATGTAGTATAAGCTTCTGCTCCTGCTTTCCTGGATCCTATGGATGCCAAACTTGTGTTCTTGCTTCCCCTTCTAGTGAGTGTCTGATAAGCTGATAAGCTTATCAGCTTATCAGATACTAGATCGGGAAAATACAGCTTAGCTCGCAAAGTCATTTTTTTCTTTCTGCTGAGATGTGCATGTCTCCACATTTAATGTAGTTAGTACTCCATCGTGAGCACATTTCAATCAAAGTAAGGATATTTGAATTGCACACAAGCTCTATAGTTTTGAGGTTATGTCAACTCCACGTTCAAATCCTTAGAAGTGACATTTACTCTGCTCCCCTAGGGCTGAAGTGCCCTCCTACAAGAGTTAGCCAAAGAAGTTAAATAGACGACAGCTTAGCACACAGCATGTCTAGACTCAGCTAAAACCCCTAGTTCGCTAATGCAGACACAACAACAGCACAGGTTGCTCGGCTCCTACCTAAGGCAACGTTGCCCCTGAAGGAGCTTGTACTCTGTTCCCCTAAGGCTGAATTGCCCTCCTACGAGAGTTAGCCAAAGAAGTTAAATAGACGACAGCTTATCACACAACATGTCTAGACTCAGCTAAAGACCCCTTGTTCGCTAATACAGACACAACAACAGCACAGGTTGCCCGGCTCCTACCTAAGGCGTGGTTGCCCCTGGAGGAGCTTTACTCTGATCGACCCCACCACTTCGGAATAAAGTGTCCTACAAGAGTCGGCCAAGGAAAGTTAAATAGACAACAGCCTAGACTCAGCTAATGTCCCCGAGTTCGCTAACCCATGCTCTCTAAAGTCAGGTACCCCTTTTAGTAGCCACTTACAAAAGTATACCATAAATGAAGACATCCTATTGTCTGAAGGTGTCCGAGGACGTAGCGCGTGGCTAGAGGTGGATTGCGCGTGGCGGCCATCTTGGGGAGTAGCCCTAGATGTTGATTACGCGCGGCGGCCATCTTGCGCATTAGCCCCTGGGCAAGCTCCGGCTTTTTTTCCCTACTACAAAGCTTTCAAGTGTAATAAGTGATACCTGGAAGGCCCGTTCAGCCAATGAAAGTCAAAGTTGACAGTCCGATATCTTTCTGAAATGTCTTGGAAGCTTAACCTTATTCATAAAATTACCAAAGGCTTCCTTACCAAAGATGTATAAAGACTAGCAAGTCTTGTGAAATGGGAGATCCTGCTCCTCTGTTAATTATTAAGCTATAAGCTTACTATTGAAATATATTTCTAAATATTATTTCTGGTTGTTATTTCTTGTTAATCACTGTTGTTTTTGTTATTGCCTTTGCAATAAAAATTGAAACAGAAAAGAAATAATAGAAACTGAGTTGCATTCAGTGTGATGTGAACATCAGATAATGGAAGGAATATCTCCATATTGAATAATTAATAAAGTTTGGAGAGCGGATATATGCATGAGTCTTTCAATTTGCAATTTATTCAAGTTGGAACTCACTAAACTTTTAGAAACTTTAATTAATATCTCATTCTTCTTCAAGGACATTGAAACCAAGCGCTGTAAATGGAGCCGTTAATAATTGGATAACGAGTTAGCAGCAATTTCCTTTAAACTTTGAACGGGACATGATATCTATATGGTGTCACTTTTAGATGCATTGAGACTCGACACAAGCCTATGCACTTTTGAAACGATGTTACGAGCAGCGTACTATTAATACTTCCAGGTTCATAAGCTCGAAATGGACTCATTTCATGGATACCGAAGCCATCTCATATCGCTCAGGCTCGTTGTAATGATGGAGTTGCGGTGGTGAAAACAGGTTAGTCCAATAATTAAACTGCAACCGACGTTTATTTTCCAGTAGATCTAACTTATGTTCCGATTCATGAACATTCCAACGTCGTTCTTATAGCAGAAACTGCTGATGGTTTAGTGAAAGTTCCAAGCCGTGTATCTGTCATTATTCGTATGTTCACCATTTGATATTGACTAATGGTATTAAATAGCTCTGTAGATTGTTAGTAGGGGATTTATTCTTAATTTGCTTTACGTTACACTGACACAGACGGTGGGATAGGAAAGGGCTATGAGTAGGAAGGAAGCGACTGTAGGCTTATTTATGACACATACCCAGAATTTGTTTGGTGTGAAAATGAGAAACCACGAAACACCAAGATTTATTCTAAAACTTTTTAGCCGTGCATATTTAGTCACACACCATCGGATAATATGAAATGTTTTTGAATGATTCAAATCTCGACCAGGAGGAATTTTGCTGGTCATCTTGTTTTTAGTTGATTTATTAAGAGTTTTTCTGGACTGAATTCAGGCAGATGACATGTTGGTAACTCAATTTACATTCTGATGCAAACATATCAATTCGTACTTCAAAAATCACACATGTAGAAACCGTAATGTATGTATGTATGTATGTATGTATGTATGTATGTACGTATGTGTAATGTCCTCACCTTGAAGGCAGGAACCTCATCAGGTCTGCCATCGGTTGTCATAGATGGCCTAGGGTGCACTTAAGATCAAGGTGTGAGGTAGTTTTGTTGCTTTCTTCCCCGAGCCAGAAGCTGTTCTTACTGTTACATATCGTTCTGCAATGCCCACTGAAATGTTCACACCAACTGACCTATGAGTGGCATTTTCACATCGTACGTAGCAAGGAATGGCTGCATAAGGAATGGAATTATTACTAGTGTCGCTCATACTTGAGCAATTTGCATACTGTAAAAGCCAAGCGGCATGAGTCTGAGGCAGGTGTATGAAAGTAACAAAAATTGTTCAGGTCCATAGAAGAAGACACAGTGCACTGGAAACAATTAATCTCGGCAACAAAGCCAGACTAATGTTGTTTAAGCATACTAGAAAAATAAAGTAAAAGAAAACACTAATTCTAAGAGGAAATTCATGAGGTTGTCATGATTTCCGAAATAAATATACAGCATCTACCAATGAATATGTTACACAATGTCAGATACTGTAATATATAGAACAAACCTCAAATGCTCTGCTTTGCGTTCTTGATACACCTTCCAGAACATCTCCTATGCTTACACAGATGATATCAAGTAGGCCTATCCTACACTTGCCGTTCAATTGAGCCCAGTAGCGAAGTTAAACTGAACTGGATTAATGAGAATACAGTACATTGTATAAAATTTCTTTAACAAGCTTCCCTGCTTTAAGCACGGGGCGAGTTACTTTTATTCTCTAATGGTATCCAGCTCCTTGGCTAAATGGTCAGCATATAGGCCTTCAGTTCAGAAGATTTGGGGTTCGAACCTGGCAGCGCCGGGGAAATTAACTGCGTATGGTTAATTCCTTCAGCGCTAAGGCAGGGTATTTGCTCTCGTCTTCATCTATACACAACATAACACGCTTCCGAGTATCAGAGAAACACGCAGTTGTGAACACGCCGTTGCACATTGGGTTGGCGTCAGGAAGGGCATCCAGCCTTAAAACTGAGACAAATCCACATGCAGTGTCTATTTCAATAAATTGACAAAGAGTCCAGGAAGGAGAAGATAGTTATTTTCTAATGGTAATGGCGATCATGCAATCTCCTTTGCATAGAAATATCATATCAGTGGTGCTCAATTCACTACTATTTCTTAAATTTACAAATTCAAATTCATCGAAATTAGGGTGGCCCCCTTTCGGAAATTGCAAGGGTGGCAGTCTGGGTGATTGATACGGCATTGTAACAATATTTAACATGGCTCAGCTACATAGATGAAAACAACGGGAAACTACAGCCGTAACTAACTCCCGTGGAAAAGCAGCCCTCTCTGTATGAATGAATTACGTGCTGATGAAAGATTCATCCCGGGTAAAATATTCCGGAGGTAAAATCGTCCCCCATTCGGATCTCCGGGTGGGGACTACACGCGACGGGGCAAACACCAGGAAGTTGAATACTGACATTATGCGAATCGCAGCGTGGAATGTTGGAAGTTCCAATCATTTTGGTAGGTTAGGGAATCCGAAGACTGAAATCGATAGACTAATATTAGATGTAGTTGGTATAAGTGAAGTACGTTGGCAAAAAGGGCAGTAATATTTCGTCAGGCAGCTACTGAATTATCGACACATAATCAAACAAGGAAAACGCAGGAGTTGGTTTAATAACGAATAAGAAAATAGGGCAGTGGGTAAGCTACTACGGTCAGCACGAGAACGAATTGTTGTTGTCAAGGTAAACACCAAAGCCAATGCCCACCACAATAGTACAGGACTGTGTACCGAGCAGTTCAGCAGATGAAGAAATCGAAATAATATACTAAGAAATAGAAGAAGTAATTCGATATGTAAAGTGAGACGATAACCTAATTGTGATGGGAGACTGGAATGGAGTGGTACACAAGGAATGAGAATGTAATGCCGTAGGAGAATTCAGACTGGGACGAAGGAGTGAAAAAAATTTCGCTAGTTGAATGCTGCACTGATCGTAATTTAGTCCTCGAACTACTTGGTTCAAACACCACAAACTACGGCTGTATACGTGGATAAAAACCTGGAGGCACTGGAAGGTGTCAAATAGACTTCATTTTGATTAGGGAGAGATTCAGAAACCAAGTGTTGGGTTACAAGACATTCCCAAGAGCACACGTGGAATTTGACCACAACTTGGTGGTCATACAACGTTATTTGAAGTTGAAAAAATTGAAGAAAGAAAGGAATGCAAGGAGATGAGATCTAGATAATTTGAAAGAAAAGAGTGTGAGGTAGTGTTCCAAGGAACCTGTTGGATAGGGACTAAAAGAAATGGCTGAAGGAAACACTATCGATGAAGAGTGGATGGTTGTGAAGAATGAGATCAGTAGCGCTGCAGGAGAAACATTAGGAAGAAAGGTAAGATCACGTAAGTATCAGTGGATAACTCGGGAGATATTAGACCTGATTGATGAGGGACGAAAATACTACTGTAGAACGCAAAAACTGAGGAGGTCAGAAGCAAATACAGGCTACAGCATAAGTTCAGTTACTGAGCCACGGTTTAAGTGCAGACATCTGGGCGCGATTGCACTGTCCTCGCGCTCTAAGTGATCGTATGGGTGCACAAGGCTGCTAACTCTTGAAATTAACAACTAGTGGTACATTGTTAGATGTGGCAGCGCTACTTTTGAACTTACGATCTAGCGGTACGAATGGGGGATCTGGGGGCGTATGCCCCCAGGTCAGGGCCACGAAGCGGCTGTTAGACCTCTAGCATTCCATATGGTGATAGACCATAGGCCTCCGGAGAGGCCTGGTGCGGGTCTTTTTCTCGTAGACAGCCTATTAGGAGACCTGCATGTCTGTGAAGATAAGAGCCGTACCTAGGATGATTTCTAATGCTGAATACGCCACAAACATCCAGCCCAGAGCCATTGGAATTAATCAATTAAGGTTAAAATCCCTGACCCTCCTGGGAATCGAACCCGGGACCCTCTGAAACGATGGCTAGTACGCTGACCATTCAGCCAACGAGTCGGACGATAGACAATTGGTCAGGGTTGGTTAGGTCCGGCTAGTGATAAACGCATTGGACTGTGTTGACGCAAAGTTGGTCTCGGGGGCGGGGATGTAAGCTCGGGTAGTACTCCATTGCGGGATTTGGAAGGAAAACATCTCACATCGTAGCGGTATTTGGCGACATTCCCCTTCAAGAAAAACTTTCCCGCTGACAAGAGGATGCACGAATTTTGCAAGGCAGCGAACGTGCTCTATCCTTCGCTACATTAAGGTAAGTTCATTATATATATTTTTCCTGTATTGCACATTGTTTCGTTACAGTTTGCATTTATTTTTATTTTCATTTTACACTGGTTTCTAATGGAAGGCATTTGACTTGATTGCTGGGAATGACGTCATATCTTTTTGTATCTCAGCCAATGGAAATGCTACTGCTTGCTTCATCAATGAAGAATGGCCCGTGCTGAATTAAAATAGGTTGTAAAAGTGAACGTATTTCTGGGAGGTGCTGGTAGCTGGTGGGTCCTATAAAACTTGTGGTGCACTTACTGAATGTCTACGAAGGCGATTAAAGAATGAAGTAGATAGAAAATGCAGGTCAGTTAAGGACGAATGGGTGAAAGAGAAGTGTAATGACTTTGAAGATTGCGTGGCTGTAGGAAAGGTAGATGCTGCATACAGGGAAATCAAGGAAACCTTTGGAGAAAGGAAAACTAGGTGTATGAATATTAAGAGGTTGGATGGAAAACCACCTCTACAGGAAAAAGACAAGGCAGGAAGATGTACAACAATTGTATGATGGGGAAGAGGTAGATCATAAGGTTTTGGAACAAGAAGAGTCTGTTCGTGCTATTGAAATGGGAGAGCCAATTTTGGGATCAGAATTTGACAGAGCTTTGAGAGACCTAAATAGGAATAAGGGACCTGAATTTGATAACATACCCTCAGAATAATTGGCCGACTTAGGAGAAACCAGCATTGGGAACTTATTCCATTTGGTGTGTAAGATGTATGTTTCAGAAGAAGTGCCATCCGATTTGAGACAGAATGCTGTTAACCTGTTCCCAAGAAGGCGGGTGCTGACAATTGCGAAAACTACCGCAACATTAGTTTAGTATCACAGTTTGCAAATTTTAACACGAATTATTTACTGAAGAATAGAGGGACAAATTGAAGTTGAGTTGGGAGAAGATCAATGTTTCTTCAGAAGAAATGTAGGGACATGTGAAGTAATTCTGACTTTACATCTGCTCTTAGAGGATCGAATTAAGGAAGACAAGCCTACGTACATAGCATATGTAGATCTAGAAAGGCATTCTACAAAGTTGATTGGACCCAGCTGTTTGAGATTCTGAAGGTGATCGGGATCAGATACCGAGATAGAAGAATAATATACAATCTATATAACAATCAGTCTGCAGCGATAAGAATCGAATTCTATGAAAAAGCAACAGCAATCCAGTAAGAAGTGAGGCAAGGCTGCAATTTGTTGAATGTTTGAATAGGACAGGTGGTAAAGGAAATCAAAGAAGTATGTTGTAAAACAATATTACAATCCAAGGATACGGAAGCAAAACTCTGAGATTTGCCGATGATATTGTTATTATATCTGAGTCTGTAGAAACTGGTGAATGGTATGGACACGGCCTTGGAGCAGGAGTACAAGACGAAAAGAAATATATCCGAAACCAGAGTAAATAGTGCAGTCGAATGAAGTCAGGAGATGCAGGAAATATTAGGTTAGGAAATGAAGTCTTAAATAAAGTAGATGAATATTGTTACTCGAATAGTGGAATAAATAATGTTGTCAGAAGTGAGGAGGACACAAAATGCGGACTAGCCAAAGCAAGGAAAGCCTTTCTTAAGAAAAAAATGCTCACTTCTAACATGGATTTAGGAATTAGAAATATGTTTTTGAAGACTTTCGTCTAAAGCGTGGCATTGCATGGAAGTGAAACATGGAGGATAACTAGATCAGAAAGAAATAGAATATAAACTTCTGAAATGTGGCGTTACAGAAGAATGCTAAAGGTAGGGTAGTTTGGTCGAATCACGAATGCTGAGATACTGAATCGAATTGGTCGGAGGAGAACGATGTGGCGGAACTTGATCAGACGACAGAAACAGAACGCATTTTGAGACACCCAGGACTTAAGGGAAGTTTAGGTGGTAAGAACGGCAGCGGTAGACAAGGGTATGAATGTGACGAACAAATCAGACTAGATGTAGGGTGTAATAGTTACGTAGAAATGAAAAGTTTAGCACAGGATGCTGTGGGATGGAGGGCTGCAAACCAGTCCATGAACTGATGAACAAAGCAGAAACAATAGACTACTGTCAGCAATCTACACGAATAATAATCCGTGAAAATGGATTCATGATACTAAGTTTCCTCGTGGATATTCAAATTAACTTCAGTATTGACTAATATGCTTTAGCGTAATACAGAAATCAGTTACCATACTTATACACTGTGATGAAATGTACCTTGTTAGGCTCAGTCACGGTTTAAATCCGTTATCTTCAACCCAGAAAATCATTCCATCAAAGCAACAGGTTATGCTAAAAAATAAGTCATCATTGGAGATATCTTAATGACTGCAAAACCCCCTGTAAAACTTACACTTTACAAAAACGTTACGCAATTTGAAATGTTAACATGACGATTATAAGAGCATTAGTGAATCATTCAAATTAAGAAAGCGATGACTGACTCTTTTATTATATTATATTATATTATATTATATTATATTATATTATATTATATTATATTATATTATATTATATTATATTATATTATATTATATTATATTATATTATATCTATATATATAAAATAGCTTGTCCTGACTGACTGACTGACTGACTGACTGACTGACAGACTCATCATCGCCGAGCCAAAACTACTGGACATAAAGAAATGAAATTTTGGGCGTAGATTCATATTAAGATGTAGGTGCTCGCTAAGGGAGGATTTTTGGATATTCCTTCGCTAAGGGGGTGAAAAGGGGGTTGAAATTTTAAAATGAGTGTATCTATATCTCAAAACTTTAAAAGTTTACACATGTATAATTTGTTATTTAGAATCTTCTTTAAAAATAAGGAAACACGTATTTTTTTGTTTTCCGAAAATCCCAATAGGAGGGGTGAAAAACGGTGAAAAAGGGGTTGAATGCCTTTAATCAGGATACCGGTACTTATATCTCAGAAACAGAAAATATTACAGACCTGAAAATTGGTACTTTTGAACTCTTTTAAAAATAAAGGAACACGTACTTTTATGTTTTGGGAAAATCCAATTAATAGGAGGGTGAAAAGGGGGGGTGACTTTTTAAAATGAGTGCATCTATATCTCAAAACGTTTAAAGAATCTTCATTAAAAATAAAGAAAGGCGTATTTTTTGGTTTTCGGAAAATCCAAATAGGAGGGCTGGAAAGGGGTGAAAATGGGTTGAGTGCCTTTAATGAGGATACTTATATCTCAGAAACTAAAGATATTACAGACCTTAAAATTGGTACTTTTGATCTCTTTTAAAAATAAAGAAACACGTATTTTTTGTTTTTGGGAAAATCCAATTAATTGGTGAAAAGGGGGCGAATTTTTAAAATGAGTGCATCTATATCTCAAAACTTTTAAAGTTTATAGATGTAAAAATTCGTATTTAGAATGTCATTTAAAAATAAATAAACACGTATTTTTTGTTTTGGGAAAATCCCGATAGGAGAGCTGAAAAGGGGTGAAAATGGGTGGAATCCCATTAATGAGGATACTTATATCTCAGAAACTTAAGATATTACAGACCTGAAAATTGGTGTTTGGGATCTCCTTTAAAAATAAAGAAACACGTATTTTTTTTTGGAAAATCCAATTAATGGCGGGGGGTGTAAAGGGGGGTGAATTATTAAAATGAGTTTGTCTACATCTTAAAACTTTAAAAGTTTACAGATGTAAAAATTGGTATTTAGAATCTCCTTTAAAAATAAAGGAACACGCATTATTTTGTTTTCTGTAAATCCCAATAGGAGGGGTGTAAAAGGGAGAATAATGGGTTGAATGCCTTTAATGTGGATACATATATCTCAGAAACTAAAGATATTACAGAACTGAAAATTTGTATATGGGATCTCCTTTAAAAATAGAGAAATGCGTATTTTTTGTTTTTTGAAAATCCAAATAATTACGGTTAAACAGGAGTGACAATTTGGGGTGAATTTTTTGAAAGACTATATCTACAGAATATCTGAGAAACGTAAAATGACGTAAAATGTGGGTATTTGGAATCTCCTGTAAATGCAAAGAAACATAGGTGATTTGTTTTTGGAAACTCCACTTAAGGGGAACTAAAAAGGGGTGAAATTTTAAAATGAGAATTCTACAGTAAGTTATATCTAAAAAAACTTAACATGTTACAGAAGTGAAAAATGGTATTTTTATCTCTATTAAAAGTAAAGAAACGTGTATTTTTAGTTTTCGGAAATACCACTTGGGTGGAGGGGGGGGGAGTAGAAGTGACTGAAAATGGTGTTGAATTCCTTTAATAAGGAGTGAAAAGGAATTGAATTCCTTTCATGAGGACACATAAATCAAAAACTGAAGAAGTTAGAGTCGTGATAATTGTTATTTAGAAGATCGTTTACTATTAAAGACACAAGTATTTGATGCCGTTAAATTCACTTGGGGGGGGGGAGTGTGAAAGGAAGTGAAAAAAGTGAATTAAGGTAATAGACGTGAACATTGGTGTTTGGAATTTCCTTTAAACATAAAGAAACACGCCTTCTTTTAATTGGGGCGGTTAAATAAAATTAACGGCGGTGCAGGGTAAGGGAGGTGAGACCAATTAATTTTACTGTTCAGAATGTACTTGTAAGGAGCCTCCGTTGCTCAGACGGCAGCGCGCCGGCCTCTCAGAGCTGGGTTCCGTGGTTCAAATCCCGGTCACTCAATGTGACATTCGTACTGGACAAAACGGAGGCGGGACAGGTTTTTCTCCGGATACTCCGGTTTTCCCTGTCATCATTCATTACAGCAACACTGTCCAATATTTCATTTCATTTGTCATTCGTCGATCATTGCCCCAGAAGAGTGCTTCGGCAGCCGGCACAATTCCTATTGTCGCCGCTAGATGGGGCTTTATTCATTCCATTCCTGACCCTGTCGAATGACTGGAAACAGGCTGTAGATTTTCGATGTACTTGTTCTGATCATAAACCGATCATTTTTAATCTTTCCTGGGTTCGTTTTCAACAGCTATCTTTTCCTTCGGAGAACGTTCTTAGATTACAGCAGACTATCCTGGCATATAAATAAACATTTAAACACATTTGAAATGAACGATAGGAATGAGATTGACCGTCAAATTATTTACCTCTATAATAAGGTCAATAATGCACGGAAGTATGTCATTCGTATCGCCAGAAATCCCGCACACTTGCCTACGCGCACAATATTGCTGGTCACATTTTCAACAATGACAATGGCAGCAGATGTAATTTAGCGCCAAGTAGCGGTCTTGCATCTTGCTGTGGGGTCCAGAACATCTGTAATAATAATAATAATAATAATAATAATAATAATAATAATAATAATAATAATAATAATAATAATAATAATAATAATAATGCTCTGGACCATCGTCAAATTGTGTGGACCGCGCTGGAAACGGGTCATGGCCTGGTAATGACTACGAATACAGTCCGGTCGCGGGTTCAGTACCGCCAAGGCACCCAAGACGACACCACGCCGAATCGCCTTCAGGATTTGATCCATACTAAAAATGGTTATAGGAAAAGATGGCAAAGATTTAGGGACCCAACTCACAGGGTGGAATACTGTACCTTTATAGTGAGCAGTGAGAATGGATATTTAACGCAGTGATAATTTTGCAGTAGGGCGCCGTTTGTGAGGGCGTGATGCTATACAGAGCGCGGGAATCGAGAAGGTGATTTCCCGAGGCAAGGCGTGGTCAGGTGAGACGAAGAAAGAATATGTGAGGAAGAGAGAAAGAGAGATGGGATTTTGTCTGGGGGAGAGACCTGCCATCTTAACAGAGATTTTTAGCGGGAGCAGACAGGCCCACCACATTACGGAAATTGAGCCGTAATTCCTGTAATTGAAGGTTTTTCAAGAAAATAAAAAGATGGAAATGGTTACTAGAATTTTACGAAGCGGTAGATACCTCTAGGTTTATTAACATATGATTAGATCAATAAATATGTTCCAAGCAGAACCACCGTGGGAAGCTCTGTAGTGGCCACATTCCAGACTCAAGTTGTTTCTCGGGACTTCCCCTGGCGTCCTTTGGGGTGCTGCCACATATAAAAGCTAAGTGATATGGGGGGAGATCATCCAGTTGACTATCATAGTGCTGCCGGCACGCGTCGCACGTCTGCCTAGATTGCGCCAGAAATCCTTCGTTCAGAACAAAGACAGTGTGTAATTATTACAGTGCGATAACTTTGATCCAGTGGATAAGAAACTTACGGAGGTACAGGTGGTGGATTTGTAAGTGGCGCGATGTTCAGATACCTATTAATGAGATCGCGTGTGCTTAATGGCATCAGTAACAATAGAAAGCCGTACTTGTAGACTCAGATAAATAGCGGTAGGGGCGAAGCTCCCGAGGTGCCGAGGAAGTGTGGACAATAGGCTAAGGAGGTCTATATTTATCCTCTGATAGACTGTTGAATCCAAGTGAAGCGGGCATAAAAACACAATAACCGAGTGGATAGTTTATAGAGCAGGAAATAGTTTATGGCACAGTGCACAAGCTAGCGAGTGTGCAGTTATACGAGAGTGGAGGACGAGGAGTGTGTATTGCAAAGTGTTAGCGATCTGTGCTAGCTCAATCTAAATATATATCCAGAATGTGGCGTTGTGTTTAAAGTGAATATTTCATTGTAGTAAGAAGTCGAGATATAGCCGAGGGGAGTGAGGTGCAAGGACTTCAGAACGTGGCTTCGAAGACGCTACCTTGAACGAGGCATCCCTCAAGAAGAAGGCGACACCATGAACCAGCGGGGCTGGAAGACTGGACTCCAAGCATCGAACCTGGCTGAGACATCTATCATGATGGGCTAAATCATGCTAGCCTACCCGGAGGGAGAGACGAGGAGATTAATTAAGATAAGTGGACCAATGAATTATTAGACATATGGTAGAGTTAAGGTATCACGCAGAGATAGTAGAATTAAACGTGTAAATATTCATATAGGATTTGATGGTGGCCCATCAGGCTGCATATTAAGAGTGTTTGATATATCTAAGGGTAAGAGTAGTTAGATTTGTTTTCTTGTATCTTTATGTAAAGCGGACAATGTGGTAATATTTGTTATCGAGGCAAGAGGTAGTGTGCCTAGTGATACATATTTGTTTGAGTACGATAGACCGGATATTTTCCTTTGGGTCGGTCGCGAAATGCATTTTACTTGTAGGATTAGGCACTATGTGTAATTCCCATTATATTCCAGGGGAAGGGCAGATATACCTGCGTAATGTAAGGTATGCAGGCTGATGGTATTTATTTAGTTAAGGGGCTCTATTTACGTGCCTTAGACGGGCGTAAACTATAGCGGAGGCGCAGGTTTTAACGCTATTCGACTCTGTGCTACTCTGCCAAACGTTGGGTTTGAACCTCTGACTCCCTAGGTTACTGTTGTCGCGCCGCATATTGGCGGTGATGGTTTGATATGATTGAATAGTAGAACACTTTATGTGATTCAACTGCGACCCGAGTGGGTGGTTAATTGAAGTCAGGAGCGTGATGTGAGATGTGTTTTTCCTCACTTATTTTAGACCATTTGCTGCTATGTGTAGAAGCTTGAAAGTCCCTTTGTGAAAGAATGTAGGGTAAGACGTCTAGCGGTGGTTTGTTTACAAGTGGTTTTTTTTTGACGTGGGAGGGGGCTCCAGACCCGACTGCAGGTCAATGTTCGCCTGCTCTGTATTGGGGTGAGCTCGGCCATTTTTAAATTGCTCTGGAGGTCGGTCATTCTCCTTTGGCAGGGAGTCTTTTGCAAAACCGTGCGTCATTTATTTTTATCCATTTTACCTCGTATTCCTTTCTTGTTTGATTCGCGTTCTTAGGGTTGTGTATTCTACTAATGTGATCTTGGCACTATGCTACTGGTATGATTGCCCTGTTGGCACAAGTTTCTGCCTGGTGGACGTGGGTTCACGTCCGTGTGTATATGTAAGTGAGGGCGCTAGAGTAGGTTATCTTAGTTTATTTTTATTTACCTATTGTGCTGCTAATTTTTGTGTATATAAATATCCCGGTATGGGAGGAAACTTTCATAATAGCGGTAATCTCTGCAGGTATCCTTAATTCTACCATTATATCATTTTATGTCGCAGACATAGGGATGTAGTTTCCATGTGGGAGAACACATCCGGTTTTTTTTCTTGGTTCACAGATCGACAAATTTCAGCATAACGTCATCAATCCAGATTGTATTTGCTTTATTGTCTTTTTAATTTGTAGATGTGAGCCTTCGGCGCACGTATTTTGGCACTACAGGTGCAATCCTTGTAATTAACTTGTGTTGTGAATACAAACTTATGCTCAAAATTCTGATCACAGCGAAAGTGTTCCTCATTTCGTAGTTTAATGTAGTATTGGGTTCCCCATGATCCTCTCGTCATAAGAACCCAAATTATCGACCATTTCTGCCGACTGCAGCTGAGCTGGTGTCCGTATCCAAGAACAGAAGAGCAGGTAGGTATCATCCTGCAGTATCTATGTGCCCTGTAGGGTATAATACCTGGACCTAGCATGGGAAGTACGAAATCGAATGATGGAAAGAAAGATTGAAAAATGTGAGGAACTTTGCCGTAATCTCTCAGAAAACGAGTCAGATCGCAAAATTTGGCGGATTCTCTCAGGAAACGAATCAGATTGCGAATTTCGGAGGATTATTTATAAAACGTTAATCATTCAGTTATAAATTTCAGTATAATACCGTAGCGAAGCACGGGTATCTTGCTAGTTATATTATATTATATTATATGAAAACAATGAAATGGCGTATGGCTTTCAGTGCCGGGAGTGTCTGAGGACAAGTTCGGCTCGCTAGCTGCAGATCTTTTGATTTAACTCCCGTAGGCGCCCTGCGCGTCGTGATGGGGATGAAATGATGATGGAGACGACATACACTCAGTTCCCGTGTCAGCGAAATTAACAAATTATGGTTAAAATTCCAGACCTCGCCGGAAATCGAACCCGGGACTCCTGTGACCAAAGGCCAGCACGCTAACCATTTGACCATATTATATTATATTATATTATATTATATTATATTATATTATATTATATTATATTATATTATATTATATTATATATCATAACGCCCTTCAACTTTCAGTCTGCAAGCCTCTGAATTTACTAAACGTCGCTACAATCCTCTGTTTGCAACTAGTGCTCTGGCCTCATTTAGTTCTATACCTCTAATCTTTAAATCGTTATAAACTTAGTACAAACACCGTCGTTTGGTCTCCCTCTACTCCTCTTACCCTCCATAACAGAGTCCATTATTCTCCTAGGAAACTCATCCTCATCCATTCGCCTCACATGACGCCAACACCGAAGCCGGTTTATTCGTATAGCTTCATCCATCGAGTTCATTCCTAACTTAGTCTTTATCTCCTCATTACGGGTACCCACCTGCTATTGTTCTCCCTGTTTGTACCGCCTCATTCTCGCTACTTTGATGTCTATTACATCTAACTTATTAATAAGGTATCCTCAGTCCACCCAGCTTTCAGTCCCGTAAAGCAACGTTGGTCTGAAAACAGACCGATGAAAGATAGTTTCGTCCGGGAGCTGACTAACTTCAAACAGAATACTGTTGATCGCCCTGCTAGTTCACTGCATTAGCTTTGCTGCACCTTGATTCAATCTCACTTAATCTGTTACCATCCTGGGAGAAAACACATCCTAAATACTTAAAAATTATCTACCTGTTCCAGCTTTGTATCACCAATCTGACATTCAGTTCTCTTGGATTTCTTACCTACTGACATCAATTTAGTCGTGGAAAAGTTATTTCTCATACCATACTCATTGCACATATTACCAAGTTCCATGAAATTAGACTGCATCCTTTGGGTACAATCTGCCATTAAGACTAAGTCGTCAGCATAGGCAAGACTGCTTACTACATTTCCACCTAACTGAATCCCTCCCTGCCACTTTATACGTTTTAGCAGACGATAGATGTAAACTACGAAAAACAAAAGTGAAATATTACATCTTTTTCCTCGGTACCCTGTCGTATGCTTTCTCTAGATCTAAGAAACATAACTGTCTGTCCCTCTAGTAGCATTTTTCAATTAAGTGGCGCATACTAAATATCTGATCCTGACAGCACCCCTGTGGTCTGAAACCACACTGGTTTTCATACAACTTCCTCTCAACCACTGATCTCACTCTTCGTTCCATGATGCCAGTGAATACTTTGACTGGTATACTGATCAATGAAATACCTCGATAGTTGTTGCAATCCTTCCTTTTCCCTTGCTTAGAGATAGGTGCAATCACTGCTTTTGTCCAATGAGAAGGTACCTTACCAACACGCCATGCTAATCTTATTACTCTATGAAGCCATTAGATCCCTGCCTTCCCACTGTACTTCACCATTTCAGGTCTAATTTCATCCAGTCCTGCTGCATAATGACAATGGAGTTAATTTACCATCCTTCCCACTACCCAAAGCGTAATTTCACCAACATGATTGTCTTCCTTCCCATGAGCTCGGTTGTTCGCGACGTCACCAGGAAGATTTCCCTTTACGTTGAGAAGATTTTCAAAATATTCCTTCCACCTGTCCAGCGATTCCCTGGGATCTGTTATGAATTCACCTGAATTTCAAATCACTATCCATCTCCTTTCCCCCTCCCTTCCTCCCACTTCTTCTTCTTCTTCTTCTTCTTCTTCTTCACAGTACCATATCAGGACCCCCTGACGTTGGCGATCACTGTGGCTAATGCAGTACGATCTCTTGCTAGGTGGAGAAGTCTTTCAACACTGTGAATTACAGTCCATTCTTTGATATTTCCAAGCCATGATGTTCGCCTCCTCCCGACACCTTTTGGACCCTGTATTTTGCCTTGTACAATCCGCTGTAAGATGAGGTAACGGTCATTTCTAAGGATGTGACCAAGGTAAGAGATCTTGCGGTGTTTTAATGAATGAACGAGTTCCCGATTTGCTCTTGCCCTTCTGAGTACTTCTGGGTTCGTTAGTCATGCAATCCATGAAATCCTGAGCATCCTACGGTGTATCCATATTTCAAAGGCTTCCAAGCGTTTCACAGATATGTTCTTGAGAGTCCATGTTTCCACACCATATAGCAAGGCTGACTATATATAGCACTTGACCATCGTCTGTCTAAGTTTTAAATTTAAGTAGTCATTGTAAAAGAAAGATTTCATTTTTGTAAATATTCTTCGTGCTATTGCTATCCTCTGTTTCACTTCTTTCTCAGGATCAAGCTGTTCAGTGACAATGGCACCCAGATATTACTCTTTCAGTCTGTTGGTTGTTTAGTTGTAAGATTGCCTCAGCATTGGCACGTCTGCTAAAGATCATGAACTTCGTCTTGTTTACATTTATTTTTAGTCCCATGTCCTCACTTACTGCACTAATATTATTGAACAGGAGTTGGAGACCTTTAAAATTGTCACACATGATGACTGTATCATCCGCATATCTTATGTTGTTAATTATGCCACCATTTACTTTTATTCCATATTGGTGACGTTCTAAAGCTGTTTTGAAAATTTTATCCGAGTAAAGGTTGAATAACAATGGAGATAAAACACAACCTTGTCTAACTCCTCTTTGGATGGCTATCTCGTTTGTAGTTTGATTTCCGATTCGGACAACGGCCTTTTGTCTCCAATAAAGATTTTCAATAATGCGGATATCTTTGCTGTCAACTCCTATATCCTTTCGGACTTCTACAAGTTTTGGATGTTGTACTCTGTCAAATGCCTTTTCAGAATCAATGAAACAAGCAAACACTTCTTGCTGTTGATCTAGACTGTTCTGAATTAGGATATTTAGCGCAAACAATGCTTCCCTTGTACCAAAAGAATTTCTGAACCCAAACTGTGTTTCGTCGAGGTCTTGTTCACACTTAGTCTTGATTCTGTTATGTATTACACGAAGGAATACTTTAAGTGTGTGGCTCATGAGGCTTATTAACCTATAATCATTACACTTACATGCCTTTTGCTTCCTTGCCAACGTGATGAATGTAGATAACAGCCAGTCAGATGGGATGTCTCCAGTATTATATATAGTATTGAACAACTTTACCAACAATTGGATGTTATCTTCATCAATCATTTTAAGAAGTTCTACAGGGATGTTATCTGGACCTGGTGATTTCTTGCTTTTTGAAACTTTCACAGCATATAGCACTTCTGATTTAAGAATGTCAGGGCCTTCACAATTAGCTCGTTGGTTAGTTTCCTCACCTCTCTGATCACAGAAAAGTTCCATTAGATAATTTTCCCAAGTATTTAAAACTTCTTCTTCATTAATAATAGGCCTGTCTGTGGCATCAACCAGTACAGAAAGGTTACGTTTTCTGTACATGCCAGCTATTTCCTTTAATTTTCGATGTATATTGAACAGATCATGTTTAGACTGAAAGGTTTCCATTTCCACACACACTGTTCTTTCATCCAGTTCTCTTTCAGCACGTATTTCTTTCCCTATGTGGCGTTGTAATTTTTTGTATTCCTCTGCATCATTTTTTACTAATCTTCGTTGTTCCATTAGTTCAGGAATATCATCTGTCATCCATTTTTTTTCTTCATTGGATGTATCTCTTGATTTTTGTTTTGAAGAAGTACCTCTACCCGACTTTTAAACTGATTCCACAAATCATTTGCTGTTTCACAGTTATTGGTATTGATTTCTTTTAAATGCCTATTCAAATCCTGAACAATTTTCTGCCGAGTTTCACAATTTTGTAGATTAGCGGTATTTAGTACCTTTCTTCTAGGCTTATTCTTCGTGATTTTCAGACGAACTCTTATATTGGCTATCAGTGGATTATGATCCGAGGAAATATCTGCACCTGGATATGCTGCAACTCTTTTGATGGAATTTCTGAAACGCTTATTTATCAGAATGTAATCAGTTTGGTTCCTTGTAGAGTCAGGATTCTGAGGATCATCTTCAGGAGCTTTCCATGTGTATAAACGACGTTTTGGAAGTTTGAACCATGTATTGGTGAGAACCACTTGATGTTCTACACAAAATTCGTACAGATTTTCTCCCCGGTCATTGCATTTACCAAGCCCAAATTCGCCTACCAAGTAGGAACGACGCCCTTGACCAATTTTTGCGTTGAAATCACCCATTATGACAGTTATTTCATCCTTCCTCAGGTCTTTAATAACAGTTCCAAATTGTTCATAGAATGTTTCTACTTCGAAATCATACTTTTTGTCTGCTGTTGGTGCATATATCTGCGAGATGTTTAAGTTGAAAGGTGAGCATGGAAGTTGTAATAACATGATTCGATCAGAAATTGGTACAATGTTGCTGACATACTTCGTAAGTTCAGAATTTATAAATATTCCGACTCCATTTCTATGATCTTTATCATTATCTTTGCTACCAGAGCAATAGAATGTACCATTATCACGATGATATTTACCTGCACCAGTCCACCGAACTTCACTAATTCCCATTAACGGTGTTTTTAATCTAACCATTTCCTTGATAAGATTGTCAAGCTTGCCAGCTGCATAGAGACTTCTAACGTTTCGAGTCCCCATTCTTATTGCGGAATTCACTAATTTGAGCCGGGAGATTCTTAGCACCCCTCGCCCATTTAAGGGCTGCCTGGGACCAGGGGCCGTTTCTTTCTTATTTCTCGCCATAGTGATTTCCTGGGAATTTATACCAGTGTGGTTTCCCCTTGCCTTCACTGGTGTAGACCCAGCCGCCCCTAACATGGAAAACAGACGCTGTTGGTAGCCGCTCCCAACATGAAGTACAGACGCTACCTGATGGATTCTAGTGGCATTTGCTCCACTAAGGGACCATCACCCTCCTAAGGGAGCTCCTCCGTCATAAGCCGTTGGCTCCTTTAGCGTGTCGGGTTATTTCCCGCCGCCCAACACTCGGCGTTGAGTCGCTGGCTGTACGGTCTTCTCCATACCGTAGCAGGATAACCTGGCCAGACAGGCCCTCCCTTCCTAGGATTCTTTATTACTGTCCAGAAAGGTTCCCCTGCTGCTTGACCTAGCCTATCCAGGTTATTACCAAAATCTTCTCAAGACATCTTTTTGGATTCAACAACTATTTGTTTTGCTCTACATCAGCCCTTGTTTGGAGCCACTTCTGATACGCCTTGCTTTTACTTTCTCAAAATTCATCATTCCACCACGATGTTTGCTTTTTCCCTTCTTTACACACAGTTATTCGTAGGTACTCCCTTGCTGTTTCTACTACAGCATCCCTGTACGCTACCCATTCTCTATCTATATCCTGAACCTGATTAGTGTCCACTATTAGGAATTTCTCACTAATCATATCCATATACTTCTAACTTCCTCGTCCAGGAGTTTTTCTACCCTTATTCGTTTGCAGATATTTTTCACTTTCCCTATCCTAGGCCTAGAGGTACTTAGTTCTCTACAGATAAGATAATTTTCTGTATTATTGAAAAATCCCCGGAGAACCCGTATATTCATAGCAGAATTCCTGAATTCTAAGTCGATTAAGTTATAGTCTATTATGTGTAGCGCTGAATAGCCTTATGCTTGAAGAATGTATTCGTAATAGCTAAACCCTTATTAGCACAGAATTCCAGTAAACGTTCCCATTCCTATTGGCTACTATATCTTCCACACATTTAACAATCACCCTAGTATCCTTCAGTTCTATTTCCAACTTCGCATTGAAATCGCCCATTAGCACTATCCTATCCTTGCTGTTGACCCTGACTACGATGTCACTCAATTCTTCATAAAACTTGTCAACTTTATCCTCATCTGCACCCTCACATGATGAATACAGTGAGACAATTATCGTCCTAATTCCTCCAACTGCCAGGTCTATCCACATCATTCGCTCATTTACGTGCCTAACAGAAACTATGTTACGTGCAATAGTATTCCTGATGAACAGTCCTACCCCACACTCTGCCCTTCCCTTTTAACAACCGTCAAGTATACTTTATAATCTCTTCCTCGTAACCTCCCCTCACCCGAATATCATTTACTACTAGCACATCCAGATGCGTCCTCTTTGCTGACTGAGCCAGTTCTACTTTCTTTCTTCCTTAAATCCCATTCATATTTATAGCTCCCCATCAAATTCCATTTCGTTCGCGAAGTTGTTTCCAAGGAGTCTCTCACCTGTGAAATGGGAGTGGGACTCCGTTAATCCCATACGTCCGAGGCTTGCTTAATATGTTCTGAGCTCGGTAAACTCTGTGAAGCAGGATGCTACCCTTACTTACACATAGTCCAAGTGAGGATTTCCCCTGTAACGGATTAGGGAACAACGGTTGATTGTATAGTTCTAGCCGCCTGAGCGATAGGAGGGCTGTGTCTCAGAATATGTCCGAGTTGCCCACTCCCATTCCGTAGGAGCTTGTATCCCGATTCTCAGAACAATTTCCTAGGCCACTCAGCCGTTGTCCATGGTTTACGAACTAGGACGTGACTAAAGTAACTTACACCATGCACCATTATATTATATTATATTATATTATATTATATTATATTATATTATATTATATTATATTATATTATATTATATTATATTATATTATATTATATTATATTATATTTTGAACATCCGGCAGATTATTGAAAGGCACAGAGTATTCAGTGACACAGTATTTATACCGTTACGAATAAAGCACTGACTCTTTTATTGATGTAAATTAATTTTTGATGACCCAGTTAGTGCGCACACTATTAGACTTGAAAGTGAATAGCAACAGTTCACAAATTAATGGCTATCTACAAAATCTCTAGACCTCACAGTCTTGTCTTCTGCTGTCTGGCATTTACCTGGAACGGGTATTCTCTTTACAGTATTCACTGAAGGGTCTTACCTTTCTCCCCGCTGCGCACGCACCAGTCTTTTCTCTCAGCAGTTCCCTGTAGTACGATTTGAACACCATTTTGTTGACTATCACAAAATATGCCTGCTATAAACTTGGCACGACTCCAGACAAAGCCGATTACTTGCACAGTTTATTTAATTTAATTTCGCACAACGTGCATAATTAGAGGACATACTCTTAAGCATTTTCACAGAATTTTGTCAGAGATATTTCTCTGCGCTTACTTGTCATTACGTGATATCTGTCACATGGGTTATCACAAAGTTTGCATACGCATAGTTCATCCGGTTGGTGGTAGATGTCTCTCGTGCAGATACGGTGGTGAAAACCATGAACAGCAAAACGCGTCATGAAGTGTCTCAATGTATAATTGGCTTTTCTCCATTGTCTGTTGACCATAGCATCTGTAGCGTAAAACTCTGGAAATTTTCTTTTCTTTTTTCTTGCAGTTGACGGAGTAGACTCTGGTATGCTTCTGTTGATGGCAGGCATAGGTCGTATCTCAAATCCTCAATGTACAAGGATTCTCTGGCGAGAACATATGCCAGACGAGAGGGTGTATACTTTGAAATACACAAGGCCTTTTTTCAGGAATCTTGCTTTTAATTTTTCGATTTCCTTCAGATTAATGTCAAACCATATGTCACTATTGGGGTGATTCTTAACTTGAAATTTTTTAACGCGGTATTTAATGATAACTTCCGTAAATTCGGTATACTGTTCATAGTTGATAAAGCGGCGATAACTCTCTCCCGAACATGGATACGGTATACAAAATAAACTCGACCAGAAGAGCTAAATGACGAAGAGTATCCAGAGATTAATTTCAATACTTTTACGGTAGAAGTAGAACATGTAATAAACACATTGAAAGACAAAACGGTTTGTGGTCCAGACGAAATTTACTACGAAAATCTTAAAGGTACAACAACTCATCTCAAGAAAATATGGACAGACCTATACAATGAATGCACAGTCAACTCACGTTACTTCTCCACACATTGAAGTAAGTCCGACACATCACTCGGTAAGACAATAACACAGAATAACTCAGCTACTAGGCCTACATAACACCAAACAACGACAAATCTGCATCACTAAAACACTGTCACAAATCCAACATTACTCTCAAACACACGAGTTATGTATACCAACCCCAGTAGTCGAAGGTAGGACCGCAACGGTCCATCCATTCGAGTTCTAAGCAGAACTTCTTATTTTCTTAATATTAGGAAGTACATTGTAATTACTTCACTCCCTGTTGGTTCATAACAAGGCTTATATAAATGATCAATAAGACAAGCTTATATAAATTGTCAGTACGATAAGAGGCTAGTTTCAATAACAACTAACCCTAACATATTACAGTATATTTCTTAACTGTGTCACAATGTATCCTTGAGCGCAACTCATGAGTAACTTGTTATTGTAATCTCCATCAGAGATATTGGACTCTAATATATCAACCGACATGTAGTTCAGACACTGTATTAATTGGACGGCCGTTAATAATATTAAAACCAACTAACATCAACTGGACTTCTCTTTATTTTGATTGAATACCACGCAGCGCGATACTGAACTTTCGGAACCTTGATAGCTTCAGTATACGGAATAAAAATATAAATTCTGTTAAGCTACCAAAAACTTAACTCACGCACTGTTCACGGCGAGCGAGAAGAATACCAACTGTCAGGGACCACCAGCAGTGTAGAGATGTGAACCTCAAAAGTCCCCATCTAGCCGGAGTATGATATATGTGAAGGGAAGACCTCTGTGCAACAAAAGGGAATCATTTAGACTAGATAAATACGTGACCAACACTGAGGTATTCGCTGAACCTAAATTCAAATACGGATATCTGGAAATCTGAGGGCACTGATAATCTTCGTGTACATCTTGAGTAGGCTATTGTGCGTTTTGAATCTATGGATTGCAATAGACATGTAAGTGTTTTTAAACAACAGCAGTATAACCGTTTCGATTCAATATCTGCCGAATTAGAGAATAATTTTCCAAAGAAAATACAACATATTTCACTATTTCAATGTGTACTCAGGGTAAGTGTGCTTGAAGTTCACCTCCAGCTACATGTTGTTCAATAAACATTGTTACAGTCGAGTTTCACTAATCCGAAATTCGGTAATCCGAACATTATATTAATCCGAACTAAATTGTAAAAATATAATAACTTATTTATTAATGAAAGAAAAATCAGAAAAAATATTCTTGTGTACTTATAATTCAGGTATAAAGTCAATATACTATTATAGTACATTTTGCATTGTGCTTTTTTAGGTATAAGTCTAAGAAAAAGTAATGGTACGCATTGTAATGGAGTTAATGGAGTTACATGGTGTTTGATTACCAAGAAATTAATAAAATACAGCGCACCACAATTATCAGCCACTCATTATTTTTCTTTAAGCTTATGGTGCTGTTTATTTGATCTTTAGCTATTGCATGGCAATATTCTTAGTCGCGGTGCTATGCTGTATTTCTGTTAATCCGAAAATCTACTTTACCAAACAGACCCGGGTCCCAGTTGTTTCAAATTAGTAGGATTCTACTCTGCAAATTGAACTGCTCTTTTCACCACACATTTGCCTCTCAGCCAGTTTATGAGACGTCGGTGCGACCAATTTACTTTAGAAACGTGTGAAAGCACTACAGAGGATTTTTACTCTTCATATAAATTTACACCCTCCTCCGGGGCTTTCACTCATCTACTCTATCTCAAACAGATTGATCGATATAACTTTCTACAATGGGATTTCAAGTCAAAGCATGTACAGTTAGTTGTCTGATGAATTAGCGCCGTGCTTTTATGAGCCGAGTTTGCTTTTGACTGTGACAGACAAAGGACATAGCCTCCCGTTACCGAGTGAACAACATGATTCTCCGTCGCTGTTTGAAAGTACGGATTTATTAAAACTATCTATAAGGTATTGTTGCATCATACAGGGAAGTAGCATATCGTGCTTAACAGTCCTGTTCATGAATCGAACTTCAGAATTTTAACGGATAACGTGTGTAGATGTAAAATCTGCATATATGTGAGTCTTTAATTCAGCTGTCCCGCTCCATGGCTAAATAGTTACCGTGCAGCCCTTCGGTCCAGAGGGTCTCGGGTTCGATTCCCGGCCGAGTTGGAAATTATAACCTTAAATGGTTAATTCCCTTTGCTCGGAGACTGGATGTTTGTGCTGTCCCCATCATCCCTGCATCTCACACACCACACGTAACACTACACTCAACCACAATAAAACGCAGGTACCTACATATGGCAGATGCACCCGGGTAGAAATAGCCGAACTAAATTATTATTATTATTATTACTATTATTATTATTATTATTATTATTATTATTATTATTATTATTATTATTATTCATCTCAAGCTTCGGTCAAGCAAAATGTGGCGGTGTGGCGGTACCCAATGTCTTCCTATCCAATGCTGACAACCGACGAGATTTGACGAGATAAAACTGTTAACATCAACACCTGAAAAGCTAAGATTTGGATTTCTTTATTTCTAAGGTATGTTGCAAGTTCAACAGCTGAGGGAAAGGAAAAATGGTCCCAAGCAGTATGCTGATTCGCGGATTTTACATAAGGGAGTATGCCTAACCTGACAATCGCCATCTTCGAGGGGCCTAACCTATGTTTTACGGGCAGATGCCCTTCCCGACGTGGACAGTCACCATTTTGGATAGCCTAACCTCACATGACCTAGATTTACGGCTAGATGCTCTTCCCGACAAGGACAATCGCCATCTTGGAGGGGCTTAGTTTTACAGGCAGATGCCCTTTCCGAAGTGGACAGTCGCTATCTTGGAGGGGCCTAACCTCGCTCTTCCTCCTCAGTAGGCTGCCCCTCCCGACGTTATTGCACAAGATGGCGGCTACACACGGGCTTTTATGGAGAAAGCTGGCTCAGGGGAGACATAGGATTTAAGGAGACGGCGTAGGGGCGATTGCGCAAGATGGCGACTATACACAGGCCCTTATAGAGAGAGCAGCTCGAGAGGCTACTGCACAAGATGGCAGTTATACACGGGCTGTTATGTAGAAAGCTGGCCCAGGGGAGACATAGGACTTAAGGAGCCAGCCTTGGGACGATTGCGCAAGATGCAGGCTATACACTGGCTCTTATAGAGAAAGCTGGACAGAGGCTACTGCGCAAGATGGGGCTGTAGATAGGCTGTTATGGAGAAAGTTGGCTCAGGGGAGACGTGTTCCTTACTGTCTGGTCAGACACCGTGACTCCAGTGAACCTCCTGAGGTCTTGTTGCAGTTCTCTGGTAGTTGCTGAATGACGCCGCAACGCACGCATGGTCAGATATCGGTCATCCTGTGGGGTCATCATGCGTCCACGACCTTGTCGAACCATCCTTTTGAACTGGCCTGTCACATTGTAGAGATTCCACAAGCGGTGAGTAACTGACGGAGAGACATTGAGATCCACAGCAACACGACGGAAAGTCCATCCTTCCTGGATCAAAGTTACTGTCCTTGCGACTTCAACTTCGTTAAGATATCTAATGGAATGTGCTGGTTTACGTACCACGTGCTCAACTGGCCGCAGTAGTCTGTGTTAGCCTACTTAACAACGACACACTGACGCACCGCTATTCACTTTGTTTTGAGGGGTCACCTGACAGTTTAATGGATGGGTACGCCTACAGATGGAGTATAACTTCGATTTCACATACCATGAGTAGTTAAGGTCTCAAGGTATGCAGTACGACCATTGGAAACCCATCTACCAAATTAACGTTCACATAACAGACGTTAAAATTCATGTTCCCCTAATTTGTATGAACTGTGTACAATCGAGGATCACGAACAAGTAAATATTGCACTCCTTGCAGGTGACAGTGACATATTCATGTACATTGGAAATTCATCGAACACTGCTTTCTGGATGTTCTATCGAACTGGTGTGATACATGGTAACTAACACGAAACTTACTATCCGTAAGCAGTGGCAAGAAATACTAACAGTCGCAAGACTTGAAAACAAGCATTACTCTTCACTCACAGTAGTTAGTGACTTTCGTAAGTCTCCCCTACCTGCATTATGTTTTTCACTCAGTATGTGATATTCCCTACTGATCAGGAGATCGAGGAAACTTGTTTCAATGTGATATTTTAAATATGCCCTCCTCGGCAGTGTCTTCAGTTAAATTTACATCGACTATCCTTTTGGGCAACGGTGTGATTGTCCAACGTTGTAATTGTCATAGTAGATTTATTTAAACTACAGTATATTAGAACAAGTGTCGATATATTCATTACCTCATACTCAATACACATTTCCAATTAGCTACCTAAGATGAAGTGACAAACTCGCGAATGTGCTATTTTTGTTCTCCAAGTTTCAAATGTTGTCACATTCACTATGTTATTCTCCAATAAATTCTAATTGTAGGTAGTGGAGAATCTTTCTTATTGTAAAAAATAGCATTATTCCTCACTCACAGCAGTTATTTCCTTTCGTAAACAGGAGCGCAAAATGACCGAAAGAATGAATGAGAATTCAACGTCTGATTCATTACACATTTTTTACATTTTCCTTATTACTTTCCACACGCAAACCAGGAAGTGACCCGTACGAGCGCGTGGTTAAATGCACAAAACGCTACATTCGCAAGCTTTTCTAGGATAGTAACCCTTTCTGTTTCACATAACAGCTAGCTAAGTGTCCAGGCTTGCGAGCCTGGCAAAGCACAAACTTATGCATAAATTTTTCCGCACGCATACTAGACAATGACTCGTACGAGCACGTGCCTAAGTGCAAAAAAAGCTACTCTCGCATGTTTTTGCTAGGTTAGTAACGCTTACTGGGTCACGTAACTGCTAGCTACGCGTCCAGGCTTGGAAACTGGGATAATGGAGGAGAGACATCCTAATTCGAACACAAATTCACATGAATTAAACGCACGCTTTCAATGCGCAATCTTTTACTTAGCATGATACTCAGCAGTCCAAAGGAAAGAGCCCTGGATTCCATTACCACTCGTGTAAGGCGCAATTTTTTTGGTTCTGAGCACAAAGTTATAACCTGTAAATGATGTCAACATTACAGTAGACTATTGACATTCTCTAGAGTTCAAATCTATAAGCTCGAAATATTACAATCGAAAATTCAGTGTTCCAAACACCAAAACCCAATAGCGTGTTACGCATCAGCTCACACGCTAGTATCACTGACTCTGCAACCACTCAGTTTCAAGAACTTGAAGTAGATTTATAAATTTATGTCCCTATCAGTAAAGCACATTTTTGCTTTTTTGCTAGTGCCTTTACGTCACACCGACCCAGATAGGTCTTATTGCGCCGATAGGATAGGAAAGGCCTAGAAATTGGAAGGAAGAAGCCATGGCATTAATTAAGGTACAGCCCCAGCATTTGCCTGGTGTGAAATGGGAAACCACAGAAAACCACCTTCAGGGCTGCCGACAGTGGGATTCGAACCCACTATCACCCGGATGCACAATCACAGCCGAGCGCCTCTAACCGCACGGCCAACTCGACCGGTAAAGCACATTTTTTAAGACTTACACCATCTCCCTAGTCCTATCAGTAAAATGTGTAGCCACTATGACCCTATGGATAAAGCACAAGTATTAAACCTTACACCATCTTCGTGTGTAGTGCAAATATTTTCTGTTCTGAACACAAAGTTTTAATCTTTAATTGATGTCAACATTACAGTAGACAATTGAAAGTCTCTAGAGTTCAAATCTATAACCCCAAAATATTACAATCGAAAGTACATTGCTCCAACCCCCCCAAAAAACAACAATAGCGCGTTATTCCGACCTCAGCCATCCTCGAAGTGGTTTTCCGTGGTTTCCCACTTCTCCTCCAGGAAAATGCCGGGATGGTACCTAACTTAAGACCACAGCCGCTTCCTTCCCTCTTCCTTGTCTATCCCTTCCAATCTTCCCATCCCCCGCAAGGCCCCTGTTCAGCATAGCAGGTGAGTCTGCCTGGGCGAGGTACTGGTCATCCTCCCCAGTTGTATCCCCGACCCAGATTGTGAAGCTCCAGGACACTGCCCTTGTGGCGGTAGAGTTGGAATCCCTCGCTGAGTCCGAGGGAAAAGCCAACCCTGGAGGGTAAGCAGACGCTCTCATAGTCATATAATCTCCGAAATAGTCAAGGAGTATTATTCCGCGCAGATGCCAGGAGTTGAAAAGAGACGCTAAGTCAGGAAGAACACTCGTTCCTTGGAAACCGTGAGAAGAAGACGTGCAGTGAAAACGCTCATGTACAGTATCATAGTCAGGGGACACTTCAAAATATTTGTGCAGTATGTAAAGCATTGAATAAGTTCATGTGTTTGTATAATGACATTGTAATAGACATGAGGAAATTATTAAGCGCACGTCGAGAAACATTTATTCATTTTGATATGGTAAGAGTTGACATTAACATTATTTCATTGTACACCACTTCGATGTATTTAACAAAAGCAGACAGTTCGTAAAAGAGGGAACTTTGTCAATGACGATCAGACAGCAAGCTAGTTGGTGAGGAAATAACTTTCATTTTCAGTTTTTGGGACCACATAATTAGTTGAACGAATAGTAAACAAACAGCTGTACTGCAAGGAGACCATTGCGAGAGGGGTGACTAACATTTGTAACAGGATTAACGGAACTTGACCGAGAGCAGGTAGCTGGGCAAACGCATTCTCAAGACGACAGTAGTCCAGCTTACAAATATTCACCACGCAGGATATTTCAACTCGTGTGGAAAACATACGATCTGTGATAGGAGGAAAAATTTGTACAGATTATTTTAGTTTGAAGTGTTAAATCAGATATAAGTGGGTGTTAATCATAATCTCGTCCTAAAGCTACTATAGGCTACTTTTCTAATCTACACAGTTATGTATTAAGTTATATAAGTAGAGAGTAGCAGGAGTCTAGTAGATTTAGTTTGTTTCTTTTAAAGAAGAATCTGTTAGCAGAAGATAAAGTCTAATAATAATAATAATAATAATAATAATAATAATAATAATAATAATAATAATAATAATAATAAGTTTGCCAACGCAATAGAGATATCTGACAACAACTCGGTATGGTGAGCTTTACTGATATTATCTAAAAATATATAAATAACTTTAACAATAGTTAACCCACACACACATGTGGTGGTAATAATTGTCTTAAGAGGAAGTACAACTAGGCAACCACTCGAACAAGATGGTGGCTGTAAGGCTCAATACAATTAATATGGGCGTAACTTTAAATTTTTAAAGTGTTAATTTCTAAACAATTGCAGCTACACCCTATATCAAGGCGTCAGTCGACGCAGGAGGCTCGATTTTATCAGAGCTATAACAACATATACGAACTATAACAACAACAACAACAACAACGATAACAAGGCTACCAGCCTTCAAAGTGCCAAAATGTTAACTTCTCTACACATTGTACTGATAGGACTGGGGAGCTGGTGTAAGGCTTAATACATGTGCTTTACTGATAGGAACAACTTTATAAAGCTACTTCAAGTTCTTGAAGCTGAATGGCTGCAGAGTCAAAGATGCTAGCGTGTGAGCTGATGCGTAACGAGAAGATTTACCACGATGTGAACACCTTGACGGTTAATCATAAGGCAGCAAGAGATTCTGAACGTGTGAAAATTGTTATCAACGCCATGAATGGATACGTCAATATTGTGCTAATTTGTGAAACCAACGCCAATATGTTCTAATTCAACAACGACGGACGCCCTGGGCGCGGGCGAAACTTCATTATAATAATGTGATTAGATCAATTATAATGATAAATCTAATACGTATTTACTATTTATTTAGGCTAGTTGCGCGAGTTGTCAGTTAGATGTGTAGTTATTGTAGTTTATTTTAACGTATAGCACAGATGATAATTTTAGATAGGATGTTTTGTTCACGCACAATGGTATCTTTACTACATATTTTATTATTATTATTATTATTATTATTATTATTATTATTATTATTATTATTATTATTATTATCAGTTTTACTAATTTGGATTGATGTTAAGGCCTGCACTTAATCTAAATTAGAGGCCGTTAGAAGAAGTTTTGCGAGATTGCACCTCATAAATTCACATTTTGCAGTTTTTATTGAAGTAAATTAAGATTTTAATTAGTGATAAATTTTGCCATGACATAGTTATATGTTCACTTTCTGATACTATTTTGTCAATCAGAACATGCTTTATCTGAATAATAGAACATGGACAGATGAGGATAAATGAAATTTTCGACAGGCTATATTTGATATTGAGCATCGTCTAGTAATTTATTAATGAGTAGATCAGTGGAGTTATTATAAATATTGCAAGATAACGATTTGAAGCATCCAATTGGGAAGTGTAAAATGATATACTGAAGTACCGTGTAATTTTGGGTACGGGAAAACGGTGTTGATAGGCCCTAAGTCTTTAGTTGTAGAGAGAAAAGTGATGAAAGTGATAAGTTAATATGCACTGGGGGTAAAAATTCTCAAGGATAATGAGATGAAAATAATACATGCCGGCCGCGGAGCTGAAGAGAAAGTATTCCAGCCAAGAGCCGATGTAAGGTAATGTAAGAATATTCTAGCCTTTAGAGCTGAGAAAATCAATGCCGGCAGTGTGTGCCGAGGTAGTAATGAAATTGAGCAGGAGGACAAGTCTCCTAGTGTAGTTTAGGTGCATAATATAATATGTGAATGTCACGAGTGAATGATATATAAGCAATATGGCACACCATCGTTAAATAACGTAATTACGTAAACAATAGAAATTGATTATGATTAATATTTATTGATGCAATCTGAAACCCCAGTTGATGTGCGAAGATCGTGTTGCAATAATTTTATTTACGATTTTATATCAAATTTGATATTTGGTAAGCCATTATTACCACATATTTCCAAAATTTGGTTGACTATTTTTTACTATATTCCTGATTTTTATATATCTACCGATTACTGCAAAGTATTAATGAAGCCATGAAAGACTGTTATGGTCATGGAAGAAAAATGTCTGCACTCAGAGATTTGTAATTATTGGACTCTGAGCTGGATAACTTTTTTATGCGTAACGGTGCAATCTGAGGCCAATTATATTTTTATTTATAAACTTGATAATGTGTGTGTGTGTGAATAAAAACTCGTGTAAATAATGTGAACATAGGTAGAATTTAGGATGTCATTTGTTTTTCAGGCATGATTGTTATTTTCTTAGTGTTTATGAGTATAATTAAGTGCCAATCCTCTTTGACTATAATGTAACATAGTTATTTTCATTAATTTTATTTTATTTTTGTGAGAAAATCACCATTTACGTTTATGTTAGATAGGGAGATGATAGCTCGCGTAACAATTAGGTAAACGACGTAATAGATTTACTATTTATACTCACACAACATTGCACAACAGAATTATAGGAGTTACTGAACTAATAACTTGGTGAATAAATTATATTTTGTTACTAATTATATGTCGAATAATTAATGAATAATTAATGTTTGTAAAAGAAATTTTTTGAGAAAATTCAAATAGGATTATATATATTCCACAATGTTAAAAATAATGTTCAGTAATTTCCAAGTTTTTAGTAATAACAGTTTCGGAAACCTATTGTCCGATGATGGAATGTTATACAGTGATTTTATTTTTATTTTTATACTTTATATTCATTATTTACCATAAAAATTTGCCATGTTTAAATAACAAACGAAGTTTAAGGAGAAATGACTCCAGAAATCCAATTGGAATGTTCTAAGGTGTTAAAAAACTAGTAACCCATGGTGTAAAATGATAATTATTAAATAACAATTGGTGACATTCAGGGTCAGTCACATAATTTAACTGATGCTTATTAAGCCAATGTAAGGCACTTGAGATCATAAATAATCATAAGACTAATTACAGCTTTATCAGGTATAAGATGAATTAATATGGTGATAATAAATTAATTGTGGGATATTAATGTTCATAAAAATTAATTAATTAATTTCATAAAAATTTCTTTCTATGAATCATTTAACAATATCTGTAAAAGCTTGTATAGTTTGCAATTGAACACAATAATTGACACGTTTACAACTCAATAATTTAAGTTTACATTTCATTTCAGTAATCAGTCAATAATGATAATTATGTTTACTTTGATTAATAAAGAGTTCTTATATTTAAAAATCAGTCTGAGTCATGTAATTTATTTAGTAGGTTGTATAGATAGCCAGTAGTTAGACACTCCTTGATATCACCCTGAAGGCGACGAAGAACTGATCACCAATGAGACAGAATCTCCAATAGCGGTGAGTATACTTTTTACAGCGGCCGTGGCAAGAGTTAAGAGTAGTTACCGCAGCTTTACCGACAAAAGGGTGCAGTATGTTTCCTAGATATAGAGAAATCATGTGACAGGGTACCGAGGAAAAATATGTTCTCTATACTAGGGGCTATGGGATTATGGGTAGATTATTAAAATCAATCCAAGGGATTTATACTGACAATTGGGCTGCTGTGAGAATTGATGGTAGAATGAGTTCTTGGTTGAGGGTACTTACAGGGATTAGGAAAGGCTGCAATCCTTCCCCTTTGCTGCTCATAGTTTACATGGATTATCGGCTGAAAGGTATAAAGTGGCAAGGAGGGGTTCAGTTAGGTAGAAATGTAGTAAGCAGTCTGGCCTATGCTGACTACTTGGTCTTATTAGCAGCTTGCGCTGAAAGCCAGTAATCGAATATCTTGGAACTTGAATATAGGTGCAATGAGTATGTTATGAAAAGTAGCCTTTCGAAGAATAGTAGGTAAGAATCCAAGAGAATTGAATATCCTATTCGTGATACAAAGCTGGAACATTAGATAATTTCTAGGCTGTGTATTCACCCACGATGGTAGTATAGCAAGTGAGATTTAATCAAGGTGTCGTAAAATTAATGCAGTGAGCTAATAGTTGCGATCAACAGTATTCTGTAAGAAGGAAGTCAGATCCTGGACGAAAGAATCTCTACGTCGGTCTGTTTTTAAACCAACTTTGCTTTATGAGAATGAAAGCTGGGTGGAGTCAGGACATCTTATTTATAAGTTAGATGTGACAGACATGAATGTGGCTAGAATTATTGCTGGTAAAATCAGGTGGGAACAATGGCAAGAGGGTACTCGCAATAAGGAGATAAAGTTTAAGTTAGGAATGAACTCGATAAATGAAGCTGTATGCATGAACCGTCTTCGGTGGTGAGGTCATGCGAGGCTAGTGGGGGAGGATAGGTTACCTAGGAGAATAATGGGCTCTGTTATGGAGGGTAAGAGAAGTAGAGGGAGACCAACACGACGGTAGTTAGGCTCAGTTCCTTACGATTTAAAGATAAGATGTATAGAAATAAATGAGGCCACAGTACTAGTTTCATAAAGAGGATTGTGGAGACGTTTAGGAAATTCACAGAGCCTTGCAGACTGAACGCTGAAAGGGATGTCTGTCTGTTAGGTAATCAGCTCATAGGCTGGTTGGATCCTCAAACAGCACCACCAAAGGTTATGCAGTTATAAGGAAACCGCAAAAACCAATGGCAGCATCAAAATGAGGCGTACTAGGCAAGACGAAGAGTGAGGTAGTTTGCCATTGCTTTCCTCACTGGGTCAGAAAGTGCTATTGCAGCACGACTGACCATATGAGCAACACCTTTCATAATACTCAGATGCACTAGTCGTGCTCTGAATGTCATTACTCAGCACCGCCCATACCCCAGCAGTTTCACTATTGTCACAGCCATGGATGAGACTGGGACTTCGGTGAAAGCTACACTTTGCTCTGGCCTGTGCCAAGAGATAGATACAAAAGTACTGTATCCATCAAGACATGGCAGCAGGCAACTGAAAGAAATAACGGTCTAAAATGAAGATGTATGTATGTAACATCACTCGTGTTAGCCAAAATTCTGACACCTCAGAGTATCCGAAAGCCATAAAAGTAGTTCTTAGAACGCAAAGCCTGTATATTTATTATTATTATTATTATTATTATTATTATTATTATTATTATTATTATTATTATTATTATTATTATTATTATTATTATTAATGATGGTGAATTCGCTCAAGTTCTCAATCGACTAAAAGATTTTTCCAAATCAGTGACCTTATTCAGATTTGAACCTAAAAGCATACAAAAGAACTGAAGTATACAGTGCGAACGTATTAAAAATCAAAACGGGAGGAAACAAAGAAATACAGCATGAATGATCAACAATCTTATCTCCTAATATCTTCTAGTGAAATGCTAGCTTATTAAGGATACAACAATAAAAACTACTAGCAACACTAACGATTGTAGAAAAATGACTGCGTAACATAGGCCGAAGTTTTTACAAAGAGAACGAGCCACTAGATATGTAGCCAATCTGTAGTTACTGCGAGTAAAAGAGAAACATCAATTATATTTATCTTGTACGTGCCCTGTTAGGAACTCAACACAATCAGAGCACAACCGTTTGAATGACGTAGAAACAAAATGTCCTATATTATAACTGAAAGCAATGGGTTTCCAATAATAAACCACACCAACAGCAGAATGACAAGAGAGTCCCTTAGAATGTATGGAGAATGCTGTTGGTGTATCGGTGTACTGAAAGAGAACAACGAAACTTTACAGGATTACACCGAATATTGAAGCACAGCTAAACCTAACTTTAAAAAAGTGTATCGGGAACTTAAAATCATAAAAGAATCATTGGCAATTCTATGAGCTCATGGCATCCAGAATATTTCCATAATATCACTTATTCAGCCAACGGCCGTAGCCGTGTTGAAACACCGGATCCCGTGAGATCTCCGAAGTTAAGCAACATTGTGCGTGGCCAGGAGTTGGATGGGTTGCCACGCGCTGTTGGTTGGGGGTAAGGGAATGGAGGAGCGGAAAGGAACTGGCCACCCTACCGCACGTAAACTCCGGCTCAGGAACACCTCTGCGGAGGTTCGGACCTGCCTTCGGGCAGAATAACCCTTACCTATCACTTATTCAGGGGAAATATACCAGTACAAAGCACAGTTGTTCATTAAAAGTTACATATCAACAGAGCTGAAAGAGGCCCCATATTCAATACAAGTTATTATAACTCTCAGGGATGTCCATGGAAAACGAGTTAAGCCAATTAGAGGTACGGAATTACCTTCGCACTTCATTCTGTTATAAGGTCGCGGGCTTAGCAGGAATGCCACTTGATTGTTAAACAGGTAATGGGAATGCCAGGCACTTGTGTGACTAAGGGCCGGTATTTTAATGAGGGTTTAAACTGAAGATTGAGTTAAACTGTAACTTGAGTTTAAACCTATGTTGAGTCTTATAATGCCCAGCCTAAGTTAAACTGAGGTGAAGAAGGAAATATGCGATCTTGGTAGCAGTGACTTGCGAGTGCAGTGACTTCAAGAAAAGATGACTATCGAAAATGTTTTTTTTACTTCTTGTTGGTAAAATGGCGGATAAATGCAATAAACGTCCTAATTTTACTTGTAAGGAAATAGAATTGCTTGTGCAATTAGTACATAATTATTTATATAGTACGTGAAAGAGTGGCCTTATAAATTACTCCGAAATCTCCCATTGTAATTGTACCGGTTGGTACGCCCCTACGCCACACCTTTGAATATTCCGCGTTAAGTACTCCTCTACGGGAGAAACTCTGAACTTTAACAACTGTATCAACTTATAAGTTTTCTCAGAAGATGGCACTACCATAAATTTTGTGATTACAAAGTTGTCAATACTGTGTGGAGTTCAACTTTTGTTTTCCATTAATCAAGAAGTGTGGACATTCTCTTATAGATGTCTCTACTAAAAAACTATGATCATGCACCCTGGTGCGAAGTGAAGGAACTTTTCTTGAAGATATTTCGTACTCATAAGTTTTCCTATAATTAAATTTCGTTCTTTCATTTGTGGGTTGGCAATATAAATCTTTTCTATCCGCCAGTTTTGAACTTAGCCAATCTAGAATTTCTGTAATTAATTTTTGACCAATCGTGTCCTTCATCGTCAATTTTGATGTGTAACTTTCAGCCAGCCAATAAAGTTGAGTGGGTGTGTCTTAATTATTCACGAAAGGTCTCGAACTTTCCCCGAGGGTTTAAAAACTGCTGATTTTCACGGCTCGTCGCCAGTTCTTCAACCTCTAGCTTAGTGTATGGACGTGTAGCAGGGGGCGGGTAGCGCCTCTTCCTTCGGGCAGCAGCTCTTCAATAAGGTAATGGCCGTTTAACATCTTTATTTCTTGCTAGCTCAGCAGTTTAACCCTCGGGGAAGGTCCGAAACCTTTTCACTGTAACCTACCTGTCAAAAAATGTAACTTAGTGCCGGTTTATGTAAAAATTTCTTATTAGTTTAACTGTAAATCGGGGATAGAGAGTGCTTTACCCTCTCGAGCTCCCCTTCAATTTTGATTTGAGGTGACTACGTTTTCATAACCGATTTTCTTCTCTTCTTAATGTGTTAATTTTTTTCTTATACGAGTCACCTCTCTAGTTTGGGAATAGCCCCTGTGTCATCGGCCTAGTGCCCCTTAGGTTTTAAAAGGTTTCATGTAGGAGTGCAAGCAACGCCTCCATTCATCTTGGTATTTTGGGCCATTTAATTAATCTGTTCTTTTCCACTGAGGCCCAGTAGGTTGGGTACGAGATACCCCCGTTTCGTTTGATGTAAGCGGTGCCTTGATGGCAATTTAGTGTAAAAGTCTGGTATTGCCTTTAATAGGCTTGAAAAATCGAGAGCGGGTCAGCTCTTTCTTGTGTTTGAAAAGTACCTCTGGGAGGCTTGAGGTTAAAAGGTAGGAGCAAGTGCTCCATGCAATAAGGGGATTTCTGCCCTTTGGTAATATGTAGTTGTGAGCTGAGAGCTCAGGAATTATAAAAGGTGGGCTCGAAGCCCAGATCGTTAAAGTATCTCTAAATCTTGGCTTTCCTGGTCTTGCATCTGATTTGTTAACTTGTTGTTATTTGTTGTATTTTCAAATTCTATGTCAAAATTGTTAAGTTTTTGAAAATATAACCTTTAATTCAATTTTGATTAATATCTCAGCTTTGAACTTAGACCCATTCCAGCCCGCACCTTCTTTCACCTCTGCCTTCCACGGATAACTCCGTAACAGTAATAAACGTAATGCTATTAGTAGCTGACTGAGGGGTTCTACAGCATGATTTCTGAAATAGGAGGAAGTTATTTTATTTTCTAAAATTGACACTTTTCACATTCAAACTGTTCAAAAAGTCATTTTTACATTCTTACCTTTACGTTTCGTGTTTTATTCTAGCACCGATTTGCTGAAATAGGGTTATGACAGTTTGTTTTGAAAGCCTAAACCTATTTAAAAACTATTTTTCATTCCATATATGAAAGTGACTTGCCCTTGCTCGAAAAACTCGTGGTGCCCATGGTCGTTCTATAATTTGAACCACTTCTTCGTCACTGATTAGTATTTCTTCAAACACCTCAAAAATATATTCGAGATCCGTTCGTTCTTCCATGTTGTAAGGTTATGTATTGTTAAACTTCAGTTTAAACGGTAGATGAGTGGCAGTAATTTTTTTTTTTTTTTGCTAGTTGCTTTACGTCGCACCGACACAGATAGGTCTTACGGCGACGATGGGACAGGAAAGGGCTAGGAATGGGAAGGAAGCGGCCGTGGCCTTAATTAAGGTACAGCCCCAGCATTTGCCTGGTGTGAAAATGGGAAACCACGGAAAACCATTTTCAGGGCTGCCGATAGTGGGGTTCGAACCTACTATCTCCCAAATACTGGATACTGGCCACACTTAAGCGACTGCAGCTATCGAGCTCGGTGGCAGTAAAATTAATCTCTAGTTATACTTAAGATTAAGTTTTATAATACACGAATAACAGATAAACTGAAGTTTAAACTGAACCAACAGTTTAAACCTCTATTATAATACAGGCCCACAGCCATACAGGCACATCAGAAATTTCGGACTGAGGTCACGTTATCACCATGGGAGACAGCTACATGTCGTGTGGAGATTGTTAAATATTTTAGAACGCAGCATGCCTATTGTAGACAGAAAATGTAGAGAATTGTATAATGGAAGGCATGACACATGAAGAGAGAGAGTGTTTGTCGACAGAAGTATACCAGTCCGAGGGAATATCTTCAATATAGGGAGAAAATTTTAGCCGATCGGTTGCACCATCAAAGGCATTAGGCGCAAGAGTGGCACAGTGTCGCACTTTCCCAGTATCAGCTGCAACGTTACGTGTCACGTAGACTCCTCCACAGGCTAACACCCAAGCATGCGGCTACTAGGCTACTGAACGATGGGATAGGAAAAGTCTAGCAGTGGGAAGGAAGTGGCCGTGGCCTTAATTATGGTACATCCCCAGCATTTGTCTGGTGTGGAAATCGGAAACCACGGAAAACCATCCTCAGAGATGCTGACAGTGGGGTTCGAATAGAATATCCCCAGAATGAAGGGCTGGCTTGGTCCTCAACAGCTCCGCTATGGGCTGCTATCACGGAAGAGGAATGCTAGGGAAATGAAGATTGAAGTATTTTCCCGTTGCTTTCCTTAATTACGTTCATTAATTTGCGAATAGGAAGATTCCATCTACTCAGAGATTTATATAGACATGCTTTGCTGTTTGTGCTATGGTTTGACCTTTCGTTGTATATTACGAACATTCAGAAAGCTATGCAGCCACTTTGCGTGATAACATGCTATTCAAGCCTAGAATTGACTTGTAAACGCCGTCCTTATACCTCACGGAAAGAAAAACATTTTATTGGCAAACACTCCCTGTAATTTACAAACTTACAGAACTCTGAACTGAAGATTGACTCCGAATATCAGTGACGAGAAGGGACCAGCCAATCATTATTTAGATTCTATCTTGAATTTGCTAACATGTAATAGTGTCTGAATTCTTAAATTTAGATTCTATCTTGAATTTGCTAACATGTAATAGTGTCTGAATTCTTAAATTTAATGTTACCCGTTAACATCTTTTCAACATTTTGTTTCATAATTCTTAAGTACAGTTAATACTGAATTGGAATTCTGGAGGTAATAGGAGTAGGCCTATGGAAGATCACATATTTTAAGTTCGCGTGTTTGTTATTAACATCGTTCTATTGCAAACAAAACGATGTTAAGGAAAATTCCTTCAGTGGGGTGCTATATGGTTGTATTATAAGAGCATACTGATTTAAATACACGACACCGTGAGAAATAATCATAAATAATCTTTTCTGGTTCATGCAATATTTTTTTAGCACGTCGAAGATCTGATATATCTATAGACAGTTCAAGCATTCACGAACAATTTATTATTTCTTTCTAATTGAATCTGTTCGCACTATTACTGTGTAGGGATCAATCACCCCTTTCTTATCTTCCGCATAATCTTTCAGTAGAGAATATTCAAAACACCGAGTTTACTAGCAGGTACACGGCGAGACGATATGCAACAGGGACTAAAGAATATGGCAAGTGTCTCAAAACGTGCCGCACAAGAGACACAAAATCTTTAACCTACTTAACCTAATTTTCTTTTCCAGCACGTGAACATGTTTACAATTCCTAACACCTGTGTGTATTATGCAATCAGACATTTAATTTTTACAGCAATTTGAAGAATCTGAAAGCGTCTACTTATTGGCCGAAACATGTCATTCGGAGTTTTATGATGTCTTTATTTCAGTTCAAATGTCCTAGCGCTTTGTTTTTATCGTCAGTTTTATTCCACCGACAGTAAATAATTTTCATATTGTTCGATGGTTACATAAAGATAACTTCGTTTGATGTGGTTGGACAAAGTATCACATCAGCCGGATTCCCTTTCTTCTCATCTGTCTGTTGCACGTCATTGAGGTAGATTTCATAATGTCCCTTGGAGTACACTGACTGTAGTTAAACACACTATTGGGTGACAGAATTCTCACTTCGTGAATTTCTAAAATTTAGAAAAAAAGAAGGGCATAAGAAGAAGAAGATGTATTTAATTCGCCTTGTGTTCAGGCGGCTAGGAACTACAACCACCGGTGGTCCCTTACACGTTAAAGGAGAGATCCTCACTGGGTCCATTCTTCACAGAATTTTCACCGAGCACGCTCAGAACGTTTTAAGCAAGCCTCGGATCTATGGGAGTAACTGAGTCCCACTCCCATTTGACGGGCGAGGGACTCCTTGAAAACAACTTGGCGAACGAAATGGAATTCGATTTTACGGTGGAATGAGTTCTTGGTTCAAGCTATGTGCAGGGGTTAGACAAGGCTGTAATCTGTCACATTTGTTGTTCATAGTGTACACGGATTGTTAAGTGTCAGGAAGGGATTCAGTTAGGTGAAAATATAGAAAGCAATCTGGTCTGTGCTGACGACTTTGCCTGAGTTGCAGATTGTTCCACATAACTAGTTACAAATAGAGGCTTTTGGCGGCGATTAGTAAATTCACAGGGGCTTGCAGACTGAACACTGCAAGATATAAGTCTATAACGAAGGTGTATGTGTATTTTAGTGGATAGCGTTTAAACTGGGACTCGAAACTCCCATTCTCATGACAGGTGTGTTAACCGTTTACCCTAGAATGGCAGAATCACATTTACCCATTTGATATTGATTTGTCTGAATATTGTGACATCTGTAGACAGAAAGTAAATAAATGTTGAGTCTCCTTGATGATTTATCGGTATTTCCTATTGTTCATTACAATATGTAAAACCGGGTAAGTTGGCCGAGCGGTTAGAGGCGCGCGGCTGTGAGCTTGCATCCGGGAGATAGTGGGTTCGAATCCCACTGTCGGCACTCCTGAAGATTGTTTTCCGTGGTTTCCCATTTTCACACCACGCAAATGCTGGGGCTGTACCTTAACGAAGGCTACGACCGCTTCCTTCCAACTCCTAGGCCTTTCCTATCCCATCGTCGCCATAAGACCTATCTGTGTCGGTGCGACGTAAAGCCACTTGCAAAAAGAAAAACAATGTGTACAATTTATAATTACTTGCAAATTGCATCTAAATTCACTACCGTGATTACAATGACAATCATGATGTACTGTACGTGTTATTAATACCGGAGTAAATGAAAATCGCGGCTCAGTGCAAATGTTACCATTCTTATTCTGACTCACCAAGTACTGTCAGGTAGAGTGAAAGGCACCGTGCAAGTGTCACTCCGTCCAAATGTCACTCCGTGCAAGTGGTCCGATCCCATGGATTTGGCCTGTGAATTAGAGAGTAAATAGGCTTACTGTATATCTAAAATTGCATAATTTGCATAACTAGTTGTTCATTCGGTGCGTGCTGCAGGGGTTCGTTTGTTTCCTTATTTACAACACTAATCGGACACCGTATTGTGGTGGACTGCTTCATCAGCCCCGGATTGCGACCTTAACACCACAGAGATTCAACTTTTCCTAGTAATCTGTGTCACTGCGTGCAAGCGATATATTTGCGCTTGCGTTTTCACTTTTATCAGGCACTTGCTGCACGATTACCCATCGTCTTATTCGCTAGTGTTTCGGGAGTCAACATCGTGGTGTACTGTACTTGCGGTGAAACGTTAAGGACTTTTATTACTATGGGGAAACGTACTTTTGCACTTGAGAAGGGAGCCTTTGATTATGGCTGTGACACGACGCATGCCGTGTTCCAAAACTTGAAACTAGATTTGTTATGCCACTGACACTTTATTTATGCTTATGTCTATGTGCTAGTCACATTTTTTAAGTATATGATTTGTGTTCATTTAACTGGCATATTTCACTGAACACCTATTGTGGCTTCTCTTTCTTCTCAAGCCATCAACATTACATGCATTTGGTATAATTGTTGTTTACCTCTCTCTGGTCTCTGGACCTCAGTTTTCTTGCTTTATTTTGGAGTCATTATGAGCGTTTAGGAAAGTTTACTTTAATGTTGTAATCAGATTAATCGGGTGAGATATGTTTTTCTGCATCACCCACAGGAAGTAGTTAATGAATGTAGTTGTTCCGTTGGTAAAATTTACTGGTTCAATTTTATTGTAATTTATTTCTGGCATTTTTCTAAATCATTCACATATTTTCCGTAGGCTTAATAATTGTTCTGTAGGTATTGTTCCTTATTATTTCTGGAAAGATCTGAGACAGGAATCTCCAGCTCCTTTTATTTTAAATGTTCTGTACTAGTCAATATATGGTCATTGATTCATGTGCGGAAATATTTAGGTTTTCTTAGCCTGTTTCCTGTCCTTCAACGTTTTCGTGTTTAGTGAATTTTCATTTCTATTAAGTCTCTTAATTGACCTTAGTTATTACAGAGCTTGCCGGTAGCCCATACTTCCTGCCTTTTCTTTAACTCCTGTCATCCCTGACATGTGATGGTACAATATGGATTACTGAATACTTAGGCTCTGACGCATTTATTGTTTTATATTAATAATGATTACTGATGGGATGTACATCACTCATGTATGAGACTCCATCCTGCGATCTTTCTCTCTATGATTCTGTTACTACTTCATGCACTGTCTCGTTAAAGTTCACAATGAAGTATTTACACTCGGAATACAGTATGTATAAATGACATGGTTAATCGCACGATAACTCACAAAATATTCTATATGGTTGGACGACACCACCATCGGAGTTCATGAATATATGAATACTAGCAACTACCCGCGGCCTCGCTCGCGTGGATTTCGTAATTTGATCAGAGTACCGGTAATCGTTCCTCGGCGTTGTACTAAGAGACTATCTGCAAATTCCTAAAGTATAAAAATTCACCCAAAAATTGAGTTTCCTTTACCTCAGAAATTATTTGTAAACCATCTTTGTTGCATTACCTTTTGGGGCTAAGACGACCATGCGACATAGGACTGTACATGCGAGAAACAGTCTTCTCTCAAGCCAAAAATTAAATACATGTTTCTATATTTTTAAAGGAGATTCCAAATACCTATTCCCACATCTGTAACATATTCATATTTTGAGTTATACATAAGTATCCCCATAAAAAGAATTCAACCCCTTGATCAGTCCTTCCCCTACCCCCATCTAAGTGTATTTTCCGAAAACGAAAGTACATGTTTCCTTATTTTTAAATAAGATCCAAATATCAATTTTCACGTCTGTAACATTTTAAGATTTTTAGATATGAGTTTCCTCATAAAAATAATTGAACTATTTTTCACTACTTTTCACCCCCTGTTAAGTGCCTTTTCCGAAAACAACAAGGTACAGGAACCTGTAAGAGACTTTCCAAATACCAAGTTTCTTGTTTCTTGCATGTTAAGTTTTTGACATATAATGTAAAATTGAATGGCGTATGGCTTTTAGTAACGGGAGATCCCAGGACGGGTTCGGCTCCCCAGGAGCAGGTCTTTTGATTTGGCTCCCGTAAGCGACTTGCGCGTCGTGATGAGGATTAAATGTTGATGAAGACAACACATACACCCAGCCCCCATGCCAGGGAAATTAACTACAATGAAGGTTATAATTACCGACCCTGCCGGAAATCGAACCCGGGACCCCTGTGACCAAAGGCCAGCACGCTAACCATTTAGCCATGGGGACGGACGACATATAATGTAGATATACCAGTACTCATCTTTAAACTTCACCCGCTTTTCTAATTCTTCTCAGCCCCTCAATTGGATTTTCCGAAAGCAAACAAAAATACGTGTTTCATTATTTTTAAAGGATATTCAAATACCAGTTTTCATGTCTGTACGTCTGTAACACCTTCAGTTTTTGAGATAAATGTAAACTCATAAGAATGATTCAACTTCTTCTTCCTTACTTCGTCCCACCCCTCTCCCACCTTAAGTGGACTTTCCGAAAACAAAAAGTACTTCTTTCTTTATTATGAAAGGAAATTCAAAATACCAACTTTCACGTCTGTAACAGCTTCTGTTTTTAAGATGTAATTATACTCATGAAAGTAATTCAACTCTTTTTCACCCCCGTTTCTACCCGTTAAGTTGATTCCCCCTCCCCAAAAGTGTGTGTTTCATTATTTTTAAATGAGATTCCAAATACCAGTGTTTACGTCTTAAACATTTTTAGTTGAAATGAAATGGCGTAAGCCTTTTAGTGCCGGGAGATCCCGGGACGGGTTCGGCTCGCCAGTTGCAGGTCTTTTGATATGATGTCCGTAACCGACCTGGGCGTCGTGATGAGGATGAAATGATGTTGAAGACAACACATTCACCCGGCTCCCGTGCCAGAGAAATTAACCAATGATGATTAAAATTCCCGACCCTGCCGGCAATCGAACTCGGGGCCCTGTGACCAAAGGCCGGGTCGCTAACCATATAGTCATGGAGCCGGACAACATTTTTAATTTTTTGAGATATACGTATCCTCACCCAAAGAAATCAACTAATTTTTCAATTCATTCAACCCCCCCCCCATTAAGTGGATTTTACAAAGACAAAAGATTACGTGTTTCTTTAGCTCGAAATAAAATTCCAAATGCAAATTTTCATGTCTGTAACAACTTCAGTTGTTGAGATATATGTATCCTCTTAAAAGGAATTCATCTCCGTTTTCATCCAACCTCTACCAAGCAGATCCCCCCCCCCCTGATGAAAAAGCGTGTTTGCTTGTTTCCTTATTTTTAAAGGAGATCCCAAATACCAGTTTTCACGTTTTTAACATCTTTAGATTTTTTGGTACGTATATACATTCTCATACAAATAATTAAATTTTTTCAATCCTTTCAACCCCCCCCCGTTAAGGGTCTTTTCCGAAAACCAAAGAATACGTGTTTCCTTATTTTTAATGGAGATTCCAAATACCAATTTTCACGTCTGCAACATGCAAAGGTTTTGATATATACTGTAAATACACTAATTTTAAAAATTCACCCTCTTTTTCAGTTCCCCTTAAGTGGATTTTCCGAAAGTAATATTTATGTTTGTTTACTTTTACAGGAAATTACAAATACCAGTTTTCAAATCTGTAAAAAGGAACGTGTCTGAGATAATTTGCAGATATAGTCTTTTTAAAAATTAACCCTGTTTTTTACTCCTGTTCACCCCCTATTCATCGAATTATCCAAAAAGACAAAAATACGTGTTTCTTTATTTTCAAAGGAGATTCCAAATTTAATTTTTCATGTCTGTAACATCTTCAGTTTTGAGATATAAGTATCCTTATAAAAGGTGTTCAACCCCTTTCCCCCCATTTCTCACCACCCTTAATGGGATTTTCCGAAAACAAAAAAAAATACCTCTTTCTTTATTTTTAAAGGAGATTCGAAATACCAATTTTTACATCTGTAAACTTTTAAGTTTTTGAGATATAAATATCATCATTTTAAATATTCACCCCTCTTTTCACCCCCTTAGCGACGTCGTATCCAAAAATCCTCCCTAAGCGAGCACCTACATGTTAATATGAATGTGTCCCCAAAATTTCATTTCTTTATGTCCAGTAGCTTTGGCTCGGCGATGATGAATCAGTCAGTCAGTCAGTCAGTCAGTCAGTCAGTCAGTCAGTCAGTCAGTCAGTCAGTCAGGACAAGTTATTTTATATATATTGTACCAGGAAAAGTTGTGGGCAAAGGGCATGAGTAGGACCTCAGGGAGTGGAACTGGGTTTTGGAGCCGATACAGAGAAGGATAGTCTCGCAGAGCGAATAATAGATGGTAAATAATTTTTTTTCTTAAAACAATTTATTAATTTTTCACCCTGCGGTATGATTATTGACTCAAATTTTGCATAGAAATTAAATGTCGAAAATAATCTCCTTAAAAAAAAATGGCATAAATATCATTGGTTTCAAAGTCTTTCATATGTGGGAATTTCCACCTAAAGTCTTTTTAAACCTAAGCACACTTTTATAATTGTAAATGGATATGAGAAATTATCAAAGATTTCAGTTCTCAGTTCGTCAATCTCGATATATAGCACACTTGAAAGCCTACAGTCTTTCTACGAGAAATGAAACGGAAATTAAATTTATCACTTTTGAGAAATTATGAAAATTGTTCACACGCGACACTGAAGTTTCACTGTTCAAAATAAATGAAAAAGTTTAGTCAGTTTGTTACTCACTTATGACAAGAACTGTTGCTACCAAATGTCGAAAGATGGACGTCTGGAATGTTCCATGTAGAATCAGGATTGGCGATGTTGACGTTCCCAATGAGGTGATGACAGCTGAAACTGGATCACGTTGAGTTGTAGCTTGTTCGGGTGATTTTCGCACACGAAAATTTACTTAGTGTGAGTAGTTTATCACTGACACTGTTGAACACTATTTATGGCGTATGAAGAATCACAGTCCTTTCTGTACGAAATGCTATTTACAGTCGTTATTGAAACGTTCATAATCACACAGTTCACATAAAAAAAAGAAAGTAAGTCGATAAACACAGTCTTTGAACACAGTCTGAAGTTGCTAGGGATTATTTTCTGCTAATCCTGTTACTATAATGTTATATTAACACAGAAAAGTTCTCACTTTTTCACTCAAATTACTACTGTGAGTCTTATGTTGATGTGACGTGAATATGAGTTCTGGTAATTCTAAGTATTAGGCTCAGTAGAAGTTCAATGTTACTTGAAGTTACCTAAGTCCACATGTAATGAAATAGTTAATATTTGTACTCCAATAAGTTCACTCGCGTTACAGTCTTAAATGTCTTTAGGATTATATTGCAATCGCGACGCGGTATACTAACTGCAGTGCGACGTCCTTTAATAATTCTATCGGTGATAGAATTTCGCGTTCCGGAGATACGACGGAAAGTACTTCTACCGTGACTGCGCGAACATACTGTACGCGGGCCGGTCTCTTCGCTACCTCACTCACACAGCTGTTTGCTTGTCCTTGTACTAGTTTGCGGGCTGTCTGGCCTTGACATATATAGATACCAGCGCAGGGAGGGGTGACGGCTCTCTCGGCCATGTGACCGTGATTACGTAATTTCGTTGAGACTTTAAATTATTATAACTCAACAACCGTTTGTTGAATTAATTTGAAATTTACAGGGATTAACTTTTATGATGTTTGCTATAATTCAGCGTTTGTCCCGTTGAAATTGGTTAAGGCGTTAAAAAGCTGTTAACAGAAAATTTCTTTCGAGAAATATCTCTAGGGGAGGTGAGCTTCAAGCGACAGGTGACGTCACTTGACTCCGCCTAGCGCACTCGTAGGGTCTGGCACATACTGGAACATTCTTTACATGGATGTTCGTACGTCGGTCGGATCTTTAATGCTGGAAATAACATTTCTTTCAATTAACATGGACCAGGACCTAGGCCTTCCTGGTACAATATATATATATAGATTATGAGATAGTTGTTACAACTATCTGAATGTGACACGATTAGTTTACCATGCAATTCTAAGAAAATGATCGAGTAAGTTGGCTACGAAATATGTGTTATGAAGCTTTAAGGTTGTATTCGGGAGATGAATGGTTAGAGACCAGAACGCAGTCAGCAACTATGATGGTTCGTACTTAGTTTTCAATTTTCGCACCAAGAAATTGAGGCTATACCTCAATGAAGGAAATTGACGACTGCTTTCCCAGTCACAGTTCTTTCTTATGCCAGTTCACAAGATTCGTACATCATGCAATACTAAGGGAGTGATCGAGTGAGTTTGCTAAGCAGTATGTGCTGTGTAGCTTTAAGTTTGTAATAAGAAGATTAAGATGAAGATGAAATTTCCCATTTTTGCAAGAAAAAATGCTGAGGTTATTTGCCACTGCCTTCCCAGTCCCAGCTCTTTTTACGCCATTGTTATTGTTGAACCACCAGCATAGAAAAAGAAATAAATGAGAAGTTACTAATATTTCGCTGCCATGCCCCAAGGACGTACAGAATAAATCAATTGGTGGTACGTCCACACTGACTTGTACAATCAACTGCACTCTAGTACTCATCGAATCATATACCATTTGACTGGTATCGAGAGAAATTGAGCTTTATCAACATTTCCTACCTACGGTTTTAATGATGCTATTCTTGTTTGACCAAGTTTCAAGCAATCTAAACAGGTGAAAAATACGAGGATATCAGAAGCGACGGCAGAGGAAAATCGTTATCCCTGAAGGTAGACGCTGTACAAGGTTTGAATCTCTCTTGCTGAAATACTGGTTTATAAGTCGGTCTGCAGGATCCAGGCTCAGAATGTCACTGACATGATGATCACGTTCCGTGACGGTGCATGTACACAATGGACTTAATTTTCTGTTATAACGAACAGCACCCAGTCCATAGTGCCTTACGCAGAAGCTGCATGTTTAATGAAAATGAAGTCCTGTTGACACCGTCCACAAGATTGTCGTCGAATATGAATGCATCTACTCATTACGGCAGCTAAAACCGAATCATCATGCATCAGAAAGGAATAAGTTTGGAAATTTCTCATTTCAATCACTTCAGTCGATGTATCATTACTGTAATGCTAACATTGTCTTGTGTTGGTTTGTCAACACTGGTTAAAGCGGAAAGCAAGCACGCAAAACGTACCGTAAAAACGCCATATAAATGAAGTGTTACAGAAAACATGATATAAGAACATGCAGTTCACCTATGGTGTTCTTAACAGCAGATGAGGAAATATTATAAAGCAAACTTTAAAGCACGATTATCCGTTCAAGTATTTTAAAGTTTTGGACACCCAGAATTTACTCACTGGTTATTACTGGTATCTTCTTATATATGTACAAATCATTCTATGTCTATTCTCTACAAAACCGATGGTGTGTTTTAGCAAAAGAGTTCGTAATTCCTTGGAAAGGTTCGTACACCCTTGTAATTTGCCCTTTTAAAACACACTAATTTCACGCAAAGCGATTGTACACTACTACGTGGCATTCGAAATGCTTTCAAAATAGCACTGGTAAACACTCATTGACAGTTTGATGCAAACTCCTGGGTTAATTAACGGATTATCAACCATCTCACATCACGTCATTTTGCATCTAATGTCAGTATACATGGACCAATGACGACAAGATACCAATCATTCCAACAGTGTGGCGTAGCAAATTTCTCCGGGAAAACCAACGTATATTTCACGGTTCTCTTATAGTGTACATATATTTCTGAACACTTCTGTTGCTAACGTCAGAATATCCAACAATAGTGCGCCAAGGAACTAGGGAATGGTGTACTTTGAAATCGAGAACTACATCACATAATTTATGTAGATGCTACCAACTGTGATTCATTGCCGCAGAGCTTGTGCAAATATGTATGTCACTGAAGTCTCGGTAATTAAATAAAATGTTCCATTTCACAGCTTTGATTGCAAACGGTGGAATAAAGTAATTAATTTCACCATATGATATTTACAAAGAGGAACGGATTCTAGTGATTTGATATACTATGTTTTTAATTGATATTTGTAAAGCACCATGTGGGAGGAAATATCATGACTAACCCATGACACAGAATACTAGTTTAATTAGAATAACTATTAAAACTACATGGAAAATTATACTAAAAATGAGAACATTTCTTATGTATGATTTATAACGTTGAGGGAATGAAAATGTGATTTCTCAAGATAGGTAATTGTTACGCATCCATTTACCAAATGTTTATGAATTATATATTAAGTATTATGTATTATGTAAAGTATATATTATATATCAGTGGCGTGCACTGAATCCCATCTACCCTAGCACTGCTGGGGTCAATAACTTTGTATTTAGATTTTCTTATCATTCCTCAGAACGCTTTTTATAAAGTTTAAAAATCTGCTAACATTTAAGCCAAGCCAAGTACAGCTGTCTCGACAATCCGCTTGCTCTACCGCAGTTCAGGTTTTCCAGCGAGCTGGGTTTCTTTACCGGCGCGAAAGGGAGCTACCCCAGCGAAATTTAAGGGTGCTTAAATGACGCATGCACTTTAAGATTCCTTGTCCTGGGAACGGGGCGGGGCTGTGGCTCCTCCCCATACAGCAATTTACGGCGACAGGCCAGCTAGCTGGGGAAAGGTATGTTAGGTTTAATACATGACACTCGAAGTGTTCAGCGCCACACACTAGAGACTACAAGATTAATATCAACATGATAACAGTATAGCCACTTGTACATCGTCTTGCTAATAAAAATAGAGCCAGTTTATGAAATCAATTGTAATATAGAAGAATATATTTTATTCTTGGATTTCGGGATGCATAAAGTTATTTCGAGCAATTCATTGACGGTACGTGTAGAGTATATTTTCCGATAACCGCGGAAAAATATTTAGATTGCCCAGCATGAACACAGAACTAAGCGCGAAGTAAAAGAATTTTGTAGTTGGTTGTCTGTGATCGTGGTATATAGTGAATTTTTGTAATGTTCCTCTTGGATTGTAGGTGAAGTTTCCGTGAGTTCTGCGCCATTCTTCATGAATATAGCGTGTGTTATACGACGTGACGAATATTCTCCCTCGTTTGTTGTTGATGCACGTACACTCAATAAGCGAGTGAAACTATAAAATTTCGGTGACGGTAAAATACAAGTTAAATTTTGCTGATTCAGTTTAGACTTTTTAAGTTAAAAACAAATAGTCCCAGTGTTTTTTTGTGAAAACCACGACTGTACTGTACTATCACGAAGTGTCACCGGATGAAAGTGTAAGTACATTGTTTAAAATCTGCTACAGATTAAGTTATGATTGTGTCGTCACTGTCGTGAATATTAATTTGGAAATATGTGCTAGTTCGTGGTTGAAAATATTCTTGAACGACCTTCCTGAGGTAGACCTTTCTGCGAAAAATGCAGCCTTATAGAATGGCAATGTTGACGTTAGAGAGTGTGGTGTGGCTACATATACTAATCCAGTTATTTACCAAGTTTCAAACCCCCCAAAACACAAGACGTCAAAATCGCCCTTAAGACTCAAAATACTAATCAATATTTAAAAATCATTTTTGCCGCTGGGGTAATGAATGTGTTCACCGCACGCCACTGATATATATTGTACCCGGAAGTGCCCACACTGTAGGCTATTTCGAAGAGCAAGAGCAGTTACACGCAGGGCATATGCGGTACACCATTCGAGTGGGTACAGAGAGAGATATTTCTTTCTAGAATATGCATAAACCTTTTAAGTTTTGGTTTATTTTAACAGTTCTCACATAACCTTCACAATAAACTTGTAGCTTCCTGCTATGATGCGATCACCTAGAATCGATTCGTGAGTCCTTCGTAAACCAAGGAACCACTTATCCTCCAGCTGACATAGACTTTTGTGAAAGTTTAAATAAATCCATCTTACATCCCAACCACATCATGTGTTCTTTTGATATTACACGCATGTATTCAAATGTTCCAACCAGTGAAACAATAAATATTATTAAAAGTAATCTCTCTAGATACAGCAATCTCAGTAAATTTGAAATAGAAGAGTTATTTTAATTATTAAGTTTTGTGTTAAATAACAATTATTTTACCTTGAACGGTAAGATTTACCATTAGAAAGGTTTAGCTATGGGCGATCCCATCTCAGGAAATTTAACAGATATATACATGGACAGTTTAGTACATAATAAAATAGTGACAAACGTAAAAGAGTTCTGTTTATGGCTCCAGTACGTAGATGACAATTTTGTAATAATAGACAAACAAGACAGCCACAGTGATAAAATTCTCGACTGTCTAACCCTTTCAGTCCCAAATTATTATTTTTGAGAGAATTTTTTTTTCTTGTTTAGAATAGTTGTTTTAGAACACAGTGATCATGTTTAATAACAATTTTCAAAATTTCCCAAAGAAATTTAGAAAATCCAGCATGTTGCTCTAGGTTAACATTGGGACTCTGTGGTAACATTCGAATGCGACATATATATTTCACAGAGCTATTTACATGGTGTTCTTCTGTACACAAAATTACATCTAGCGAACGAAATAAGCTATTTTTAACATTTTATCATGATATAATTCTACAAAGGTAAATAGAACAATAAATTATGCCTCAAAAGTAATGTTTCTTCAATTACTTGTTATGAAATTCGAAGAAATAGTTCTTAGCTCCTGTGAAGCACAAATTAACACTACATTTAGAGCAGGTCAGCTGGGTGATTCCACTAGGACGACATTTACATCAGCCTTTCCTTTTTTCATACTGAGGCAAGTGTGGATATGCATCATACCTTACATCATCGACTGGTCTTGGAGCAAACTTTTCTCGACTGGGTTCTGGAATTGGACTGTCACTTGGTCAGCCATGCTCTCGATTCAGAACTTTCCCTGCCCTAGTCAATGCTTGAGATATTTCTAACTGAAATTGTACAAGGGAATACATGCATTTTTCTCCTTGGTTTTTTTTTATGTTTACCGTACAGTAGCCAACCATGACTACTGCAACAATAATACACCAAAACACAATTCTCATATACCAATTGACCAATCTAATGTCTATTTTGTATAGCTCAAGCAGCATATCTGCTAGATCTACTCCCCCCATGAACTGATTATATTCTTTCACCGCCGGGTTGAGTGGCTCAGACGGTTGAGGCGCTGGCCTTCTGACCCCAAACTTGGCAGGTTCGATCCTGGCTCAGTCCGGTGGTATTTGAAGGTGCTCAAATACGTCAGCCTCGTGTCGGTAGATTTACTGGCACGTAAAAGAACTCCTGCGGGACAAAATTCTGGCACCTCGGCGTCTCCGAAAACCGTAAAAGAGTAGTTAGTGGGACGTAAAGCAAATAACATTATTATTATTCTTTCACCACTTGGGGACACTCTATTCCCACAGTTTTCCTTTCCGACTGGCTCCATTGTTGGCATTTACGTATCTACTGGGTCTACACCGATATATGTAGAAATGAAATGGATTGCCTTCCTATTGAACCTCGGAATGAGGGCAATGTTGTGTTCTTCTTCCACTCATAGGTGTCTCTCCCTTTCTTCATTAGGTCATTTTCAGCCATAAGCTGACATTTCCCCATTCTGTCATTCAGGATGGTACCAACACAAAGAATACCCCTTTCTTTCGGGGCAATAGCTAACTGTAGGGAGGAAAACCAATTGTCAAAGTAAACTTTAAAATTTTTACGATCAGGAAGTTCACTTGTGAGAGCCATTACAATGTCGCCAGAAAAACCTAGACCCACATCTTTGCAACTACCCTTCCCGGTATAAAATTCAAAACTATACTTGGGACGTTTTTTCTTTTCTGGGACATGTTCACTTATCTTGTTGTCTAAACTTCCTCCAGCACATTGTCCTCCATAATCTGGACTTGCATCTGTGACCTACAGAACAAATTATTAAATCAAGGTGAGTATGATGTTCATAATACACTATTTATATATAGGCCTATATAGTTACAAAATTCATTACTTGAACCACTATCTTCGAAGTCAGAGATTGTCCCGTCAATAAGCTTCTCGTGAATATGCTCTATTTCTGTCTCTTTCAGTGCCCTACCAAAACGCTTCATCTTGCTCATTATTGTTTTGAGGTTAGGATATGGTAACACAGTTTACCCCTTCAGTCCCAGTGTTGCTTTAGATTAACAACAACTTCAGATATATTTATAACAAAATGATATTGCTAAATTTAAGTGTATGTGATACACACGGTATTTTGAAATGTTTTTACACAAAACATAATAAATACACTCCTAATTCAACACACTCTCACTTATAAAATGCAGAAAGTAAATACCAAGACATCATCCTCCATGACCATGGAGTGCACCTCTGTCAACTTTTTTATCTAAGATAAATTATATTAAACTTTTCTGCCATCTCTTGACTGATTATGGAAGCTTATATCTGTAGTTACTTCAGAGCAACATTGGGACTTAGGGGAAAGTAATAAGCTTAGTGCATGTGTGCACTGAATATCATGTTAACCTAAAGCAACATTGGGACTGAAAGGGCTAAATAATCTAGATCAAAACATAACATTCACAAAAGAAGATGAAAATAACGACTCTATCAATTTTCTATATATTAACATCACGCATCAATAATAAGTTATGGTTCAAATATACAGAATACCAACCTATGCCCCAGTAACAAAAAAATTAACTCTCTACATCCAAATTCCCATAAACAGGCGACCTTTTACAGCCTATTGTACAGAGCATTTAAAATCCCCCTCTCACCCAACAACCTGAAAAGAACTTAATTATATAAAAGATCTAGCCAAACTCAAACGGTTAGAAAATAGATATGATCAACCGAATTATCAATAAAATTAAAATTAAATTATGGACAAATCTCATCCCAAATAAACCTAACAAGTCTAAATTTGCCACCTTTACATATACTAATCCAGCTATTTACCATGTTTCAAACCCCCCAAAACACAAGACGTCAACATCGCCTTTAAGACTCAAAATACTAATCAAAACATATTTTTTAAACCATAACACCATTAACCCAACTAACAACCGTTTTCAGGATTTGGAATATATAGATTTCCTTGTTCACAATGCAATTTTTCATATATTGGCCAAACAGGACGCAATTTTCAAACCAGATATTTTTGCTATTGGCTTTACGTCGCACCGACACAGATAGGTCTTATGGCGACGATGGGATAGGAAAGGCCCAGGAGTTGTAAGGAAGCGTCCGCGGCCTTAATTAAGGTACAGCCCCAGCATTTACCTGGTGTGAAAATGGGAAACCGCGGAAAACATCTTTAGGGCTGCCGACAGTGGGATTCGAACCCACTATCTCCCGGATGCAAGCTCACAGCCACGAGCCTCTAACCGCACGGCCAACTCGCCCAGTAAACCAGATATTTGGAACGTTTCAACGCGTTAAACACAATAAATTCTCTGCAATGAATTCCCATATGAAGGAAACTGGGCATCATTTTACAACAATAGAGCAACATTTAGAAATCACCTATGGACGAAATTTCGACTGAATGAAACTTAAAAGTGAACTGTCTGCTCTCTACACGAAGCCGGACCTTGTGAAAGATAATGTATATGACCTCTAATAATATTTGCACACTAGTGATCTTAAGAAAGCATATCCAGAAGCTACGAAATTGATTGACCTCATTCTAACCATCCCAGTAACTAGCGCTTCCGCTGAAAGAAGCTTCTAGGCCTTAAAGAGGATACACACCTTCCAAAGAAATTCGCAAGTACAGGACAGGCTCCCTACACTTTCAACCCCTGTGGGTGGGTGCGGTAGAATAACACCCACGGTATGCCCTGCTTGTCGTAAGAGTGACTAAAAGGGACACCAGGGTCTCTGAACGTTAGAGCGTAGGCTGGCGACCATAGTGCCCTTAGCTGAGGCCTGGCATTGCTTCCACTTACTTATACCAGGCGAGTTAGCCGAGCGGTTAGAGGCGCGCGGCTGTGAGGTTGCATCCGGGAGATAGTGGGTTCGAGCCCCACTGTCGGCAGCCCTGAAGATGATTTTCCTTGTTTTCCAATTTTCACATCAGGCAAATGCTTGGGCTGTACCTTAATTAAGGCCACGGCCGCCTCCTTCCCATTCCTAAGCCTTTCCTGCCCCATCGTCGCCATAAGACTTATTTGTGTTGGTCTGACGTAAAACAAACTGTTGCTAGTTTCAGTGATGTTGATGTTCACTAGTGATCAATACATTACGTGCCATTTCGTCATTTTTTTTACTATTTGTTTTACGTCGCACTGACACAGATGGTGACGATGGGATGGGAAAGGCCTAGGAGTGGGTAGGAAGTGGCCGTGGCCTTAACTGAGGTACAGCCCCACCGTTTGCCTAGTGTGAAAGTGGGAAAACACGGAAAACCATCTTCAGGGCTGTCGACAGTGGGATTCGAAAACAGTATCTCCCGAATACTGGATACTGGCCAAACTTAAGCGACTGCAGCTATCAAGCTCTGTCATTTCATCATTTTCAAATGATGTTATCTTATTCAAAAGTAATATCAATTATCAAGTCTTTCACTTTTATCAAATGGCATCTGTACTGCTCATAAAAATGCTGCCGTGCGAACGGCAATATACTCTGAGAAGGAGTGTGGTAGCACTTTTCAAAACGTCACGCGTCGCCACTGCTGTATAGGCTGCGAAGTGGGCGCCGTACGTTCAGTGTCCCAGTAGCTCACATGGCCAGCGGGCGGAGATTAATGTGACAGTAGTCAGTGTTCGAGGTGGGAGGTAAGAGTCCTACATAAGATTACTTTTTTAACACCCAGTTGCCTTGAATGTGGTAAGGTTGCAAGTATTGCATGTACACTTTGGGAAAGAATTCTTTGCGATTATATTAGACATGTTTGCGAAATTAATAACTGGTTTGATAGAAGGCAGTTTGGGTTTTGAAAACGGTATTCCACTGAAGCTCAACTTGTAGGATTCCAGCAAGATACAGCAGATATCCTGGATTCGGGAGGTCAAATAGACTGTATCGCGATTGATCTATCTAAGGTATTTAATAGGGTAGATCGTGGGAGACTACTGGCAAAAATGAGTGCAATTGTACTTGACAAAAGAATGACTGAATGGGTGGCCATATTTCTAGGAAATAGATCTCAGAGAGTTAGAGTAGGCATAGCTTTATCCGACCCTGTAATAATCAATATCAATGATATGTGTAAAGAAGTGAAATCAGAGATAAGGCTTTTTGCAGACGATGTTATTCTGTGCAGAGTAATAAATAAGATACAAAATTGTGAGCAACTGCAAAATGACCTATATAATGTTGTGAGATGGCAATGGTATGATGATAAACGGGGTTAAAAGTCAGATTGTGAATTTCACAAATAGGAAAAGTCCTCTCAGTTTTAATTACTGCGTTGATGGGTTGAAAGTTCCTTTTGGGGATCGTTGTAAGTACCTAGATATTAACATAAGGAACGATCTTCTTTGGGGTAATCACGTAAATATGATTGTAAATAAATGGTACAGATCTCTGCACATGGTTATGAGGGTATATAGGGGTTGTAGTAAGAATGCAAAGAGGAGGGCGTATAAGTCTCTGGTAAGACCCCAACTAGAGTATGGTTCCAGTGTATGGGACCCCCACCAGGATTACTTGATTCAAGAACTGGACAAAATCCAAAGGATGCAGCTCAATTTGTTCTGGGCGATTTCCGACAAAAGAGTGCAAAGTTTGGGCTGTGAAGACTTGGGAGAAAGGAGACGAGCTGCTCGACTAAGTGGTATGTTCCTAGCTGTCATTGGAGAGATGGCGTGGAATGACATCAGTGGATGAATAAGTATGAGTGGTGTTTTTAAAAGTAGAAAAGATCACAATATGAAGATAGAGTTGGAATTGAGGCAAATATTCGTTTATAGGAAGGGGAGTTAGGGTTTGGCATAACTTACCAAGGGAGATGTTCAATAAATTTCCAATTTCTTTGCAATCATTTAAGAAAAGGCTAGGAAAACTACAGATAGGGAATCTGCCACCTGGGCGACTGCCCTAAATGCAGATCAGTAGTGATTGATTGATTGATTGATTGATTGATTGATTGATTGATTGATTGATTGATTGATTGATTGATTGATTGATTGATTGATTGATTGATTGATTGATTGATTGAACATCGTGAGATATTCTGAATGGCTCAGGAATCGAATTCAAGTGAAGAGGAAAAGGACATTGATATGAGAAGTTCCTGGATGGAACGACAAAAACCGTAACATTTCATCTTGTGCAGACATGGACTTCCAGTTTATAGGGCTGTAACATCTTTAGATATTTATATATATATGGTTTTGAACTCTGGCTATGATTATAAAATGTACAGTCACGTAAGATCAGAAGATACACAATTTTGAAATTAAAAGTATCCCGGAATTATATAACCAAATCTCAGACGTTCACACCTGTAATACCTCTGTGATATTCTACACTAAGTATCCCACAATTAAGGAATTGAAAGCGAACAAGAAGAACGTGCTGAATGATCTTAAGTAGAGCGTAAACGTCAAGATAGAAAGGTATACATTTATTCGGGTCCTTGGTTTCATCTTTCGTGGTATGCAAGCGTATAGGAGTCGTGACACTAAGCAAGTGGGCTATGCAGTTTGAATTCGGGAAGTAGTAGCTCTGAAGATAGTTTTTCCCTGGTTTCCCATTTCAACACCAGGTAAATACTGGGTCTGTACCTTAATTAAAGCCACGGTCATTTCCTTCCCACTCCTAGTCCTTCCCTTTCCCATCGTCACCGTACCACCTATCTGTGTGGGCTCGACGCAAAGCAAACTGTAGAAAGGAAAGAATTGAATCGTGGTCTCCAAGCCACATGTTTTTCTACACCAGTATAAATATACGGTCTACCTGCCTTGCACCCTAGCTCTCTTGACATCAGGTAGCTAGAAGAATTTCCATGACGAGCACAGCAACTAATCAACAAAGCATGCAACAAAACTACGAAACCATTATCACAAATGAAACCCGTACAACGCAAATACACATTACTTTTCTCCGTAACTCTACAGGCAAAGTAATGATAATAATAATAATAATAATAATAATAATAATAATAATAATAATAATAATAATATTCTCCTTAGCAATTATCCCGCTTAACTGCAGGGTCTGCTGCTGTGCACTTTCGCTTCCACTTGATGCGCAGGAGAGACTTTCCCCACATGCAAGTCCTCCTGCAGAATGTCGAGCCAGCGCTTCTTTGGCCGCCCTTGCAGTCTCCGGCCCTCAGGACTTAAGTGTAATGCCCTTCTTGCAACTGAAGAACCGTTTCTGCGTAGCGTGGCCATACCATCGCAAACGTTTCTCTAGCATTTTCTCAGCGATTGGGGACACACCAAATGCTACACGAACATCCTCATTTCTGATGTCCAATCTAGTGAGTTCCATTGGCCAGCGAGGCATCTTCATCTCCACGACATGCAGCTGTTGTTCATGTCTCCTTGTAACCGGCCAGCACTCGGTTCCATACAGTGCCACTGGCCTAATTATGGTTCCATAGATTTTGGATTTCAGGTACATTGGTACCTTCCGATCAAAACGCACTCCTGTGACTTGACGCCACTTCATCCAGGCAGCGTTGATTCTGCTTCGAACATCTGGGAGCGTGTCACCATCTGATTGGGTGAGTGATCCCAGATATTTAAATTGAGATATTTTCAGAATATCAACGCCGTCAATGTTAATTGATCTATCACCTTTTAGCCCACACCCTAGGTACTCAGATTTGCTGACGTTAAGTCGCAGGCCATATCTGTCCAAGGAGTTTTTCCAATGCTGAACTAGTTGTTGCAAATCTTGGAGTTATTTACGGGCGAACAAAACTTCATCAGCATAGAGTAGAGTCCACGCGTGTGGTGTGCTAATGGTGTCGAGACAGAGGATGAACAGAAACGGAGATAGAGCCGATCCCTGATGAACGCCAACTTATTTGTGAAACGGTGCTGACATTCCAGCAGCACATCGGACAGAACTGGTGGCATTCCGATACAGAAGCTCGATACATCGAATGTATAATTCTGGTACACCATGCAGTCTGAATGCATGCCAAATAAGATCACGAGGCATCCTGTCAAGGGCCTTTTCGAGATCCAAGAAAGCGATGTGGAGTGGTTTCTTCTGTTCATTGTGACATTCTATCAAAAGACGTGTTGCATGTATACCGTCGATTGTTTCATTCCTTTAACAAAGCGACGTTGGTTTGGGGCAAGGTGGACTATGTCACGAAGGAGTGCGTCTAGGACACGCTCGAATATCTTCATTGTATGACAAAGCAGACGAACTGGTCGATAGTTACAGCAGTCTCTGTCATCTCCTTTCCCTTTCCAGATGCGAATCGTAACACCGGTAAGCCAACTAGAAGGGCACAGGCTTAATCAATTATCTTGTTTAACAGGACTGCCAGGAACGTAGCTGCTTGTGGTCCAAGCATCTTCCACACCTCTGATGGTCGTCCGGTCCAGTTACCTTCCCGTTTTTCATTTTCTTAACGGCTATCTCTACTTCAGCAATCGTAATGGGTGGAGGCGGACCATGCAACAGAATCTATTGTTGTATTGGCGGGTGTAGGAATTCTTCAATGGAGACTTTTCAAAATGTTTCTTCCATAGGTCAAGGATCTCATTTGGTCTTCGTAGTAGTTTCTGGTATTCATCCTTTATGGTCATGACATTTCCAGTATCCTCTGTAGAACGGTGACGATTTTTCGCTAGTTGGTAAATATATATTTTCCCTCTGGGGTGTTGAGTTATCATACACATCTCTATCATGTTCCTCTTTAGCTTTTGCAACTTCCTGTTTTGCCAGTGACTTAAGTCGTCTGTATTGTTGACTATCAGCATCAGCTCCCGAATTGAGCTAGGTCTTATAGGCTAATTTATTTGCTTTAATGGCCCACTACCAGACCTCCTTGTTGAGGTTGATGAAACGATATCCAGGTTTTGTTGTACCCACAGTGGTCATGGCACAAGTCTATGTGTTCGGTGATTGTTGTCCAGGCCTCGTTGACATTTTGTCCATGTTGTACAAACCGAGTGAGGTTTTCAGCTGGGTGTAATGCTGATTTATTTTCCACCACTTAATTTTCTCATACTTAGACTTCAGGGTTTTTCTACACAGATCAAGGCGCATTCTAAAACTGAGGAGGAGCAGATGATGTTTGGGTGCAATATTATCAGATGGAATAACCTTAGTGTTAATAACTGATTTCAGGTCATGCCTTCGTTTAACCGGTAATCAATCTGTGTACTTCTTCCACCACTGCTAAAAGTAATGAAGTGCGATGGACGTTTTATGAAAAATGTGTTGGCTACTACCAGGTCAAATGCCGCACAACAATCCAATATCCTGTTACCATCCTCATTTCTCTCTCCAAAGCCCTAACCTCCAAGTATTCTATCATATCCTTCCCTATTTTTTCCAGACGTGTCCATTTCAGTCACCACCAATGAAGAGGAGCTCGTTTTCTTCAAGAGATTGTAGGTGAGTTTCAAGACTGGCCCAGAATTCATCTTTTTCACTGTCAGAACATCCAGTTTGAGGGTTATAGGAGGAGATTACGCGCAACAATGTCGTTCCACTACTAATCTTGATGTACATCAGTCGGTCGGATAAACGGCCGTCGATGACATGATCTCGGATGCTAGGGCTGACAGCAATAGCTACGCCATTACGGTTAGGTGTTTTCCCGTGGTACAACAACTTGTATCCTTCACCAATATCTTTAGCCTTGGAACCAGTCCACTTTGTTTCTTGGGTGCAGACAATGTCTATGTGCCAGTTATTCAGTACATCAGCAAGTTCTCCACTTTGAGTATTCAGAGTACCAATATTGATGGATGCCATCCTGATTTGTTGGACTTGCTCCTTTAGCCCACTCCGTCCTTGAGTTGATAGCCCTTGCCCATTTTTCACACCATTCTTGTGATAATGATGCGCGTCGCCTAAAGTGGGGAGTGCCCTAGCAGTCTGCATCTTAATATTTTTCTAGCCAATGCCTTTAGATACAACAGATGTTTTTACCAACCGGTTTGTTGCTGTAAGCCTGACGTTAAACCCTCCTTCTTTATCCGGGCTTGGGACCGGCAACAACAACTACTGAGCTACTCAATTCACCCAGCAGAAACTGCAGGCGTAAATAGTGTTAATAATCATATTATTAATAATAAATAATTGTACTGGGGGTACACCTTCTCCGGCCAGTTAAATTGCGCTCCTTCTGTAAGACCATCTAGGTAATCTAAATTCAATTGATGTTATGCAACATACTTGGATTTTCAACCGCTAGATGTCTCTTTCATCGGTTTTATTGCCCCCCCCCCCCTTTGGGGCCGAACAGTAATTAATTTAAGAAATGTGTATTTACACAGTTGTCGAACCTTAGTTTTTGAAGATTGTTTTGTTCGTGTATCAAGGTTGTCAACACTCCCGCTGCTTCCTTTTTCAACAGCTATCAACCAATCAGAAATTTGTGAATATTTTCTTTAGCCTATTAATATTGGAGTGTGTACAGGCATCCAGCCTATCTGTAGAGAGTTCTGGAAACGTACCCTCGAAATGCTATAAAAGCTGGGCACTTTAGAGCTGCGCTGTCATCTTCATCGCTCGAGTTTATTGTGTGCGGGGTGTACTAAGGGGGCAGGGGCCGCTGGAGATGTTCGGAAGCTCCACAAGGAAGGTAATGACAGAAATTCATAATATGTGATAGCTAAAGGCAGATAGCTTGAGGGGAATGTTTCAAACTTCTTTTATTCATGTAACGTTCTAATGTCACGGTTTTAATGTTCAAATACCTATTGGGAAATATGTAATGTAAGGAACAAAGTGTGATTATCCTCTGTCGATTTTCATTCAACTTAGTATGGGGCGAGTGAAGTATCTAATAATCTAAAATTCTTAACACGCTTTTGGTATGTAATGTTTCTCTTTCAGTCACCCCGGTATAGAATAAGCTTAGCCTCTGTATCTTTGGGCCATAAACCCAATTAGGGTCTTGAAAACTTCTAGAAGGAATGCAAGTGTTTCGCCTCCTATCCTTTCGTTCATGGCCAATCATGTTCAACCTTTCCTTTTTATATTAAGGCCATTTAGTGTCTGCCCTCATTGCCCCTGTTTATGTTTCTGGATCAGAAAGTGAAAATCTGTTGAGCAGAAGATAAGCCCAAACAGGGCTAGGTGTCTGTAAATACCTTATTTAAGGATTATCAGATACAAACTTGTGTGCTGTAAGAAATTTGTGCCTCTGAGAGGCTGGACTGTATTAACTTTGGAGTTCAGACTCCTAGGCTATATAAGTGAATGGAGAAAACATGCTCTTATAAGGTAGTGTTCATGTTCAGAGCTACAATTATCATTCGTTGTATGATATAGTGTTGATAATTTTCTCAAGTTTTGGTACCTGATATTCGGACTTATGGTCCACTGTTGTTGTGGGAGCTGACGAGCACTTTTAGATTTCCTGGACTGTTATTTGTTCCAAATTTTCTATCTATCAAATTTTAAGAAATTACTAAAGAAAGAAATGAATTTCAAAATTTAGTGCGTTAAACTATGCTCTGGTCAATTCCTTGTCCGCCATTTCAAGCCAGCACCTTCTTACGCCTCTGTGATACACGATAATCCCGTAATAATAATAATAACAAAACAAGAAGGCTATTTATTTGCTATTTGCTTTACGTCGCACCGACACAGGCAGGTCTTATGGCGACGATGGGACAGTAGAGGCCTAGGAATTGGAGGGAAGCACCCATGGCTTTAATTAAGGTACAGCCCTGGCATTTGCCTGGTGCGAAAATGGGAAACCACGGTAAACCATCTTCAGGGCTGCGGACAGTGGGGCTCGAACCCACTATATCCCGATTACTGGACACTGGCCGCACTTAAGCGACTGCAGCTATCGAGCTCGGTAGAAGAAGAAGAAGAAGAAGAAGAAGAAGAAGAAGAATTCTCATATCACCTCAGCTACGGTGTACAGCTATTTGCATAGGCTGCCATTGTGTCAATTCGACATTGTTTTTTACTCTACCAGATGGCAGAGTAAACCAGGTCTCGCTTGGGAAATCTATGGCTGAATTTTAATTAATTTTGACGGCCAAACAACTAGTATGTCACCAGAAATCTTTTACATGCCGATATCCTACGACATAAAGCATGGAATGGATTCTTTCCTACCCTTCAAAAATCTCTTTGTACTTCTGCCGGCTTTGAACCCACGAACTTGGAATCCATGAACCAACACCCTGTCACTGATACACAAAGGGAGTGCTCTCTCTCACCATCTTCAGTTGCCTTATAGGTCTGTACACAAGAGGCCAGATGTATCTCCCTCACCTTTTCTCGCAGACACGGTAGCACACCTTTCAGGATTTTACCACCCGTCTGCTCCACATTCAAACAGCCATCCTTCGCAAGTGAAGACTAGAAAATGGCTGAACTGATGGAGTGGAATAGAGTAGGTGCTGTGATGTGTGAAACAGAGGACAAGAGGTTGTATGTTTGTGTATTCCGGAAAGAGGTAAAGCGTGAGACTGATTTACTGAACATAATGTAATACGTAGCTATGTAAATAGTGAGTGTAATTTTTAACGTAATAATTATTACTGCACACTTTATTCACAGTGGGGGAAACTCAAGTGTTGAAGTGGGGCTTGCATAATAATTTAGAGACAATGAATAATAATAATAATAATAATAATAATAATAATAATAATAATAATAATAATAATAATAATAATAATAATAATAATAATAATGGTCCGCGTCTGTGGTGCGGTGGTTAGTTTGATTAGCTGCCACCTCCGGAGGCCCGGGTTCGATTCCCGGCTCTGCCACGAAATTTGAAAAGTGGTACGAGGGCTGGAACGGGGTCCACTCTGCCTCGGGACGTCAGCTGAGTAGAGGTGGGTTCGAGTCCAACCTCGGCCATCCTGGAAGTGGTCTTCCGTGGTTTCCTACTTCTCCTCCAGGCAAATGCCGGGATGGTACCAAACTTAAGGCCACGGACGTTTCCTTTCCTCTTCCTTGTTTATCCCTTCCAATCTTCCCATCCCCCGACAAGGCCCCTGTTCAGCAAAGCAGGTGAGGCAGCGTGGGCGAGGTACCGTCCATTCTCCCCAGTTGTATCCCCTCAACCCAATGTCTCACGCTCCAGGACACTGCCCTTGAGTCGGTAGAGATGGGATCACTCGCTGAGTCCGACGGAAAACCAACCCTGGAGGGTAAACTTATTAAGAAAAAAAGAAAGAATAGGCCTAATAATTACAATGATAATAATTTTAATATTTCCTCGTTACACCTTGAAATACCGCTATGTAACAACGTTGTTAGGAGAAACACTGACCTGCAGATCACATATCTCGAACGAAAATTCGATGATGTAATTCATGAAACTCAGATGACAGAACCTTTCTGGTCATAGTTCTAAGCTCAAATATAATCACATACTAGTTTTTTCTTGGCGAAAAAACGATATGGCCTCGATGGGAATGGAGGCCATCATGGTTACAGGACGTGAACGACCTACGTTAGTCATCAGAGCTCTATCCTCTGTATTGCAATCTCTCTACTTATTGACTGGGCCAGAAACAAATATGGCCCTCTTTCTCCTACCTATGGGCTCTTAATATTATGAATATTTTAACTCTCAATGGGCTTTCTTTTGAAGACCTTATAAGACTGTTAAGCTTGTCGTTCGCCAAATGCTTCCTTCGAGATTTAAGTGCCTCAATGGACGAACTCAGTCCCCCTCTTCTATCACAGCGGGCGTTCCTCTCGTAAATTTATCTCTCCACTCTTTCTCAGAGGGTAAATTCCTCAGCTCACGGCCGGAACATAATTCAAATAATCAGGATTATCTGACCCAATTTCAACATTTTCATTGGACCCTTTATTACGGGAGAATCAATCCATCATTATTTCACTCTAATTCATTCAATGGTCCCGCTAATATCATCTGATCCAGGCCAGCATTATTCACTATTCTTATTCTCGTGAAAGTTAATCATCTGGCTCATGACATCAAATCACAAATGTAATCGAATATTTACCACAAACCTGCCTTCCAATCACAAGATATAAAATCCCTTCTAATCATCGTTGCACTTATCCCTGAAACTACTTTAAGATGGTGCTACTATGGAAGACAGTTCTGACTTACACATCCTAGGTCGACTCTCAGGTCCACACTGGTCCACACACACAACAGCCAGAATAAATGAAAATGAAGTCTTACTAGGCTAACATGTCCTATTTAATGAATGAACACGATGACAAGAGTGCCTCCCTCTCTTTATATTACCCTGGGTTCAAACCACCAATTTTGTACAGTTCTACATAACAAATTACACTGTTACTTTGCACACTCCTGTCTGATGGTATATTTTCGCCGTCTTCTATTCCTCATATGCAAAACAATAGCTAAAACACTACTGATTTACAGCGTTTAGCTATCTACGATTATTTACACATGTGCATGACAAGTGTATTCAGTTACTGCATGATATTCTTTAAACAGGTAATTACCTGAAGCCTGTGGATGTCTTTTACGTCCCACTAACTACTTTTATGGTTTTCAGAGACGCTGAGGTGCCGGAGTGTAGTCCCGCAGGATTTCCTTTATGCGCCAATAAATCTACCGCGACGAGGTTGACGTTTTTGAGCACTTTCAAATACCACCAGACTGAGTCAGGGTAGAACCTGCCGAGTTGTGGCCAAAAGGCCAGCTCCCCAACTATCTGAGCCACTCAGCTTAGCATTAGTTTGAGAGATATTGAATTTTTAAGTTAAAGGTTGTTTTCACCCTCAAGCTATTTTTTACTCTAGAATTCATTTAGAGTACAAACCGCGACATTTTTACGTTATAAGTAATTTTTACCCCAAAATTATGAAAGAAACAGTCCGAGGTGAGCTGATATATATCAGCTCTTAGAGGATTAATTTTTCCGTAAATTTTAAGCTAAAAATCAGTCCATATTTTATCGTGGCCATTCACCGTTGTTATTTTCAGATTTATAATGGCATTCTTTCCGCGAATGATGATGAAAATGATCGCTACGTATCCCCAAATTATTAATATCATGTGGCAAAATCTAAACTCGAGACAATTTTTCAACAGAAATGTGGTGAGTTGCACAAAGATCCTATCATCATAACTTATAATTACCGTTCATTAAACTGAATTCGAGTATATTATTTTATATTTATTTAATATCCATGAAAGTTTATTTTTTCGCGGCTCGCAGATGAAGCAAATACCTCAAGAAATTAAAAGAAAAATCCTAATATCATCAGACACATCAAGTTGTGAAGTGCAATTTAAATTTTTTCCTTATATTTCAGAGACTCAATAAAATAAATATTTGATATTTCGTTTCGTTACATTGTTTCCAATCAAAAGATACTATGAAATATTATGCTTGCTATATAAATATCACAGTCTAAAATCAGTAATACGGCAATAAATCAAGAATTAATTTATGTCGGAGATAAGTGATTATCAGACGTTATATTATTAATTCTGCAAAATATTCTAAACGTAAGACAATCCCTCCATAGGATTGTTATAAACAAGAGCACGGATCACAAGATAAGACACGTAATCCGATTAATCTTCGGCAACAGTGTCTCTGAAAAGAATTCCGTCTAAACTGACTACTCTACAAAATAGAGTTTGAAATGCAATAGATACGGAAAGGATGAACTAGGTTATTTAGAACACATCAAGTCCCAGGAAGTTGTAGATGGTGAGAAAATGCTGTCTTGACGGCCTACTGGATTTCGCTTGTATATCTAGTTGCACATAGCGAAAATAATCTTCGAGATGATACGCATTTTTATGCTAGTAAACGGGAGCAGTTTCAGTGTGTAAATGATTGATTATCTCTCGCTGTCTCTTTCTTTCTCCTTTCTTCGGGTATCGAACGCAGAATCTTGGAAGTTTGCCTGAAATATTAAAAAAAAAAAGTCTTGGTGGGCGCCTAATATACTCCACTAGACTGACACGCGGCTGGACATACTTAACTATTAATACGTTTATACATTAGATGACTCGGGTCTCCGAACGATTGTACAAGTATGTAAGAGTTATTCTTGCTACTATGTAAGTTATTCAATGAAAAGGAAATATCTCTTCCCTATGTGTGGCTCATCCCCGCTGCCAATTTGACTAGTTACATATTAAAATGACCCAAAATTGTGGTTTATGGTGTGGTTTACTGTTGTCATGTCCTAGTTCGTGAACCATGGGCAACTGCTGAGTGGCTAGTAAGTGGTCCTGAGAGTCGGGATACCAGTTGCTATGGAATGGGAGTGGGCATTTCGGACATATTCTGAGTCAAGGCCCTTCGTGAGCTCAGGCGGCTAGGGCTATACGATCCAACGGTGGTCCCTAACCCATTAGAGGAGAGATCCTCAACTGGACTATGTGTAAGTAGGGCAGCATCCTGCTTCATGAATTTACCGAGCTCAGAATATTTTAAGCAACCCTAGGACCTGTGGGAGTAACGGAGTCCCACTCCCATTTGACAGGCGAGGGACTCCTTGGAAATAACTTGTCGAACGAAATGGAATTCATGTGGAGCTATCAATATTAATGGGGCTTATATAAGAAAAAATGTAGAACTGGCTGAGGCAGAAAAGCGGATGCATCTGGATGTGCTAAGAGTAAGTTGTATTCGGCTAAGGGGAGATAACGAGGAAGAGATAGGAAATTATAAAGTGTACTTGACGGGTGTTAAAAAGGGAAAGGCCGAGTCTGGGGTAGGGTGGTTCATTAGGAATACAATAGCACGCAACATATTTTCTGTTAGGCACGTAAACGAGCGAATGATGTGGGTAGATTTGGCAATTTGTGGAATTAGGACGAGAATCGTCTCAGTGCATTCACCATGTGACGATGCAGATGAGGATGAAATTGAAAAGTTTCATGAAGCATTGAGTGACATCGTAGTCAGGGTCAACAGCAAGGATAGGATAGTGCTAATGGGCGATTTCAAAGCGAAAGTTGGAAATAGAAGTTAAGAATACGAAAGGGTGATTGATAAATGTGAGGAAGACATGGAAGCTAATAGGACTGGGAAGCGTCTGCTGGACTTCTGTGCTAGGATGGGTTTAGGAGTTACGAATATATCCTTCAAGTTATTCACCGCAACACATGGGATGGTAAGGGCACCAGATCCATAATAGACTATATCTTAACCGACTTAGAATTCAGGAAATCTGTTAGGAATGTACGAGTTTTCCGTGGATTTTTCGATGAAACGGACCACTATCTTATGTGTAGTGAACTAAGTATATCTAGGCCTAGGGTATAGAAAGTGAAATATGTCTGCAAACGAATAAGGGTAGAAAATCTCCAGGACGAGGGGATTAGACAGAAGCACATGGATATAATTAGTGAGAAGTTCCGAACAGTGGAGAGTAAGCAGGTTCACGATAGAGAAAGAGAATGGGAGGCATACAGGGATGCTGTAGTAGCAACAGCAAGGGAATACCTAGGAACGACTGTGTGTAAAGATGGGAAAACTCGAACATCTTGGTGGAATGATTAATTGAGAGCAGCTTGTAAACGTAAAAGGAAGGATCAAGCGTAGATTATTAATTCCAATCAAAGGCATTTATGTTGAAAATTGGGCTGCAATGAGAATTGATGGTAGAATGAGTTCTTGGTTCAGGGTACTTATAGGGGTTAGACAAGGCTGTAATCTTTCACCTTTGTTGTTCGTAGTTTACATGGATCATCTGCTGATAGGTATAAAGGGGCAGGGAGGGATTAGGTTAGATGGAAGTGCAGTAAGCAGTCTGGCCTAATCTGACGACTTGGTCTTAATCGGCAAATTGTGCCGAAAGCCTGCAGTCTAATATATTGCAACTTGAAAATATGTGCAATGAGTATGAATGAAGCTTAGCCTTTCGAAGTCTAAACTGATGTCAGTAGGTAAGCAATTCAACCGAACTGAATGTCAGATTGGTGATATAAAGCCGGAACAGGCCGATAATTTCAAGTATTTAGGTTGTGTGTTCTCCCAGGATGGTAATATAGTAAGTGTGATTGAATCAAGGTGCAGTAAAGCTAATGCAGTGAGCTCGCAGTTGCGATCAACAGCATTCTGTAAGAAGGATGTCAGCTCCCGGACGAAACTATCTTTACATTGGTCTGTTTTCAGACCAAGATTGCATTACGGGAGCGAAAACTGAGTGGACTCAGTATATCTTATTCATAAGCTAGAAGTAACAGATATGAAAGTAGCGAGATGATTGCTGGTACAAACAGGTGGGAACAATGGCAGGAGAATACTTGGAATGAGGAGATAAAGGCTAATTTAGGAATGAACTCGATGGATGAAGCTGTACGCCTAAATCGGCTTAGGCGGTGGAGTCATGTGAGGCGAATGGAAAAGGATAGGTTACCTAGGAGAGTAATGAACTCTGTTATGGAGGGTAAGAAAAGTAGAGGGAGACCAACTCGACGATGGTTAGACTCGGTTTCTAATGATTTAAAGATAAGAGTTATATAACTAAATGAGGCCACAGCGCTAGTTGCAAATAGAGGATTAAGGCGTCATTTAGTAAATTCACAGAGGCTTACAGACTAAACGTTGAAAGGCATAATGCTCTCTAATGATGTATGTATGTAACTGACATCAATATAAGCACCAGTAATGGATTTTCTCTTATCTGAGTAAATACTGTACTGTAGTTCATAAAACTTGAGTTAAATGTGCTTTACGTCGCACCGACACAGACAAGTCTTATGCGACGATGGGATAGGAAAGGGCTTGGAGTGGGACGAAAGCGGTCGTAGCCTTAATTAAGTTACAGCCCCAGCATTTGGCTGGTGTGAAAATGGGAAACCACGGAAAACCATCGTCAGGGCTACCGACAGTGCTATTTGAACCCACCATCTCCCGGATGCAAGCTCACAGCTATGCTCTCCTAACCGCAGGGCCAACTCGCCCGGTCATGAAACTTGAGATGTATCAGTGTCATTCGCACTGCCGTATCATCGCTGCGGGAGCGTTATCGCGTATTTGAGAATGCACTCTCTATCCATTATCTTCGTTAGGACTAGTCACGTCTCCCAGCCCATATAAATATGCAGTCCATCAGAACAATTTTCGTTGTGTTCATTTTCCTAAGCGAATGTGTATAGGAACATAAACCTTACCGTATCGTAGTGTAGAAATAAATTTTTGCAAGACGCATTTAGGCACTCCTACAATATAATATATTTAATGTATATATATATATATATTAACCATATACTCATATTACGGAGGTATGTAGTATCAAGTCACAGTTTGATCATTATGAGAGTACCGTAGTTTCTCAATTGTGGTATGAATAAAAGAAAGTATACTCACCGATTAATTAGTATGCCGTATTTGCTCCCAGACAATTGCTATGTGACAATATCTCAGCTTAGAACTCCCACTAGAAAAGTCCTGTCATGTTTAGTTCAGTATCGTATGAACGATATGGACGAATTTTCGTTCTAGTGATACATGCGCTGCGGGTCAATATTCCTCTCATCAACATTGTTACATAACAGTAGTCTATTATAAGACGCAACAATGATATACTTCCTTTGGATAGAGTAGAGCTGAAAAATTCTCAGGCGTATCTACTGATTTATTGCTCTCAAATGAGATAGCCCATTTAAACAAAGACGAAATGATTCCTTAACTTAAAGCCTGTCTGAGAGTCAAAGCATATTAAAAGATAACTTTTTCAGTTTTACATAAATTTCACATGGCCGGGCTGTTTGGCCCCGACGTTTGAGGCACTGGCTTTCTGACCCCAGTCCGGTGGTTTTTGAAGGTGCTCAAGTACGTCAGCCTCGTGTAGGTAGATTTACTTTCATGTAATAGAACCCCTGAGGGACACAATTCCCGCACCTCGGCGACTCCGAAAACCATAAAAGTTGTTGGTGGGACATAAAGCCAATAACATTAGCATTATTATTATTAATACCACATGGAAGTAATATCCATAATTTTAGAATTAATGGATATTCTACAAAAATATTCTTTTAAACAGAAAACGAGAAGCAAGGAGAAAAATCATTTGCTAAGTGATGGCGCAGAATGGCGACGGAGCCCTTCATCACTAACCCTGCTATATCTTTGAGAGATTATTAACAACGTGGTGTCTCATGGAAAACCTTTCTCAGGATACACGGGAATATGTGCCTGGCTGGTCCGCCGGTAGGGCGGTGGTCTATCCGGAAGATGGATCTAACAAATATCTAAAACTGAAGTAGGGCGGGGTACTAACTACTATACGCGAATGATAATCCAAAGATAAGGGATGGAACACTTTAATACACGAAGATATAAAATGAAGATAACCCCCCAAAATATCAAAATGTTAAACAAAAAGGAAACACAACATTTTATATAACAAATATCTATGAATGTTCCACGTCTCTGTCCTAATCATGTGAAGGTCTTTATCATTCTCGGAACCATGAGTAATTAACATGGCGTGAGTTTATTGAACAAATAAGTTTGAGCACTGTAGACGAAGATTTCATCTGTAACGTTCAACTACATGAGATTAGGAATGAAATATTCGCCCATTATTTATACTAATTACGGAAAAAGCATAACGCACACACTGGCTACGGACCACTACAATACTCCCAAAATATCACTGAAGGTAAATATGTGCCCGATCTCATAGTGAAAAATGAGGACTGAATCCTCTCATTCCACAGAAAGCATAAGAGCTCTCCCCTTCCACAAGTGACAATAAACGACAAATAACACTGCAAACACATTGGCAACAAATATGACACACACAAATATCTAAAATAAAAACATAAACACTTCTCTTGTCGAGATAGATACACGCTCGCCTTCCCAGTCGGCTGCTTACCTGATGTTCTTTAAACTGCTGCCGCGATGGGCGGTCAACAAGGTTGTCTATCTTACTACGTCCCATAAAACATTCCTTTTCGCTGCAGAAATTTATTTACTCGTGGAAGGTCACGGCATGGCTGTAAATCAACACATAGTTTAAAAGAGTCTTCTCCCAGCCTGCCAGTCGTGGGCACGCCTCTCAGCTGGGAAACATTCTTATATCCGTCCTCAGGAGAAACACCTAAATATTACGGGTGCCTATGACCCTCATATATCTCGCAACAAAATCTCTTATTGGTCTGGTACAATTGTCCTTCTGAACTCGTAATTCAACATCGGGTAGGCCTATCTGCAGCATCTTCGCTTCGAGCTATCCGGAAGTACACTGACTGAGCAAGTGTCATGGGATAGCGGGGCATTGATGCGCAGGTGTGTTGTCTGCGCACTACACGCCCCCTGTGCCAGCGGCAGTTGTATAGGAGATCCTGTGAGCAGTGGCTGTGCATGTGACAGGTGTAACATGGAACGTCGTCGTGAGCTGACACCGTTCGAACGGGGTGTGGTGGCCGATGCCCGACGGATGGGAAGTGAGATTTCGGAAGTGGTGCGGGAATTCGGCTTCACACGATCAACCGTGTCCAGGGTGTATCGTGAATGGTTGAATGCGTGTGTCACCGTCCACAACAGACGAACGACCGCCCGTCCGGCCATCCTCGTTTACCGTGACGGCGACATATGAGACGAATTTTCAATAGTGCCAGACGGTCAACCGTGCAACAAAGCACGATTCAATTCAACACAGGCCGTGCTAGACACATGTTCCAGTGGACAATCCGTAGGAATATGGGTTCTATGGGGTATGGGAGCCGGCGCCGCACACGGGTGCCACTGTTAACCCAACGTCATCGGTCACAACGACGCGCATTTTTCGCCAGTCACCAGGGATGGATACTGGAACAGTGGCGTAACGTGATATAGTCGGACGAATCACGATTTCAACTGCACCATGCCGATGGGAGGCACCGTGAATGGCGCAGACCACATGAAGCGATGGATCCCGCCTGCCTCGAAGGTGTGGTCCAGGGCGCAGGTGTCTGTGTTATGGTCTGAGGTGCATTTTCCTGGTATGGAATGTGCCCCCTAGTTGTTCTGGAAGAGACTTTGAATGGTACGCGGTATGTTGAGATGCTCGGAGACCATCTCCACCCATTTTTGGCCTTCCAGCGCCCAGACGATTCTGCGGTATTTCAAGATGATAACGCGCCGCCACATCGCTCCCACGTCGCCCGGGAATGGTTCCAGGAACATGCAGCGGAGGTCCAACGACTGCCGTGGCCACCCAGGAGCCACGATATGAACCGTATCGAGCATACCTGGGATGTCCTGGAACGCAGGCTCCGTGCCATGGATGCTGCACCCACGAACAGACCAGCATTGGCGGCCACTCTGCAAACGATTTGGTGTCAGCTGCGTCCAGAGGACTACCAGGGACTTGTCGACTCACTTCCACGGCGTCTCACTGCAGTTCGCAGGGACAGAGGAGGCCCCACACGCTATTAGGTGACTATCCCATGACATTTGCCAAGTCAGTGTATTACTCAATGAATCACATTCCTTATCTTGCAGACCCCAGTTCGATTCACGAGCTTTGTCACGCGTTACCTGCCAAGATTTTCCCATAAAAACCTTTCTGACTCAACGGGTAGGAACTGAACGTCCACAGTTTATTCTGCATCACTGAAAAATTAGATGTCTTGTACAAATACTATTGTGACCTCCCCTCCTATTTTTTTTACAAGTTTCTTGACATCGCACCGACACAGATCGTTCTTATGGCCACGATGGGACAGTAAATGGATACGAGTGGGAAAGATTCAACTGTGGCCTTCATTAAGGTACAGCCCCAGCATTTGCCTGGTGTGAAAATGGGAAACCACGAAAAACCATCTTCAGGGCTACCGACATTGGGGTTCAAACCCACTATCTCCCGAATACTGAATACTCGCCGCACTTAAGCGACTGCAGCTATCGAGCTCGGTCGTCCTATTCTTAGGTCGTTTATCTCTCACATTACTAATCTCCCAGTTCGATACCACGCTAGGCACTACTGACCTTACTTTCATGATGACCACATCACCTCAGGCTCTCTCAAATAAAACAGACAGGAATAACTTTATCTGACAATACCTCAAACTCACGAAACAGTTAACCTAGTGAACGAAGCATCTAATACAAAGGTATTAACCCTGAAGTAATGCATCCATGGTCCTAAACCACCTAAACGTATCTACATTTGTACAAAGACTGCGAAAAATGCTAATCGTGGTTTGCCCTAATCCATGCTGAGATTTTGTTCGGACTTATCTGTTCTTGTAACATTCACACATCCATCCAGGGACGCACTGCGTGACTTAAGGCAAGATTGCACTACTGACGTCCATAGTTGCTGGTCCCCAGTTCGGCTCCGTGGGGTGGTCCATGATTGGTGCCATCTGGTTTGTTTACACTGTCTGCAGGAATCTGTGTTACCGTAGCAAGATCAATTTGCGCAGGAAGATCTATTCATTGGAAGTTCAACTTGCTGCCTATTGCAATTAACTCAAATTGTTATATTATTGGATATGGCTTCCAATTATCGCACATGCGAATCTCATACTACAGCTTTTGAGTGGGAAATATTTTTATAAATTTCTGCTAACTGAAGCTCAGACCATCCCTAACGGCACCTAGTCGTCGCTCCTACACCTGATCACGAGTTACTGTTGCCTGCAGCTCCCCGAGCGATTCCGTTCAGTCACGTATTATTGATTATCCGATCGAAATAGTTTACCCAACATTATCACATTCACTTGCCTCACAGTTTCAAGCAAGTTCAGCTTAATACATTCTCTCTCGATTGTCTATGGGCATTTATTCTGTCGTTGTTCAGATTCTAGGTTCTGACGACATGCACAGTAATATGTGCATCACACCATTTTTATAAGTTCCCAGGAGAGACGCAATGCGAGGGAGATCCCCAACAAACATTGCCATCTCCTTTGTGTCAAGTAAACTTCAGTTCCAACGCTCCATTAAAATATGATTATTAATTAGTCAGAGCAGCTTTTAGCTAAGGACGCTTGGAAAATTTCATAAAAATATTTCTCTGTTTTACACTCGCAAACAACAGCTGACTGACGTAATTTTCACATCCCGACAATCATAAGATCCCCACTCTTCTACTCGAGGGATTGAGATAGGTAATTCCCCTAACTTCTGTCTCTGCCACAAGCCTCGTTTCTCTGCCATTCAAAAACCACACCCGTGCGCGTCGTAGGTGGCCAACTACTAAATACTCAAACACTAAGCGTTCGCTGGCTTTCCAGCTTCTATGCCTAGATGTCAGAGAATAATATTACTTCAGCGCTAAATATTGGCCCTATCACATAATATCCTTCAAAATAGGATTCATGTAGACGAGGTAAATTGGAAACAAGGGGAGGCTATACAAAGAAGAATTAAAACAGTTTTTAAGACCAGTATGTGACACTGAATTTCACTTTATCAATGGGGATTTTCCATCTACCAAATAACTGTCTAGAACTCTTTATGAGGTTATGGAACTCATCGCCCCTAAAGCTGCAATGCAGATTCAATTTCCTCAACTGATAACAAATCTGATCTTACAAATGAAGGGTGGCAGAAAAAGCATGTTTTTCCTGCAGCAATATGTGCTCTCAACTGTACTCATGAAATGTTGATGGTGATCAGTATATCTATAAAACGGGAAGCAATAAAATTATTAACATATATCTTTGGTTAACGCCAAACTTTGATTTTCGTCCAATGTCCATATTATTTATCTATTCAATGTTGTAAAGGAGTCTAGTTCCTTCTCTCACATGGCTTGTCATTTGGTTTGAATTAATTCCAAAACCTCCAACTTCCTTTCCGAGAATTGTTAACAGGACGGAATATTCCCGTTAAAAGTTTGCGAACGTTATCGATTGAATAATTTCACTTGATGTGAGTAACATACAACTTCATCTGGTTGCAGAAATTAGAAATTAGAAAGTAGCAGCTGAAGTTATATTGAAATGTGAACAGCTGACCGGTTGACGGTTGTACCCAACATGAGCGTCTACTCTATTTCAAATGATCCACATGATAGTGCCTTTGAGTGTCTGCTAGGTCGAGTGAGAACCTTTATATTCTTACGAAAAATGAGTACACACTTGTTGAGCTAAGAACATACTAGTACTAAGCGCTCATATCCATGAATATAAATTTTGAGAAAGAACTCGAGCTTTATTCATCATCATCATCATCATCATCTGTTTACCCTCTAGCTTCGGTTTTTCCCTCGGACTTAGCGAGGGATCCCACCTCTACCGCCTCAAGGGCAGTGTCCTGGAGCTTCAGACTCTTGGTCGGGGGATACAACTGGGGAGTATGACCAGTACCTCGCCCAGGCGGCCTCACCTGCTATGCTGAACAGGGGCCTTGTGGAGGGATGGGAAGATTGGAAGGGATAGGCAAGAAAGAGGGAAGGAAGCGGCCGTGGCCTTAAGTTAGGTACCATCCCGGCATTCGCCTGGAGGAGAAGTGGGAAACCACGGAAAACCACTTCCAGGATGGCTGAGGTGAGAATCGAACCCACCTCTACTCAGTTGACCTCACGAGGCTGAGTGGACCCCGTTCCAGCCCTCGTACCACTTTTCAAATTTCGTGGCAGAGCCGGGAATCGAACCCGGACCTCCGGGGGTGGCAGCTAATCACGCTAACCACTACACCACAGAGGCGGACGAGCTTTATTCATACCACCCATTAACAACCAGCATATCCCCCCCCCCCCAGGTCTACTAAGTGACTGCTGCTCAACCTGAAGACCTGTAGATTACGAGGTGGCGCGTAGTCAGTGCAAAAAAAAATCTTCTCGGCCATTATCCGTGGCTTTCTATACTGGGGCTGCTATCTCATCGTCAAGACGGCTCCTCATTTGTTCTCACGTCGGGTTAGTGGACCTTGAACGAGCCCTCTAACCCAGATTAAACTCCTTGACCTGGCTGGGAATAGAGCCAGGGCCCACCGGGTAAAAGCCAGGCTCGCTACACATGGACGATTTAGTAAAAAACAAAAATACCGAGCTCGATAGCTGCCGTCGCTTAAGTGCGGCCAGTGTCCAGTATTCGGGAGACAGTAGGTTCGAACCCCACTGTCGGCAGCCCTGAAGATGGTTTTCCGTGGTTTCCCATTTTCACACCAGGCAAATGCTGGGGCTGTACCTTAATTAAGGCCACGGCCGCTTCCTTCCCACTCCTAGATCTTCCCTGTCCCATCGTCGCCATAAGACCTATCTGTATCGATGCGACGTAAAGCAACTAGCAAAAAAAAAAAAAAAAAAAAATTATCAATAGCGTTTACCTGTAATTTTCATATGTGAATTTTTTAAATAGGAATGACGGGATATTTAAAAACATTATTTCCCTACAAAACTGAAATATCATTATTCTAATGGAATGGCCCGTACAGTGCTACAGTTAACTCCTTGTCCGCTTCTCCTGTTCATCCTTCTTCTGTTCTTCCTCCCCCATTGCTTTCATGACAAAATTATCTCACCTCATCACGTATAAGTTCATTTCTTTATATCTTCGTTGTCACCTGTTGGATATATTTAAGTATCACAACCTGGCTAGTACATCATCGCTGCGGAAGCAATACCGTTTATCTGACGGGGCAATCCCTATTCATTATCTTCCTAAAGTCCGACTCGTTGGCTGAATGGCGTGCGTGCTGGCCTTCAGATCAGAGGGTCCCAGGTTCGATTCCCGCCCGGGTCGGGGATTTTAACCTTCATTGGTTCATTCCAATGGTCCGGGGACTGGGTGTTTGTGCTCTACCCAACATCCCTGCAACTCACACACCAAACATAACACTATCCTCCACCACAATAACACGCAGTTACCTATACATGGCAGATACCGCCCACCCTCATCGGAGGGTCTGCCTAACAAGGTCTGTACTCGGTCAGAAATAGCCACACGAAATTATTATTATTATTATTATTATTATTATTATTATTGTTATTATTATTATTATTATTATTATCATTATCATTATCATTATTATGTTGAGTCTGGTCACGCCTCCCAGTCACATATGGATATGCAGAACACCGGAACAATTTTCGTAGTGTTCAATTTCAACACTCTGTTTAGCGGTAAGTAATGGACTGCATATCCATATGTGTAATATTCATGTTGTAGTTTCAACGTCTCACTAACTACCTTTTAAGGTCCTCAGAGATGCTGAGGTGTCTGAATTTTGTCTCGCACGAGTTTTTACGTGTCAGTAAATCTACTGACGCGGGGCTGTCATATTTCAGCACCTGCAAATACCACCAGATTGAGCCAGGATTGATCCTGCCTAGTTGGGTTCAGAAGGCTAATGCCTCAACCGTCTTAGCCACTCAGCCAAACATATATTCGTATGTGGCTGGGAAGCGTGACCAGTGTTAAGAAAAAGAATGGATAGGAAGTGCATTGTCAGATAAGCGGTATAGTTCCCGCTGTGACGATATGATAAAGTATAACACTTCCATTTGACGTAGCTGACAATGAGCTATTACCGTACAGATCTTACTCTCTGTAATCAATGACGTGGCCATGGGTCGCCGTATTAGTAGTGGAGCAGTGCATGTTCTGAAACAATGGGTGCTACGTGAGCATTTCCCCACGAGGTAATTGACCCCTAGTAGTATGGGAAGGGGGTTCTGACCCGAGGTCATTGACCACTAGTTGAGTAGTAGGGGTATGGTGGTTGGCGGATTTTGCTTACGAGAGCAAGCCTGACCTTACAGTGGCCACCTAGAAGGGGCCTAACCTCACTGGCCCAATTTTACGGCCAGACACCCTTCCTAACATCACAGGGCCTAGTTTTACGGCAAGATGCCCTTCCTAACAACACAGGGCTTAGTTTTACTGCAAGATGTCCTTTCTAACCTCACAGGGCCTAGATTTACGGCCAGATGCCCTTCCCTCCTCATAGTCGCCATCTTGGAGGGGCCTAACCTAACAGGGCCTAGTTTTATGGCCAGGTGCCCTTCCTAACCTTACAGGACTTAGTTTACGACAAGATCTTCTTCCTAACCTCACAGGGCCCAGTTTCACGGCCAGATGCCCTTCCATCCTCACAATCGCCACCTTGGAGGCGCCTAACATAACAGGGCCCAATTTTACGGCCAGATGCCACTCCCTCCTCACAGTCGCCATCTTGGAGGGGTCTAACCTAACAGGCCTAGTTTTACGGCCAGATGCCCTTCCCCAATCTTCCCCCATCACAGGAGCCATTTTGGAGGGGCCTAACCTCACAGTCGCCATCTTGGACCAAGTTTTACTGTCAGATGCCTTTCCCTCCTCGCAGATGCTATTTTGGTGGGGCCTAACATTAGAGTTGCCATCTTGGGCCCAGTTTTACGGACACATGCCCTTCCCTCGTCACAGATGCCATTTTAGAGGGGCCTAACCACACAGTTGCCATCTTTGGGCCAGTTTGACGGTCAGATGCCCTTCCCTCCTTCTCGTGGGACCTAGTTTTACGGGTAGATGACCTTCCCTTCTTACGAACGCCATTTGTTCACAGGACCCAGGTTTACGGATAGATGCCCTTCCCCCTTACGGTCGCCATTTTGTAGAGGCCTAACCTCACAGGGTCAGATGCACTTCCCCCTCACAAACGACATCGCAAGTGTTTGGTGATTTTATATGAATCAACACAGAGATACAGACGCCACTTTACCAAAAACCACCACCATGTCAACATCCAGCAAAGAGATTGCAAAACATAATCCGCGTTCGAAACAATATTCGACGAAAATTTAGAGAGCCGAAAAGGGCGACCGTGAGTATAGGCCCCTCCAAAACGGTGCAAGCGTGGGGGAGGAGGAGAGAGGGGTATCTGGCCGTAACATTGGGCCCTGTAAGTTTAGGATCCTCGAAGATGGCGACTGTGAGGAGGGAAGGGCATCTGGCGTAAAACTGGGCCCAGTGAGGTTAGGCCACTCCAGGATGGTGACGGGAAAGGCAACTGGCCGTAGAACCAGCCCTTGTGAGGTTGGGAGGGGCATCTGGCCGTTAAAATAGGCTCTGCGGGGTTAGGAAGGGCATCTGGCCGTAAAACTGGGCTCTGTGATGTTAGACCCCTCCGAGATGGCGCCGGGAAGGGCACCTGGCCTAAAAATAAGCCCTGTGAGTTTAGGCCCCTCCCAGATGGGACTGTGAGGTCAGGCTTGCTCTCGTACGCAAAATCCGCGAATCACCACACCCCTACAACTCAACTAGGGTTCATGACCTCTGGTCAGAACCCCCTACCCCAACTACTAGGGGTCAATGACCTCGTGGGAAAATGTTGTCATAGCACCCGTTGTCTTAGAACATACAATGCTACACTACTTGTACTGTAGTAGTATTGCTTTGTCACAGACCATACTAATGCTATGCCACAGAAGAATGAGCGGTAAGATAAAATATGTCCCTCCATGAGAAGCGTTTAATCAACAACATGTCTGGTTTAAAAAAGAAAGGTCACATTATACATATTCGGACAGACAATGAAATGGCATTAATTAAACGCAAATTTAAAGGCCATACTACTTCAAGTGATTTCAATTCATGTGGCTCAGCCTGTGATGCTCATATTTTGTAGTGGTGGCACATGGTTCTGCCTCAACAGTGACTATAATTTGTTGAGAAGCATTATCAATTAATATTTTCTACCGGAATATCTGCCATCATTAAAGGAGCCTTCCTTCCATTTGGTTTTTGGTTGCAGCTTCAAAAGTTTAGAGTGATGTGCCACAATTTCTTTCTCATTTTCAACACAGTGATTAATGTGTTTCCACTCATGTTTGAAATTTGTAGCTACCGACGCACCATGATAATTCTGACGGTAATAAGGCATACTGTATTTATTTGAACGTTTTTGACTTGTGTAATGGGATTTTATTCCCCTTAATCGTCCAATGTTTGGAGCGCCTATTAATTGGTGCGATCTACTATTCAAATTATTTAAATGTGTGACCTGCAATTATTGCGTCGAAAGTGAGGTAAATCTTATTCGCTCATTGGGAAATCAATACTGGTGCGCATGTGATGGACTCGTTACTGGACGGCGAGCTCCTTCTTGCCGTGGACTTGTCCTGCGACCAGGCTGCTTCGGAGTGTGTCCCGGAAGAGATTTTTGGTTGTCGGGAGAATGAAGTACGATACTCCTGAATAACATACCTGAAAACTAGGACTATGCCTTAAATTTTCTCTTTTAATTCACTATTTTAATAATTTTCTATTACTATCAAATTAGGTCATGTGAGTGCTTAATTAATGGCTGTGTGCCTATTTTCAACTGTGTGCGAAGTTGTGTGAGTCATTGGATTACTTATATTTTGATATTCTACTGTGGAAATATAAGTAATTATACATTCCTAAAACTTTGGTTGATTTATACTGCCGTGGATTACAGTAGATGAAGAATACATTACCGCAAATTGAGCCAACAAGCGAAGAGTCGTCATGTGACATTATTTTAAATCAGGCCCTATCTATTCAAGAGTCTTTTTGGCAACGATTTATTACGTCAATATATTGAACACTCTTCAGCACACAAAAAGTTCCTAATATCTACTATATTATTACATTTATTATTGTTACAAATTTCTCTTGAAGAAACCGGATTCTGTAGAAGTAATTAAATTATGAGGTAATTTGGAAACGCGCCATATGGGCCTATGAGTGTTAAAGTCATTCTATTAGTTTTATTTATTTGAGATTATCGCTTGTATTTAATTTTCTCCTCCTTTCTTGGCGTGTATTATTATTATTATTATTATTATTATTATTATTATTATTATTATTATTATTTGGTGTATGTCGTTCTATCTATATTACCCTGTTATTATAATGTGATCTCTAATTGTACAGTAGTTTATTGTGTGATGCCCTGTGTTGGCTAATTTGTCGTAATGTATTCGTTCTTCTTTTTTTGTTTCTTCCGCGCTCGGGTTTAAATTCTATGTCATATGCGCATTATAGCGCTTCCAAGGCCACCTCGCATTCAATTTAATAACCACGATTTTGGTTCTCGTTTAATTCCTCCGTTAAATGAAATGTTAAATGCAATGAAAAAATCATACCATTTTATGCAATAATAGTTATTATTATTATTATTATTATTATTATTATTATTATTATTATTATTATTTTATTATTATTATTATTATTATTATTATTATTATTATTATTATTTATTTATTTATTTATTTATTTTCTGTAACACCGCGGTTTGTGGAGACTTGAAATTTGTTTCTCCTTATTCTTAAATCTTCTTTCGGTAAACGCTCACCTTACCTATCTATACCCGTGTTTTGTTTTTTCTTTTCATTATTTGTTGTATGCCTTAATTTTGCAGGCTTTGCCTGTTGTTAATTATAGCTTGGCATGGGAAGCTGCAATTTTTCTTCGTGTGTTTTGTAGCCTTTGTGGAACTTTAATGTATTTTGCCTTCATAATTTTTTAATTAATTCGGGGACTTTTTTTTACTACGTATTAGCTTATCATTTCAATTGATTAATTAATCCGTGTAATTTTTATTTCTATTTGGGTCCCGTTTTGAGTTGATGTATGTGAACATGTTCCCATGGTTGTTCTTCAAACATTAACGTGAAACTCAATTAGGTTGAAGCAAATTTCAGTTTAAGTAGATTAATTTATCTAGGTAAACTTACTGCCCACTATTATAATTTTTAGAAAAGGTTTCATTGCATATTAATGATCAATTATTTAAAGGTTTTAGTTTCTGAATTTTCTTTCTGTTTTACTTATTTCTAATATTAAAAGGTACCAGCATTTCAGTCCTCTTCTAGATTTACATAATTGTAATTATTCATGAATTTTTAATTATTATTTATTAATTAAATAGTTTAAGTCCATTTTTAATTTGATGTTTTCATTTGGTATACTTAGTCACATTGACATGGAAACTAGTTAAGTGTAAAATTTGATTAAATTTCTGTTCTCTTTATCTTTATAATTCAGTTTGGGCCCATTGTACGTGTTATGTTTGTAACTTACTGCACCCAAGGTAAGTAACTTTGTGGCTTGATGTTTTTCTTTGTTTTTTCTACCATTTCCGTTTTCTGTGTTCTTGGGCCGTTGCAGTAGTTGTAATAGCACAGCATGGTGCTACATAAGTAAGACAGTCCTTGTGAACCTAAAGTTCGTAAAACTGAAGTGTATCGAAGTAATTTGTTGTATGTTTGTTTCATGTGTGGTCGAGACTTCCTTTAACGCTATCCACTTGGTTGAAGTATTTTATGGTTTTGCTCACCATCACTGCAATTGAAGGTTGTTATTGATTGGTTGATCCTGTATGGTGTTCATGGGATCTAGTTAGTCCTTGGTTCTACTTATTCTGTATAAGCCATCTCTCGGTGAGTCGATGACCATTATTTTATTTCTATTGATGTATATGTGCTCCCAAGGTGTTGGCGCCTATGGTTGGAACTTCTCGATGTTGGTGTCCTGAATTTCATCCTGAACCTTATGACAACCATACCTGTATTGAACTCTTATCTGGTTTCCAATCTAATTTAAATAAATTCTCTTCCACATTTTACCTTAATGAATCGAGTTTCTTTGATCTTTTGATCAGCATCTTCTCATAATTCTCAAGGTTTTGCAGAAATTTGCTATGCGTCCTTCATGAAATTTATTTGAAAAACTTGTGTTTTGTGTTGAAACTACTGTTGTAACTCTCACTTAACCTCTAAAATTGGTCTTTATTCCAGCTTCGCTTGTGGTCGAGATTGAGCGCTATACATTTGTGTCATAATTACATTTGTTCTTCCGGTGACTGTATACCCACCTTGCTGTTTGGACTGAATATGTAAAATTTGTTTACAATCTTGACCCTTGGTGATCCTTCTTTTCATATTTATTTCCTCAGTTCTGGTTTTCCCTGGTTACTAAATGTCATGTGTTACTATTGTGAGCTTTATTTGATACAGTGATTTCTAATTTTGATGATGATTTTGCCTTATGTATTTTGATTCATATCTGGGACATGTACTGTGGGAGTTTCTTCCTATTTTGTTTTATGGGGTCTTGTATATGTTCCCGCTGTTGGTATGGTCTTCTTATGGGCCCGTATTTAAGGTTACCATACGACCTGAAAAAGCGGGATTGTCCTGAAATTGAACATGTGTCCCGACGTCCTGACTGAATATTCAAAAGCCCCTAAATGTCCTCAATTTAAAAAATCAGAAACAAATTATTTAATATTTTGCCCAAATATTCTTGAAAAGGAATGGAATATTTTGGTTAGTCATCCTGAAGCAGGTTCTGACGTCATTACCTGATGTTGTCATGGTAACAGGCTTGACCTATGCTAACGCTGTCTACTTCCACCCGGGACCAACGTGTTGAATAATGATGAAAATGATTCTGTATCCGTGTTAGCTAGTAATAAATGGGTTCAGTTTTTAAAGGAATGTAAGTCCAGTGAGCAATATTCTGAATTGCATAAATTGGCTCAGTTCTATTTCTATTAATCTGGCCATAATGCATGTGTAGAATTAATGTTTTCGTTAACGAATTCACAATGAGCAGATGACAGAACTAGACTGGAAGTAGAATCTCTTAAATCAATATTATTGCTGCAATACAATCTTAAAGAAATACCTTGGCAGGAATTTCATGACCGCATTTAAAAAATAATGAGTTGCTAAAATTTGTGTCAACTTCAGAAAAGTATGATTGGTATTAGCATCAAGGCACTTCTATATCATAAATATCTTTAAGCAAAGGTAAATAATGCACTTTTTAGTTTTCATTTATTCGTGTCATTGAGAAATGAGTAATTCCACGTGGGCTGTCCCATCTGTTACATAAAAATCTATGCAAATAACATTGAATACTATACAATTTGCTAGTGGTCTGTAAAGTAGGTGTTTTATATAACGTATGATTTCTTATTATTTCTGTATTTGATTTTTAACATTAACATCATATAACAAGTGGGTCTTTGGGTAACAAGCGGGAGAGTTCATAGGGAATTTCCCAAATACACTAGTTGGAATCATAGGCGCTGTCTTTTGGTCATGAGCACAGGGGCAAGGATGAAAATATCAAATATTCTTAAGGGAGCAAAAACCCGTTTGCGTCCTCGTACCACTATATGTATGGGGGCAAGTGCTCCCAAGGTGTTGGCGCCTATGGTTGGAACTTCTCGATGTTGGTGTCCTGAATTTCATCCTGAACCTTATGACAACCATACCTGTATTGAACTCTTGCATGAATATATAATAGGATTGTGGTGTATTGATGAGAATCTCACGTGGGTCTGTTGGCGTTTAATGCTATTATTGTAACTTTTGGCGGTGTTCTTGTTGTCATGTACTTCCTGTTTGAATGGTGATAGACTATGGCTGTATGGCTCCTCTGAGATTATATTATCTAATTTGACGTATCCATGTAAGGTAGTTCCGTAAGTTCTCTTATGGGATTATTAATTTCAGCTGGTAATGTTGGTCATGTCTGGAAGGGTGTCTGTGTAGATAGGCATAATCACATAGGGTGGACTGTCTTTCTCCACCATATTATTAGTCCTGGATCTTCCAGAGGTTCTCTTGAACACTTGACGGACTTGATGATACACCTGTGCTCATTGTTTTCAAGTATTATTTATATGGAGTTGAAATTTTCCTTTATTTTTGACCTTCATTTAAGTCGTGTTGAGCTGTTTCTGCTTGGTACTGTAATAACTTTTTCATTTCTTATTAATTGTTCCCTATTATCCTTACTGTAATTGTCACCTTCCATATGTTGTTGACCTTGGTAATCGTCGCATGGTAATTTCTTGCGGACACACGTATGAGTACTCTCCTCCATGTATATACATTTTTTTGTTAAAGTCTCCAGTTATTACAATTGCTTCTTCCTCTATTCTTTGTCGATTTTTCATTTGATATCTGCGTTTATAGTTACGGATAATTTGGTTTACCATATTTTCTACCTCTTTACTGCTTGTTTTCCTACCTTTTTCACGTTCTGGGTTATCAGGTTATTGAGTAGGATGGTGTTGTGTAAATGGATGAATAAGACATGGTCCATTTTGTAATAAGGTAATTCATTGTTCTATCCCTGTATCCTCCGTTGCTCTATTCTTTCTCCTTATGGTTTTGGTATCCTACTGGTATGTATGATGAGGAATAATGCTAGTATTTCATGTAAATGAATGTGGAAACTATTCTATAACGGTATTCGACCTAATAAGTTGGTGTGTGATTTTCTTGTTAGGTTAATTCGATTTTATTTGATTTTGCTGTGGTCAAAAGCTACTGCAGCTTACCACTTAATTCCATGACCCATCTTAAACACTCAAAATTATTAATCTGTTCTCTTGTATCTTATTCTCCACATTATTATGTTATTTCTCGGGAACATTTCAGTTATTTCCCCTTTCCTTCTTAGGTAATTATTACTCAAATATTGTTGGATTATTAATACTATGAGCCATAATTTCGTACTCCAAGGACTTTATTGCATATCGGCTTACACATGAGCAAGGAAACGTAAAATATAATTATCACTATTTTGTTAATCGTTTAAATGTCAATACCAATTATGAGAACTAACTAGGTCATGTTAACATTGTCACTTGTATGTTGAGCTTAAGTTAAAATTGGAGGAGTCCTCTCTTGTCATCGTAAGCACTTGGTACTTAATATTTCCCCTTGAATTTTCTGAAACATTACTGAATAAAAAGAGTCTTGAAAACCCGGTTTGAAGTTTATATATTCCCTAATATGTGTGGTAGAGGCATTTTGGTTCATTATGGTCTGTAGGATTGCACTTGCTCCCCCGCTTTCTGCTTTTGTGTGTGGTGTTCCAGTTTAATTCGCGCGACATTCCACCCATGCATCTGCTGTTCAAAGAGCAAGAATGTACGATAATTATGGTTGTTTACTTCACTCTGTACTGATGTGATTAAACTTCTACGTTATGTACTGTCATTTTGTGTGGTGAGTGATGCCATACTGGCCACGTTATCATCTCCTTCTGGTCACACTTAACGTATTTATTAACTGGTATATTGTGAAGATCTGATTTTCTTTAACCAAGTAAGACCATTCCATGTTAATTCCACTTTCTAAATTTTGGACTGTCACTTCCTGTGATCAATATATGAAGATTTTGGTTTGGACGAAAAAATAGCACAACATAAACATCTATCAATCGTTCTAAACTTTCCACCTCCCCTGTGTTATGACTTCTGGAGGGCGGAATCCATGACGTGAATAAGGGAAACTGTATTTATTTGAACGTATTTGACATGTGTACTGGGATTTTACTCCCCTTAATCGTCCATTGTTTGGAGTGCCTGTTACTATTCAAATTATTTAAATGTGTGACCTGCAATAATGCATCGAAATTGAAATGAATCCTATTCGCTTACTGAAAAATCAATACTGGCGCGCATGTGGTGGACTCTTTTCTGGACGGCGAGGTTTTTCTTACCGTGGACTGGTTCTGCGACCAGGCTGCAAGATGGAGGTCCTTTGGCGTGTGTCTCGGAAGACATCTTTGGTTGTCGAGGGAATGGAGTACGATACTCCTGAATAACGTACCTGAAAACTAAAGCTATGCCTTAAATTTTCTCATTTAATTCAGTATTTTAATCATTTTCTATAAAATTAGGTCATATGAGTGCTAAATCAATGGCTATATGCCAATTTTAAACTGTGTGCGAAGTTGTGTGAGTCATTGGAGTACTTATATTTTGATATTCTACCGTGGAAATTGTGTGAGTCATTGGAGTACTTATATTTTGATATTCTACCGTGGAAATATAAGTAATTATACATTCCTAAAACTTTGGTCAATTTCTACAGCTGTGGAATAGATGAAGAAGATATTACCGTAAATTGAATCAACAACTAAAGTGTCGTCATGTGACATTATTAAAATTAGGCCCTATCTATTCAAGAGTCTTTTCGGCAACGATTTAATGCGTCAATATAATGAGCACACTCTTCAGTACCCTAAAATTTCCTAATATGGACTATATTATTAAATTTATTATCGTTATACATTTTTTGAAGAAACCGGATTCTGTAAAAATAATTAAATGTTGTGGTAATTTGGAAACGCGCTATATAAGCATATGAGTGTTTACATTCTATTAGTTTAATTTAGTTGAGATTATCGTTCGTGTTTAATTTTCTCCTCCCTTTTTGGGATTTAATATTATTATTAATTGGTATATTTCATTCTACCTATATTTCCCCGTTCTAGTAATGTGATCTCTAATTGTGCCGTAATTTATTGTGTGAGGAACTGTATTGGCTGATTTGTCGTAATGGGATAGTTCTCCTTTTCTGTTTCTTCCGGGGTCGGGTTAAAATTCTACCTCAATGCGAATATGGCGCTTCCAAGGCCACCTCGCATTAAATTTAATAATGATTTTGTTGTCGTTTAAATCCTCTGTTAAATAAAATGTTAAATGCAATTAAAAATACCATACTATTTAATGTACGTAGTAATAAACATCATTATTTATTTTCCGTAACACCGCGGTTTATAGAGAATTGAAATTAGTTTCTCCTAATTCCTAAATCTTCTTTTGGTAAACGCTGACCTCACCTATCCATCCCCGTGTTTTGTTTCTCCTTTTAATGATTTGTTGCGTCACTTATCTTTGGTGTATGCCTTAATTTTGCAGGTTTTGCCTGTTGTTAATGATAGCTTGGCTTGGGAAGCTGCATTTTTCTATTTGTGTGTAATTGTTCTGTAGTATTTGTGGAATTTTAATAGATTTTACCTTTATAATTTAGTAATTGATTCAGGGAAATTTTCTACTATTTATTAGTTTATTATTTCAATTGATTAATTATTAATCCGTGTACTTTTTATTTCTATTTCGGTCGCGTATTCATTTGATGTATGTGAACATGTTCCCATGATTGTTCTTCAAACATTTACGTGAAACTCAATTAAGTTGAAACAAATTTCAATTTAAGTAGATTAATTGTATGTAGGTAAACATACTGGCCACTATTGTAATTTTTAGAAAAGGTTTCATTTCATATTAATGATTAATTATTTAAAGTTCTTAATTTCTCAATTTCCCTTCTGATTGAATGGTTTCTAATATTAAAGAGGTACCAGCTTTTCAGTCCTCTTCTAGATTTACATAATTGTAATTATTCATGAATTATTAATTATCATTTATTAATTAAATATTAAATATCTTAAGTACGTTTTTAATTTGATGTTTTCATTTGGCATACCTAGTCACATTGACATGGCAACTAGTAAGATGTATATTTTGATTAAGATCCTGTTCTCTGAACTTTTATATCATTTTGGGCACCGTGCGCGTGTTATGTCTGTAACTTACTGCACCCAAGGTAAGTATCTTTGTGCCTTGATGCTGTTTTTTGTTTCTTTGACCGTGTCAATTTTCTGTGCCCTGGGCCGTTTCAGTAATTTTTATTTCTCTTCAAATTTCATGCAAGTATTAACCTGAAAGGAGTATGATCATTAAGCCTAGGAATGTTGTATTTAATAAGCTGTTATTTTTTCTACATATATTTATCCTAACAGAATGAAAATACCCTCTTCTCAGATATCAAATTCGAAAACTTGTGATGATGGATTTATTTTATTTACAGTTACAGTAATGTACATTGCTGAAAGAGGTTTGGGTTCAATGGTTGAGAATGATACAATTTTAAATGGAAGCAAATGAAATGCAACAAAGCTATACGAGGTTGAACTGTTCAGATTATTAACGCATCATGAAATTTGTTATAAATGCATTTCATTTACAATAATTAGATGACCTCTTGATTATTACACAAGTTTATATTAATATTTCAGCATTACAGAGCATATGTGTAATCACTATAAATAACCGTAAAATGTTTCCTTACTGAAGCATTACTTAACATTGAGAAACTGAACCCAAGACACTTTAAAATTCTTAGAATGAAAGTATCTGACACACAGCAAATACACTGAAAAATTATTCCTGCTTCCCACAGTTAAGTGGTTGTCAGATACAAATAAAAACAACACAAACCAGTGGAGGTTGTTTGCCGATACAAGCATTAGGCAAAATATTACATGAACATACACTTGAGAGATTTTAAACGAAACATATATCTGAAGTTAATTCTTGGGCTGAAACAGAATATGTATGGGTGGTCCTTGAAATTAACTTCACATTGGAGAAGGCAAAATTTTTATTAGCTAAGGATAACCAATAGTAGAACGCTGTAAATTGTACGTCATAGTGCCTCTCTTCTTACCAGTCAGTCAATTTCAATACACAGTAATGTAAAAACATACCAGGTAAAAAAGCTCTCTTTTGCTCCAGAATAAATAACGCCCAGTCATCAATCCTCATTAATAGGTGACAAACCACTCCTTCAATTTCACCTCTACATTTCTGTAGCTTATTTCATTAGCATGTGGGTGATCCTCGAAGAGAAATGTACATCTGAATGAAAATACCGTCGCTGTGGGAGCAATAACGCGAATCTAACATTTCGCCTCCTATCCATTCTTTTCCTTCAGGATGGTCACGCCTCCCGGTCACATATGGAAGTGCAGTCCATCAAAACCATTTTCAATGTGTTCACTTTCCAAGCTGATGTGTAAAGGAAAATGCATCTTAAATAGGCCTACATTATATTATAGGAGTAACTAAATACGTCATGCAAACACACATTTCTACAGTCCTGTACGGCAAGGTTTATTTTCCTTTAAATATTAGTAAATGAACTAAACGAAAATTGTTCTGATGGACTGCATTATGAATATTATCTTCTGTGTGTACAGTCTCATTAAATACATATTCTTACCAGCCCAAATTTTGGAATATTTTTGTAACGGCGGAATCACCCATAACAGATCTAGTTCCTTTACTTTGATTTTTCCACTTTTCGAATCAAGCAATCCTGGTGAGGGTCCCATTCACTGGAACGATACACTAATCATAGTCTTACGAGAGACATTCGGCCTCTCCTTTTCATCCTTACTACAACCCGTATATGCTCTCGTAATCACGTGGAGGGATTTGTAATCCTTATTTGCAACTTTTACGTAATCCTGTCACTATCATCGCTACATGCTACTCCCCAGCGCCGTCAACCGTTTTTTAATGCCCGCCAAGAAAGTCGTCATCTTTGCTACATGCTTCCACGTAGAAGCCAAAACTGTAACTCATTTTAAATCCCTGATGAAAAGTCACTGTCATGGACGTCACATTGGCTGCCGTATTGATAACTGAAATACTCTCTGGGCTAGAGCCTACCTACTTAACGTACTAACCGCACATCTTGCACGGAGCCCACTGGTTACGAGTATGAGCCAATTGTGTGGGAGACCACCCGGCTTCTCTTCGCAGTTGCCCAGTATACAGGACAATGGTATGGGCGGAGAGGATGGAGGCCTATCGCCATGTGCCTTCAACCTCCAGTAGGCCCCCGCCAAGGCGTGCGTGACCACGTTCTCCGGGATCGGAGACTATGCACTGGGGATCGCATGAAGACCAGGTTGTGTTGCATGTCGTAGGACTTCCTGCTACATGGCTTGGTTGCCGTGAAGGCCTGCACCAGCAACATCAGTGTCTAGAAGGACTGATCCCATGAATAACTGAAAAGGCCCGGAGTCTGTTGGATGACTTGTCATGACACACACTCATGTGAAAAAACAGAACACCTTGAAAGACTAGAGATATGAAGTTCATATTCACAGGGCATGTTCATTAGTATGTTCTGCAGAAACGATTAATATTTCAGTCACCTAGATTCAGCATGTGTCCTGTTGCACAGTAGGCACTTGGCCCTCCATGGGCACTGATAACATGTCCCATGCGTGATGGCATCGATGCGTATAATGGGCGAATGTCGTCCTGGGGTATAGCCATTCATGCTGCATTCACCAGGTTCCACAGTTCATCTTTGGTGGTTGGCACTGGGCCACAGCTCCTCGACCGTCGTTTCACCATATCACATACATTTTCGATCGGTGACAAGTCCAGTGATCGAGCAGGCCAGGGGAAAATTCTGACATACTGTGACAAAAGGAAGGCACATATTCGTGCAGCAACATGTGGTCGGGCATTGTCCTGCTGAAATATGGCGTCTGGGCTGTCGTGCAGAAAGGGTATGGCTACGGAACGGAGGTTGTCATTCACGTAGGACAAACTGGTCACAGTGCCCTAGACACGTACCAACTGTGATATGTGGTTGTACCCAATAGTACCCCACACCACAAGGCCTTGAGTTGGCGCTGTAAGTCTTGTGCGAATGCAGACAATGTTCTGTCTATTCCCATGTCTGCGGTGAACCAAAATGCCGCCATCATTTTCAAACAAACAGAACCGGGATTCGTCCAAAAACTCTATCTGCTACTATTGCTGTCCCCAGTGACGTCGTTCCATGCACCACTGCAGTCTAGCATGTTTATGCACAATTTTTTGCTTGGGGCTTTACGTCGCACCGACACAGATAGGTCTTATGGCGACGATGGGATAGGAAATGCCTAGGAGTTGGAAGGAAGCGGCCGTGGCCTTAATTAAGGTACAGCCCCAGCATTTGCCTGGTGTGAAAATGGGAAACCACGGAAAACCATTTTCAGGGTTGCCGATAGTGGGATTCGGATGCAAGCTCACAGCCGCGCGCCTCTACACGCACAGCCAACTCACCCGGTTTTATGCACATTAGTCAAAGGTAGGCGAAGAAGTGAACGACGCGCCTGTAACCCAGACAGTAATAAAAGGCGACGGTCTCTCACTGCTGATAGTGTACGATGTGTTACACTGTTCCATTATTGCAACAGAGCCGAGGAGGTCGCATGTCTCTCCTGCAATGCCATTCGGATGAGGTGTCGATCTTCTCGATGGGTGGTCTGTGTGGTGCGAACGGAGCCATCTCGTCGTGTTCTACGGCCTTCTGTGAACCATTCTGCACACATCCGTTACACCGCCGACACACTTCGTCCCACACGAGCAGCAATTTTCCGTATGTATGCATGACGTTCTCTCATGCTAATAATGCGCCCTCTTTCAAATTCACTCATTTGACGGTACGGTTCTCGCATGCGTCTGCGAGGCATCCTGCACGGCTGCTGAGGTCACAGTGATCCATTACCTTCGGTTAATAGCGTCATCGAGAGCCGAAGGCACATATTACCTGTCGGTGGTGGTGCGCCGAGATATTGATGTGGACCTTGAACCTGAGGGCCGACACGGTTCACATGCTAATCATTTCATCAGAACATGTCCTGTGAACAAGAACTTCCTATCTCTAGTCTTTCAAGGTGTTCTGGTTTATTTGAACATGAGTATATATTTCAAAATTCCATTACGTGGATTTTTCCAGCCCACGTCCTTGCTTCTGCTGTATACAAAATGCAAGGTGTTAGATGTCGACATCATTCATTTTCTGCCTAACTGATTTTCCCTGGCGCTTACTACTTGATTCCACTGCTGTTGATTTCATCCCCACATCTCTGTCATCCCTGAGCGTGGAGACAGGCCTATACTTCCTTCATTATCATTCCTTCCAAATCTTCCAGCTGTCCCTTTCTCTTAGAAATAACAGCATGTCTTGATGTAGCTTGCGTTGGTCACTACGTTCTGGGTGCGGGATCGGAGTGCCCACCGAAAAACCCACATCTTGCCGTCTGTCATTAGGCAAACAGCCGACTGCTGGGTTTAGCGGTCTACCGCTCTAGGACTTCAAACCTGAGGAGAATTGGTGGGCTACTGCGGAAGCCGGTGAACGCTCAGAGGACCACGGTTCGCAATACTCGTTTAACCAGTGCAGGGTCACTACTTGATGGGAAGAGGTTAGCCTCCTCTCACTCAAAACCGGTAACTAACCTGTGAGATAGGCTCCTCTATGGAGCCTGTGAGGTTAGGTTATGGCATCAATATGAGTGGATATAATTGGATAGTTCAGCCGCCACCACCACCACCCGGGCCCTGGAAGAGGCCTCCATTAACCGGAATGTACTGACTTAACCTTACATGACCTCACTAGACCAGATGGCTAAGAGAGTGCTCTTAACCTTATATAACCTTACGCTGGTTACGTATCCAGGCTTAACCTTACAGACCTCGGGTTCGACACTAGGCTTAGGGGCCTTAACCTTACAGACCCAAGTTCGATGCCAAAAAGTGCAAGCTTACCCTAACAGCCAACGTGATTATGGTTAGGAGGGGGAGCTTAAACTAACAGGCATGGCGTGTCTAGACTTAACCTCTCAGATCCCGGGTTCGACTCCAGGACTAAGGAAGTTAACCGTACAGACCCTAGTTCGAAGCCTAAGAATACAAGCTTTAACCTAAGAAACTCAAAGTTCAACACACGGGACGGACGCGAAAGAGTAGAAACTTAACCTAACAGACTCCACGTTCGATACCGGGCTAACTGCAGGCCTAACGTTGCGCTGACCACGCGTTGACCTAACTTAACCTCGTAGGACTTGGAGCAAAACTTGGAACTGGATGGCTGTTATAAGGCTTAATACGTATGCTTTTAGACTTAACGTTAGATACCCGGGCTAACTGTAGGCATAATGTTACGCTGACCACGCGTTAACTTAACGTAACCGTCCAGAACGCCGAGCTGAACTTGGAACAAGATGGTGGCTATAAGATTTCAAGTTATATACCCAGGCTAACTGCAGACCTAACGTTACGCTGGCCACGACTTAACCTAATTTAACCTCCCAGGATTTGAAGCTGAACTTGGATAAAGATGGCGGCTATAAGGATTAATATGCATGCTTTATTCATAGGGGCGTATGTCGGAAGGTGACTTCGGGGGCGCAGAGCTGAACTAGGAGGAGTATGGCGGCTGCACGTAGGATTAGGGAAATGGTGTAGGACTAAATACATGTACTTTATTCATAGGGGTGGGGGTAACATTTAGGAACAATCTTTGGGGCTCGAAGCTGAATCTAACCTCCCAAGCTAACCGCAAAAGTAGTGTATGCTTAACTTAACAGAATTTAAGTTCGATACCCGGAAGAACGGCATAAAAACCGCATAACTCTAAGCTGACGAGGCGTGAACCTACCAGGTTGCCCTTCCCTACTCCGTAGCTAATTATGCAGGCTCAACATTGTGCTGACAAGGCATTATGATAACCGGAAATCCTCCCCTACCCGAGCTTAGCGGCTACACGTTGAACTAATAGGACTAGGGAAATGATGTAGGACTTAATGCGTATGCTTTACTCTTAGAGGGCGTAATGTTGAAAGACACCTTCAGGGGCTTGGAGCTGAACTCTGAGCAAGATGGCTGCACGGGACTAGGAAGCTTGGCTTAATACGTATGCTTTATTCATAGGGGGCCTAACGTTCGAAAGTGACTTAAGGGAGCTTGTAGCTGAAATTGAAACAAGATGGTGCCTGTGCTGATACATAACGCGTTAATGGTTCTTAGTGTTTGTTCTTAGGGTTTAGAAGCAGCCGCATGCGGACGTTGCCAGCAACACTACAAGAATCGAGGTAAAAACGGTAATACCGATTGGGATGGACTAAATCGGATGGTTATGGATTGTAGACTGTGTTTGCGTAAGTTAAGCAATGTACTTTAAAGCTGTACACTTTTAACGCTGTATCACAGTTGTGTTAATATGTGACAAACTAAAAAAGCGTATTAATTTATTTATTTCAATAAGACTATCCATTTATTCACCACTCCTAATACCGCAGTCTAAAATTCAAATAAAATGCAGGGTTCCAAACACTAAAAACCAAATGCGCGTTACGCGTCAGCACAGGCGCCATCTTGTTCCAATTTCAGCTCCAAGTTCCCTTTCGCTTTCGAACGTTACGCGCCATATGAATAAAGCGTATGTATTAAGCCTAGCTTCCTAGTTCTGTGCCGCCATCTTGTTCCGAGTTCAACTCCCAGCCCTTAAGGGTGTCTTTCAACATTACGCCCTCTATGAATAAACCATACATATTAAGTCTTACACTATCCCCCTAGTCATATTAGTTCAACGTATAGTCGCTAAGCTCGGGTAGGGAGGGGATTCCAGTTAGGTTAATGCCTGTTCAGTGTAAAATTGAGCCTGTACAATTAGCTAATGAGTGGCAGAGGGCAACCTGTTAGGTTTACTCCTGGTCAGCGTAAGGTTAAACCTGCACTTTTTATGCGGTTAGTCCGGGTTATCGAACTTAAATTCTGATAAGTTAAGCTTACACTATTTTTGCGGTTAGCATGGGAGATTAAGTTCAGCTTCGACCCCCAAAGATGCTTCCTAAATTTTACGCCCACTATGAATGAAGTACGTGTATTAAGCTTTACACCATCTCCCTAATCCCATGTACAGCCGCCATCTTCTTCTTAGTTCATCTCTGCGTGCCCGAAGTCATCTTCCGACAATACGCCTATATGTATAAAGCATACGTATTAGGCTTTATAGCCGTCATCTTGTTCCACGTTCTGCTCCAAATCCTGGGAGGTCAAGTTAGGTTAACGCGTGGTCAGCGTAACGTGAGGCCTGCAATTAGCCCGGGTCTCTAACTTGAAGTCTAAAAGCATACGTATTAAGCCTTATAGCAGCCATCTTGTTCCAAGTCCAGCTCCAAGCCCTAGGAGGTTAAGTTAGGTTAACGCGTGGTCAGCGTACCGTTGGGCCCGCAGTTAGCCCGTGTATCGAACTTGGAGTCTGTTAGGTTAAGCTTCTACTCTTATGCGGTTAGCCCTTGTGTTGAACTTTGAGTTTCTTAGGTTAAAGCTTGTATTCTTAGGCTTCGAACTAGGGTCTGTACGGTTAATTTCCTTAGGCCTGAAGTCGAACCCGGGATCTGAGAGGTTAAGTCTAGACGCTTCATGCCCGTTAGGTTAAGCTCCCCCTCTTAACCATAATCACGTTGGCTGTTAGGGTAAGCTTGCACATTTTGGCATCGAATTTGGGTCTGTAAGGTTACGACCCTTAAGCCTAGTGTCGAACCCGATGTCTGTAAGGTTAAGCCTGGACACGTAGCCAGCGTAAGGTCATGTATGGGTAAGAGCACTCTCTCAGCCAACCGCTCTAGTGAGTTCATGTAACGTTAAGCATGTACTGTAAGTCAGCACATATCTGGTGGTGGAGGTCTCTCCCAAGGACCGGATGGTGGTAATGGCGGCCGAACCATCCAATGATATCTACTATATGCAATCATAATCTTGATACCATCACAAGTTCTTGACCTTGATGACGTCAATGGTCGTTGATCCCGGATGTAACCTGTCACCTGTGCTAAAACGGTGATTCAGCTCCCATTGTGTTCGAACCGACCTTTTCTAACTACTTCAAACCAATTATTAACTACACAGGACTGTATATGGCAGTGACTACACGTGCATTCATACGAAATAACAATATTCCTGCATTAATGTGGATGACTATGTAACTGGATTTTTCTTGTATTGAAATACATGAGCATTTATCAAACTGTAATAGCAACATCGTAACGTTTTCCTGAAACTATTAATTGGCTGTATAGTACCAGTGATATACACGTGAATGGCCATATATCGTTCAAATCGTAACCATAGTAGAGGAGGGTGCAATTCGATTAAATATTTTCATGTTTTATTCATACTGTGAGTCTTTACCTTATTTTCATAAATGCTATTTTGACCAGTCCGATATGCTAACATTGCGGGTTAAGAGAATGCGATACTTTTAGGAAGTAGCCATTACTTCTCAGCCGACTATATAATGCCCCGCGGAACCCAGGGGATATGCATGTCGTGATTATAGTTTGGCATTTTCACTGAGGGATATAAACCTGCAATTCATAACCAAGTACAGATACCGGCAGCTAGCTGTTTCAGCATGACGATGGGAGAAGTGTGACGAGCAGTGCGGGAAGCATGTCTGAGGACATTGACGAGCATGCCAGAAGATTCTCGGTCACATGTGAGAGTATTGTTTAGTTTCGTTGTTTAACCTAAAACTGACTGTTCCCTCGAAAGTGAATGTTATAGCGTTGCATGGACAAAGTAGGGACCAAGTGAACTGATGTGTATCGTGTGTAAATTTATACACCATGAACCAAATTGTGTTATTCAATATTTTAATAAATTCGACACAGATTAATGATAAAAAGGAAAATTCTGCGTCCTTTGCAGGCGTGAACGAACGCTGTTAGTGACATTTAGACGGTGAACTAAAACCCCAACGAAGAAATATTTCAGTCAACAGGATTCAGACGGTTCCATACATTTTCCCATAAAACATTTTTTCCTGGAAATGAATCTATAAACAGCCCTCGCTTACTGTAATTTTCAGTGCACGATTTTCTGATTCAAATTAACATGATCATTTTATATAAGGAATATTTAAAGTTCGTTACAAAAGAAATAATGGTATTATTTAAATCAGCACTCTTTCTTGAAACTAGTAGTAAAATTTGTTTCGTGTACATTTCGCTAATATCACCAGCAGCAGGAGATGGAATACACTGCATCGCCCTCTTGATTAGTGTGTTGAATCGGACATCACTACACCACTCTTGCTTAGCGTGGCAAATGTTTTACGCTGAGGAAGTATTCAGCAGTAGTGGGATGGGCATCTGTACAGTTGTCTTCGTTTGAAAGATGATGAAGGTGGCCGCAACGAAATCCACACTGAGGAAGGGTAATAAAGGAGAGTTGCTATGAAGAGCTTTGATGCCTAAGTTATTTCTAATACAGAATGCATATATCAAGAATATTACGAAAATAGCAACTCCGTATAATGTCAGTAAATGTAAACAAGACTATAACGAATATTATCATTTAATTAATTATAAGTTTTTTATATTATTATTTACACACATTAATATATATAATATAAATCAGAATTATTTTCAATGAACATACTGTCCTAGGTAGTCTGTCGAACTGAAACATCCTCACTACTAGTAACTTATTCAATCAACAATCATATTAATTCTTGTTTAGTGTATACTTAATTAAAAATGAAGAATGTAAAATCTACAGTATGCAGATGCAGAAGAACACGGAGTTTCCTCTAATGATCCAATTTTCAAGACTAGTAAACCCCAGTGTATGAAATTTCCATGAATTTAATTGCCATTTAAAGGGAATTCTTTCTTTCTCTCTGTCTTTATCGGCTTACCCTCCAGGGTTGGTTTTTCCCTCAGACTCAGCGAGGGATCATTCCTCTACCGCCTCAAGGGCAGTGTCCTGGAGCTTCAGACTTTGGGTCTGGGGATAAACTGGGGAGGAGGACCAGTACCTCGCCCAGGCGGCCTCACCTGCTATGCTGAACAGGGGCCTTGGTGGGGGATGGGAAGATTGGAAGGGATAGACAAGGAATAGGGAAGGAAGCGGCCGTGGCCTTAAGTTAGGTGCCATCCCGGCATTTGCCTGGAGGAGAAGTGGGAGGCCACGGAAAACTACTTCCTGGATAACTGAGGTGGGAATCGAAACCACCTCTACTCAGCTGACCTCTCGAGGCTGAGTAAACCCCGTTCCAGCCCTCGTACCACTTTTCAAATTTCGTGGCACAGCCGGGAATCGAACCCGGGCCTCCGGGGCTGGCAGCTAATCACACTAACCACTACACCACAGAGGCGGTACTTAAAGGGAATTCATTATTTAGAAATACTGCACTTTGCAAGCCACTTCTTGAGATTTCTAGCTACAAAATATTCAGTGAACTCTACCAAGAACTGGCAAACTCCTTTGCACTCTCTTGAGAGTCTTAGAGAGTAGATTCGAAGACGCGCCTGCAGTTCGTCACATCCATTAAGATTTGCATAACTAGAACAACGGGTAACTGCTTCATTCCCATGGAGTTCATTACTGAAATGGAGAATTTCTGTTAGATGACTATGGAGGTGTTGAACGGCCAGATATGCTAATCTGAGTGCACTCTTGCTGAACGTGCAGAGGAGTACAAAGGTCGAAGTAGTGAAGACCTTGGCTGAGATCTTCAAGCTGTAAATAATCCGAGAGAGTTTACTATTTTTTTTGGATCTGCTTTCAATTGTACCATGGAATTTGAAAGCATTAAATATCAGGGAAACAAATTAATTTTATACGTTGATCTCAAGGTTACGTTCTAGATATATCTTCACGCAATTTTAAATGCACACATTATCATACATACATACATACATACATACATACATACATACATACATACATACATACATACATACATACATACATACATACATACATACATACATACATCTTCATTATGGATATTTTACGCCCTTCTGCATGCAGTCTGGAAGCCTTTGGGAACGTCTTCACATTCCTCTATTTGTAACTAGCTTTGTGGCCTACTTTACCTCAAGACCTCTTATTTGTACATCAAAGGGACTGAAGCTAAACATCGTCGCCTCGGTATTCCTCTACTTCTCTTACCCTGCATGAGGGAGTCCATTAATCTCCTAGGTAACCTATCCTCTTTCGCTCAGCTTAATTGACCCCACCACTGAAGCCGGCTTATGCGTAGAGCTTCATCAATTGAATTCATACCTAACGTAGCCTTTATTTCCCATTTCTACTACCCTCCTGCCATTGTCCACACCTGTTTGTCCTAACATTCATTCTCGCTAGTTTCAAGTCTGTCATAACTTATGACTAAGATATCCGGAGTCACACAACTTTCACGCCCGTACAGCAGAGTTGGTCTGAAAACAGACCGGTGTAAAGATTGTTTCGTCCGGGAGCTGACATCTTTCTTTGCAGGATAATGTTGATCGCAACTGCGAGCTCACTACATTAGCTTTGGTGCATCTGGATTCACTCTCACGTACTACACGACCATCCTGGGAGAATACGCATCGTAAGCACTTTAGTTTAAATTCATATATATTATTCGTTCAGGAAAGTCAACTAACACTCTAACCTGTATCAACAGAGAAAGCGAAACACTTGTCTTATAACTCTGACCTGAGTAGGTTAGTGCACGGCTAATCAGTAAGGCCAATATCCAGGCATCATCGTTCGTCATCCTTGAGCGGTTTTCTAAGCTTTACCATTTCAAGTCCCATTCTCATTTCCTTCTCAAAATCACGTCGTTTTATTTCATCTCAATAGATGCTATATTCATGCCCTCTGGATAATTTATTGGCGCTCAAAGAACCCTGACTCCTTTGGAATTCTCAGTACGTTTTGAGTGCTTAGAACTAGTTGTACTTTTGCTGCTGGTTTCCAATATGTACAATATGTACATGTGTATGATGGACGTCCTCAGAACGTTCGGACGTTGATGTTGCTTAGTCTTTTTATAGATAAAAATTAGATATTGCATTGTAAAAAGCATTAATTTTATGTGTGATTGATCATTTTAAATTAATAAATAGTATGTGTAAACAAGATCAGATATAGTTTTCAAAAATTCGTTGAGTAGTTTTAATGGTGTTGACAGGTTACTTGTTACAGGTTACGTTGGTTAGGTTCCGTTAAATTTTTCAATTTTGGGTTGGGGAAAATAAGGAATAGTATTCCATTTTTGTTTGAATATCGGTAATTTTGTAGGCAGAATACGTATTTATAATGATAGGTTAAGATACATAGTTGTACCTTAAGCAAGTTTTACTGTCCTTTATGTCTACGTAATGCACAAAGTATTTTGTGGAGTACTTAAATATCCGTTGCAAAGCAAAGTAGAGCAAAGCAAAGTCATCTCCATACAGGCTATGAAGACCCTTGGAGGAGTGGAAGGTAAAGGCTTCCACTATCCGTAACCTCGGCACTTGGTGTGGATGAGTGGTTAGCTCTACGCCCGGCCACCTTTGCCCCCAGGAATTAACCTGAACCTCAAGGCCATATGCACCTCCGGAAGTGGATATCTCGTTTTTTTTAATTCTAAGACTTCCTGATGGGTTTCGAACTTACGTCCTTAGGAGCGACTCGAGCACGCCTTTACCGTGCCGCCAGGCAGTCCCTTAAATATCCATTGCACCTATCAAAAAGACGACCATTTCTTTAAATAGTTAACACTGTAGCCTAGTAAATTTTATAAAGGATAAGTTCAAGGGACTATGCCATATTTCAGTGTGAAGATAGTTGACATTATGCACATTGTTAGTGATTATTACTGCTCCTCCTACTGAATCCTTTAAGGCCCTTTGAGGAATACCTACTTTCCATACCTATCAGCATTTCGGTATTGGATCTTTCTCTTGGGTCGTCTATAAGTTCTTCGTCACTTGCTTAGGTAAGAGGCGTATTTCAGTAATTTGAACTATTGTCTAAAATGATTTGACTCCAGTTATAAGAAATGGACAAATAATTTACCATTGGAGAGGAAATCTGACAACTTCTGACCTTTCTCAACCTCTAATCAAAGAACTCAGTCCTGTCCGTTTAAAAAATAATAACAACGATGATGAGAGGCGCTGGCTTTGGAGACTTTAACTCAATTGCCTGAGGGGCATCCTCACTAGAAACCACCACCTTAATTTAAAAATGAAATAAAGAAAGTCTGGAGATGTGAGACTGCATGTACCACCGTAATGATTCGTGATGATCCCGTAACACGAGCTCTGGACTCTTGGTATAATTATAGCAGTCCAATCGACATATGCCACACAGTGGTTGTACGACATGGACCCTTAAATGAATCGATGTGACCTGCGACTATGTCATGGACCGACATCTAACTATGTGATTTACGTTAAAGTCGTTGTGGATGATGACTGAAAGATGGCACTAATCTAAGTCACTGAGGTTGATGACCCCATGACCATTCAAATTTCTAAGCTGAAAGCTGAACACAATTATGTTACAGTAGTTGATGACCAAGGTTTCCACATTAATAAATCCTTAGCACATCTGATGCTCAACAAATTAAAATCAAAATAACAACAAGAACAGAAACAAACGCTCACAACACTTGTGGCAGTAAAGTCCCTTGCCATCGGATATGTCCCCTTAATCGTTACGTTAATAAGTTGAAATTTCCCAGCAAATAAAATTAAGATATCCGGAATACATCTTCAAGTTAGTCTCCTGGTTTTAAGCTAATCCTCGAAATACGGTTCCACTGAAGTTAAGAAATTAATAAATTAATAAAGGAAGTAATATCATTATCCTAATTAACAACAAATTGATCTATCCCGTATGAAGTGGTTTCTTTAAACTACATAACTGTTTCAATTAAATTTACATTATCACTTGGACATGTTTAACAGAGACATTCCTTTGAAGAAATATTTTATTTGTTTGTTTATGCTCATAGTTCTCTTGTTCTGCAGCTGGAAGACTACATTGTCGTAACTACCGGTACGATTTATTTATTTATTTCATGAAGTCACTCAACAAGTTTACATTATAACAATAATAATTTTTAAGACATTAGCTTGGATAATACTAACCTTAAATCATATATTCTGCATAAATTTACACACAACGCAAAATAAAACAATCCATGTCAATCGCTTATAACGCCTACGGTTATCCCTTGGACTAATTCCGGCACCTCCTTCGATAAGATTTCAGGCCGATGAGACCCCAGTGTCGTAATGCACCTCATCTAATTCTAGGGTGGATGAACTACTCCACTACATGTGCTCCACAAGCATGACCTCATACCATTTGAACACACATTTGTGCTTTGAAAACCAACAAAAACAACAACAACAACAACAAAATCAACCATAATGTACTTTCTGGATTGACAATCTATCGTGACATTCAAATAAAATAATCGCAAAACTTTGGACAACCCTCAACAACACGTAGCTTCATCACTACATATTCTGAAATTCTGACACCCGTGAAAATGGTTATTCACAACATAACACAACATCGTGTCATTTCCCTCACCCCGATAATGAATCTCAAATTCTCTACTAAACGATTCTCTTCTTAAATAATGAAATCGGACTCCAAACATTTATTATAAATGACAAAATCTCAGTTTCAATTTCTTTCTGACAATGAACTGGCTCGACAGCCGAAAATCACAGGTGGCTTCTTTCCTGAAAAGAAGACCCCTCCTCGCTATCTTTAAAGAAAACCAACGTTATCTTGAACTGCATCAAATGAAAGCCTCTCCTCGCTGACGACTCGCGTGAAATACAATTCTTAAACAAAACAGAATATGCGAAGAACTTTAATTTAAAATATCACTTGAAATATTCTTATCCATCACGGTCTTACTGTTTCACGTGAGATCCTAACTAGGGAATGACCCTATTCCAATATCATTAAATTACACAAATAAATTATCGGGTTCCCTACAGTCAAAAATCCTGGCACAAAATCTCTTCAACACTACAGTATTTCAACAACGTGAACCACATTTCTTCCTATATCTGCAAGACTTGAACCACTTGCTACCACAAATTCTCTGCACGACAATAATATGGAATATCTCTATTACGTGATCCAACATGTTGTTACATAAAACAATCTGTGACAAACTAACCATCTCTCCTCGCATATCTGAGTTTGACAACATAATATTTACAAAACCGAAACTCACAACTTGACTTACAAAATATTTACCGTTATTTTCCTCTCATCAATTCTACACAGATTTTATCAGACCTTTGGCATAACACTTCCCTTCCACAAATCACACACCAATTTCTCCTCGTACCTTCCTTTGACAAATTTACAGCCCCAAACACAGGATGGTGTGTTTTTCGCGACAGCTGGCATCCTATCATTACTACGCAACCGCTCTAAATGGTACACCACGGCTTACACTTACAGGAATTTCATCTTTACACTGAACAGAAATTCGTAAAAAATTAATATCTTAACTTTGACAAACAACAAATATAGGAGACAAACGTACGGAAATGATACTTCTTTCTAGACATTATCTTCGTTTTACGGCCATAAAATCTACTACGGTACAACATTTCACACTTTAGTTTTGCGGCTCTCCCGATTATCCAAGGAACATAAAATGTCCTTTCGTCGTATTCCTCTGACATTTTCACGAAATACAGTAAAATGGGTGACCGAAATGCGTCACAGATACACAAATTAAATGATGACATAATGAAATAAACAAATGCACTTTACAAAAGGTAGTTTATATACCTGGTAGTCGTACCTGGCCCTGTACCGTAACAGGCTCACCAGCCTCTCTCAATGCCTTATCTACCCATCTCGACAAACAGTGGATTTACAAAATATACTCTTCTTTCATCAGGATTCCTATCCTGGATAAAAATGTTTATTTTGATTTATATAATTCACCTGAAAATAGCGACATACAAAATGCCCTGCACACGTTCTCTTCCGCGCGAACCGAACACGTTCGTCAAATAATCGATCCTCACACGGAATAAATTAAGTTTCTAATTCAACTGCAGGATTTCGGCATTATAATGACCGTCTGTTGCCTGGACTTGAGTTTACATGACGGATCCACATTTCGGAATACCGTTCATTTGCCTTCTAATCTATCTTCACTTGGAGATGACGTTATAGAGCCACCCTTGTCCAATATTACCTTCTCCTGTCAAATTTTCAATGTTAGTCTGAATGACGTGCGGTCGCCTCAAATTCACTGCACACAATGTGGGGGTTTGCAAATGGCGCGGCGTGATTTTATAAACTTTTCCTCCACTATCATGCTATCCGCATTTACCGCCAAACGTTTACTGACACTGTTTTCACCTCACAGAAAATTTAATTATGCCCATTCTAAACTTACATATAATTGTTTAGTTTAGTAGCGGTGCGGATGATAAGCATTAAGGATTTCTCTTAACAAATTTGAGTCGTTAAATTAACTCATAACCTAGGCACTATATTTTGGTCGATGAAACAGAGTGTACACAAACAGGCGCGTCCTTTCGACAATTTTCCTTCTGGAGCTATTTAGCGGTGTAAAGTCCTTACCACTAAGAACTAAATTGTTTCATTTACGATTTCCTGCCGTTTACCACGGCGGTTTCGTCGCCAATTCTTCCTAAAATGGACATTTAACAAAAAATAAAATAGTTCCACCAAATTACTTCGGATCTCTGCACATTCTCCACGTGAGGGTGACGTAATTTCTGTAGCGTGAGAATGAGAATCATCCCATCTGTTCTCCACGTGCCGTCTCTGGTCATAAATAAAAATGCAGCTAGGGCTCCTTATGACTTGTAATTTATATGGTGCCTCATGTAATGAATTTAGGACTCTGGCTCCTTATGACTCAAAGGTCATGGGTTCACTATTGAAATGTGAATTTATAAATCAATTTCTACTGTTTCACTTAACATGTTGTAATCAGCATAGTCTTACGTGCAGTTTGTAGGACAGATACTTTTACTAGAACATATCTTGCTTGCCTTATTGTCGTGTAATTATTCTCTAATCCTTTAGATATTTCAGATTTCAACGGCAATTTTCAATACAGTTAGGGAATATTAGAAAAAATAACTTCGACAATAATAAAAATAATAATAACACGTCTACGTATAATTGTAGTATAGTTATTAAATTTGTTTAGTGTATTGCTTGTTTTAGCGTTGTGGAACATTTGTGGTGTATACTGTAGTTCTTTCATTTGGTATTTTAATATTAGAGTAATAAAAACTCCATGGCGCAACAGCCCAGAATGGCCATGGCCTACCAAGCGACCGCCGCTCGGATGGAATGCCTGCAGATTACGAGGTGTCGTGTGGTCAGCACGACGCTTCGTCTCAGCCGTTATTCTTGGCTTTCTAGATCTGGGCCACCATCTCACCGCAGATAGCTCTTCAGTTGTAATCACCTGTGGACCTAGAACAAGCCCTCAGATCCAGGTAAAAATCCCTGACCTGGCCGGGGCCTCCGAGTAGGAGGTAGGCAAGCTACAGCTACACTTAAAATAGGTTATTTTAATTTCGTTGATTTTTTAATATTTTATATTCCCGTAAAGAGTATTAGAGAATGTTTAAGGAATGCGGCGGTAGGTTTCTTGGGTGTGAGTAGACATTAAGGTGTATGAGGAAAGTGTCAGAGACTTTGTTTCATGTAATTGGGGATTTTAACGAAGGACAGGAATGAAGGTACTCAGAGAAGAGTAATAGGCAGGTTGGACTAATATTTTAAAGGGAATGGAATTGAAGGCCAAGGGGTCCTGTGAAGGACAGAGTTCAGGAGAGGTATCAGTGAGGAATCGGAATGTCACTGCATGGAGAAAAACCGAGGGAAGATGAGGAAGATGGAGGTAATAGCGAGGAGGGCGGTAAGAGGAAATGTAAAGATAGGAACTGAGGATAGGAAGGGGAATGAAAACTTGTGTTGATGAGATAAGGGCCTTTGTCGACTACGACTCCAGGTTCTACTGGTATAACTGTCTTGGAATACAAGTCCGCCGACACTCTTGCACCTCAATCTAACACGGAGATTTATTGCCACTTGAAGAGGTGTTCAGATAGATGGAATGAGCGGTGTTCGGAGAGAGGTTTCGCCTCATGATTTTACCTAGTATCGCAGTGAATCTGTGAGTAACCTCTCCTGACCCAGGCTCGCCAAAAAGATAGTACAGGTCTCCAACTTATTAAAAATCGGACTAAATGTATCGCAGTTTATCACATTGCCATCATCACCACTAGCACCACCATTTTATTAACCACCACCATTGCCTCAGCAGCTATCGACGCAACCACCATAGAGTACCACGCAGCAATTATGTCCTCCTTCGCAGACGGTATCGACCAGGTCAGATTTCTCCCAGTGTTTCCAGCTCCAACTTTGGACGGCACGCGAGTTCATTATAAAATGACAGCCCCAACCATCCCTCCAGAAGATGCTCTGACACCTCGGCGATTGGTGGTTAGCCCGACAGATACATGCCAGATCAATCTCGAACAATCTACAACCCTCCCTATGGACAGTGCACCAGAAATTACACTCTCCTCTCTCCTACCAGCAAATCAGTTCTAATCTCAGTAGCCCACCCTCGTGTGAACAATCCAAGTTTCCTTCATCCACTCCCAACTGATACCCTCATTTTTTCCCAGAATTCTCAACCTAGGAATTCCTCTCCCCACGCAACATATTTTTACTAGGCTAAAGTTCAATATGAGCCTAGAATTAATTGCGGACATACGCACACCTATAAACGGCGTCATAATCAAGCTCAATTGCGATATAGCCACCCCAAAACTGGCACAATCCACCGGAGCAGTACAGCTTGGTTCCACCACTCCCTTTAAACTCTTTCCTCAACAAGCACCCAATATTCCACCTCCACCATCCAGGCATAGCCTTTTGACCTGCGTAGTGAGTGGTGTGGATCCCGGCATAATAGTAGTGTTGGCTACTTAGTGTATGATTCAATGTAGTGTACCGATTCAGTCAAGTGTCCGAGTGAACCGATTCACAGGAATGGCGATTTCACGGCGCACGATTCAGCTGACTCGCAGCAGACAGTGCTGAGTGGCGCAATCACGGCTCATTTATCGGCACACTGGACACTGGCGGGGAACCGAACTTCCTCTGCAGAAAGACATACAGAGCCATAGCACACTGAAAGAATCGTATTCATTCACGGATCAGTGAGTCACAACACACGCACGGATCATTGTCGCTACAGTGGACATTGGCGGGGAGCCGAACTTCCGCTGCAGCCAGACATACACAGCCATGGTCCAGTGAAAGAATCGTACACCATAACCTACTCTCGCTCTCAGCTCATTTGAAAATAATACCCACATGCATTCACTCTTCTCTTCTTACAGGGAGGTTTAAATAATAGATGGATTTATTTCCAGTGTTAAAAAGGTAGTAAAAATAATTCTAAAGGATCTAGTTGGTAAATAGGTAGGCTAAGTATATTCCGCTTATTAGCTTAATGAATCAGCATTAACTTATAACTTAGTTGACATTCGGCAATTAATTCAACTCAACTTTCTAGCCTACCCTATGACTATTAGTCGTGTTCATGACCATTCTTAAATTAATTTCGTGTGGCTATTTCTAGCCGGGTGCAGCCCTTGTAAGGCAGACCATCCGACGAGGGTGGGCGGCAACTGCCATGTCTAGGTAACTGAGTGTTATTGTGGTAGAGGATAGTGTTATGTGTGTGTGAGTTGCAGGGATGTTGGGGAGAGCACAAACACCCAGCCCTCGGGCTATTGGAATTAACCAATGAAGATGAAAATCCCCGACCCGGCCGGGAATCGAACCCGGGACTCTCTGAACCGAAGGCCAGTACGCTGACCATTCAGCCAACGAGTCGGACGTTCATGACCATTTGAAATTGTCTGTTTATACTCAGTTTTATGTCGCATCATTGCTCGAATCATGAGATCACCGGTGTCCGTGAACAGTGAGTAAGTGAGCCGACTGAAGCAATAGCTTAAATAAAAATTTATTGAATCAGACCACCAAAAGGTTTTTGTACATCTCGTGTAACCTATACAAAATATTACGATTTAAAAATGTTCTGCTGATAGGAAAAGGCACATTTTCAATGATGACCGAATGAGTTGGCAATGCGGTTGGGTAGCGTAGCTTGCATTCGGGGGACGGTGGGTTTTAATCCTATCGTCGTCACGCGTTAAAATGGTTTTCCGTGGTTTCCCACTTTCACACATGGGAAAAGCTGGTATTGCACCTTAACTAAAGCCACGGCCACTTCATTCCCTCTCCTAGTCTTTCCCTATGCCATCGTAGCCATAAACGTATCTGTGTCGGTGCGTCGTGAAGCAACTTATTTGATTTATATTTAATAGGTAGGATGCTTATTGTGAACACAGGGGATTCTCCACGCTTCAATAGTGCATATTGTGCCGATTTACGACGCCATCGTTGTGAAATCGTGATACGTCTGAAAATAGGACTCTTGACAGATAAGACTGCGTTATTGGTCACCCTGCGTAATGCCCAATGACAAAATGTTACTCTGGCATCGAAATCACGTCCGTAGAGCTGCTGGTGTATCTGCAGATAGTATGGGTGAAATTTACTTTTATGCAGTGTACGCATGAATGATGACCGGCTGATGTTTTTTTCTTAAATCCTATCTGCCCCTACTTGCACCATGTGATATGAACCTGCATGTAATTGGAATGGAGGAAGTCTAGAGTGTTGAATGTGAGGAAAGGAACGTTAAGGACGACACAAACACCCAGTCCTCAGGCCAGGGTTGTTAATCATTTACAATTAAAAACCCCTGACCCATCCGGGAATCGAACCCGGAGCCGCCGGTTGACAGACGGACGCGTTGTCCCCACACCGCAGGGCCGGACACCGGCTGATGTTAGTCTGATGTGCAAGTGTACAAGTACTAATGTGAGGGTTATTCTGGGCAGCGTCCAAAACAGCCTCTTCATTTGGAGCAGACGTTATAGGAGCATCTCTAACGGAAATTATCCTCCCTAGCGTCCCAGTTGACCGTAATCTTCGTTCAGGATTTCGGAAAGTATTGGCAGTCGGTAGTCTTCTGTCAGGAAAACGCTCGTGATAGAGATGTTGCCACGGGAGTGCGTTCTGACTTCTTTCCCCATAAATGAGCAACATAATAACGTATTCATCACTGGAATACATCATGAGTGAATGAATACGTGCTGTGATGTGACCTGGTAAGTGTGCATAAAATGGGGCACGGTCTTTCGGTCAAAAAAAAAAAAAACATGCATATTGTTGGAATGGACACACTGCATTATCGATATTCACACACCTTGCTTCACCGGCTCTTAACCGACTCAGTCATAACTATAACATAAAAGACGGTCGCTATTATATTGTTACTTAAATATGGCCGTTCGACATCACAAGTTAATGACCGTGTTAAAGTCTTCAATAATGCTTTACAGTGTTCACTTAACTTTTTACCATTACGGAGCACGTCGTATACATCATAATTCGACCGTACTTTCTCCATAGCCGCCTCTGTGGTGTAGTGGTTAGCGTGATTAGCTGCCACCCCCGGAGGCCCGGGTTCGATTCCCGGCTCTGCCACGAAATTTGAAAAGTGGTACGAGGGCTGGAACGGGGTCCACTCAGCCTCGGGAGGTCAACTGAGTAGAGGTGGGTTCGATTCCCACCTCAGCCATCCTGGAAGTGGTTTTCCGTGGTTTCCCACTTCTCCTCCAGGCGAATGCCGGGATGGTACCTAACTTAAGGCCACGGCCGCTTCCTTCCCTCTTCCTTGCCTATCCCTTCCAAACTTCCCATCCCTCCACAAGGCCCCTGTTCAGCATAGCAGGTGAGGCCGCCTGGGCGAGGTACTGGTCATACTCCCCAGTTGTATCCCCCGACCAAGAGTCTGAAGCTCCAGGACACTGCCCTTGAGGCGGTAGAGGTGGGATCCCTCGCTAAGTCCGAGGGAAAAACCGAACCTGGAGGGTAAACAGATGATGATGATGATGATGACTTTCTCCATACATTAACAACAGCTTAACGTACTCTTCATAGGAATACATCGTGAGTAAATGAATATGTGCTGTGACGTGACGTGACCTCGTAGGTGTGGATTATTATATGTGTGCGCTGGACTCGGGAGGCTGTGGATGCGAATCCCATGCTGGCCACCCTGAAAAGGGTTTTCTTCGGTTTCCAGCTTTGACCACCAGGCAAATGCAGGAACGGTTTCATTAATCTGCTTACCCTGCAGGGTTGGTTTTTCCCTCGATCTCAGCGAGGGATCCCACCTCTACCGTCTCAAGGGCAGTGTCCTGGAGCGTGAGACTTTTGGGTCGGTGGATACAACTGGGGAGAATGACCAGTACCTTGCCCAGGCGGCCACACCAGCTATGCTGAACAGGGGGCTTGTCGGGGGATGGGAGATTGGAAGGGATAGACAAGAAAGAGGGAAGGAAGCGGCCGTGGGTTTAAGTTAGGTACCATCCCGTCATGTGCCTGGAGGAGAAGTGGGAAACCACGGAAAACCACTTCGCGGATGGCTGAGGAGGGAATCGAAATACTCTCTACTCAGTTGACCTCCCGAGGCTTAGTGGACCCCGTTCCAGCCCTCGTACCACTTTTCAAATTTCGTGGCAGAGCCGGGAATCGAACCCGGGCCTCTGGGGGTGGCAGCTAATCACACTAACCACTACACCACAGAGGCGGACTGCAGGAACGGTACCTCACTAAAAGACCAAGGCCAAGCATCCCTTAAAATCAATGGAAAAAATGATTATTACCGTATCCCCGCTAAAGTGGGGCACCACTGTCGTTCAAAAAATTTGCCTTATGCTGGAATCGAACCACTACACTGGCGTGACTTACACACATGGTGCTACAGTCCTAAATCGATTCAGCCAAGCAGTCAACATACAAAATATTAGCTAGAGGTTTAGTGCTTAAGTATGCCCGCTCCAACTTGAAAGTTCATATTCGTGCCAAAGTCTTCAGTGATGTTTTACAGTGTTCATTTAACTTCTTTACATTACAGAACACGTGGAATAACCTACTAATTCGAACGTATTACGGGTACCTCTTTTATTTCAAGGCGCAATAAATCACATGTGTGCAGATTGGTCCTTAGTATTTGGCATGGAATTGTGTATAGTGGTTTTTCCTTTGCTAGGCCCGTGGATCAATCTAAACTGATGACACAGAGGTAGCGGAGAGCCCTATCGAACATAAGCAGAATAATTTTGAAGTTATTTGGGTGTTTATCAAACTAAATTATAAGCACCTTTAGGTTACACCTGTTATTTTGGTTGCCTGTCTCCGAAAAAATAGAGGGCTGGTGTACCACCCAGTATACAAAATTAGAAGAAAAACGCAATATGTATATTAAAAAGAAAATCTAAATTTAGTACACGGAATAAGTGTAACCTACTATATTATCTGTAAATATTTATCCCTGTACTGAAAAATTCGTTCCTTCGTCTACATTGTAAATAAGAATTAAGTTTCGTGGATCACATTACAAACTATTCATATCTCATACATACAACCACCATCAGCAAAATGATCTACTAGAAAATAATGGAGCAGCTAGTCAAGCGAAAATTCACCTCATCGCCTTTCTTATTTCACATTTTTTTACCCCCTCCGTAATCCATCACTTATTCAAAACTCTTCCGAATCTACTCTGAGTGGAGCGCCTTCCTCTTCAGGGGAGGAAGGAAAATGTGTCTAGTGTGTGTGTGTGTGTGTGTGAGAGAGAGAGAGAGAGAGAAGGCAGGTTGGTGGATGCCGAGTCGGCTTCGGGCGTACCGGTGGCCACGGCTGAACATTGCCTATAGAGCTCTGCATTCGGGAGACGGAGTTGGTCTGCTCCCCACTGTCGGCTGTCCTGAGAATGGCTTTCCGTGGTTTTCCATTATCCTCCACTATGGAAGTATGTCAGGACTGTTCCTAGTATAGGTCACGGACGCCTATCCTCTCACTTTCTTCGAACATCTCCTTCGCCGAATCACATCTCCTTAGCCAAAGAGACGGCGTTACCGTCTAACAAGCCCACTGTACCTTTGAGGGACGGAATAAAAAATGTGTAGAAGGAATAGCAGTAAATAAGGCAAGCTATGTTTTGGATCATTTCTTTCCTTCTTTCTTTCATAATCTGGTCACCCTCCAGGGTTGGTTTTTCCCTCGAACTCAGCGAGGGATCCCACCTCTACCGCAGTGTCCTCGAGCTTCAGACTCTGGGTCGGGGATAAAACTGGGGAGGATGACCAGTACCTCACCCAGGCGGCCTCATCTGCTATGCTGAACAGGGACCTTGCGGAGGGATGGGAAGATTGGAAGGGATAAACAAGGATGAGGGAAGGGAGCAGCCGTGGCCTTAAGTTAGATACCATCCCGGCATTTGCCTATAGGAGAAGTGGTAAACCACGGAAAACCACTTCCAGGATGTCTGAGGTGGGAATCGAACCCACGTTTATTCAGTTGACCTCCCAAGGCTAAATTGACCCCGTTCCAGCCCTCGTACCACTTTTCAAATTTCGTGGCAGAGCCGGGAATTGAACCCGGGCCTCCGGGGGTGGTAGCTAATCACACTAACCACTACTCGACAGAGTAGGATTTTTGGATTCTAACCTACATAATTATTTAGAATATAACTGTTCTTCTCCCATTATTTTACGTCAGAGTAGACAGTCATAAAATCAGACAGAACCCGCGCCCACCATTCATCGGACGCTTTTTGTTTGTTTGTTTATGGTGAATGCATTAAGACGAGGGCGAAGAAACACCAAATGAAAACGAACAATGATATATGTGAAGCGTACATGTTATAGCCTATTTAACATCCTTGTGATGAACTTAGGCAAACAATGTGTAGCGAGTTCCTGCTGCGACTCGTACAAAGCAACTTTGGGCAGAAAGTGCATTTTGGAATTTTCTAATGAATAAATCAATAAAAATAATATTTTGAACTAGGTCGTTCAAGTAAGGATTTTGTCTAAGTTTGTATCCTTTCGACATGTTTTCGTGTGGTACGGAACAGGTGAGAGATCCGTTAGAATTTCAACGATTTAGAGTGAGGTGAGCAATGGCAATGACTCCTACTTATGTGTGGTGAAGCTAAAAAGCACAAAAGAAAATCAAAAATAAACATGGAATAGAGTATCCAGATATCCCTTTATCGTCTTCACCTGTGCCCATTCCGATGTTTTGCTTTTGCCAATACGTCAGTTTCCTCGTTCACCAACAAGCGAACTTGTAGCAGGCAGGAAACACTCGTAAGCTAACAAGATTTTTTTTCAGCCAGTGGAAATAGAAAGAACACTGTACTTCCCTAATCTACAATATATAAATGACATGGTGTGTGATCTAGGTAACGATGTCGAAAGCAGAACTTTTGATTTCGAGGCTAAAGGAGTGGAATTTGGTACACAAGTTCTGTGAGCTTCTACACCGAAGAAGAAAACCTGTGTATCTGTAACGATGTTAAAGGGTTGTTCGAAGAGATAAGAACTGAATACGAGCCAAACCAATGACGTCTGTTCACAGACGTTACTCCTACAGCTTAAAAACTGTCTTGCTTCATAATGGATACCAGTACCCCCCTCACGCCCTATTGCGTATTCCACCTATCTGAATGGAAATTACAAGAGTATAAAGATATTGATGGAGAAACCAACGTGCAAATACCACTGGTCATCGGAGATTTTAAGATGACATCGTTTCATAACGGTTTTCATGGAGGCTGTAGGAAGCATCTTTGGTTATGTGGTTTCCGGGCCGATCATGAGTATTGTACGAAGATGATTTGGCCTCAGATACCTGAGTTTACTGTTGGCAACAAGAACGTTAAATGACAGTCGTTGGTCGATCCAAACAAGATTTCAATGCCGCCACTGCATATTAATCTCACCTTATGAAACAGTTTGTTAACGGACTGGACCAAGATTCCGAGCCATTTCAGATAATTCGAAATAAATTCCCTAAGTTGCCGGAAGCTAAAGTTAAAGCAGATACCTTTGTGAGGCCACAGATTAAGAAAATTATGAAGCAGAAATATTTTGTAGGAATGCTCAAAGAAAAAGAAGAGGCAGCCTGTAAAAATTTTTCGCCTTCGAGTCACAAGGCTTCCTCGGGAACCACAAGATTCAAGAATATCAGGCCCTGATCAGGGAGCCAGTAGACAATTTTGGCAAACTGGGATGCCGTATGTCCCTCAAAATGCATATGTTGGATTCTCATTGTGAGACATTTAAGGAAAAATGAATGATTTCTTGAAGGAACAAGGTGAAACTTTTCACGAAGAAATCATGGACATGGATTGCCGCTGTCAAGGATTGCCGTCGAAGAGTATGATGGGAGATAACATTTGGGGACTTCTCCGCGAGAGTCCGCTGGAATACAAACGAAGGATGACCGGGCGAGTTGGCCGTGCGGTTAGGAGCGTGCAGCTGTGAGCTCGCATCCGGGAGATAGTGGGTTCGAATTCCATTGTCGGTAGCCCTGAAGATGGTTTTCCGTGGTTTTCCATTTTCACACCAGGCAAATGCTGGGGATGTACCTTAATTAAGGATACGGCTGCTTCCTTCCCAGTCCTAGGCCTTTCCTGTCCCATCGTCGCCATAAGACCTATCCGTGTGTCGGCGTGACGTAAAGCAACGAGCAAAAAAAAAAAAAAAAGGAAAGAACGAAGGATGAAGCAGCAATTCAATAAATTCCGAATTATCTAATGGTGTTCCCCGTTTTAATCCATCCTCCATTTTTCAAAAAATACCTTACTTTCATATACGCAATACTTTGAGTGAATGTATGAATATTTTTACTAACAACGTCAAATCTGTCACTGTGTGTGATTTAAACAAATACAGTAGAGACAATGCGCGACACTTACGGATTTAGCCTTGATAAAATGGAAGACAATTCGATGGTGGCGCTCCTAGTGACTTAGCCTGAAAAGTCGCGCTAAATTCAAATATCAATGGAAATGCATATACGAAAATGGATAAATAAATTACGTCAAGAAAGAAAGTATTATTGAGATATTAACTTCGAAGTTGGTAAAGTAATTCTGGATAAATGAATTAAGAATTATTTAAAAGGTTATTATTTAAAGACTGAAATTAGACATATAAACAAGATGTGAAATGGACTGCTGTGAAATGGGTTGATCTTTCATTCATGCATTACTTTTTTTGCTTTAGCATTCCTGCCTGAACTTTTGCGGTTAGATTTGTCTTTTTTCTCATTTGAGATACATAGTATCATCACATTAAAACACTTGTCAATAAAAATATCGGCACATTCCTTACACACATGATGCAATAAATTAACATTTAAAAGCTGGACAATTTTCCTCTTAACATGAAGCCTACTAACAGAAAGAAAATCTATAAAATCCCGGCTTTAATCTGAGAAGAGGGATAAAAGAAAGAAAAGTATGAAAATGTTTTCGTTAGTGATGCTTTGAGGAATATTTACGTACAATTAGAGTAAAAATGTAACATACTCTTGGCTGTATAGTCGAGGATTTTAAAATGGAAATGATCTGTACAGATCTTATAATTCTTATATAAGTGTAAAGTCCCTTCTTTCTCGTACACTTTATCCAAATCACTTCTGTGACATTTCAAAACCCACAGATCACACCTACGACAACACATCGGTATTGAAGGTTAACTGCTGCACTATACAATAAAATATGCGTATTATACTTTAAGCCAGTTAAAATATGGGTCGAGCAGGTCAGAAGATTATGAAGTACTATAAAAATCTCTTTGTCACCGGAAGAATACATATGCAAACACAATATTACTTACATTATCTTGTCACGAGGGTAGCGACAGAAAGACAGCGCATTCTTCTCTACTTCATAGTTACTGTAGCCAAATACAGCACATACCATTCCCCTCATGTTGAGAGGAGAAATCAAGGAATGACACACGCTACTATTTAATTATGTCATCTCACTGAAAACGTATAAATGTTCTTATGACAGAATCAGTAGTTTTCAGGTCTACTCGCTAGAGAGAGCTCCAATAGCTGTCCCTCGATATCTCGCTCAGTGTCGCGTATTGTCTCTACTGTATTTGATTAAAATCAGTAAAAATATACAAGAACTGTGTATTGTCATGAAAAAGAAAAGTCTAATTCGTTATTTGAAATTTTCAATACCCTCTAGTTACAATACATTAGTAGTTATAGATTATAATATATTTTACCCATCCATTTAAATTTTAATGTAGCGTAAAATTCTTTACTTCATGGGAAAGTAACAAAATTTACAAAAAAAGCAATAAACAATTTTTTTCGCATCACAACGATTCTAACATGCCTTTTCTAGGTTAGGAAGCTCCATTTGACATCCTAAACTGGAGATAACTTTTACTGATCACCCACAATAAAATTATGTAAACAATCAATACAAATATATAAATTTTTAATCTTCTTTACTGCCCTGACCGTAAAAACAAACCAGGATAATTGTATCGTTGATTTTACTCCGTTTTACGGAACCAGAGTTGACCGAGTCACAAACAAAAAGTGTAACTTTGTTGACCAGTATAGTTGTCTATTTATTATTTACAGATCATGGTACTAATAAGACCATAATATTGAAGACCATAATGCCCAAAAACAATTTCCTCAGCGTTTAGTGGTCCATTAAAATTTGACAAGCAGTTGAAAATATACGGTAGACCTAGCTGCACCATGATGTATCAATTTGGTGGTATCTGCTCTCAGTAACACTGACATAGAAAGAAGTTGGTAAATACTTACTCTATACATGATACATGTCGCATACAAAATATGGATTAAAAGTAATTAAACATGGAAATATTCTTCCGAACTGCGTTTTACCCTTCATTGGCTCTTCCACTACCACATGGTTGTTTTTTATGCTCTCCACAATTTCTCCCTTCAATTAAAATTTATTTTTACTCTCAGTATTATCTCTGTCCCTTTATAGTTTTGAATCAAAGGTGTTTAATATCTTACCGACCATCTTTTAAATGTGTGAAATTCACTAATTTTACGATGAACTTAAGAATATTGAGATTTAGAACAAGAGTTTATTTGGTGTAATGAGATGTAATATTTAAAAACCCACGTCACTTACGTCCTTGAAAGGGCTTTGGCCTGCCCAGAGACCGCTGCTCAGCCCGAAGGCCTGCAGATTACGAGGTGCCGTGTGGACAGCACGACGCATCCTCTCGGTCGTTTTTCTGGGCTTTCGAGACCGGGGCCGCCATCTAACTGTCAGATAGCTCCTCAATTCTAATCACGTAGGCTGAGTCGACCTCGAACCAGTCCTCAGATCGAGAGAAAAATCCCTGACCTGGCCGAGAATCGAACCCGAGGCCTTCGGGCGAGGGGCAGGCACGCTACACCAACACCACGGGCCCCGCAGATGTAATATTGCGTTGTAAAAATACTTTCTACCTTAACTCATTTTTTACGTTTGGGTTCCAGTAGTCTGCGAATCATTAGCAACGGTTAAACGGTTATGTAGCCTTGTAAGACGTACTGTGAGTCTGCATACCAATTACTATAAAACTGGAGTGCGCATGTAGGATATGTTCTAATTCGTGGCTTCGTGGCAATTTTGAAGCTCAGGTATCCAAGGATATCCAATTCACCGCTGGCCCTTTAACCACTGGAGTGAATAATTCTCACACATGTGTAAGTAAGGCTAGCATCCTACTGAATAAAAAAAATACTGAGCACGCTTAGACTTCTTTAGCATCAATCGGACCTGAGGGAGTGATACACTTCCATCTCAGTTTGATAGCCTAGAGACTCCCTGGAAGAAACTGGACCAAATAAATGGAATTCCGTGTGGTGCTATCAATAATACGGCTTACTGAGAAAAGAATGTAGACATGACTGAGTCAAGCAGGAGAGTGAACTTGATGTGTTACGAGTTAATTACCTCAGCGTAGGAGATGATAACAAGAAAGGGATGGGAGGTTTTTTGGTGTTATGAACAGGTGTTAAAAGAGGGAGGACAGAGCGTGGTGGGCGATTTTCCATTAGAAGAAACATAGAAGGCTACATAGTTCTTGTTGGGTAAGCAATTGAACGAATGACCTTGTTGGATTTAGTGGATGCAGCATTTAGGAGGAGAATCGTCTCAATGTATTAGCCACACGAAAATAATATTAGAAGGTGACGGATGGATGTGAGGATGAACTGTCTGCAGGGGTTGGACGAGACTGAAATATTTCACCCTTATTTTTAAAATTATACATGGATTACGTGCTGAAAAAATATAAATTTGCGGTGATGGATTCTGTCATATGGAAATGTAGTAAGTAGCTTGGTCCATGCCACTAAGTTAATCATATAACTGACTGTACTGAAAGCCAGCAGTCTTTTAACAGCGAGTATGGTACAGAGATTGATATTTACAAGGAGAAATTGAAGTCAGTTGGGAGGAAGCCTAAGAGGATTGAATATCGAAGATACAATGCAAAACTTGAAAAGATGGATCATTTCAAATAGTGAGAGTATCTATTCTCCTAAGTTGGTAGTACACTATATGAAATGAAATCGGTGAGCTCCCAGTTACGATCAACGGTATTCAGTAAGAATGAAGTAGCTCTTGGACGGAATTTTCCTTGTTTCGGCCTGTTACCAGAACGATTTTACTGAACGTGATTTAAAACTGGAAGGACTATGGACATCTTATTCATTAATTGGAAGTAGCGGACATTATTGCTGGTACATACAGGTGGTGACAATCATAAGGAGACGTTCGAATTTAGTACTTGAAGACTAGGTTACGAATATACTCAATGCATGTCACTGTGATTGTTAAACAGATTCGGTTGTGGTAGTACGTGAGCCGAATCGTGGATGATGGGTGATCGGGAAGAATAATGAATTTGAGCTTGGAGGGTAAGAGAAGCAGAAGGATACCAAGGCGTTAATGATTAGACTCAGATTTTGTTGTGTACAAGATATGTGGACCTGAAAGACGCCACTGAACTAGTTGCAAATATAGCATTGTGGAGACGCTTTTTTGGAAATACAATACTCCAGACACATATGGCACTCGCTTCAACGTCGAACTCAGACCTCATTAGACTGAACTCTGTTACTAACTCCTCCTGACAAAATTATCACAAAATTACTTTTCACAAATCAAAATTTTACCACACGGATATTAAATATTACACGTTCAGTTAATTATACATATTGACATTTACAAATTACAGATTGACCAAAACTTAAAACTCGAACATTTCCCCATGAGTCTTCTTAACACACAAATAATTAGTTGAAACTGTACTTAACTTCCATTACATGGAACAAGACAAAATCAGCCCTACACATAACAAAATTCTAGCATGGTAAATTACACAGGACTTCATTATAAGGATTTTAAAAGGCACAGACCTGTTTAACTCGCACCAACCTCCATTCTAGTACACCGGCGTCCTCTGTATGTTTAGTTATTCATTATGAATTTGATGGTTTCCTTTATATATGTTTCCATCATAATATTCTGGGTTTTGATCATTTTTGTTTTATTTCTTGACTTAATTCTATGAATCTGAAAGAGAACACATACAAAATCTACAGGCTGATAACCACTGGTCTAAAATGGAAAATGAAAAATACATGATACTGTAGGAGTGCCTAAATACTGTAAGTCATGCAAACAAACATTCGCTAGGGTAAGGTCCATGTTCCTTTACACTCGAACATAAAAAAAACACAAGAAAATTGTTCTGATGGACTGCATATTTATTTGTAGCTGGGAGGCTTGAACAGTCTTAAGGAATGTAAGCGGTATTGCTAGCGACGGTATATGATCTTAAGAGAACCATCACATGGATTATTTGTCCGTCGACCTCTATGGTCCTTTCCTTTCCTGTTATCTTGAAAGCTATACAGTACACTCATCAAAAATCCCTGCTAAAGGATGAGGAATATAAATAAGTTACGGCGACACTCCAGAGATATCGAATGTTTGGTTATTTTGATGAAATTTGTTTTACGACTGAAATTGAAAGGATTGAGTTTTTTCTTGTCACGAAGTTATTCCGCTGAATTCAAACAATTTATCAGTGTAATAATGATTTGTTTGCCATTTGTAATTTTACATTTAAATCCCATTTTTCTCCCATGATATTCCGCCAAATGTAACAAAATTTGTGTGGTATATGTATCCCAGCTATATTAAGAAACCTGCGTATGGAAAGTGTGACTGCAGAATTTTGTCAAGTAGTAGAGATTTTTAAGTCCAAAATTTTAGAACGTAAAAATTACACAAACTTTAGTACGATATATCTCCTCATATAAATTATGTACAGGAAAATCTATATGAAGTCTTTTTAAAATAAGTATTATCTACCTAATAACGAATTTACATTAACATGTTAATTAAATTTAATGAAAACTTGAATTAAACATTTCAAAGAAATTGTTTTGGAAAACTATTAATTGTATATGAAAGAAAGGTTAGTGATATTTCTACTTTTATGTAGGTGACATTCTCACAAAGATTCGTGAAAATCCATGCATTAGGTAAAAATATATTTTTATCTCCGGAGTGTAGCCTTAAACAATACTTAGAAAACGAGTTTCTAACAAGTCCCCTACTTCATACAGCAACATCCCACGTGAGAATTTCATTTATGAATTATTTTCAATATATTATTATACTTGTGCCTTCCTCTTACCCGGAGGCCCCGGATTCGATTCTCGGCAAGGACAGGGATTTTTACCTGGATCTGAGGGCTGGTATGAGGTCCACTCAGACTACGTGAATTGACAGTGAGGATGTTTCAACGCCTGGTTACGTTGCGAGAAAATAACATGGTCAACTTAGGGATTAAATTGATAGGAGACATAAATTCTCCTACTTCTCATTCCACGTTTTCTCATTAAAAATGTTATCGAATATGGCAAATAAAATTATCTTCATCTTATGATACTTGATAGCTTCTTTTCTCACCATCATTTTTATGCAAGTTTGTTTCTCTGCGCAAAGACACTTCTTATATTAACCCTAGAAAGAATGTAACGTCATTGTTATGAATTTATATATTGTATTTATAAAACCTGAGTACTTGCAATTACATGACTGTAGAAATGAGCACAGATCCACTCATCCACCGTAAACGTGCATATTGAATACAAACAAATAACCAGGCCTTAATTCTTGAGTTCTTGTCACACTATTCCTGAGCTAATCATGCTAAATATTATTGCATATTACACTGTATCAGATACATTATATTTGTTATAATGTAATTATGAACTCCCTGACACACTGCATAAAGCAAGCACACGCTATAACAAACATGCGGAAGCATCAGCTTTGAATGCAGCCATAGTAGACATGTAATTCGCTCATAATGTGAGGAGATGTAGGTAATGACTCAAATTCACCTCGTTTGTTGTAGCCATGCTATTTATTAACGGTCTACTGAAACATAAATTCAATGTGTGTCTAAAAAGAGATGTAGATCTAAAAATATAATGTAAGCTTTCCTGCTGGTAACGTATCCTTTAAAAAGGAAGGAAATAGAGGACCTTCACAAAATTAGCTAATATGTGGAAGACAGTCACCAGCAATTTTCAAAGACATACTGCAGAGTCCTGTTCTCATGAGTGAAGAGGCAGCTGCTGGAGAACCTGCTGAAAATTATGAAAATTAGGAAAACAATTGTTATGCACATTTTCAGCTCATAAACTGCAGTTTTAAGTAATTAAAATAGAATGGTTGTATCAAGTTTATATGAAACAAATAAATATTATTAAAACTTTTGTGACCTGAAATATTTTACAATATTAGTTAAAAGGGAAGAATTTCGGTGTTTTGAATTGAAAAAAAAATCGATTTGCTCAGTTTAAGAGATTTTAAGTCACTGGTTATTACCACCATGAATAATACTTTATTCTGAATTAGAAAACAAAATATAAACTCATAACATATTCAAAGAAATCAGTTTTTGTTAATACTGAAAAGTTTAGTTAGTTGGACAACTGCACTTTAAACAAATGACCATTCATTGAGGAGCTATCTGGTGGTGAGATGGCAGTCCAGGTCTAGAAAGCCAAGAATAACTGATGAGAGGATTTGCCGTGCTGAGCGCACGACACCTCATAATCTGCAGGTCTTCAGGCTGAGCAGTGGTCGCTTGGTAGGCCATGGCCCTTCAGGGCTGTTGCGCCATGGGGTTTGGTGTTGGTTTTATTAAACTTGAACTTATTGTAACCGATGCGTTCCACAGCCCTACTGCTAACTCTACTAATAGTTATTTGTGTAATGCACGCTACTTACGTAGATGAGTTTATTCAAAATATTAATTAAAATGCCATTTGTGTGGCCCCGCGTTGAATATACAGTGTCTGTTATTAGTTAACGGGTCTGTAAACATTTATGACGGCATTCAATAACGTAACACATTTTTACTGACTGCATGTAGCTTTAAATACCCAACCATTAGAATAATACAATATTGAAAGGGATAGCTGTTCATGCAGGGATAACAATTAAATCGAATCGCAGCTCTGGTGATTAAACACGGCCAATATTATAGCCATATGCTTCCAGCTATAATCCTGATGGTGGGTATCTTGTTTGATAGCCTGAAATGTGAACGTTTGAAAAACATGCTAGTTGTAATATGCATTCGACAGTTGATAAATTGCGGCACGACCCCAATCAGCATGTTCAGAACAACATTGTACAAATGAAGTAGCCAAGGCAGCTTCCTTCCCAATCCTAACCTCTTCCTTTCCTTTCGTGGCTGAAAACCCTTGTTGTGTTACTGCGACGTTAAACTACTAACACCCCCCCCCCCACACACACACGGTGAAGATATCGGTAACATTTCATTCCATTAGTCAAGACTTATCCAAATTTGAAAAAAATATTACGCATGAAATGTAAATGTACATTAAGCAGACTTCTGACAACCAAAATTTCCCAAGTATAAAATTACAATATATATTTTACTTCATCACACGTTCAGGTCTTTGATCCATCAAGTTTGACATATACACTACGTGCTTGTTGAAGGGAGGATTGGAAGAGGTAGCGTGGGTGCCTCATACACGGAGGCTCCAGGTATGATTACCGGCGAGGTCAGGGATTTTTACCTGGATCTGAGGGCTGGTTCGAGGTACACACACACACACACACACACACACACACACACACACACACACACACACACACACACACACACACACACAAGTCTGCCAATTACCGCAGAATTCTCATGTTGAAACCTTTGCTTAATCGTGAATTTATTACAAATATTGACATTTTGCTTCAGTTCATAATATTTTTCTTTTTTTTTTGCTATTTGCTTTACGTCGCACCGACACAGATATGTCTTATGGCAACAATGGGATTGGAAATGCCTAGGAAGTGGAAGGAAGCGGCCGTGGCCTTAATTAAGGTACAGCCCCGGCATTTGCCTGGTGTGAAAATGGGAAACCACGGAAAACCATCTTCAGGGCTGCCGACAGTGGGGCTCGAACCCACTATCTCCCGATTACTGAATACTGGCCGCATTTAATCGACTGCAGCTATCGAGCTCGGTCAGTTAATAAAGACGATTACATGTGAATTAAATGCCATTACGTTTTCTCCAAATATTTGTTTTACTTAGCACCGACACAGATAGGTCTTATAACATAACGACGATGCACATAAATAATAGCATGTTTTGCCTGGTATGAGAATGGGAAACTGCGGAAAATTAGTGGGTTTCGAACCCACTATCTCCCGAATGTAAACTCACAGCCCCGTGACCGAAACGTCGTAGCCACTCGCTCGGTTGCCATTTTGTTAATCGAACTTTTACCCCTTTCAACGAATTCATTGTGTTCAGGTAATTCCGAATTTCCGAATTAAAATCACTTCCTTGCGATATGAAATGATCACCTACATTTATAAATTTCAATATTTCCATGCGAAGATATCGGTAACATTTCATTCCATTAGTCAAGACTTATCCAAATTTGAAAAAAAATATTACGCATGAAATGTAAATGTACATTAAGCAGACTTCTGAAAACTAAAATTTCCCAAGTATAAAATTACTGTATATATTTGACTTCATCACACGTTCAAGCATTTGTTCCATCAAATTTGACATATACACTACGTGCTTGTTGAACGGAGGATTGGAAGAGGTAGCGTGGGTGCCTCATACACGGAGGATCCAGGTATGATTACCGGCGAGGTCAGGGATTTTTACCTGGATCTGAGGGCTTGTTCGAGTTCCATCCAACCTATGTGATTACAATTCAAGAGCTATCTGACTGTGAGATAGGGGTTCTGATCTAGAAAGCCAATTTAACGGCCGAGAGGATGCATCGTGCCGACCACACGACACCGTCTAATCTGTGGGCCTTCGGGCTGAGCAGCGGTAGCTCGCTAGGCTATGGCCCTTCGGAGGTTGCGGCATGGGGCTTGATTTGGTTTTGATTTTTTTTATTAATATCTCGATGCAAATTTCGAAATCTTCTCAGTGCCCATGCATGTGTTTTCCTTTTCCAAGTGTAAACATTTTAGATATGTGTTGATGTCTTTCAACTGGTCATGTATATGCTTTCCGAAGGCTGAATGCCGATTGTATCTAGTGAGATATTTGTGTTATTTGTGTCTGCTGTGGAATTTAAGTCTTTCTTGGCCTACATATATATGCTGAATTTTGTTTCTTGACATTTGCGTTCATTCGCATTAAGCCACCATTACTCATACCGGTTCACAGACACCAAAACAGACCTAAAATTTATACACATAAAATAAAATGGATGGGCATTAAGAAGATACCAAAATACGGATTGGAATAATAATAATAATAATAATAATAATAATAATAATAATAATAATAATAATAATTCCAAGCAAGTGGGTACGCGGTTTTGGTCACGTAATTATGATCTTGCATTCGAGAGATAGTGAGTACGAACCACACTGTCACCAGCCCTGAAGATGGTTTTCCGTGGTTTCGAATTTTCACACCTTGGAAATGCGGGGGATGTACAGCATAGCATGTCGTTGTCCTGATCGGAACACGACATAACGGAAAGTTAACCAACAAATTAGCCTACTGGACTCACGCCAACGGCAGTATATTACACGTACACCACCTTTCATTCTATGTTAGACTAGTAAGGAGTGACGAAACATAGTTGGAGCATTTCATTAAAACCCTTGAGGACTGGCGTGAAGAAATATAGCGCGAAGACTGGCTTGGGTGTATTTGACCCGGATTTTCGAAATCTATTTTTGGCCATCATGCACTAGGTACAAAATTAATTTTCACCTGGACTATTCTAATGAACTCTTCTATATCGTTTAATGCGATTTTTAAAATGTATTCAATATAACATGAAAAATAATTTCAATAATTTGATGAATAGTAAAATTGGCCTTAATATCGGCAGGGAATTATTTATCTTACATTTCAGTCACTTAGGATCAACAGTTCAAAGACATATTCTCATTAATATATAGCACCAAGTCTCAATAAACTTTTCAATCACTCACAAATCGTAAGTAGTATTCCTCAAGAATTCATGGCTGTCCAAAATGTACGGTACCCTTCTATTCATGCTGGCTGATCGCGATACCCGTACACTGGAGACACATGGGTGTGGTGTGTTGACCTCAAATCATTATTCCACAATTGTTGCACTCAGTTTTCGTCTTCCTGTCAGCACTGGAAGGGCAATACCCACATCTTGTTCGGCCTTTCATAACTGAAGGTCCTGTAATCGGAGTTTCAACGCCTACATATCCAGCTAACTTCGACCTCAGGTTCTCCACTACGGCTGTATATTAATTAATTAATTAATTAATTACCTGGCCTTAGGGTATATAAAACAATCTAAACCTCCCTTCTTGAAATATAAATACGGACTTGGTCAAATGTGTTTCCTTTCTCTCACTCCGGTCGTCACTCCCCTAAAGAAGGCCATTCATTAACACTGGTAGTTGAAGGTTGTCACATAACAGACATGGTCCGCCCTTCGTATTGCTGGCCCAGTCCTTCATCACACTAAGCCGTTTTAAAACTTCAACTCTGCACAAAACCTCAAATAATACTTAAACGTCTCATTCTATTGAGAACATAATCTCTTAAATCCCATCTCGTGCACAAGACGCTGCAAATACCTTTGGCAGAATAAACAAATCACAACGTGCAATAATCATATCGTTAAAAGGTTTTACCTAGCTATCCAATTCCTGCTAACACAGTCTCAAGAAATATAGACCGGGTTTCATGACCTGAGCACGTCCAAGGGAAAGCAACTCTCTTAAATTCAAATGACCTGTCATATTAAAGAAATACTTCTTTAAAATTCAGGGGAGAAGAGGAAATTAGAAAGTGCTGCCTTACACAAAAGCTCTTTCTAAATGGGGTCTTGGATTCGAATCCCAGCTTCGTTCATAGTACACCATACAGCAAATCTGCTGCCATGGACCTTATGCTACAAAATTCCTACTAATTTACATTAAAATATCGAGTGCATTCCTGATCCAACCAACAGGCATTAATAAGACTCTATTTACATGCAATTATTATATCATTATATCCCAACACCTGAATCTTTAAACAAATGCACTCACAAAATAAATGAAAAATTTCTATTCTGGAACTTAACATCTAATACGTTCCCAAAAATTGAACTACACGATGACTGTGAACTAATAATTAAAGTTGAGTAATAAAGAGATCCCTTCATGATTTCCTGCTAAATTTAACTAAATTAACTCACTCAAAAGCTACGTGTACTAAATCCCTCAATAGGATAACAATCGGGGGAATTCCCGTGGCAGGTCATGTGTTCTGTGTATCCCGTGGGCACGCTTCCTTTATGTGATAGCAACACAACTGCGTAATTTACGTTACTCGGGAATATATAGCACATCCCCTCCGGTCAATTTTTCTTCTAAATTCTGAAGAGGCAAATAAGTGTCATTTTTTGTCCTAATTACAGCGTAAATCGAGGTGCAAATTTAATCTAACTTCACATTTTCGTCCCACTAGGCTGGCTATCCATGTAACATTTCTGTGCGGAGTGTTGGCTATTTGCTATTTTCACCCCCACTGAATTACCACGTGGTACGCGCTCGAGACCTACTCTCTTCTGTTTCCGTCGCATAATTATTTTCTTCTCATTGCTCCTTGCGTGGAAATTTCCATGGCATCAGTCCTCAAGCCTCTCCCTCTCGTATCCACGCGCACCATACAAAGTACAGAAGATCTTGAGTTAAATTTTAAATACATGTGCCTGGATCATTATTTCATGGCTCTGATAAGGCACAGTATGTCTTTGCTTCGTTATTCCGAAAAGATATTTTTTTACACTTTACGTCGCAACGACGCAGTTGGGTGTTACGGCGACAATGGAGTAGGAAAAGGCTGGGAGTGGGAAGAAAGTGACCGTGGATTTAAATAATGTACAACCCCAGCATTTGCCTGGCGTGAAGATGGGAAGCCAGGGAAAGTCATCTTTAGGGCTACCTCGTACCCACTAAATTTCGAATGAAAGCTGTTAGCCACGTGAACCAAACCACGCAGCCACTTGCTCATTTTTGTGAAGAGTCAGAAACTCTATGATCCGAGGTGATAATAAACATTTTCTGGTGTGTAGAGTTCATTTAGCCATCAACTGTGGAGTTGATTGGAAAGAGAATGAGGATGATTGTGAAATTACAGTTTAGGAAGTGGAGATGTTAGTAAATAACTGCAGTGTTATAAGACAGCAGAATAATACCAAATTCGACCGGACATTTTGAAAAACTATAGGAATGTAGGGAAAACATTGAATTCATTGTGTACCAGGATTTGCATGGTATTTTAATAAGGTACTTTCTGATTGAAATACATGAGCAATTACGCCACGAGGTTTGAGAACCAAATGGTTATATGAGAACATTTAAAAAACGATTTCTTGTTTCTTATTCATTCTACGAGATACTTGTGTATATTTATTACCATTTTCAAAGCCAGCTCTCTCAGTAACAGTTACCATGTCTGAGCATTGGTTAAGTAATTCTGCTTCTATCTATGGTTAGTGAAAATGAGAAATAACTGGTTCAGTCTGCAAATGTTGGTTTTGGCTATGATCTTAATCGGCTAGAAATTACTGTTTCTGTCGTTTTCTCATCATTGTTCAGATATTGTTATTGCTTCAGCGTCCTAATATAGCCATTTTGATAACGCGGAGAGTCATACGTACATTTTTAGATCAACACGATACTTGCGGAAAGTACAAAATGCTATCAGAATATGAAGGAGGCAAGACTTAAACTCATACTGTGAATCGTCGTTTTTTAAGTATCTCTTGTGCGTTCATTATTATTGACTGTGTAAATAATTTCCACGTCTACCACACTGAAAACATGTCTCAGTAAAGTAAAGGGCCTTACATACATATGCACTGTTTGAAATTCCTTGCAGATAATCTGTGCAGTATGTACCGGTACTTCAAGCTAAGCTAAGTTATTCATAAGTGGATTACAGTCCGGACTGTATAATCCGAAGAATTGATGCCAGAAAAAGAAACGAATATCCATTCAGAAGGCTAAAGTTATCGAGTCCATGACGAAGTGGACATCTCTAACAAATGACTAATGACATCGAGTCTGCAAAGCAGTTGTGAAATGTAAACCTAATGATTTTAAACCTTTGTGTGAAATTCTGAGCCAAAGGTTTCATCGATCTGCAAACTTTGTGCAGAAATATTAAAATACTTTCTTTGTAATTGATTAGTACACTGATTAGTACACTGTTAGCGCATGCAAGTAGGAAACCGCGCCTTCCTTATGAAATCATGTCCAAAATGAGATATGGTTTTATCAAATGTGGGAAGTTTTGTTCACACATGTGAGAACCATATTCAGAATTGATTGGCAACACTGTGCAGGCTTATTTATGAGTCTGACATTTTGTAATGTTAAGATATTGCATTGCTATGGTTAGCAGCCAGTACTGAAGTTGTAGTCAACCCGTTGTGTCTTGTGCTGAATATTATTGTCTTTAATTTTTATTAGTTTATAGAAGAGTTTTAATATGGAAAGAAAGTGTTTAAATTACACAGATAATCCTTACTACTTATATGGTGAATTAATTTCACGCCACTTACAACTTTTTTCCCATATATCATGTGTAAGACTTCTCACTGGATGGAAAAATGGCTCGCACCATATGACATAAACAGTTACTATGATTTGAAGACAACAGAAGGACCATTCAACTAATTGCAATTTCTGTTTATCCAACGGGTAAGAGAAATCGCATCTAAAACGAAATATACAGGATGTAATTGAAATGAATGAAGTCCATTAAACTGGTGATAGATTAGACCATTTTAAACAAATTGTGCCCTAAACACTTTGGTCTATCTTTACAGTAAAAATTAAGCTATATATAAGTAAATGTTCTAAGTGTACAGTAACTCTTCAGACAGAAGTAGTAAAATACTTAAGGGGACCAGGAAGTGAGCGTATTTCCTATACTTAACCATACTAACGTTGGTACACATTTCTCAAGAACTAATTGTTAAAATTGAACCAAACTTAATATATATATATAATTTGTTATGTTTTCTTCAAAATGTACTACGTTTATGACAGTAGCATTATTGATACAGCAGAAATTCATAAATGAAAATGTGACCCAAAATAATTCCAATTTTGTAAAAGTTAAATATTTGTCCCATTTCCATAATTCTAGTAAATTGTAATGAAAATGCTATAATTAATCACTGTACCAAGTTTTATTGAAATAGATGTAGTAGTTTCAGATAAACTTGCACCTAAAACTGAAAATTTCATACTTTCAAAGAAATGGATTTAAAGTTTGTGATACAATCTGTTCAACTTACATTAACAGCTGAAACTTGCCAGGTCCATAGCTGTCATCATTATGGATTTCTGTATCCTCCAGCTTACGTTTGGACGCCCTCATTTGAATTCTAGCCTCTTTTTTGATTTATAGAGCACTTTTCTCAGCCTCCCGCACCCTCAGCTGGTCAACTGACAGAAGTGCATTCCTCATGTTCACCCCAGGTTCAATGCCCATATCACTGAAAACTTTCATTCTACTGACTGACCCATCGTTGGAACACAACGACGCATCCATGACAGCAATTTTTAGGGTACTAAAGCCCCAAAAATACTGTTTTAGGCGACCGTTCCCACACAGAGTTTTGAAGCTTTCGTTAGGATTTTGAGTTCTCCCATGGATGCATTTAACAAGCAGGCTTTTGCTATATAAGTCCCCATAGATAGGTTTGATAACATCTCTTATTGACCTTGGTAGGGGATGATCATGTCTATATTCATCACCAGTTACACTAGCTCTCTGACATTTACACCATGACTCGGGGCCCTTAGGACAGAGAGAATGACAGGGGTCATCGTCTGTAGAGATCCTGTGAAAGATGGTGGCCCACACAGCTTTCCTCATTTCCTCTAAATTGTTAGTATTCCTCCTTATTGCCAGTCCATAATATGTTTGGAGGAGGTCTATTTCTGAATCTGTTAGCCTGCCACGTCCTGATATTCCCTTACCATCAGAAAGTTTCTTCCCCTTCAGATCCCTACGCAGTTTCCTCAACCTTGTTCCTAAACGCCTTTGGACATGGCCAACATATGAAAGTTTTACAATGTTCAGTCCTTGTTACGGATTATGTTCCACCACATGCTGAAAAGCCTTGCTGTCACCACCACCCAAATACCTGGCATAGCGTACACCTAGCTTCTCCTCTGAACGATTGAACATACATCCTACACCAACTACTTCCATTCCTCCACTGTATCCGTCCAAAATTTTCACACATCTGTGTATTCCTTCCCCTGGGTTTACACAGCCTTGGAAGAACTTGGACAAGCACTCAAAATGCAGAACTTTTCCCAATTCAAGAGAGGTGACACTGACAACACGATTGAGAGAAGTGTGTCCCCTTTTTTGCCATGTGCCATCAATGGCTGCAGTAATGTCTTTTCCCTCATTGTCAATAGCTTCCTGGACACCAGTTCTCATTGATGTCAAGCTTACTTTCTCAAGGCTTTCATTCAATAACCCTGAATAAGAACTAAACTTTCTTGGTGGAGGTGGCAAATCTAACATTCCACAGAGTGTCTGTGCAGCCTTATTGCCTTTGTCGATACACTTCATGCCATATACTGTGACCGTTCGTAGACGCCTGGTTCGAAGGAAACAATAAACTTCATAATGTACTCAGCTATAATTCAGTGGATTACATGATCCTCCACTCAGGGCATGGCCCTTCGGAGAGAAAACGGTCACATCCTATCAATAATTAATCAGATAAAGATCCAACATCATTATGTTCCAATATACTAAGTTCACTTAAATTAGGCATGAAATGAAAATCGCAACAAGAAATTGGAAGGACAATAACTTTAATAAAATAAAATTAACTGACTATAATCAAACAAACCAGATAAGCAACGTAATAAAAGAAAATATCCTCGTGCATTTTCTATCGCACTGTACTAGCGATCAAGTCCTTCTTGAAAATTGTCAATCATGAAATTCAAATATCATCATCACTCACAACACTTTGACACATTTAAATAATTGTAAAACATAATGGAAAATCAGCAGTTTAAGTCTCTTTTCCCTCATCATGTTTGTTCATTCATTATCACACTTGTTATCTGTACTTTGTCCTCCCTGCTCTACCTATTCTTATTGGTCTCACTGTAACCCGTAGCTAGCTAAATAATAACTTGAATTTCCCAACGGTTCTCTGATAAACACAGAAAACCATTTCAAATACATAACAATAACATTATCGCTCCATAATTGAGTAACTGCATGCAATCATCCAACCAACGGCATCGCGTAGCTGCACCTGAAATAAAGTACCAACTACTGACATGTACAAGAAAATGATCAAATACCAGAAGGTCTGCGTTGCATCTGCGCCTCTCCGTCCTGCTGAAATAATGCTACAGCACCAACTCACTACCTCAAGCAAATGCTACAAGTATTAACATACAGTACAGGTGACAATGATCTCAAAGTCCTACTACCGTTCAAGTAACTTGTCGAAGATCCTACTTATGTGTCCGCTTAAACATCCCACTATTTATGTGATCAAATCTTAACTCATTTCAGTTCATATACTCAATCAAACTCTTCGAAAGCATTCAATCAATGCTAAATAAATCGCTCATTTATCAGACATAATATGCGCGGCGAACATACCTTTCAATAACACTATCCTAACCCATTGGTCATCGCGAAGAATTAACTCACTAACGCAATACACAATTAAATAAATCATCCACTAATTATGTCGCATCAACTATATCTTTAGATGACCCCACATGCCTTACGCCACCATAATATACACCGCATAATGAAACAATCATCATTCCCTAAATAAATAAGCAAATGTCATTGAAGAGCCTCACTATTATACGCACCAACATCACATAATCCGATTAAATAAACACATCACAACACTCCGTGGAATTATTACATCGAAGGATCGCCACATCAATTATCTCACACACTGGTACCTTGAAACTTACCTGTAACATTCAAGATCACATATTCACTTCACAGTTGTTCCATTAATTCGGAAGCTACGCAGGAAAGATCGCGCCTAACCAAATATTTACCGACGGTGAACGATATTCTAGCATGTGCAGTCGTATAATGAAACGTTAAACTAACACTATTAACACGTTAGGTTATTCAATTTACTTCACTTTAGATCACCTGTTTAATATTAAAAATCTACATTTACTATAAGCAGCTACAGGTAAAGCAAAAGGGACAAAAGTACGTCTACTCATCTGGTCTTCACTTCATGGTAAGGGTAGTGGTAGTCAGGTCATTCGTTCCAAGCCATCTCATCCATTTCGTCAAAGCCCGGATCCACCAGGGATCCTACCAGTTTCCTCAAACATTTTCTCCAAATGGATTTCCTGGCTCCACTGAAAGCAGCATTTTGGGCTTCAACCTGAAACTTGTACAGAAACAGTTACCAAACGTTCATACAAATTTACAACTCCACTTTCATAGATCAATACTGGCCTGTATGAATGAACGTCGTTTAATGTATTTGAGCTTATTAAATGCTGTTTAGCCCTCAACTTTACAAATCTTCCGTGTTTTTATACGTATACAAGAGCTACGCTCACTATTTGCTTCTCGATCGCTTTCGTTATACAAGAATTGACATAAAAAATTCTAACTTCATTATTTTAAATAATAATAATAATAAGGTTGCTTTCTATGAATCACAGAACTACCATCTTAACTTCATTACATGTGACTTTGACATTTGAAGAAACTCGTTACTGCAGAGATTCACAAAGGAACACACGCTACTATTGTTTGTTCTTCCAAACATGAAGTACGTCACACCATACGCCTATTAGATGGTCAGCTGTATACAATTCCAAGCTAATCCATGGCCTCCTTGACGTCTTTAAGACTAGATATAATGTCTGGCCTTTCTTCTTCTCAGTTGTTGATATAATTATTTGCTGATATCTGCTTGTAACCGAACTGTTTTTCATGCGGTCCGCTGTATACCACGGGGTTCTGAGCTCGATCTTCTGACTTCCGTCCACAAGATCTACCATAAATTTGCGAGTTGTGTCGGCTCATATATTACGAACATATAAATTCGCCGCGCGTCGACAATTTATCTTACTTCCATGCCGTCCATATGCATCTGTTTGGCTTATGACCTTCAATGACTCTCTGTCACATGATTATACGTCATTGAAAGGTCATAATACCATCCTCACATTTATACTGTACATTCGTTTACGTGTTAACTTAGAAGACATAACATATGTTTCTTTACTACAAACTGTATATAACAAGTTAATACTACATTTTCATATATCTCCATACAGTCACTGTTGTCACTCCATTTGCATTTAGTATCACTTTTTGCTAGTTCAGAAATAATTCCTAAGTCTACAATAATATTCCCACTAATCTTCCTAACTTCGACAATCTCATCACAATTACTACGATTCTCACTTTCACAGGAGTCTGGAGAAGACAGCTTCTTCTTACTAGCAGAAGATAAACTTGTAGGATCATGTGGCGGATTTCGATGGATAACCTCACAATATTAACCGTAGGAGAGTGCATTACACTCACAGTTCTGGTATACCTATTACCTTTGAATTTATTCTTACTATTAAACTTTCTTATTCTGCCCATATTCAGGATCTGTATGGATAAGAATAAAACTTTAAATACAGAAAGATCGCTTTCTCAATTCAAGCTTCTCCTTCAAATGACTACGAGTAAAACGTAAAAAGAACGCTGAAATGATCTTCAACTGTTACCTACACTCGTCTAGCATCAGAGTAACCAACGTGAAGAGCATTTTTCAAAGAATAAAAGAGTGCAAATTCAAAGAAAGTCTGCTGCGACCGCGATAAACACACGTGAATGCACGACAGACGACAGATGGGGGGCGTGGCATAAGTGTCATTGTTTAGAAAATGTTCCCTCCTTCCTATCAGTATGAAGCAAACATGCAAAAACCATATATATTTGTGTTCAGGAAGGACCGGTGTGTAACTTAAAATAATATTTTTATTGATATTTCGACGGATTTTCACTTCCTGGTTCTCTTAACATTTTGCAGTAAACAGAGAGGATTTTGGTGAGGCACAGTAGGTGAGGGGAAGTTGTGGAGTACTCAAAGAATAACAGCCTGTTAGAAAGGCGAGCAATGGAGGTAGTCAGCTGGTCTGAGGAAATCCCTTCGTAAAGAAATTGGTATTCTTGTTGTTGCCACCACGCATAAAAGATTGGAATATTTTGACCTGTAGTACTGTGTAGCTTATCTATTAAGTGTGGAAGTCATTGATTGGTAGATTTTTGTTTGATTGATTGATTTTTGTTTTGAAGGACTAAATAATTTCCATGATCATCCCCGGTGAGAAAGCATGTTTCAAGCACTATCCTACATACATGTCATTCGTCACTGCTCCGCCAAAAGCTCGAATGTAACAATGCCCCTCCTATCCATTACTTGCCCTAAGACTGATTACGCCTCCTATCCAGATACTGATACGCAGTAAATCAGAACAATTTTCGTTGAGTTCATTTTCCTATACTGTAACAATATGTAAAAGAAAATGAACCTTACTGCATCGTACAGTAGGGATGTATATTTGTATGTCATATTTACCTACTCTTAGAGTGTGATGTATTTAAGATTTATTTTCCTTTATACTATAGCATAGGGAAATGAACACAACGAAAATGATCTGATTGATTGCATATCCATATATTGCGGGTAGGCGTGACCAGTCTTAAGGTAAGTAATGGATAGGAAGAACATTGTCACTTTCGCGGTTTGTTTCTACTGAGATTTGAATACAGGGTCACTATGTTGAGGCTTAAAGGATGAGATGAAAGAAAGTAAATCTCCCCACTGTGCTAAGGGTTAAGGGATTGATCAGACTGTTAGACATTGGCTTTTAAACACTGAATCCTAGTTTCAAATCTTGGTCGGTGAATGTGAAATTTCTCCTGGACCAGGGGAGTACACAGAGGGGGATTTACGAGTATATCCATACAGAAATGTCTGATTTGCTATCTCTCTCCCCGCTATGGGCTGTCCTAGAGCAGGTTACTACGTAAGCCAGGCTAGACATTCTCCCCACCTATATTAGATTATGGGTATATTTGGAAAAAGTGGAGGCGGGACAGGGATTTATCCGCGATAATGTGTCTTCCCTATCAATTTAATTTCGGTATTACTCCATAATACGTAATTCATTATCATCCCGAAGGAGTGAAACGTGTTATCATTCATATAATGATGCTGTTAAAACACCATCTACCATAACTAGGAGGAAGAACAGAGCTGTTTACCTTTGACTGCAGGTGCTGTGTTATTCTCAGTTTATAGCTGAAACTCGTAACGGGTGTTCTGAGCTTTTAATTAATACAGGATACATCCAACCCATCAACCTGGCTGCCGGCCTGAGTGGCTCACGTGGTTAGTCGCTTTCTTTCAGATCCCCGATTCGCGGATTCATATCCGGTTGTGGTTTGTGGCCCTTTAAGGGTGTTTTAAAGATGACAACTCCGTGTCGTTGACTCCGGCACGTTAAAGAACTCCTGCGGAATAACATTCCGACATCCCGGCGTCTGCTAACCACTAGCATTTATGATGTACGTAAAACAAATAACACTGTTATTAAATTAAAGCTATCTGTTGTGTGATCTCTACTAAGGCAAGAAATCACATACAAATTCTGTATTGAAATAATTCATTACAGCTATTTCAACGATGGATGACATATTCGATCATGCCTCTTTCACGAATATACAGAAAGTTCCAGTGACTCTGCCGGGCAATAATTCATATACCACTGGATAGGAAGAGTCCCTGTAAATTCATGAAAATACGGATAATTGAAAAACGAGATGGTATTAATGGAGTAAAATATGTGACAAAATAGTTCTAGTAATCATTTAGAAAGACCGCATAACAGCGAGATTTTAAACATTACAGGGCCTAGACTTAAATTTGATTCTATAAAAATAAGGCGTTAAAGAATAGCTGTAATTTAAAGTGAGTTTCATCCCAGTGACTAATTCCCTCGAAACAAATTAATATGCACATTTAAAAATTATTTATTTATTGTTTACTACAATTTGTTGAAAGGAATATTCCGGAATGAAGTACATTAGTGGGAATCAGAAATAAAACTTATGATATCCTAACTAATTAAAATGGAAATGAGTTGTTCGATTTACGAAAAGGTTTTCAGTGTGACTAGTAACTACATTAGTCCGAAAGTATGCTTTACAGTGATGAAGTCAGCTTAATCAAATACGTTCACATGTCACGATGTCGCACCTTATTGAGGCTACTGGACAAAATAAACGCATTTGGAGGTCTTCGGGGTCATGCACTTCACTGTTGTGCACCAGTTCCTTCTAATGGCCCCAGAAATAAAAATCCCAGAGATTTAAATCAAGGCTTCGCTCCGGCCACTGAACAGGGTCGTTTGGAATATGCAATGAGTGGCCAAAATTGTGGGAAGGTACTGAATGTGACGTTAATAACGAATTGTTCCTCCACGAGCCCCCAAAACGGCAGTGATACGGCCAGGCATCGATTTTACAAGGTGTTGAAATCTTTCTGGAGGGATATGGACCCACGAATCTCGCACTGCTACCGACAATTTGTCTTGCGTTGTTGGTGCGGGGTTCACGGACATCGATAGCATCCTCGATTGACTTAAGATGATGGGATCTGGAGGGCCAATCCATGGTCGTAACTTCAGTAGAGTGCTCCTCCAACCTCCTGCGTGCACCACAGAGCGTTAACATGGCGCATTGTCTTGTTGTAACATGTCATATCCATCAGGGTAATATAGGGCCAGAGAGGGATGCAGATAGTCTGAAAGAATGTCCACGTGACGTGCACCTGTCAGAGCTGCCTACAGCCGGAAAATGGGGCCTATTTGCAATCGTGAGATCGCCGCCCAGACCAGAACTGAGCCACCTCCAGCCTGGACACAACCTTGTTGACGCGCAGGATCCATAGCGTCATAGGCCTTACGCCACACCCTCACGCGCCTATCAGCTCGATACAACTGGAACCGGGATTCATAGGACCATACCACACGCCGCCACTGTTCCATGGTCCATTACCGATGTTCGCGGACCCATGCTCGTCGTTCAGCTCTGAGTCGAGGTGTTAGCAAAGGGACACGAGTTGTTCGTCAGCTGGTGAAGCCTATGCGGTGAAGTTGCCTCCTTCAGTCCTGGTAGAAATGGGTTCCTGACTCCGAACATTCAACTGCGTGGTGATGTGACTCACAGTGGTCTGTCGAGGGCCCAGTATGGTTCTGCAGAGGCGACGTGATGTCCGTTTGTTAAACACTTGTGGTTTTACCGTGCAGAGGTTTAAGCGGGTGGTAACATCTTCTCTCCGGTGTTGAAGATCCACCCTCGACACTGTTGACCTCGGAAACCCGAATTCGAGTATAATCTACGCTATGCTATGACCCATTTGCCGTGCACCGATGATCATCTCACATTCAACAAACGCGTTGGGAGTACGAAGGGGCCTATGACTGTGTCCCCAGTGATTCCTCCCCATACTCTCAATGAGAACCTATGTTGAAAGTGAGTCTGAACAACATGTCAGGGATTTTACAAGGTGTTGGAGTCGTTCTGGAAGGATCTGGACCCACGCATCTTGCACTGCTACCGGCAATTTGTCTTGTGTTATTGGTGCGGGGTTCACGGAGCATACACCGACATCGATAGCATCCTATACGTGCTCGATTGAATTAAGATGATGGGATCTGGAGGGCCAAGCCATGATTGTAACTTCAGTAGAGTGCTCCTCCAACCGCCTGCGTGCACCACAGAGCGTTAACATGGCGCATTATGGAGAAATTTAGTATTCTACCGCGTGTTAAAAAGATCCGACAGAGTTAAAGGTCTTGTAAGAAAATCTGGGTGTTTCTGTTTTTTTCTCAAGAACCAGTCAGAAAATCGTAGCCTACGGGGAAGCTCTGCAGTTTGGAAGTTTTGAACACGTTGCACGTGGTATGGGTATAACTACTCCTTCCCATGTTTTAGGTGTACGATGAGGTGAAACGCACCCAACTCACGGGCAATGTCTCTGATACTCCTCCTGGGATCGTTGCCCACCGCATCCAGGATTTATTCCTCAGCTGCCAACACACGTTGCTATTGTAAACGGCCCCTCTCCAAAACATTGAGCTGTATTACTCCAGCGTCTCTATATCTTTGAAGCACCATACAAATGTCCGATCACATGGAAACGTTCGATTTGGAAATCTTTCTCGGTAGAGACGTGCTGTCCTTCCACTGTCACATCTCGCTTCACCATAGATTAATAAAATGTCGAACATCTCACGTTTCTTTTTTGCTATTTGTTTTACGTCACACCGACACATATTGGTCTAATGGCGACGAAGGGATTGGAAAGGCCTAGGAGTGGAAAGGAAGCGGCCCTGGCCTTAATTAAGGTTCAGTCCCAGCATTTGCCTGGTGTGAAAATGGGAAACCACGGAAAATCATTTTCAGGGTTGCCGACAGTGGGGTTCGACCCACTATCTCCCGAATTCAAGCTCACAGCCGCGCGCCCCTAATCACACGACCAAATCGCCCGATCATCTCATGGTTTCAGAAGCTGTGTTCACTGTGTTCGTATCTGACCTAAAGTAGTTTGATGGCGACAGTGCAGGTGTGGACGAAAGTTAGGGGAGGAAATGTTGAAGTAACTTCATCACACCAATTACTTTGGACGTAACAGTTGTTGCTTACATCAAGTGGACAATGAAAGTAACAAAACTAACAAAACCAGAAGACATTGTACAGTGTAAACACTGTATCTAAATAGCAATATATGTGCAGATTTATTGACTGGTTGTTAAACCATAATATTCACAGATAAAACAGGGTTTCAACGCTTAGCACGTTCAGTAATGCACACGCTCACAACTGAATCTCAACTAGCATTTATCGCTACAGTGTCCAGTTCTGGCACATTAGAGGGAAAAGCCAAAAGGAAAAATCTTTAAAAAAAAGTTAAAATATCTTCCCAATAAGGCGCTCGAGTAAGTCTACAGGGGTGAACAGAGCATACAGATGTTAAAGGGGAAATATGGTTCATTTATGCTAAAGACCAGGGTGACTGAGATGGTAGGCTCCGCAATAGGACTGGGTAGGTAACATTTATATCTTTCATGGGCAGGGCGAACTAGTTACAATACGAAGATAATGGAACTGTTTCCTTCATAAATGCACAAAAGAGCAATTTATTAACTGAAACATGCAATGTCTTTTGCCGAATTTAATTTTGCATAATTTGCCATGTAAACAATATGAAAATAAGAAAAATGAAATGGCGTATGGCTTTTAGTGCCGGAGGTGTCCGAGGACATGTTCGGCTCGCCAGATGCAAGTCTTTTGATTTGACACCAGTAGGTGACCTGCGCGTCGTGATGAGGATGAAATGATGATGAAGACGACACATACACCCAGCCCCCGTGCCAGCGAAATTAACCAATTAAGGTTAAAATTCCCGACCCTGCCGGGAATCGAACCCGGGACCTCTGTGACCAAAGGCCAGCACGATAACCATTTAGCCATGGAGCCGGACATGAAAATAAGAAAATACCACCAATGTGACCATTACTGGTGTTGGTCGAGTCAATGAGCAGTTGCTGTCTATCATTCACCAGTTATAGTCGAACCACTGACCACTATAGCGGTCCGTGTTCATGAGTATAAAAGGGCCCTTACAGTCGAGTCCATGCTCTCCTAGATGAGTTCCTATCACAGAGCCTCAAACAATGCAGCCTGGGATCTTAGCCTAAGAAATGCTCTCTTTAACGTCGGCGACCCGATGAAGGGGGCCTAGCAGTTGTACGGGCATGCCAGTTTCAGTTCGCCCAACTTAATCATATCTTAGTATTTACAACATTAGTTCAACCAATAAAATCCTAGAAAGTTGCCTCTGAAGCTTGTTGACAATATTATCTTTACCAACTGTGGTGCCAGTCAAGGCATCTCTGAACATTTTATCCCAAACGAGGTCTAGAATAGTGGCGTCGAAACAGTCCGACTCACGGTAGTACCTGTTCTTCTTTAGTTATAATAATAATAATAATAATAATAATAATAATAATAATAATAATAATAATAATAATAATAATTTTTATTATTATTTTTTACAAGTTATTTTACGTCGCACCGACACAGATAGGTCTTATGGCGACGATAGGACAGGAAAGGGTTAGGAGTGGGAAGGAATCGGCCGTGGCCTTAATAAGGTACAGCCCCAGCATGTGCCGGGTGTGAAAATGGGAAACCACGGAAAACCATCTTCAGAGCTGCCGACAGTGGGGTTCGAACCCACTATCTCACGAATACTGGATACTGGCCGCACTTAAGCGACTGTAGCTATCGAGATCAGTATTTTTTTTATTGATCACGTTTAATTTAATTTAACTTGTAACGCTTAGCTTTTTACCTTGTTATCGTTCCTGCGGAGCATTAACATCTAAGTTTCTTTGGTAGTAATACTTTCCAGATAACGAATCACTCAGCCTGTCCTTTGTCGGCCGCACTGCACTGGGGTCCGGCTCCATGGCTAAATGGTTAGCGTGCTGGCCTTTGGTCACAGGGGTCCCGGGTTCGATTCCCGGCAGGGTCGGGAATTTTAACCATCATTGGTTAATTTCTCTGGCATGGGGGCTGGGTGTATGTAACGTCTTCATCATCATTTCATCTTCATCATGACGCTCAGGTCGCCTAAGGGAGTCAAATCGAAAGACCTGCACCTGGCGAGCCGAACATGTCCTCGGACACTCCCGGCACTAAAAGCCATACGCCATTTCATTACTGCACTGGGGTGCCATGACGTCCCGTGGGCTGGGAATTATTTTCTCCAGTCTGCTCAGACTATTATATATTCTTTATTTCTCTTGTAGCTTCTTTATTTATGTAGCAAATTTCTTATTTCTCTCATAGATGCTTCATCTCCATGTTGCGGGAACTTTTCTCCCCTCTTACACAGGAACATTATTGCTCTCGATAATTGCACATGCAAGTTTTAAGGTTGATCCTATTAACCAAAGACAACAGAAGGGCTTAAATCTTCGTCAGACTGCATGTTACACGTTTGACCCATGCTACAATTGACTTGTTTCTCTGAGGTCAACCTCCGGGACAGATGTTATGGTATGATTTTTACATTTTGACGAACTTCAATGGTCACGGACATTTGATTATTAACGTGTGATCCAAAATCAGAATTTTATCCACACATTTTTGACCAATTCACATTTGGGTACCATGAGCATGCTATAAGTTTAAATGGTGACAGCGTCCTGGCCCATTTGACTATTTGGCCTATGGTTATTTATTTAAACAATTGTTTTGAAACCGGGTTCACGGGTTGAGCATAACCTTGGCAATCCATTATCATTCATGCATTTCAACAGTTAATATCCAAACATTAGCACTTTATTCATTACAGTTCCATATTCAATTCCCGACGATTGACGCTATTAACGGCCACCGGCCAAAATCTGGCATATGAGTTACATATTATTATGGGAACAGAAGTGACCTTCCACACGCACAAAAATACCTAAATTCACTGGCAATCGTGTACATCTGGACTCACACAACAACATACCTTACCTCTAACAGTATAAAATGTAAGCCTGGTCAGGTCGGCCATGAAAATGAGCGTGATTCTGTAAGTAGTATGCTCAGTTTGGAAATCATTCCTAAAATGAAATGCATAAAACAACCCAAACACAAGTAAACAGGAAAATCCAAGCGATTTTTTACAAGAAAGGTTACAATTAATGCTTAATTCAGTTATTTACATTTTAATGTGCCCCTCCGTCTTGTTTAAACCTAGTTCCTTTAGCCAGAAAGCGACTCATGCTATACTTCAGTGACCATTATTAAAAAAATCGGTCCCCACCGTTAATGCGGTAGCATACCTACATACATAATTATAACAGGATACTCGTATTTTGTCTTCGGCGTGCTAATTGGACGAAGAGCCGGTGCTCCGACTCAATTAGCAAGCCATGGTCCTGGAATCCATACCAGGGAGATGCTCTAATCCAAGGCACGTATTTGAGACATTAGTTTTAAATATACACAACAGAGGAAACTCAGAAAATATTTCTAGACTCTGGTGCCTTATGCAACTAACATATTCAGAATAAAATATTAGTTTCTCTCCCGAACCAACGAACCTCCGATACGTCGGTATAGCACCAAACGGCGCAGCGAGCACCCGAAGTTTGGTACATGGCACTCGCGGAACTCGTTATGTCTCTGGCAGCTAGTGTTAGTCTAGCTGACCAGGTACCTCCCCAACAGATGAATGTGTTTCTAAGTCTAAACTTTACATCATTGGAGTATTTTATAAGACACTACTCCGAAAATTCCAATTGTTATTATTCTGCTATTTGTATAATTGATATTACATTGGTAGTGAAAATAGCTGGATTATGCCCCCACAAAATCTAGGTTGCCACTGTTGTAAAGGTCTGGTATTTCAAAATAAAATTTTCTCATTGTTTCTTCAGTTCTGCTCTCTCAGGATGCGCGACCATCCTCAGGAAAACATGCCTACAGGCCGGTAGGTGATGTTACCCGCAATTCTCGGGAATATGAAGTACGAATAGGTGGTATTTACACTTCTTTTCTTGCTAGTGGCTTTACGTCTCACCGACACAGATAGGTCTTATAGCTGTAAATTGTATATTTATATATTTTACACTATTCTTTACCGAGCTCGATAGCTGCAGTCGCTTAAGTGCGGCCAGTATCCAGTATTCGGGAGATAGTAGGTTCGAACCCCACTGTCGGCAGCCCTGAAAATGGTTTTCCGTGGTTTCCCATTTCCACACCAGGCAAATGCTGGGGATGTACCTTAATTAAGGCCACGGCCGCTTACTTCCCACTCCTAGCCCTTCCCTGTCCCATCGTCGCCATAAGACCTATCTGTGTCGGTGCGACGTAAAGCAACTAGCAAAAAAAAAAAAAAAAAAAAAAAAAAAAACACTATTCTTTAACGAACTTTGTATTTATTACTGAGTCTTACTGGCTACGGAGTCTTCACAGCTTTCATATCTGCCGGTAGTGTTGTGTTGTATGGACATTAGCACCTCATGTACATAACGGTAATAATCAAAATAGCCGGGGTTTTTGGATCAGTTGATAGAGTGCTATCCTTTTCGAGAGTTCGATCGTGGCTCAGTCGTGTGGTAAATGATGTGCTCACGTCAAAATTAAGTCGATGATTAATTAACAGACAAAAGGCAGAGAAGTTCCGGCACCTCGACATCCCCGAAAATCATAAAGGCCGTTAGTGTGCCATAAAACTATTATTATTATTATTATTATTATTATTATTGTTATTATTATTATTATTAGTAGTAGTAGTAGTAGTAGATGCCTTTGCTGGCAGGACGTAGTGTTTACAGTGCACTATGTCTTCTGGTATGGGCTAGAGCAATATTGTTACTTTCATTGATCTGTCTCTGTCTCATCCTTGGCTTTGACAAAATGAAAGTGACTGAGGTATGAGTGATGCTAGTAATGCCATTCCTTATGCAGCCAGTCCCTGTTATGAATGGTGTGAAAATGTTGCTCATAGGGCCGGTTGTTGCATGCATTTCAGTGGGCTTGGCAGACTGATATGTAATAGCAGCTTCTGGCTCGGTGAGGAAAGCAACGGGAAACTACCTCACTCCTCATTTCCCTAGTACGCCTCTTCAGTGATGCCTAGGCCATCTATGACAGCTGATGGCGGAGCTGTTGAGGATCCAACCAGCCTTTCGGCTGAGGACTAAACATACATACAGTAGTAGTAGTAGTAGTACAGTTATTTTGCTGCCTCCGCACAAAAGCTTGGCCATAACGATTCCTTTCTTTTCATCAAATTTTCAGTAATTTGCTTTTCTAACCAATAGTTAATTTGTTGAGTCACAAGTCATAAGACTGTATGAATCCTCAGCAGAGAGACTGGCATGTAGCAACACTGTTTGACTCAGTCAGGACAAGAAAGTGCTACCTCCAAACTCGGGCTTACACAGCACAGCGCCTTGGAGGGGAAGACGACGTGGGGAATTAGGTGTGTTGAGGGGGAGACTCCAGCCTATTGACTTCTCAAAAACTTTACCGACGTTTTGTGATTTAATTTCTCCTAAACTAATTAAGATTAAAATATTCGAAGATATTTGCTGAGAATGCCACTTTTCACCACCAGTTTAATGGACTTAATATATTCCTATTGCATTCTGTATCTTAGCTACATAGTTACAAGTGCATTTTCATATTATGTCCAGAAACAGACATTTATGAATCTGTTTACTACTACTACTAAATGTTTTCAGTACTCCCCTGAAGGAGGAGGCAGGCCTCCTAGACGGTGACGCTGTCTCTCAGGTCAGGAGATTTGTATCGGAGAGGGAGATGTGCGGAAAAGGTGAGAGGATTAGCGGCCGTGGCCTATACTATGAACTGTACCGGCGTTTGTTTTATTGCAGGAGAATGGAAAACCATTCTCGGGACAGCCGACGGTGGAGATCATCTCCTCTCCATCTCTCGAATACAGAGGCGGGGGCCACCCCTCCTCTGCTGGGTTGACCGGTCGAAGTGCAGAACTGTGGGCGCTTGTGGGCCGAGACCCACTCTGCATCCACCAACCCGGTTTAATAACAGGAATATTTCATACGGAACATTCTCACTCTCGATAGCTTGTTACCTTCATTCATTGAGACGATTCTACTTTGGAAGTACTCCCGGTGTGATTCTAAGTTTGGAGCTACCTTTCTTGTAAACTACGCCCGAAAATGAAGAGATATATATCACTTAGCTGAAGAAATGTATCGACCTCCCGCCGCGTTTGAATTAATCCTTGATATTTTACCACTGGCGTAGCCAGAGGGGGAGGGGCAGGGGGTCCGGGCCTTCCAAAAATGTCCTGAATCTAGAGCGAGGACCAGCCGTTGTTTTACGTACGGTACTAACGAATTAAGAACTTACACCGAAATGTTATAATAACGTAGCGACAAACAACCTTCCAGAAAGTCTCAAATACAACCGCGTGTTGACAAATGTCAAGAGATGACGAGAAGGGCAATTAGCAAGGATGTCGGAATGTGACCACCGAGGTAACGGGGTTTACGGCCCTAAACAGTTGCAAGCTTGCATCACAGTTTCAGCATTTGTACCACGGTTCATGGAAACAACAACATCCCAGGGCCCTGGCACAGCATGGGCGCGATTGTCGGGTTGTACCATAGTTCAGAGATGTGCTGTATTTAAGCCGTAGTGTTGGGAAGACTGTGACAGGATTGTGAACTGCGAGTGTTCCTCATTTTGTGACACATTAGTGACTTTTAAAAGATGGACAGTTTTGTCATAAAGATGCCAAAACTATGTAGATCCTCGGTAAGTTACGAAAATGTTTTTTTATTTATTCTAACAGCAGCACGAGAATGTGGTACGAAGACATGGTCGCTGTTGCGTGCGTTTAGGCCTGTCTGTTTTGTCAAATGCCCGGGGACTGATTGGAACCTCAAATAACACCGTCAAAACTATTTTGTAATTGGCGGGCGTGATAGCTCAGTTCCAATGGTTCTATCTTCTCATTAAGACGGGCGAGGCTTGAATCGTAGTCGATGCATGCAATTTTTTAAAATAGAAAATCTCGTTGTATTGATTCAACATAAAACCGTAGATACAGTCGCTAATTATCATAAGATTTAAAATCCCCTTAACGCTAAGCTTGCTTACTTTTCTTTAGTACTTTTGAACCATAACCGCATCATTTGTGGTGGTATATTTTGAGTATCCAACTATTATTCGGGCTTACCTTTTACCTTAATGTATATATAGGATATTAGGGCTATGGGTATATATATTTTGTTAGTTGGTAAAGAAAAATATCTAGGTAGCGTATACCTTCTCCTATTAGTTTCCCTCGAAAGCCTGGGATACAGAATATAGTAGTATAAAGTTACAGTTTTGTGGCGCTAATAAGCGTATGTAGAGTTTTTACTCTTTTTAACGTGCCAGAAACCAACGGCACGAAGCTGTTGCCCTTACAATGCTCTTTTAAGAGCCCCCGACCCAAGCAAGGAATTGAAACTGCGAACTCCGACTCAGACGGACAGCGACTTAACCAACTGAGCAACATGCAAAGGAGTGGATTGTACTTAATATTACGAATATATAGAGTTATTACTTTTACAAAGGTTTCATGAGGAGCATTTATTAAGACGTACATTTTCTAAGTGTCCTAAAAGCACGAGACCGGACAGAAGAACTAGCTGGAAGCTAAGGAACCTTGTAGGGATGTCGCTTCGTTCTGTGTTAACCAGTGGCGTATGCTGAATCAAGAGGTGGGCTGCCACTAGTCTTAGGTTACCCCTTTTCGATGGTTGGTTTAGTAAATGTCATGTGATAAGCATTTTGAGCTGCAGCCAATAGCAAACAGATAAGCCTGCTGTGTTTTCAATGCTGTTTCACAAGCTACTGCCCTGGCATCTACTATTGTCAATAATCAACCTGATCAGTGGAGATGGTAGCGAAAGGTTTAGCAAATGTAAGTCCTCAGCTTTCTGGCTAAATGGTTAGAATGCCTGCCTTTGGTCCGGAGGTCTCGGTTCAGTTCTCAGAATCAACCCACTCGTACTGTTAATACCCCTGGCTTGGGGACTTGGAATTTATGACGTCTACGCCATCCATTTCATCGTCATTGGGTCACCACCAATCCTATACACATGCCATGCTTTATTATTATTATTATTATTATTATTATTATTATTATTATTAAATTAAAATTTGGAATAATACAACATTACCAGCGGTCGTACCCAGGACTCACCGGATTATTAGCTTTATAGGGAGTCATTGATGGCGTCCGACGCATGATTACTGGTCCGATTCCGACTAACAAAATATAGCACTAAACCTGAAATACTGAATTTCATTTGGCGGATCTACCTATGAAAAGAAATCTATATTACTCCTAGATCAGCAGCCCGTCAGAGTCTTCCAACAAGGATGTAGAAGTAAACGGGAGTGAAATACCAACATTCTGTTATCTGTATAATTAATTCAGAAGTATGAGGTGAGAATGTATATACTATGAGTAACGCATGGTGGTCCCTTAGCAGTGGCGATCTGACGGAGAGAAACCTAGCCCACCTATAGCCCAGGTCCCCGCACATTTCTGACACACAGCAGCAAATCGCGTGAGGTGGGTCGAGGGAAGAGGGACGCAGAGCCCGCGCTCCAAGATCACTGTCCGATGCCTTACTCTCAGAAATACGAGCGATATTTTTCTCATTGTTTTCAAGTTTTATAAATGGAACAATATGTCAGATGTTTACTTTATAATGTGCTTTAGACTTCTGTCCTTCTCATTTGAGGTTTGGGCCTCACCGATAAAATTGGTAGACCTAAATATACGCCACTGGTATTTACTTTTAGGTCTCCTTATTCTAGAATTTGACTAAAGGTATCCTGCATTCTATTCCCGGTACTGACAGAGTTAAGGATGTGGAAGATACAGCCTTGTTTGTGGGTGCAATAGAGTTGGCCTTGAGTCTCCCGTAATCGAAATGTGTATGACCTGGGAGATAGTCACATTCACGGGGCGTAGTACCAAACTGGTTCTTTTTTAAGAAGACAAATTAAAGAGGATTCTACAGTACTTCCTCATAAACGAACAACGATATTATTAATATTACGGTCAGTTTCAATAATTCAACCGGTTTATATTAACAGTAGAGAAGCTATGATTTCGATTGCCGGGCTGAAAGGCTCAGATTGAAGCGCTGGCTTTCTGATCCCAACTTGGCAGGTTCGAACCTGGCTCAGTCCGGTGGTATTTGAAGGTGCTCAAATACGTCAGCCTTGTGTCGGTAGATTAACTGGCACGTAAAGGAACTCCTGCGGGACTAAATTTCGGCACCTCGGCGTCTCCGAAGACCGAAAAAGTAGTTAGAGGGACGTAAAGCAAATAACATTATTATTATTATTATTCTTTCGAATGGGCCACCAGAGGACCACGTGCCAATTTCAATTCCTTCTTCTTTGTTATTTCCTTTTCTTCCAGTACGCTTTCATCTGTTCACTATGTTTCTTCTTTCTGTCTTATTATTATTATTATTATTATTATTATTATTATTATTATTATTATTATTATTATTATTATTATTTCGATTGTTGGATATAATTACATCGTAACAATCAAAACCATCAATATCCATTGAAGATTCGTCACCGTACTCGATAGGACCGGCTTTCTTTTCATATCGCCCTCCCGAAGAAAAGTCGTAACCACGCTACTGGCCTGGAATTACAAATCACACACTGAAATTATTTTCTTTGTACACCACTGCATATATATATATTTCATCGCCGCACTATTTGTATAAAATGCCACTTTGGTATAGCTTATTATTACAATTATTACAATAAAATTATCATATGTGTTCTAAACCAGAATATTACATCCTTACTCAAACTATTTATTCTTGCATTCATTTCACTTGTATTCGGAATATATGAAATGCTGAAGTTATGTGGGAAGGGCATAATAGATGAATACAAGGGCGTATCCAGAGAAGTGGGGATAGGGGGAGTGTCCAAGGAGTTTTAACGAATTTTCTATCGTTATGCATTTTATGTATAATGTATATTATTATTAGCTCCAGGAATCCGCACGAATCCACCACTCTTATTAGAAGCGAAAGACACTAATTTCCCAATTAGATATTCCATACAACCTAAACTTTCTGGAAGTATGGAAACCCACCAAAATAAAATTCTGGATGAAGACCTGCGGTTAACCACCACTCCCTACGAACTGAAATCCATGGTACGGTACTGAATATTGCATAACAGATTCATGCTAATCCTTGGAATCTATGAAAGTCGAGCCCGCGATCTTTGAACTCCAGGTAAATAAGGTTTATAATCCTATCAGTCTGGTCATTCACGTTGCTATGGCACGGGAAAGGGAAATCCAGTGTCAGTCTAAGACATCATTTAAGCGGCTACAAAAACCAGAAAATGTTAAGATAAGGGATATCTGCAAGCGTTTTGTACTAGGGTCACATTCGTCATCCGAAAAACAGCAATAGGAGTAGGATGAGGGAGATTCAGAAGTGCTACTGTTAGTCGGGGAGTTACAGTGGTTATGTCAGGTACCAATCAGAAAACTATTTAGTGTTTGTATATCGTAAAGCAACGTCTGGTAGTCAAGAATACCAAGCGAGAATTTGAATACTGGCAAGTGAACGAGCTGCTACATATGTGTAGATAATTGTTTGAAGCGGTAATATACAGGGCCGGCCCCGTGGTGTAGGGGTAGCATGCCTGACTCTTACACGGAGGCCCCGGGTTCGATTCCAGGCCAGGTCAGTGATTTTTACCTGGACCTGAGGGCTGGTTCGAGGTTCACTCAGCCTACGTGATTAGAATTGAGGAGCTATCTGACGGTGAGATAGCGGCCCCGGTCTAGAAAGCCAAGGATAACGGCCGAGAGGATTCGTCGTGCTGACCACACGACACCTCGTAATCTGCAGGCCTTCAGGCTGAGCAGCAGTCGCTTGGTAGGCCAAGGTCCTTCAAGGGCTGTATTGCCATAGGGAGGGAGGTAATATACAGGAATGGCTGTTTGTTGATCTAACCTCAGGCTAAGGATGTTGTAATCGATATTCCTGTCGTTCTCGTTGTGTGAGTAATATAAGAAACATAAGTCATAAATAATATAAGAAATTTCAGTAATAGAAGAAACTGAGAACTTGGATATGATTTTAAATTTAAACTTAAATTTCACGAGTATAAAACTACGTAGGTATTTCTGACATCCCATTCAAACGATAATGTTTAATGCTCGTAGATACCTAACGATAAACGTAGGATATTACTTCATAGTTCCTAAAGAGAATAGATAGCTTGTATTAGGATTGTCCGGTGAGGAGAGGGTCGCACTACGTTGTACGTCAGTCACTACGTCAGTCTAGTGTGAAGTGGAGCCAATGGCCTTAAATTTTATTCCCCCTAATCGATGTGACATACTGAACGGTACATTAGGCGGTGCTTTATGCGGTGTAGACATGAGACAGTGAAATGAAGCGGACCACGGCGTGCTTCATTGTCTGTAGCTGCAGAGTTCTAACCATCAGAGTACTGTACAACTGTACTTCATTGTTCTAGTGCGCACGTTCCACCGATGCTGAATTAAGCATTTGTGCGTTAGTAGGCTAGTTTTACAATGTATTTGTTATAATCCTACAGACCTCTATGGCGTAAATCCAAACGCGGAGACCGACCATGGAAATCTGTTATACATGGGGCCTTTCCACTTTATAGGAACTAGATACTGGGTGAATGTATTTAGAATGGTTCGAAAGGGAATGCTAAGAATTTATAAGACATTCATCAAGTCCAAGATGGAAAATTAGAAGAAGCGAAATTTGTACCTTCTCCGCTAATTTGTGAATTAATAAATACAAAGACTTTAATGAATAAATGAAGTTTGTAATGGCAGTGGTAAATTACCTTACATCAATTGACGTATGATTAATTCGATTGAAGAATCGCTGTTCAATGCGGATATTTCTTTACATATTAGATTATGCATATTGCCACAAAACATAATGTATTTCAATTTTGACTTCCTATCTTTCTTTTATTTTTAGGTCATGGCTGTTACAACCTACATCACCGGATTTAACTTTAATTACTGTCTTTAACTGAAGTCTGATTGTTACGATGCACTTCAGTCGGTAATTCAGCAATCCTAACCAAAGAGAATTCCGAGAGCGATGGCGTCTTTAACCACCAGGATTGCTCACCATCTTACTGGATCATTCTGCTAAGCTGGCAGATCATTTTTCCTCCCCTTCAATGATGATACATTTTGCTTACGAGCGTTTATAATAATAATAATAATAATAATAATAATAATAATAATAATAATAATAATAATGAAGTTTGCAATGGCAGTGGTAAATTACCTTATATCAATTTACGTATGATTAATTTGATTGAAGAATCGCTGTTCAATGCGGATATTATTATTATTATTATTATTATTATTATTATTATTATTATTATTATTATTATTATTATTATTATTATTATTATTATTATCGTGGTTCCGTGGCTCACAGAGGAATAGAAAGCGCCTGGGTTGAAAGGCTTCACAGGGAATCACTTAGAGCAAACATGACTAACAAAATTAGGAAATATTATTTCTTTTCCTTCTTAAACTTCAGAGAAGTCCTTGATCCGGTACAAGATTAGTGGGAGAAATTACCAGTCGTTAACTTACACAAGAAAAAGAATAATTGCACTTGACAGGTACAATATTATGCTCCGAAGAGGTGCGATAATATAGGGGTCTCAGCTCCAAGATACAATACAGACTAGTCTCAGTCAAGAAACCAGTTGCTATTTTCAGTCTCAACTACCGTCAGTTAACCCAAGGGTGATCCCACGTCACAGTGCTCATACGCAATTTGCTATTTGCTCCATGGAAGGCTTACCTATTACAATGTATCACAATCCGGTTAAGCACTGTTCGTCAAGGGAACCTAGGCGTAGAAGCGATTACCCAAAGAACCACAAAGAATATATCGGGGCATAATTACCCATACTACAAGGAATTAAGAATTAAAAATACACAAAACATGTTATTAACAGAAGGCAAGGAGGCGAAACACCAGCACTCCTTAACGAACATTCGGGAAGAGGCGAGAACCTAAGTGAGCTTAAGGCCCAGTGATACAGAGGCTAATCCCATACTAAATAGGATGACTAAAGGAGGGAAAATATAAAAGTCGATACAAGATTTCCAAAATTTAGAGGTTGAAAACTTTAGTCACGCAGCTCAAAAGTAGAAGGGAACAGTACTGAGGGTCACTACTCATGCTCCCTTATATTAAAAGTTTTTCCAGTAGGGAATATAAATAGAGTTCGAAGACTGCGAAGAAGATCCTACATTTCATCCCACAAAAGAAAAGATTACATATTACATATTAAGAAAATTGCTGAAATCTTCCCCTCAAAATACACGCCGACACATTCACATGTTTAGGTAAATTCTGTCATAACCTTTTAGCGCTGGATCTTCTTTAAGCGGACCGCTCCCTGTCTCCTGCCCTCTCTAACCTCCGTCAAGTCACACTCTCAATAACCGGAGAAAATCAGAAAATACGGCCCTATAATGCTCCGTAGAATTTAAATCCAGAGCACTTTTATTCTAAAGTTCCCACCCCCGGGCTTCATTGGGTAGATAACTTAGTTACAGGCATGTAGTAGGAATATAACATTAGAGGAGGAACCAAGTAAAGTATTGACAACTTCGATACATAAGAAAATCATGAGAAAATGTTTACCAACTGCAAAAACTGAAATATCTTCTGAAATTGATTTGTTTCCAGTCGACTAGAGGATTTTAGAAAATAGATGGCAGTGCCATCTAACCATCGGAGAAGAATGTATTAGAAAGTCTCATAAATTCGTTGTCGCTGTCATACATGGCCATGGAGAAGGCGGGCAGTTTAAATAGCCGGAGAAGTTGTACCCCTGGTACAGACCTCCACCCCCTAAGGTTTTACAGTGGCGTGAACAGTTTTGAAATCTTGAACTAGATGGAAAAGCCATCTAACCATCGGAGAAGACAGTTTCAGGAAGTGTAATAAATTCTTTGTCGCTGTCATAGATGGCCATGGAGAAGGCGCGCATTTTAAATAGCCGGAGAAGTTGTACCCCTGGTACAGACCTCCACTACCTAAGATTTTACAGTGGCGTGAACAGTTTTGAAATCTTGAAGTACAATTGAATTAGGAACCATTTTTATTCGGAAATAAACTGGCGATCTTGAGCATATCTTAGTTAAGAGACATTTCTTGTTTGTTTGTTTTGATTTCCAGAAGAAGTGTTGTGTTGAATACAACACTGAAGTATTCCAAGTCCGGGCTCTAGAGCCCAGGGTTGACGGCAGGTGCGGCTTCAGCGGCCGATGCCCAGATGTGATGCTGGGACCTCTTGGGTACCTTGAGATACCATCCTACCAATACTTTGAGTGCTAAAGCCGGGTTGATCAGAGGCCAAGACCCAAGAGCAAGGTCCCACACGCGGATTTATTGGAAGGTTCAGTGCTGCATCCCAGCATCTTCCCATGATGACAGGCCCAAATACGGTAGAATTTAGAGTCTTAGTCTGAGCAAGAGGGGCCCAAACCCCGTTCCAGCATCTCTCCCAGGTTGACTGCTCGTGGATTCAGGTGTAATGTTGTGCACTGTAAAAGCGAATTTTGGTGGTCAGAGTAACTTTCATAATAGATGGCTCATATACACTTGAACGTGACTGGCGGCATTGGAGGAGGGGCAACAGGGAGGCAGGGGCGGCTATGGCAGAATACGTAGGATTATGAGAAGGGATGATTTTTACAAATTAACATTTTATAACAAACACAATGAGTTAAAATTTAGGATGCAACCTAACCCTATGAATAGCTACTAGTTTACATACATAATTTCTGATGCGCAACAAAGAGCAGAAGTCCTCCTTATCTTTACGTAATACCCAATAAAGGGGCACGAGTTTTCCTAATAATACTTAAATTTGTACTTACAAAATAACCTAAGGGAAGAAATAGAATTATCCCAGCAGTTTAATAAGTGAGTAGCATTCAGCTAATGGAAGGGAGCCTTTAAATAGGCTTGACTTGAGAGAGGTGAACACGAAAAAATTTTTCACTCTGCGGATTATTCACCAGAAGGGCTACAAGAGTATTACACAACGACCATGGATTTATAACGTGCTCCTATTTTTTCTACTATTCTACGTGATTCTACGTCTGCCACGGCTCTATATGCTGCTACTAACCTCTGTGTGTGTGCTCTCTTCGCCCGTCCAGCTGGTACTGTTCGCACTGCTGCCCTCCCTCCTTTCCCCTCCTATCACTTCGCTGCGCAATGTGTACCTTCTGCTCTCGTCTTTTCTGAACGTTTCCATCGTAATATAAATAAGGCCTGCTCTGGGCTCTATCGGCGAGTTGGATGAAGAAGACGATTTGTGTAGAGGGAGGACTTTCTTTTATTTGCACTAGCGGCTGGTCCGTGTGCAATGTTTTAAAATGGTGTTTGTTGTTCGTGATTGAAGCTCAAGGACTGCTGGACGGGTGAGCGAACTTTGAATCTGTATTCTTTTCCTGTTTTCCTCTTTTCTACATGCCATACTGGCTGCTAAAGACTGTTCATACTACCAAATATCACTAGTCAGAGCTATGGCCATTGGTGTTTGTCATGGAACTACACTACGGTTTTTTTTCAAATTTCGTTTTCTACTACGTATAAATCACAGTGATATGAACCATTGGATACTAAAAGACTTGGTGAACAAACGCAAGAATAGGACTAACTGTATTGATATTAACGCCTAGTTTCTGTTCGACTTCATGATTTTTATTAAAATCCGTAGCTCCTAATTTTCCAAATCCCTGTTGCCAGGCCTAGGTATTGTTCTCTTCCTTGTTCTTTCTTTTTCCCACGCTACTGTCCTGGGGTCCTCTTTTCTTTTTTGCAATTTGTACAGTGGCCTTTTATGCTTGTAAAAATTCTTTTAATATTTTGCATCAATAGGTAATATCCGTTTACCATGTGTAGGATATTCGTAATGAAAATTATTGTAAAAATTCATCCCTTGTTTTGAGTCCAGCTGTCTTGGATAGGAAATTGTGTTATTTTATGGTTGTCCCATTTATTTCAAAATTCGAAGTATCTACCCTTGAAAATATTGTTACTCTCTTTAATTGATTGTTCATTTTCTTTGCCGTGTAAAAATCGTTTTGGTATATGTTGTAATATATTATTATTATGAAAATGCAGTTCCTTTTCTTTCCCTCATTACTGTCACATGTATTTCCATGCCCCTTTTTTATCTGTACTTACCTCGGGTCCCTTTGGAAAATGGACACAGTAAAATGCTTCCTTGTGCCCTCTGCTAAGTCGCTTCACTTTGAATCTGAAATCTGAGTACTTGTTTTGGGCGATATACACATAGATTTTGTGGTGAACTGCAATGCTTTTCGTGGCATGCCATACTTTGATGGACTGCTATTTGTTTATGTTACCACGTTAGTCGGACTAGTGTCCAAGTTCATAACTTGGTTGTATTCTCTAATGATCCCTGATTATTTGTGAGTGCACTACAATTTTGGCTGTATTTCATAGTTTTCATTATTGGTTTATTGATTTGTCATCTCCATACTGCTATATTTCTATCATTCTCAGTGTACATGCATACAGCCATACAGACACGACACCACCCAAATAATGAAACGTTTTAAATGATCAAAAAAATTAAGACGTTTCAGATTCTGGAGGGGAAACATGCCCGAGGGAGCTAAATGTTTAACCATAACCCGATTTCCAACCTTTAAATTGGTGGGTTTACGTCCACGGTCATACCTCATTTCTACTCTCCTATTAGAGGCTTTAAGGTTATACTTAGCTTTCATCCATAGATCCTGGATATTCTCTGGATCTATTGTCTCTGGTAGCAGCTCATAGATAGACCACAAATTAGGCAATGGAGTGTTGGGAATGAACTTAACGATAAGTGAAACTGTGGAGAACTGAGGGACTACTGAACGGCCGAATTAAAAGCCAAATATAGCCAATGCTAGGAAGTATCTAAACGAGAATGATCTTCGTGGTGGAAGGCAATAAGAGCTGATCGATTATTTTGAATGTGGAGGATAATAGGCAGAAGTTATGTTGTATGAAATAGAGAGATCAAAGCAGAACTTACGAAATAGGTTGGAAGTAAGAGATCTAGCATTACTCGAAACAATATACTGGCACGGTCCAAATTACTAAAATATTGAACTGAGGCAAGAAATAGTAGTTTCTGCAGTAGCGAGCATATCAGGAAACAACTATGAATCCATACATCCATCCACACTCGCACGGATGAATTTGTTGCGATTCCCTTTTGACTGAGAGAAGAGTCTCATGTAATCTATACACAGTCGCTCCATAGGGCGAGAAAATTGATGACATGATAACAACCCAACTTTAGTAGATAATGGGGGCTTGCCAATCAGACAGATTTTACTTGCCTTTAAGAGTTCTTTAATTTCCCCATCCATGGCCCTCTGAATGTACAGCTCACTTATATTTTTCTTTTGGTTTAGAAAACGCCACGTTGCCCACTTGATGGTGTCCCTTGGTAGTATTTGAAGATCATTGGTACCAAAATGGTTTAAATAACAATTTACATCTTTTGGTCGTACCGTGATGGGAAACATACTGCAGGACCCCATTCCTCAGCACATAAGGGACAGCATGTTCCCAAACAGAAAGGATTTCAATGTTGGGAGCAAGCACAGGAACTTCATGTTGATACTTAGCAATGCCCTTGTATAAAATAGGAGCACCAGTAAGGATAGCATTTACACAAGGGTATGTAAGGAGAAAAGGTGGAGAGCCTTCTTGGGAATCAGAAGAACTCGTGGAATTCCCAGAAAACATCCTACTTAAGCCATCCGCGACCACATTCTCTGAACCTCGAATGTGCCGCACATCAAATTGGAAAGCAGAAATTCGAAATGCCCAGGGAGCAATTCGACCAGTCCATCGAGGCCAAGCAAGCACCTAACTTAGAGCTTAGTTATCGGTCTCTAGCTCGAACTCGAAATGCTCTAAATACTGGCGGATTTTTTCCAAGGCTAAAAGCACAGCGAGTCCCTCTAATTCACATACTGAGTATTTATCCTCTTGAGGTATGAGACGCATAAGCAATAGGACTCCTTCCGAGTTCGGATTCTTGTAGAAGGACCGCTGCGACAGCAGATGAAAAAGCATCGGTCTGCACTATAAACTTGCTGGAAAAATCCGGCATAACCAAAACAGGAGTATTTCAGGGGACTATTTAGAGATCCTCTAAAGCGGTTTGTTGAGAAAGAACCCTTTCGAATTTGACACATTTCCAACGAAGAAGCTTCAGGGGTGCAACCCGGTTAGCGAAGTTTGAAACGAACTTTCTGAAAAAGTTTACCATACCGATGAACCTTTCAACACCTTTTACATCTTTAGGAGGCTTAAAATCACGGATTTCTTGAGTTCTAAATTAATCCACGGAAACTCCATCGGGTAAAATATATGCCGCAAGAAAGACATCGCATGTTTTCCAAATATACAGTGTAACCGTCCAGGCTTCTCCAGCCTTACTAATTTTATATAATCTCATTTTACGCGATATCATTTGATATCAAGTTTATCCGCCATCGGCGATTATTTGTAATAACATATTTATTCAACGTCAATCATTTGTAATCAAGGCATTTTGGAATCATATTGTATATATGATAACATCCTTTTATTATTTAAATTATTATATTATGTAGGATAAGAATTCATTATGTTGTAAATACGGTCAATATGTTGAGACATAGTTGTTTTCATTTCATCTCATGTTTGTGTATACGGAGGGTTATTCTTGAAGCTTGGGATTTTGCGTTAGTCATTGGTTTATTTTATGTTCAAGGCTAGTAAACAGCGACCCGTGTGCGAGGTTTGCAAGAGGGTCAGCTATATCTTCGCCACGCCTTCTGGACTTGTCGAGGAGGAAGAGAAGGGGAGTTGATGCTTCGATCTATCGAATCAGATACTTCGTTGTATATGAGTTTTTGAGATTAAGCTGTTACCAAGAGTGGGGGTAAGCCCGGATATATACTGATTCTCAACACGAGAACGGAACTTTTTACAACCTAACTACAGGAACTCCATCACTAGTACTTCTACTGTGAACATCTACTTTGAACGACGTGATTTGATTTTTGATACAGTGTGTGGTCGCTCTGCGACATAGTTATTTTTGTACAATGTGTTATTGCTTCGATACTGTACTTAGTTGCGGTAATGTTATCGGATCTGCGTGAGATGAAACAAGCTTACGGCTTGTGTTATATTCAGTAAATATTGTGGACGAAGAACTATGTTTAGTTCAAGTCTACGGAATTTTGGTACAAGTCTGTACCGTATAAATTGTATAGCTCAGTTGGTTTGAGATTTCTACTAATATGGAAAAATTCATATCTTTGAATTTTCTCCTCATACGATCAACGCTGATCAGTTATTACAAGTATAGGGCCAATGTCTAATTTAAAGACTAGGCAAGTAGGGAGTGTTAGTCCAGATAGCCCGTACCATATCAGAGAAGGAAGGAAGGATGTCCATGCAGCAGAGTCTACATCGAGAAGAAGAGAACGAGTAATCACGAAAACCAGATGACGTCAACGAAAGCTGTAATTGGTGAGCTTCAATTAGATAAAGCAAGCAATAGTAAATTCAGTAAATTCTAAATCCCTCCACGCTTTAAGGAAACTTTTCCGATTCATCTCATTGTTTTGTATAATAAATTCATGTGTATTTTATATTGTGTTAATTTTCTTTCTTAAGCGATACTTAATGGTTAATTATTTAAAATCCTACCCCTGTGATTTAAGTATAAGTCTCTATGCTAGTAAATATAAATTTTGGTTTACAGTTTTATTTAAAACTGTAACCATGGCGCCCAAACATTACATAGAGAAATGGGGAACCATGGAATGTTTATTGTTTCTATTTGCGTGGCAATTTGCGGGCAAGCCACATATAGTTTATTTAATATTCATGTGTCCCAAGATAATAACTTTCATCGCCTCAAGTGTTTTGACGAGAGGGAACAGTTATAACAGTACCTTCGAAAACTTGACAGTCAAGCCTGCTTTTCGAAGGCGTTTGAGTAGTTCTTCTAGATGAACTGGATGTACTTCGAAATTCTCGAAAAAAATACGAAATCATTTAAATAGTGCCGATCATAGTCGAACTCAATGTCGGAGAAGACCCCGTCTAGCATTCTAGTGAGAACAGCCACTCCCGTGGGGACCGCGAAGGGCACGGGTTGTAATCGTATAGCTTCCAGTCGGTAGCAAAAGCAGTCAAATGTTTCGATTTCTCCGTAAGATGTATCCTATTAGAAAAAGTTTGTCTTACGAAACCAAGAAAAGTATGAATGTAAGTGAGGAAAGGGTACTGACTGGCGAACTATCTTGTGGTTCAACTCTTTATAAAGAACTACTGGCCTGAAGCCACCCTGTGGTTTTTTCACAAGGAAATTGGGTGACGAATATGCCGAAGTAGAGGGACGAATGATACCATCACTCAACATATTATCAATGGTTTCCTTGAGGGCCTTCATCTTAGGAGGTGACAATCCACAATGAGGAAATCTGATAGGGATAGATTCCGTAACCTCAATATTGTACTCGATGATGTCGGTCATACCTAGCTTTTCCGTAAATACATCGGAAGATGACTGACACATCGGTGGCCTGGTCCTCGGGTGAATGAGTAAGATCTAACATAATCTCACTATGAGGTGGCGAAACACATGAACATGACGCAGAATTACAAGGTGAAATAAGAATATGGAACTAACTACCAAACTTGAAAATGCATGATTTAATGTTGAAGATCAGTCACCTGAACCGAGTGGGACATTAAATCTGCCCCCAATATCATAGGATATGACAAATGTTTAGCAACATGCAACTTAAATTTCCACGTAAAACTGGCAATAAGAATGTTTCCCAAGATGAATCCTAGAATTCCTAAGGGAAAAGTTTTGGCCGAAGCACACTTTATACTAGAGGAAACATACTTAGGGTATTTACAACAGTTCTTTAGCTTAGAATACCATTCTTCTGATATAATGGATACGATACTCCCGGACTCAGAAAGGGCGGTGACAGGTTCATTGGTTGTTTCAATTTTGAGGAATGGCACAAATTCTGGTGAATCAGAAGCAATTTTCAAACGTTCTCTAGGATATTCCAAGATAACCTTAAACGGTCTTTCTTTCTCAACACATGGAGTCGTATAATCTGATTTAACCTTGGCTGAGCCTTCAGATACTGACCGGGAAGAGACCTCAGCCGGGCAGTCTAGTCAAATTCTTTTACTATTATTGTTGGAAGTGGAAGAAGAAGGCGTAGTATTCGGAGAGTTACAGTTCTTCGCTAAATGCGTGAATGATCCACATTTAAAACAACCTGACGAGGCAGATGATCCATTTTAGAACGTTTGGAATTTAACATGAGCACCTATACCTTAAGTGGTCCGCAGACCTGCAAGCATAACATTTACGAGGAAAGAAAGTTACACGCGGGAGTGGCCAAGAAAGATTAGAAGGTGTTGGATCGCGCGCAATTCTTAGGGTGTCGGTATATTTCACTTCCTCCGCAGAATCAGACATGGCCTCTAGTTCCATTATTGTTTGAGGACGGGAAAAAAAACCAAAAATAAGAGCGATAAGATGGAGAAATGTCTTCTGTTATGGTCTGTACGATCTGACCATAGTAGTAGTGCAAGGCAAGAGCTCTGGTGTAGAATTTACGGTCCCGAACAAAATCCGTTACATTTGAATCTAGCCTCTGAATTCTAAACTAGTATTTCTAAACTAAAGAAGACGTAGCTCTAGAATTAATAAAGTTCACCAGCAGGCATGCATGGAATGTCTCAATGCAGCTCCTTTGCGAAATCGCTTTAACAATATTGTCTGGCAGTCCACCGACGTTGTAAGGATATATGGTTTGCAAAATATGAGAGCGTAAGAGAGCAAACACCAAATCATGTTCTTGGAATTCTAGTAGGAATCTTAAAAATGAAATGACGTGGACTTGACCGAAAATCTGGGAATCCCTTTAAGCAACATAGTTAGGGGATGTTGAAAACTACTAAAGCCTGGAGATAAAAAAGGTGAGGCCACCAGAGGGTTAGGTGGCTCAAAAGCGGCATTGTTAATGAAAAATGGGAGAAGTTGTTGTCGGTTACGCACGGTACTATCTATCTGTTCAGACGGGGCGGAAAGATTCTCTAATTCAATAGATTCCCCACTATCCGAAGATTTATTATGGTCCTCGTCCACATTCATAGTTAATGGGGCAACACAATCACTCTTCCAACTAATAAACCCAGATAATATTAGATTTACCTTATTAGACAACTCAGAGATGTGTACACATAATGTGTTAGCCGTACTGCAATATTCTTTGCTCATCTTAAGGGAAAGTAGATTCCTCACTCTGTTATAAACATGAAACAACCTGGCCTGAACACGTTAAAGTTGGTTAGCAGAGGGTTCACCTCCTTCAAGAAACTAACAGTGGAAGCAAGTTCAAATTTAAAAGCTGATACAGGATTTGCAAAATTTAGAGGTTTGAAACTTTAGTCACCCAACTCAAAAATATAAGTGGACAATGACTCACCAACTTCCTTCACTCCATAAACAGGAATAGAAATAGCTAACCATAAGGAATCCTTTGATCTTGATGCGCTTGTCGTAACCGTGCCACCAGACTGAAACGTTTTAACTGCCAACTCGTAGATGAGCTCCTTCTTACGTGAATACCAAAGTGCAAGAACGTCTCTGGGGCCAGATATGATGAATAGTAACTTTGACAAAATTTAGAAAACTGAAACATTTCTAGTTTTCGAATACCAAATTTAGAGAAAATCGTCAAATGTCGTTTTGTCCAGACGCATTCAACCACGGTTTGCTACCACTTGTTGCCGTGGTTCCGTGGTTCGCACAGGAATAGGAAGCGCCTAGGTTGAAAGGCTTGACAGGGGATCAATTAGAGCAAACACTGACTTTAACAAAATTTGAAATTTTTATTTCTTTCCTTTCTTAAAATTCAGAGAGCGTAATTTAAAGACATAACAAGAAACAGTTCAAATACTACTGGGTGATATCCAACAATGCATTGGACGTATAAGTCCTTGATCAGGTTCAAGATTAATTAGGAGAAACTCCCAGTCGTTAACCTACACATGAAAGAGCATAATTGCTCATGACAGGTACAATATTATGAAAGAGCATAGTTGCTCCGAAGAGGTACAATATTATAGGAGTCTCAGCTTGGAGCTGAGAGATACAATAGAGACCAGCCTCAATCAAGCAATCGGTTTCTATTTACAGTTTCAATTACCCTCGGTTGGCCCAAGGGTGATCCCACATCCTGGTGTTCACACGCAGTTTCTCCCATGGTGGGCTTTTCTATTACAAAGTATCACAATCCGGTTAAGTATTGTTCCTCAAGGGAACCTAAACATAGACACGGTTACCCGAAAAGCCATAAAGAATATACAGAGGAATAATTACCCATACCATGAGGCCTTAAGGATAAAAATAAATGGTTACACAATATAGGCCATTAACAAAAGCAAGGAGGCGAAACACCAGCACGTCTAAACGAACATTCGGCAAGAGACAAAATCCTCAGTGGGCCTAAGGCCCAATGGTACAGAGACTAATCCCACACTAAACAGGCTGATTAACGGAGGGAAATTTAAAAGCTGATACAGGATTTGCAAAATTTAGAGGTTTGAAACTTTAGTCGTCCAACTCAAAAATATAAGTGGGAGAGTACCGAGGGTCACCACTCATGCTCCCTTACATTAAATGTGTTCCCAGTAGGGAATATAAATAGAGTTCGAAGACTGCGCAGAAGATCCTATTTTTCAGACCACAAGAGAAAATATTACATATTAAGGAAACTGCTGAAATTTTCCCCTCGAAATACACGCCGCATCAGTCACATGTTTAGGTAAATTCTGCCATAACCTTTTAGCGCTGGATCTTCTACAAGCCGATCGCTCCCTGTCTTCTGCCCTCTCTAATCTCCGTCAAGTCGCACTCTCAATAACCGGAAAAAATCAGACAAGTGCTCCGTAGGGAAAAATTCCAGATAAAATTAATATCCGGATCACTTTATAAAGTTCCATACAAATCCCCGGGTTTGATTGTGTATATAGAAAAATTATTTACATGAATGTGATAGACAGATTACATTAGAAGAAGAACCAAGTGAAGTATTGACAAATTCGGTACATATATAAAGGAATCATCAGAAAAGCGGACGGTTAGATGACACTGCCAACTATTTTCTAGTGACCTCTAGTGGACTAAAAACAATTTAATTTCAGAACATATTTCAGTTGTAGTTGGTAAACCGTTCTTCAGCTAATGTGGCTGAACCTCAACCTCAAGTTTCAATATTCAACACTCTCTAGGCCTATGCAGGCCTGTAAATAAATAAATAAATAAATAAATAAATAAATAAATAAATAAATAAATAAATAAATGGAATTCCTTAGAAATTTCATTTGAAGGTAGTAGTTTATAACGTTAATTTAGAGATTTTTTACTTTAATGATATAACAGAAAGTTCCAGTTGAATTTTATCGCAACCTGCTTTATTCTTGATACTCTTACTGATCACCAATTTTTCAGCACGTTTATTAATCTCCCGGCTGATGGTATAGATTTTACCCTTCCAGCGAGAAGCAATACAGAGTACCTCTTTACAAAATAATACAATATCCTTTAGCATTCATAATGGGATAGGATAAAAAAGTGAAATGAAGTCACAAGCGATGAATATGTTCGCTTGCAGCGAGAGTTAAACAAAGTGAACTGTTATTTGTTTCATGAGGGATATATTTGCCGCAGCCCTTTTGTCGAAAACGATTCAATTCAGGTATTTATTCTTCACGTAAGCCTAATAAAAACAAAGTGGCAAGAGCGATTCATGGATCACACACTCTTAGAAATCAATACAACATGAATGTTAAAACTACCTAATGAAGGTACTATGCATGTTTGCAAGATAACCTCTGTGTATATTTCAGAAAATAAAACGACTAAATCAAGCCTTTATATAATTATAACGCACGATATTTCAGTCATCATGGATGGAACATCAGGTGATATTAATTCCCGAAATTTCCCTTCTTAGTTAATAACAGGCAAACTATCTATTCTAGGCATTTACAGATCAACAGACATGTGCTCAGACTTCCAAGAGTTGCTCAGTCCTCTGTGAAATTGATATGATACCATAAATTTTAATCAGAATGATCAGATCCAAGATGAGCAATGAGAAATCGTGGTGCAGTTAAGGAAATAAACTCATACATGTATTTATCAAATAAACCCTACCATATCTATCTGACACTGTAGGAATGATCACTCTGTTAAATTCTCTCTTGGATTTATACAGGATATAAAGTCAGAGGCGCGCGGCTGTGAGCTTGCATCCGGGAGATAGTAGGTTCGAACCCCACTATCGGCAGCCCTGAAAATGGTTTCCCGTGGTTTCCCATTTTCACACCAGGCAAATGCTGGGGCTGAACCTTAATTAAGGCCACGGCCGCTTCCTTCCAACTCCTAGGCCTTTCCTATCCCATCGTCGCCATAAGACCTATCTGTGTCGGTGCGACGTAAAGCCCCTAGCAAAACAAAGTCAGAAAAATAAAAAAGTACATGCTATTTGGCAAACAAATAAGTGTGGTGTACGCAAGTAATTTTACATTTTCCTCAAACAAATCATTGATTATTTGATCAATGTCACAAGCCGGTTCAATGTATCACAGTCTCAAAATATCTTACTCTGAAGGTCAACAATCAAACATTCCACACATTAATAATCCCATTCTAGCTAGTTGCTTTACGTCGCACCGACGCAGATAGGTCTTATGGCGACGATGGGACAGGGAAGGGCTAAGAGTGGGAAGGAAGCGGCCGTGGTCTTAATTAAGGTACAGCCCCAGCATTTGCCTGGTGTGAAAATGGGCAACCACGGAAAACCATTTTCAGGGCCGCCGATAGTGGGGTTCGAACCTACTATCTCCCGAATACTGGATACTGCTCACACTTAAGCGACTACAGCTATCGAGCTCGGTTATAATAATCCCATTCTACAGTGGATAGTGACGGTATGAAGTATGATCACTCTCTTTCTTAAGACTGGTCACGCCTCCCAATCACATATGGATATGCAGTCCATTCGATCAATTTACGTTCTGTATATTTTCTATTCTCCACAGACAAAAATGATTTATAGTCATTATACATTTGAATCCTTAAGTTATAGTTAATCTCTTTATACTTTAAATACACAATTAAAATAAACTCATAAGGTGTTCAACAGTTATCAGATTAATATTTAAGGAACTAAATAAAAATATCTCCAGTGAGATAAACAAAAATCTTGAACGTTAGATAACATTTTAGCAACAATATTTAATTACACTCTTTCCTTTATTTAGTGGAACGAAATGTGATTCGACCATTGTTTATAACCTTGGATATTAACGGAAATTCGTATGCTGGGTATTCAGCCCGAAGGCTGGTTGGATTCTCAACAGATCCACCATTAGCTGTCATAGATAGCCTAGGAGTCATTGAAGAGGCGTACTGGGGAAATGAGGAGTGAGGTAGTTTCCCGTTGCTTTCCTCACAACGAAAATATGAGGGCTGTAAATGAAATAGTGGCAGTATTGATATAACGAAAAATATAATGAACTATAAGTACAAATGCATTACATTCCTTCAATATAGTCACCCGCGAAGTCTATTACATTTTTCTAATTGTCGGGAAGCCATTGGAGACCGTTGGCAAAGTGTTCTCTGTTAATGAGAGTGACGGAGCGCCCTACTGCGCGGAGTACAGATGCCACATCAGGAAACCGGCGGCCTCAGAGAGAATCCCTCAATTTCGGAAACAGATCGATGTCACAGGGTTACAACGGAGGGTGTTCCAAGACCTACCACTGCCACCGTTGCAATAAAAGTCCACATTTCATCACTGGCAACAATACGTCACATCCATCGCAGCATCTGTCCAGGTGGATGCCAGCCTGTGCAAACCTTTGTCATTTCTGTACGTCAGTGAGTTGATATGGAACCCACAGAGGCGCAATTTTCCTCACGTTAAGACTTTTTGTCAGTATGTGCCACACCGTTCGATGACTGAGACCAACCTCTACTGATAATTCCCGGACAGTCCATCTAATGTCTACGGAAACGAGACAATTTACGATGTCAATCTGATCTTCGGGAATGGACAGTCGACAGGTGCTGTGCAAACCTGCAGTCTCATTCCGACCCCTACGAAACGCCTTGGCCGATCGTCCTATACGGTAATGCATTCTCGCCACAGGATTCACTAATCCTCGATAACATACCGATGCATTTTTGCCACGGGCAACCTCGATTTTAATCCACGAATGCTGTTCGCCTTTTAAAAACATGCTTTAGAGTGGTGAAATTAATACTCTTCACTTCAACGCCACACAGCAACAACACTCTCAACCGGATACCCGTCAAATGCACATTATATATCGATAATAGAGCCAACTGACCGTTCCCATATCCTATTTGGGCATGCCCGATCTCTTGCGAGTATCTGGACTACGTTACCTCTACTTTATTTTCAGCCCTCGTAAATCATTCTGTTCTCTCCATTCTCGACTGAGAAAAGTAACATTGAACCAACAAGCTACGTTAAAAATGAAACATGAAACAAAACTACCATCACCACACACGTGGATGACAAAACATAAAACACAAGCCGCAAGAAGAAACATCAGATAAATACCATAAAAATAGGGCCAAAATGCAACGCCCACAAAAATAAGAACATGCACTGGATTCAGCGTCAATATTTACAGGTTCATTAATTTTGATAATTTGATCAATGTCACAAGCCAGTTCAAAGTACCACAGTCGCAAATTTTTCTTACACTGTAGGTCAACAAACAAACATTCCACACACTAATAATCCCATTCTACGGTGGATAGTGACGGTATAAAGTATAATCACTGTCGTTGGACAATCAATATGATTCGCTTGGTGGTAAAATATTAAAGACGAAATAAATCACATTCGATATCAGAATGTCGAGAAAACGGCTGAAGCACACGATGATAAATATGGTGAAGCTCAACGGCAGGAAACACCACAACCAACACAACCAAGCAACCCAAACTCCCGTAAGAGGTCATGCTCCCACCCGTTACGGTCTACACTGATAATACACAGTTCACAAAATTAGGGAGATGTGTCTTTGAAAGTATGCGATGCTCCACAAAACAATACCTCACACCCAGGTATATTACCAACTAAACCATAATTCTTTACAGTTGAAGTATACAAAAGAACATCGATAGATTCACGTTCATTTTCAGAACATAAACGGAAATGTCCAAATAGGAGCGAAAATAAGTTGATAGCAGTCCTCCCAGGTGGATTTTTATCACAGTTTGAAGAGCTTCAATATGGTGTATGTCCTCCACGAACATTTATCACAGCTTGGCACCTACTTAGCATGCTCCGTGTAAGTCGACAGTGGTCACGTTGCGGTATGAGGTCCCGTTCTTCAATGAGAGCCTGTTCGAGGTTTTGGAGAGTCTGTGGTGGAACAGGACGCCCACGAACACTTCTGTCAAGTCTATCCCACACATGCCCGATGGGATTAAGGTCAGGACTCACTGCTGGCCATTTCATCCCTTGAATGTCCAGTTCTCGCAAGATTGCTCTGGTGATGCGCGCTATATGAGCCCTGGCATTGTCATGCATGAGTACGAATTCAGGGCCAACACCGTATGCAGCAACTAACACATGCTGTAGCAGTATCCGCTCGATGTACCCCGCAGTGGTAAGATTACCACGGACGATGACAAGATCCTTACGGCCATCAATACTGATGCAACACCACACAATCCCAGAACCTTATCCGAATCGGTCGCCTTCCTGGACAACGGTTGGCATATACTGCTCACCACGGCGTCTCCATACACGTTGACGTCCATCACGCTGTGTCAGGGAAATCTGGACTCGTCTGTGAACAGTACAGGTCTCCTTTGGCGAAGTTGCCGGTTGCCGTGGGTACGGGCAAACAGAAGGCAAGCCGCTCGATGTTGCTGCGTTAAACGGGGCACTCGAACAGGACGACTGGGTCGTAAAGACAATTCTCTTAATCTGGTCCTTACTGTCTGGTCAGACACCGTGACTCCAGTGACCCTCTTGAGGTCTTGTTGCAGTTCTCTGGCAGTTGCTGAACGACGCCGCAACGCACAGATGGTCAGATATCGGTCATCATGTGGGGTTGTCATGTGTTTACGATCTCGTCCAACACTCGTTGTGAGCTGGCCTGTCTCACTGTAGCGTTTCCACATGTGGTGAATAACTGACGGTGAGACATTGAGATCCCCAGCAACATGACAAAAAGTCAATCCTACCTGAATGTGCACGAAGCCGTCCGCCTAAACATGCAATGCTACAAGAGCTACGAGACCGCTCTCCGAGTGTTCAAGTGTATGAACGTGAAGTTCGTACAAGTAGTACCCAACAGTTCGGCTGGGCGGTACGTAGTGAAGACGTCCATTAATACTTTTTTTTGCTAGGGGCTTTACGTCGCACCGACACAGATACGAGGACGGTTTGAAAAGTTCTCGGAATTACCGCTAGATGTCAGTGCTAGAGCAACGTGGTTCCCGCGCAATAATCACACATCCTTTGTGAGTGAACACGTGGCGCGTCAGTGGTCTAGCTGCAGGAGTGTGGTAGTGACGACTCTTTGTTGTTGTTCCCGCGAAGTGATTTGTGACAATGGAAAAAACTGAGATTCGAGCAGTGATTAAATACTTTGTAAAGAAAGGTATGAAAGCAAAGGAAATTCTTGCCGACTTTCAGAACACACTGGGGGACTCTGCTCCTTCATTTTCAACTGTTGCCAAGTGGACCAGCTAGTTTAAATTTGGTCTGGAGAACTTGGATGATGATCCGCGTAGTGGACGGTCAAAAAGTGTTACGACCCCAGAATTTATCGCAACAGTGCATAAAATGACCATGGAGGATCGTCGACTGAAAGTGCGGGAGATTGTTGAAGCTGTAGGGATGTCTTCTGAACGGGTATATTATACTTTAATCGAAGAATTGGGTATGAAAAAATTATCTGAAGATGGGTGCCGCGGCTCTTGACATTGGACAATAAACGCACCAGATTGGAAATGTCCAAACAAAGTCTGGCTCGTTTTCAGTGCAACCAACAAGATTTTTTGCGCCGGGTTGTGACTACAGATGAAACTTGGGTCCACTACTATACCTCAGAGACAAAACAGCAGTCAAAGCAGTGGAAACACCACCAAAGAAAGCAAAGGCGTTGCTTTCGGCCAGAAAGGTCATGGCCTCAGTTTCCTGGGATGCAAAAGGCATTCTGCTGATAGATTATCTTCCTACTGGCCAAACAATTACGGGGCAATACTATGGAAACCTCCTAGACCAATTACAGGAAAAGATAAGCGAAACAAGGCCTGGTTTGGCAAGGAAAAATATCATCTTTCATCAGGACAACGCTCCGCTGCACACAAGTGTTATTGCCATGGCAAAACTTCATGAACTGGGGTACGAATTGTTGCCACATCCACCTCATTCACCTGATTTGGCACCATAAGACTCATCTATTCCCAAAGCTCAAAATTTTCCTCGGTGGACGGAGATTACAAACCATTATTCCCTACAAGGGAAGAACTGGCAGCCGAATTGGAGAGGTATTTTGCAGGCCTGGAGGAATCTCATTTTCGAGATGGGATCAAGGCATTGGAACATCGCTGGATCAAATGCATTAGTCTACAGGGAGATTGTGTTGAAAAATAAAAGCAGTTTCACCGAGGTAATATACTTAATTCTAGTACATTCCGAGAACTTTCCAAACCACCTACGTAGGTCTTATGGCGACGATGGGATAGGAAAGGCTTAGAAGTTGGAAGGAAGCGGCCGTGGCCTTAATTAAGGTACAGCCCCAACATTTTCCTGGTGTGAAAATGGGAAACCACGGAAAACCATTTTCAGGGCTGCCGATAGTGGGATTCGAACCTACTATCTCCCGGATTCAAGCTCACAGCCGCGCGCCTCTACGCGCACGGCCAACTCGCCCGGTCCATTAATACTAACATTGCGGAGGGCATTAGCATTGCGCTCCTCGCGTAGGGTGTTAGGTAAGCGAACAGGAAAGAGGCAAGGCCATTTCCCCCCTTCCTGGTTGTCGTGGCTGACTTCCCAAGAGTGGACAATAGGCCCATGGGGAAAATGCGCCTCCTCCCAAACATGCTAGTCAGTCGAAGTGTACCGTCCCCCAGCCACCGGCCCCAAGTGTGGAGTGTGTCAGAGGCATGGGCATTATGATGCGGGTTGCAGAATGGAGCCTAGATGCAGGAGATGCGCGGGTCCTCCACCCGTCTCGCAACTGCCCCCACGGCAGCGTTCCCACGCACTCTTATGTGTGCCAACTATGGGGGTGGGGGAACAAGTGGCTAATTTTAAGGACCGTCCTAGCCGCAGGGACTTCGAAGCCGCACATGAAGCCAAAGGGAAAAAGGTTGAGAGGTGTGGCAATCCTGAAGCCCAATTAGGCCCTTTATTCACAAGCCCTTCAAGGAACAAACAGCCAACCGGTGCCCGAGGCTCATCAGGCAAAAATGACCTTTAATGTCCTCCAAGCCCATCAGGCAACAAGGATCAAAATAGGAAACCAGGCCCCTCAAGCGCAGGCAATATGAATCTGCAACCCCCAAAGACGGAGTGTGAACCCCAACCCGTGCCCTCAGCCCTACCACCCACCACCAATGTCCCCAAGAAGACCTCCAAAAGAACACCAACAAGAAGGCCCAGGGTCCCTCCGTGGCCAGCTCCAATAAGCCCCCCCCCCCGCACAGAGGAACGACTGACAAACTCCCATTAGTGAAACGGAAGCCATGACACAGCCCCCACTACTCCCCCCAATCGTACACACCATAACCAACTCTAAACCACACCTACACCAACCACACACATCCAGGTTCAGCTATAGAAACAGCTGCATCTTCAATGCAATGGCCAGGCTACAGTACTACCCTGAAGGTTGGAAAAGGGCTAGGATCCTCGTATATGCGAAAGCAGGTAAGGACAAGTCAGACCCCAACAACTACAGACCAATCAGCCTTCTGGATGCCCTCAGTAAAGTATTCGAGGAAATATTACTGAAAAAGGTTAATAGGACACATCAAGGAAAAATGAATGATACGCAATGAACAATTCGGTTTCAGAAAGGACCGCTCTGCCCCTCAACCGCACACGCGATTCATAGAACGAGCAACCATCGGCTTCAATATGCAGAGAGACACGGGTTCGGTTTTCCATGACATCCAAAATGTATTCGACAGTCTGGCACGAGGATCTACAAGCGAAGCGAAACGAATAGACCTCAAATTCCACCCTGGCTATGTACGACTAATGAAGTCATATCCGGAGGGCCGAAGGTTCCAAGTATACGTTCGCAACACACTGTGAAGCACGTGAAGGAATAGAGCGTATGTAGCCCAAGGGTCCCTTATAGGCCTAATCCTGTTTGTTCTGTATATTAAAGACATGCCAACAGTAGAACGTTCTACGACACACCTCTACGCTGACGACACTGTCATTACAGTACAGCACCCTCAAGTAATGAGAACTCGAAAGATGTTACAAGTAGCATTACACACTCTCGAGCCCTAGCTAACTAAATGGCGCATCAAGGTTAATGTCGCCAAGTGCCAAGCTGTGCTATGTTCACAAGGTAGAACAAACGCACGCATAGACCGGCCAGTATCAAACCGCTCAAGCAATGTAACCAAGATATAGCGTGGCACGACAAAGCTAAATACATAATAGTAGTCCTAGAAAGAAAGCTTACCATGCTACATCATATAAAAGCCATCCAGCGAAAAACACACACATGAATAATCCAGCTCTACCAATACTGAACCAAAAGTCCAATATGTACGTAAACTCGAAGATAGCCATACACATGTACATGGCATTAATTAGGCCAATAATCATGTATTCAGCCCGACGTGGGGTTTCACTGCGATGACGAACTTGGATAAGCCGGAAAGTATACAACACAAATGCACACGAGCAGCGGCCAAACTTCCTAAAAACACGCCACTACGGGAGATGTACAAAATTGCGAACTCCCGCTCGATAAAGCACAACATTCGCAAACAAACACTTCGAATGTACACGAAGTCATGGGGTAATAATATCAATCCAATAGTCTGTGGCATCGGGCGATACGACGTCAATCTTTACACAAAATATCCCAAACCGAATCACATTCCGTGGATATTTTGGAATGGCGAAATCTTATTCTCGCATTGCCTCCCAGTTTTATTGGCCCCAAATGCGAAAGGATGTTTTCTATTGGGTCCGATCTTGCGACCTATGCCAAAAGCACAAGCCCCCAAATCATCAATCTTTCGGGACATACGCTGCCTCCCCCTGTACTTTCACGGCCAAGAAATTCTATATCGACATTGTCGGCCCTTTGGTCAAATCTTCTAAACCAAACTCCTACATATTTACTTTATTGGATGGTTTTTCAAAATTTCTTGTTGTACGCCCATTACGTAATATTTCTTCTCAGATTATTATTAATTTACTAACTAATCAAGCTTTTCCTCTTATAGGCATTCCAAAAATTCTGGTCTCTGATAATGCTGCTATTTTTACTTCAAAAGTTTTTTATAACTTTTGTTTCTCCTATGGAATCAAAAAAAGTTTGTACCTCACCTCATCCTCAGGCAAATGTTGTTGAGCGTTACCACCGGAATCTTAAATCTTTTATTTCTATTTTTCATTCCCAAGATCTAAAGTCATGGGATACCGAACTCCCTTACTTTTGTTCAGCTTTAAACGCTACTGTTAATGATTCCACCTCCTTTTCTCCCGCCAAGCTATTCTTGGGAAGAGATCTTCATACTCCTTTATCTTTAAATTGGAATTTGCCCTCTTTATTGCTTACCCCTCCTCATTTGCTTACTGACTCTCAATTACAGGAAGCTCTTCGTAATTTAAATCATGCCAGGGATCTTCACGGAATAACATGTAATTCCCGCCTCCGCCCGCCCAACTTTAAGCTTTTTGATCAGGTTTTGTTGAAAAACCATCCCATCAGTTCTACTCAGCATCACATTTCGGCTAAGCTTTCCCCTTTATGGATTGGCCCATACCGAATACTTTCTTTCCATTCTTCGGTTACTGTTCAATTGCAGTCTATTTCAAACCCTCAGGACATTCGGAAGGCCCATTTTTCCCAACTTAAGAAATGTTCTTCTTGAATTTTTTTGTACCTTTTCTTTTCTATCCTTGAGTACTGAGGGAGAGTTCATTCAAGTTTATTGTACGGTAGTTATGTTTACTTTCTCTTTGCTCTGTTTGCTCTGGTCCACATTTCTGTAAATTTAATTATTTGTTTTCCGCTTTTGGCTCATCCAGTCCTCTTCCCCTCCACCCACAAACACTTGATGTCAGACTCTCCCACACACCTTTTCTTGAATTGTAATTGCCGTTATTTGGCATCTTTTTCAGATTTTTTAAAAATTGTCATGGGAAAATTCCTGTATTTTTATGTTTTGGCCACTTTAATAGTATTTTTATTCGGTCCGGATCGCTTTCCTTTGTTCACCCTTCCCTTTTTTTCTTAACCTTTCCCTTTGCCTTTTCTATTTCTCTTTCCCTTCTCCATATTTTCCATACTTTGCTTGCTTCTTTGTTTTCCATATGTCTGCTGTTCCTTTGTTTTCTTTTTTCCGATACTGCGTTTCTTCTGGTCGCCGATCATCGATTCCTGAGAAGGCGCCGCTCATGGACATCGCTGCTGCTTCGCCCACCTGCTTTCGCCCGTCGTTCGGATTCCGCCCGGTGGTAGGAATATGTAACGTGCTCCTGCCATAACCCCTCGATCTACGTTTCTACAAGCTTCTGGAAATATCGTCGCATCTACGTCTCCATATACTCTGCAATATCTACGTTTCTACCGGACTATATGCTTTCTACTACTACTACTATTATTATTATTATTATTATCTAATACCTCTATGTATTCCTGGATTAACATTGCTTTGTGCTCACCCGCCTTTCCGCTCCGGCATCTCTCGACATACTGACTGTCGTCCTCCTGTCTGCTTAACTCCAACTACGTCATCTGCCACATCACTTAAACCTTCTCGAATAGACTGGTCTTCGCTTCCGGGCGTGTATATATTGGGCTGCTTCGCCCGTTCGACAGCCGTAGTGGAAGGACGTGTTCCTCCCGCTCGCTCTCTCTCTCTCCTCGCCAGGCGCTCTGTACTTTCCCAGTACTAGGCAGGCAGCTGTACTTGTTAGTACATCTTCGAAAGAGCATTTGTCAGAGCTGAGCACTTTTCAGTGCTCGCTATTTCTCTTTCAGGAGCTTTATTTTCAGGAGGACCAGGATGGAGAAGCCGACCCTACCAGTGAGACTGGTCGACCACGACTACGAGGCAGCCTTCGAGAAACTACAAGACGCGCTCTACACGATGGAAGCCCCCCACTATGAACGCCCGGGGCTGGTGGTGTTCAACCGGTGGGGGGAGGACAACCACCAGGAGACGCTGAGAGTTTTCGGGCACCTCAACGCGATCGCGGAGTCCATCGGGGAGCCAATCCTGCAGATCATTGGCCATATGGTCCCTGCCTGGGCGATCATCATTCGCCCTAATGACGCAGCTAGCTTCAAGGTGTACGAGGAGCGCGCGTCCCAGGAGTTCCAGGTTGCCCGGCTACCAGGACTCGGGGAGCATCTGGACGTCTCAGGCTACCAGGAGGCAGCCACACAGACGGAGCCGAGGACCGAGTACGACGGCGGCGCTCCCGAGCGCCGCGAAGGCGCGACCTCAGTTGGAAGGCTGTACTCTACGAAGTACACGCAGACCAACAAGGCCGCCAACCAGGATCGTCGACCACCTACCAAGGCGAAGTGGTCGCAGACGCAGGCCTACCAGGAAGGGCCTGTTACCCGGGCGCAAGCCAGGAACGGGCCCTTGATGGTGGACAGCAGCACAGCAGTGGAGAAGGACGCCCCCTGGCGTTCTGACTCTGCTGCCCAGGCCCAGCCTGCCTGCATGTCTGTCGAGCTACAGACCTCGATGCGCGTCCCTCAGGACAGGGAACACAGTCGAGTGTTAGCACCGACTGACGCCGCCGCCGCCAACCAGGAGATGGAAGATGACGGCGACGCAGCGGAGCCACCAACTACCCCGGGGTCACCAGGCCGGGAGGAGGGCCACCAGGACGAGGCCTCTTCCCCCGCCGAGAAGAAACCACTGAAAGGAGACGACGACGCCCCAGGACCAGGATGAAGAAGACGCCGGCCCACCAGGAGAGGGCCGCCCAGCCCCAACCCAGGACTGCTCCCAGAGCAGCAGTCAACCGAGGAGCCAATCAGGAGAGGACCTCAGCGGGTAGCGGCAGCCAGGTGAGATGGAAACGTCCCCCTCAGCAGCTCTTGCAGTGTTTCCGCTGTCTGAGGTGGGGCCACTGGCAGGAGAGCTGCGGGCTCCAAGTGAAGTGCAACCGTTGTGGGGGTGATCACCACTACATGGCCTGCGCGACACTTAAGGAGGCGCCGGTTTGCGCCAACTGCGCGGGGGGCCACCCGGCCACCCATCGCAGTTGCCCAGTCTACCGGGCCATGGCGCGGGCAGAGAGGAAGGAGGCCCGGCATCATGACCCACCCCCTTCCAGGAGGCCCCCGCCTCGGCGGGCTTGGCCTCATTCTCCGGGATCGGAGACTGGGTACGAGGGACCCCAAGGAGGTGGTGCGGTGCGGCAGGCCCTAGTGGTACTCGGCGCATGGCTCCGCAGCCGGCAAGGCCCGCGCTAGTCACGGCAGTGCCCAGACGGACTGATCCCCTGGCAGATGGAACGGCGAGACAATGGTTCATGGCTAGCTTGTGCATGATACCTCTTCTCAACTAACATTACCACTGGACCTTTTCCAGTCCACATCCTTGCATGTGCTATCACAAAATGTCAGGTTTAACATGTAGGCTCTTTCTCTTTCTGCCTATGTGGTTTTTTCCTGACCCTTCAATACCACACCTCAACACTATCTTACCAATACAAACTCTTGCCGTGGTAGCGAGTCTAACTCGGAAACCGGCAGATACTCCTTGTGTCACTTTCCCACTCTTCCCCTGCTATCTCTTTCTTTTTAGAAACTAATAGCATGTCGGAGGCCATGTAGATTGAGTCGATGGTCACGCGGGGGGAGCGGGCTTCGGCACCCACCCCCCGAATTCAAAAAAAAAGAAAAATAGAAAAAAACGTCTTAAGCGGACTGGCATCAACTTGTGTAAAGTGTGTGTGTATCGAGGGGCCACTGACCTCGCACGGCTCGCCGTGCGGTGCGCATTTCATTCCCGTTCAGCTGGAGAAGTCAACCTCGTCGGACTTCGGTGAGCTAAAACACTTCACATACAATATTGTTGGAAAACTTTAACTCTGCCAGTTTGGCGTGTTGAGTGATGACTTATTTTTTGATTTTCAAGGCCTTGGTTCGTGCCTAACTTCTTACCACTTTCAACTTATTAAAAATCATTCTTTTTAACGTTCTGCTAACTGTTGATGTGGACAGAGGGTAAACATCACCAAATGAATTTTCTCAAGCTTTCAGGATTCGGACATTAATTGGCGGATGAGCTTTCTGCAGTATCGCGCAGTCGGAGTTCTTTTCTTCTCTTCCTTACATGTCCTTTCTGTTTTGATCCTCCTCTTTTCCCTCCCCTTTTCTTTTTTACTTGGTTTATTTGGTTTTAAAAAAAGTGCCCTGGAGGTGTTTGGTTTTCTAAGTGTGGCCAAATATTACGATCTTCGTAGAAAAAGGATAGTTGTTCTTTCAAAAGTTTTTTCATGTCTATTTCCCTACGAAGAAAATCATCTGAGATGATTACGTACGTCACTCCTTCTTTTTGAAAATTGTAAACTAATCCTGTGTTTTAGTTCCGTTATATTGGTGAGGTTTGCAGCGAATATTAATCATCTGAGATAGTTATCTATGAAATGTATTTAAAAATTGTCGACAGTCCTGTGTGGTAGTTCCCTTTCACTTTCCTCCCGTTAAGGAAAGCTTGGGTATTGCTTTTGTGATTAATGTCCGGGATCTCACTCGGACCTGTTTTCCTTCTATTAATCTGTGTGTAGTGTGATAAAACGTTCTATTCCAATTATTGTTATCAACCAAAAAAAAAGTTGTTCATTCAAAAGATTTATAACTATTCCTCTACAAAGAGTTATCATCTGAGATGATCACCTATGAAACATTTGAAAACTGTGAAATTTAGTCCTGCACAGCAGTTTCTCTTTATCTCTTTATTATTTTTGAAACGGTCAATTTAATTCTTAAGGGAACTTTAAATACCTATTTGGTGTTTTACATATCCAGGGTTTGTTTAGAATCTATTTCTGCTCGTATGTTAGTCTGTGTATATTCTGTATTATGCTAAAGTTACTGTTTCAATACACTTGTTCGTCTAAAACTACCGAAAGGTGATATCTTTTTTTGTTGTTTGGTACCTTCCACGGAAAACCTCTCCCACTATCCCCCCCAGTACTGCTTCTGGTCACTCTGCTTGTTCTCTTTGGTTGATGCGATCGACTTCTTGGTACAGTGTCGCCAACACTTTTAAATCGTCATATTTTTTCTAACAGCAGTGATGGAAAAATTTATCATGCAGAAAACACAAAATTTATCTTGATTAGGCGATAACGCCACAGTGATCGAAACCAGACGATTCGTGAGCTCAGAATTGTTGCAGAGATTCGACAGGCAGTAGACCGCTCCATTCGCACCTTCAACGGAACAGTCCCTGTTAAAGGTAGGCCTATACTACGATTTCTACATCGCTGGCAATGGGTTATACCAGGGCCTCTCAAACGCCCAAACTCTCACGCGTGCAGAGCACGGTGCATAGGCTCTGTGCACTGTGCATCGGTACGCTTCGCCTCAACTCGGCTTGACTCGGATGGTGTAGTGTGCTGAGAGCGACGAAGCGTTTGGTGGTAGACGACGTGTTTATCAATGAAATAGATAAGCGCACGACAACAACATAATAATGGAGCAACCTGTTTCGAAGAAAGCAAAGACTTCCGAAAGTCCATTTCAATCGAACTGGGAACTTTCGTACTTTTTTTTTTGTTTGTTTGTCGTGACGATAACGCCAAATGCTTAATCTGTGGGACGATAATTACGTGCGTAAGAAAATCGTCTATTGAAAGACACTACAACAGACTACATTCGGAAAATTATTGTGAAATCATAGGAGACGTCAGAGAGAAAGAATTAAGGAAGTTGAAACAGCTTGAAGAAGAGCATTCTATATCCACAAATGAGGTTTGTTCCAGTACTGTAGCATTTTCATTTTGGTTACGGGTTCTGCATTTCTTAAAAATTATGTGTACATTCCTCTCAAACATGTATGTGTATTTCTAATTCACTTTTTAATTTTTTTTAATAACACTGTTAACCTTGTCCCATACAACTGAGCGTCTCCGCTCACCACACGTAAACATTTCGCAGTGGGGGAGAAACAGCAGTGAAGGTGAGGAACGCGGAGACAGGCCGAACGGGGAGACAGGTGTAGGGAGAGAGGAGTGGGGGGTCTGCACTCTGGTCAACCAAGCGAAGTCGTCTTTTGCACCGTGCACAGTGCATGCACCACGCGCATGCACCCTGAGAGGCCCTGGGTTATACACAACGCTGATGACTACATTGAAGAACAGTAAAGGTTGCTAACATGTAACTCTTTTGTATCTGTTGTAAATAAATAGTTGCCACTATTTAAATTCCAACCTTCGTATTATTCCATTTTCCCTCTGATTAGTAAATCAATAATCATCTCCACCATTACTCTCCCTCTCTCTCCCTTAATTTGTGAGAAAATCTTCTACTTTGCCCCTCAAATTTAGAAACTGGGCAAACGTCGGACATTAACAAATTAGATCCTAAAAGTAACCTATTTCTATTTATGGGGAAAAATCAGACCGAGATCGTGAGGCCTAGAAATATTTTGCAGGCTAAACAAGAGCATTACTTCATTGCAAGTGTACCCAGAGAACTCAAAGTCCGTTTACATTTAAATAATCGACTATATAAAATACTAATTATTATTCTTCTTCCTGAAATTTCTCCCAGTGTACTGCGGATGGCACTCGACATGGATATGGCCCAGTTTAACAGCGGGGTGTCCTTCCTGACGCCAACGATACCTTGAGTTATGCATTGACTATTGTGGGTTTCTGTGGTGGTTTGTAGTGTGAAGTGTTGTATGTAAATTAAGATGAACACAAATAACCCAGCCCTTTAGCCAGAAAACATTACCATACGTAGTTAGAAACCTCGGAAATAGAGCGCGCAGGTCGCATGTATGGTATCAACTCGAAAGACCTGCATCAGGTCTCTCCGGAGGCCACAAGCCTTTATTATTATTATTATTATTATTATTATTATTATTATTATTATTATTATTATTATTATTATTATTATCATTTATTATTATTACTATTGCAGAGGCAAATACGAAGACACATATTACCGAGCTCGATAGCTGCAGTCGCTTAAGTGCTGCCAGTATCCAATATTCGGGAGATAGTGGGTTCGAACCCCACTGTCAGCAGCCCTGAAGATGGTTTTCCGTGGTTTCCCATTTTCACACCAGGTAAATGCTGGGGCTGTACCTTAATTAAGGCCACGGCCGCTTCCTTCCCAGTCCTAGCCCTTTCCTGTCCCATCGTCGCCGTAAGACCTACTGTATCTGTGTCGGTGCAACGTAGAGCCAATACCAAAAAAAAGAAGAGACATATTTTATGGCCACTAAAAAGTTCTGTATTTCATGGCTGAGGGGAATATAATTGGGATAACTGACACGATTTACTCACAAAATACTCGGCTAACAGTACCTTATGAAACGTGAGCCATTTTATCTTGTGGTAGCACTGGATTCGCGGTGACGTCAGGTGCATTAGCCAATGGCAGTGTAGCTCACCGGAATGGCCTACCCGTGGGTTATTCTAATTCCCTTGGTAGGAGATGAAATGAAATGGCGTATGGCTTTTAGTGCCGGGAGTGTCCGAGGACATGTTCGGCTCGGCAGGTGCAGGTCTTTTGATTTGACTCCCGTAGGCAACCTGCGCGTCGTGATGAGGATGAAATGATGATGAAGACCACACATACACCCAGTCCCCGTGCCAGGGGAATTAACCAATTATGGTTAAAATTCCCGACCCTGCCGGGTGCCGAACCCGGGATCCCTGTGACTAAAGGCCAGCACGCTAACCATTTAGCCATGGAGTCGGACAGGCCTAAAATAATTTCACTCAATATCGTTATAATAACTTATATAAACTCGCAGGTACAAAACCACTATAGTGCACAAGTAGTGGAATTTGTTGCAGACAAGATATTGTCAGAATTAAGCTAGTCCGGTTATTCATAATATTCATAATTCTTTATTCAAATTAAGAAAAATTTTTAGAAAATTTTCAAGTTCTCTGAAAACATTGAAGAACAACTAGGCAAACAATTGATACGGAATCAGCCACCTGGACGACAGCCCTAAATGGAGATCACTGTTCATTGATTGATTGATTGATTGATTGATTGATTGATTGATTGATTGATTGATCGATCGATCCGTTTCCATTTTCAGGGTGAAGAGTATGAAGAGTACTTGCGACAGTACCTTGCTTGAGAGGTTTCCTTTGACGGGGCGAGACATTACGGGTACGTACTCAAAGAAAGCAGGCTAAAGCAGGCCCTCTTCTGTCAGACGGCCGACACTGACAGCATGCACCGGACGCTGAACCCGAACAACGAGTGTTACAGCCGCCAAAAGCAGCCAGTTATGAAGATGCCCAGCTCATCTGCGGGAGATGTTTACCTTCTTCTGCTTGAAGCACAAGTCTAAGAAAGGCATCGATTGGTCTTTATGCAATAAAGTTTTGTAGGAAAAGGTAATAGAGATACCAGAATAACTTGGGGGACTATTCTTTACTAGTGGTTGATTTTTGGTGACGAAAGGTTGGGAAAGGGCTAGGATTAGGAAGGTACAAGCCGTGGCCTTAATTAAGGTACAGCTAGATTTGAAAATTTGAAACCACGGAAAACTATCTTCAGAAGTGCCGACGGTGTGATTGGAACACATTATCTTCCATATATACCTCACAGTTACGTTATTTGATACTGCTTCGATGTTGATGCTGATGATGCTTGCTGTTTTAAGGGGCCTAACATCGAAGGTCATCGGCCCCACTGCTTCGATGTTATTATTAATATTAGGGTATTGCACTTTACTGCGTATATCATTTACTGTATTAATTGTGTTTAGTTCTAATTAGCAACTTATTAAAAACTGACCAAACCAACAATCATTATAGTCAAGCTAATCAGTCAACCGTCAAATTCATTTCTTTAACATTATTATTTTGTTCTCACTTCTCTTTCATTGCCGGAACTGCGGTGTAGGCGTAGCGTGGCTGCCTCTTATCTGGAATCCCCGCTGGGCTTACTGTGCAGCTGAGGGATTTTCACCTGAATATGAGGGCTGATTCGAGGTCCGCTCAGCCTACGCGATTACAATTGAGCCAAGAATAACGGCCGAGGGGATTCGTCGTGTCGATCACACGACACCTCATAATCTACAGACCTTTGGCTGAGCAACGGTAGCTTGGCAGGCGATGGCCCTTCATGGGGTGTTTCATTTGGTTTGATACTCCTTCATTTAGATACTTATCTTGTTACAACACAACTACATTTTTTCCGTTACTACGATGGGCCTACTTGTTTTCTTACTCCCTTACGAAACGTTTGTTTTCATTTCCGTCTGCACTCAACCTGCGCCAACAACAAGTGAACTAAATGATTCATTCCGGTAAATAGATCGGCAGAGGTTAGAAGTGCTGACAAGTATTAATCTGCTTCCTATATATCCATATCGTATTTACTAACATTCAGACATTCCTGGCGCTGGTCTGAAAGCCGGCAACCTGCTTCCTTTGTGTTCGTACCCTTAATGTCTTAGAGGGGTTTTATCAAAGTTATGGTTTACTGCTGACGAAGTGCTCAGCTATTTTAACAAACTTGTTCAGTCCAACTGTGGATCCGGCACTGAAAGTCTCCTCAATACTATTCTTAAATCAGAAATGAAAACTATTTGTAATAGTAGAGAGAAAAGAGGAAGATTATCTTTCTGTATTTCTTCTTGGAAGAACAGTCACCAACCAACCAGTTTAGTGCAATAACGCAATTTAACCTTCGTTAGTAATGCCTTCTTAATGTTTTAACTTCCAGTTAAATTCCAATAACTGATGAATAGATAGCCATTTGTTCCAAGAATGCTCTGGAAAAACACATTCTTGGTTCCTTAGATTTTTTCTAAATATCATCCAGAGTGAGCAGGACATTAAGTAATGACATGTTACAATGGCATTTTCCGTGTATTAGTCACACCTCTTATGATGACTATCATTCAATTTACATCGCTTCAGTGGTTTCCTTAAGAGCCCAAGGTACACCAATGGGCGTCTCAGTAGTTTTCCTTGACATAGGTGATCTGATGTCACGACGTTGTACGAGGAGGTTTCTGGGACGTTCTTTTTGATTGTCTTCTGTTTCGGCCGGCTCCTTGGCTGAATGTTTAGTGTAGTTGATTTCAGCTCAGAGGTCCCCGGGTTCCCTTTGTCCGCCTTGGTCGGAGATTTTCAAACTTAAATTGTTATTTTCCCTGGGAAGTAGGCGTTTATACTGTCCCCAACATTCCTGCAACTCACACAACATACAGAACACTATCCTCCATTACTATAACACGCACTTCCCACACACGGCAGATGCCTCCCACCCTCGATGGAGGGTCTGCCTAACAAGGGCTGCACAAAGCTAGGAGTAGCCACACGAAATTTATTGTCTTCCATTTCTTAGAAAGCTATCTGGTAATGGTTGTAAACTATGTACAGTAAGTACTTAATCGCAGTTATGTCCAGTTTTGTACAATTTACATATCCAATTCTTCTTGGGTATAACTTAGCGACATGTCTGCACGTTGTTCCCTATTTGCGTATCTCTAGTTTTAATACTGTCCCAGCCAACAGTCAACTTCAACGTTCTAACCTCAACTAATGCACCTCAATCTTCGCTGAGTACTTTCATTTCTTGTATACTATCCTACATTTGCATGAACAGAGGTTACTGACATATGTCACCTAAACAGACTCGCTTCTCATTCCTAGCTCAATTGCCATGTACCACACAATTCACTCAATACTGAATTTAGTAAAATTTTCGCGACCTTCAACCTCTTCAAGGAGTATGTGACCGTCCGTCATCCCACACGCTTCCATAGTCTTCACGAGAACATACCTATAATTTATGGACACGTTTCCCTGTCACCTTTAGGTCTCCATATAGGCAAAAACCATATTCTTAAATATGTCAGTAGGCATGCTTCTCCCAGGTGCTAGGAAGTGTACCTAAATAAATTTCCCCTACATAAAAATGCTGTAGTAGAAATTCTATTTTCATCTTCCACTGACTCAACAACATCACCGATAGTCCCGTAGGACGTTAACAAACACGTACTCGCTATTTCCTGACTAACGAGGTTATGGAGTATATTGTCAAGAATATTTTATAACAATCAGATTTTTTAACAAATTTCTTTACCTCGCGCCGACACATATAGGTCTTATGGCGATTATGGGATAGGAAGCAACCATGACCTTAATTAAGCATCAGGATTTGCCTGGTATGAAAATGGGAAACAACGGAAAACCGTCTTCAGGGCTACCGACTGTGGAGTTCGAACTGACTATCACCCGAATGTAAGTCTGACAGCTACAGTAGCACTCATCATTTCACACAAACGATCCAAATATAACCCTTGCAAGAAACCCTTCATATGTTCACGAAACAGAAAGAAGAGACTTGACTTTGCAAAATAGTGCCATAACTGGACACAGCAGGAGTCTTCTACGATATTGTGGAGCGACTAAAACAAACTGAATATGCCATCTGATGGCATTCAGTATGTTCGTCGCCCTAGAAATAAAAAGATACCATCCACGCTACAAGGTTCCTAATTTAAATCATGGAGGGGTAACGTCATGGTTTGCGAATGCCTCTCCGCTGAGGGCCTAGGTCCATTAGTGCACATCGAAGGTATAATGAAGGGTCCTGCCTACAAGGGTACTGTGGACAAGTATATACTACCATTCGCTAGAAAAAATATGCCTCGACAATGGTGTTTTCAACATGACATAATAATTTATAATATCGGGTAGCTATTTCTAGCCGAGTGCAGCCCTTGCAAGGCAGACCCTCTGAACATGATAGGCGGCATCTGCTATGTGTAGGTAACTACGTGTTAAAGTGGTGGGGGGATAGTGTTGTGTGGTGTGTGAGTTGCAGGGATGTGGGGGGGCGGCACAAACACCCAGCCCCCGTCCATTGGAATTAACCAATGAACCCGGGACCCTCTAAACCGAACGGCATTACTCTGAAAATTCAGACGAGTCGGACTTCAACATGATAATGATCGCAAACATCAATACAAATGTGTAACACATCATGCGCAAGGAAGAAGATAAAAGTTTCCGTGGCCAAGTCAAAGTCCGGACTTAAATCCACAAGAACACACGTGGAAGCTGATGGACGCACGTGCAAGGATAGGATTACAAACGAATAAAGCGGAGTTAATTAACGGTTTGAAATCTGAACGGGCAAACTTACAGGTAAAATTAGATCCCTTATTGCTTCCATGCCTGCGAGATAAGACTCCATTTGCTATGCAACGGTGCCATGGTCACAAAATGAACATTTGTTTGATTTATTTGTCCCAAAGGTCTTTGACAAAATATTCAAGAGCTTCGAATTTCGAAATTTAATTTTGTTACAAAGAATATTCTACTCTCAAAATGCTATTTTGTTTTGGTGTAAGTTTTTGTTGTTCATATTTTTTAACATTTTCAGAATTTGCTTCAGGTTGCACCTACCCAGATAGGTCTTATGATGACGATGGGATAGGAAAGGCGTAGAGGAAGCCACGGAAAACCACCTTGAGGGCTCCAGAAATTTGGGTTCGAACCCACTATTCCCCGGGTGCACGCTCACAGCCGCGCGCCCCTAACCACACGGCCCTGTGTTCATATTTTATGTTATGTATAGAGCAAGAGGCAAAACAATGCTCTGAATAAAAGTATTGTGACAAACGTTGTTGTCAAAGCGCGCTACTCTATGTGCCCCAATTCGTGCAGGCACTTGCTCGGCGGACAGTTACTTATAGATTGTGTTCTACGAACATACGAAAGAGTTCGTTCATTTTCATTTGAACAAATAATATACATATTTTAGACTGAAGTTATCGTCCGGCTCATTGGCTGAATCGTCAGCGTTGAGGCCTTCTGTTCAGAAGGTCCTGGTTTCGAGTTGCAGGTGGGTGGGGGATTTTAATCTCGTGTGATTAACTCTTCTGGCTCGAGGACTGGATTTTATCCAAAACTATCCTCTTCATATTAAGACAACACACCACAAAAATAAGCAATAGTGATTACATCGCTCCACTTAGGGTTGGTGTCAGGAAGAGCATCTGACCCTAAAACAGGACCAAATCCACACGTGCAGCACAGTTCGCACCCGTGACCCCACAGGTGTGGAAAAAGCGGTAGAAAAAGAAGAAGATTGAGGCTATCATGGCTTAGAAAGGTGGAAGTAGCGTCAAATTATTTGATATATTACTTTTCTCATGTTTTTAGATTATTTTTGGCTTTAATGTAATTATCACTTCTGAAAGAGCGGCACAAAGTCCTCATGAAATATAAAGTTGCCATCTAGTTTTTCTCCTTAACAGATAAACTCAATATATGCCACGTCTACTAAGTATCAATTCTTGATTGCAAATAAAATGAAACCTTTGGACAATGTTGTCCAGCCGTGGGGTATAGTAGCCGAGCGGCCCAGTCACTGCTTTCTCACCAAGGCTGCAGTGGTTTCTAATCCCAGCCAATACACATAGTATACTGTATTTGAAGTTAGAATTCACGTCTATTTGAATCAAATTCTGCGAAAAGTTGGAGGTCGCGTGTCTATGATTTCGATATCAACAAACACTGAAATCTACAATATTATCAGGTTGTGAATGAAAAAATGATTCAGTAAATTGTTTATTTATTAACTCAGTCTCTCAGACTAACCAAACTAGGATAGCTAAGTGATAAGTTTCACTAATTCGATAATGAATGTTAATCGAAATGTACGCAAACGACAATTCATAATTTTGATTGTGTGAAGAATATAGTGGAAGCCGTGTTGAATGCGGGCTGATTCACGGCGGATTCGTATTGAACGTGCTTCAAAGTGTCTTCGATCAAAAATAATCACTCAAATTATTTTTTTAAATGTTTGTAACGAACGTCGTAGAGGGATTCTGCATTCCATTCCATACCTGTTACAGACTACGCACTAAACGGAATTTCAAGGGATGACTGAATAGGGTTTTAAAAACTGCTGCCTGCCTATTCACAGTAATAATGAAAAATTTGCCAAGCCTTTGTGTACACAGCGAAAATTAAGATGACCTTCCTCCATCCCCTTCAACGACTTCATCCTGTTTGCCTGCACCCGAGCATACAAAACAAGAGACGATGTTGGTTTTTAGCTCTTGTCATACAAACTTCTAGTTAAGTATTGAGCTTGGCACTGCTGCTGTTATTTCCAAAACAAGAAAGTATGGTCGATAAATTGAACATAATCTATCATGTGAAAATGAAATGGCGAGTGGGTGTATTTTAAATAGAGTGTCTTCCATAAAATTGTGTTCTCTTGTAGCCTAATATTTTTTTCCCAATCTTCTATCGCCCTATAGGTGATTTTTCCATTTACCGCTATCAACCGGGGCAAGGCATGGTCCCACAACAAACGCTTTAAATCGAGCTTCAACTTTATTGGCAATCAATTCATAACCTATATAATGTTTTTAGATTAACTTTACAAAGGGCGCAGTAGGCCTGAACGTCGCTGCATTTCCGTGTACAATTTTTTGACTGCTGGTAGGAAAATCTCGCTTAAACAGAGAAATACCTGTACCAATTTATAGATAGCCGCGAAGGGTAGTTAGCGGTCGGTTCGTAATAAGGGACGGAGGTCTGCTCACTGCACACCATATTACATTATAACCGACTGCACAGAGTTGTTGACATCGATTTAGGGTTAATGAGCCGAATTGTTAATTCTACCGGATTTACTCTGCTCACCGATCAGGACAGAGCGTGTGATGGAATGGGGTCAACAGGTAGCCTTTAAGCTTAAACAGTGTGCTACATTTTTATTAATTTACGAAATCATTCTGAGTCAAACTTCCTTTTTTTTTTTTTTTTTTTTTTTTTTTTTGCTAAGGGCTTTACGTCGCACCGACACAGATAGGTCTTAAGAGTCAAACTTAGTCCATAAAATTAGTCTCAATATAATTATAACATCGACTGCATTACAGTTTGAAACACAGGAATGAGATAAAAATTTGATATTATTATATTGAAGAAGGAATACGGCCCGCCTCTCTACTGTAGTGGTTGGCGTGATTAGGTGCCACAGCTGGAGGCCCGGGTTCGATTCCTGGCTCTGCCACGAAATTTGAAAAGTGGCACGAGGGTTGGAACGGGTTCCACTCAGACTCTGGAGGTCAACTGAGCAGAGGAGTGTTCGATTCCCACCCAGCCATCTTCGAAGTGGTTTCCGTCGTCCAGTCAATTGCCTGGATGGTACCTAACTTAAGGCCACGGCCGCTTCTTTCCCTCTTCCTTCCCTATCCCTTCCAATTTTCCCATCCCACCCACGGCTTAGCAGGTGAGGCAGCCTTGACGAGGTACTGGTTCTCCTTCCCAGTTGTATTCCCCAACCCAATGTCTTATGCTTCAGGACACTGCCCTTGAGGCGGTAGAGGTAGGATCCCCCGCTGAGTCCGAGGAGAAACCAACCCTGGAAGGTAAACAGTTTATGAAAGTAGGAATACCTTATGGTAGAATATCCAAAAGATTGAATCATCTATGTGCATTCATCATGGAGTAAATTATAACAGGTTCAGTTTTTTTTTTTTGCTATTTGCTTTACGTCGCACCGACACAGATAGGTCTTATGGCGACGATGGGAAAGGAAAGGCCTAGGAATTGGAAGGAAGCGGCCATGGCCTTAATTAAGGTACAGCCCCGGCATTTGCCTGGTGTGAAAATGGGAAACCACGGAAAACCATCTTCAGGGCTGCCGACAGTGGGGCTCGAACCCACTAGCTCCCGATTACTGGATACTGGCCGCACTTAAGCGACTGCAGCTCTCGAGTTCGGTGGTTCAGTTTTTTGCAATTATAGTTAAACAGCATTCATGGAAAGAATAAGAATATCATTGCATTTAATATTATCAAATATAAAGTGATCGGATATAATCTCCACAATCCTCCATTGTCAGTCAGCTCTGTGATCTCGTTTAGATCCTCATCTATTACATATACAGTATGCACTTAAAAAGTTAGTCGAAACACCTGCGTCCTAGCCTCCCTCTCTGTCTCCTACCCTCCAAGGCCGAGACCATTAATTTCCTACGTACTGTAATGTATCCTCCTTCTTTTGCCTAACTTGATCCTACCACCAAAGTTGGTTAATCATCCATCGAGTCCATATGAAATTTAGCCTTTATATCCATATATTGATGTCCTCCTGCCATTGTTACAATCTGTTTGTATCAGTAATTATTCCTGCTACTTTCATGTCAGGTATATCCGGCTTATTAATAAGATGTACTGAGTACACCTAGCTTTCACTCCTGTACAGCAACATCAGTCTGAAAACAGAGCGATGTAAGAATCATTCTGTCTGATAACTCACTTCTTTCTCGTAGGATATCGCTAATTGCAACTGGGAACTCGCCGCTTCCGCTTTTCTACACACTTACTCGATTTCGCTTACTGAATTACCTTCATTTGAGAACAAACTTCCTTCTCCTTCTTCTTCTTCCTGCCGGACTGAGTGGCTCAGACGGTTAAGGCGCTGGCCTTCTGACCCCAACTTGGCAGGTTCGATCCTGGCTCAGTCCGGTGGTACTTGAAGGTGCTCAAATACGTCAGCCTCGTGTCGGTAGATTTACTGACACGTAAAAGAACTCCTGCGGGACTAAATTCCGGCACCTCGGAGTCTCCGAAAACCGTAAAAGAGTAGTTAGTGGGACGTAAAACAAATAGCATTATTATTATTACTTCTTCTTCCTTTTGTCGCCATAAGACATATCTGTGTCGGTGCGACGTAAAGCCAATAGCAAAATAAACATCTTCTTCCACTACTTTTCCCCCATACCATAGTGGGCTAACGGGTGCGACCTCTTTCTAAAATGTGAACTTAATCCTGTTTAACGGCTGGATGCACTCCATGGCGCCAACCTTGTTGCAGGGATTTATTCACTTTTGAATGTGTCTGCGGTGGTTGGGGTGAGGCAAGGTCGGCGAAGGAAAGTTTTTGCGTAATCCAAGAATGACTTCGCCTGTTGGTAGGGGTGAGGAGTGGAGGGAGTTGGGAGTCAGCTGATAAGACAACAACGGTGCTCGTCAATTAAAATCCCTCTTTAAACAAATTGCTGATACTGCTATTGATGCAACCTAACATAAAGTATTGGGATATTTGGACCTGTAATACTGCGTAGCCTACCTAGTAGGTGTGGAAATCAGTGATTGATTGATTGATTGATTGATTGTCTTTAAGGGACAAAATAATTTTGATAAAGAACCTCCGTGTGGGAATATGCTTGAAAACGTGTCTTAACGCGTTATCTGTCAAGCACTGTCCTATATAAAGTACTGTACACGTCACATGGCTCTACCGAGATTTCAACGCAGGATTCAATGGAGAATGGCACATTGAAGAGCTTTACTTCATTGTATTCATCCTTCGTCTGGCTCCATGGCTAAAGGATTAGCGTGCTGTCTTTCGGTCACAGGGTTTACAGGTTCGATTCCTGGCAGGGTCGGGAACTTTAACCATCATTGTTAATTTCATTCGCGCGGGGGCTGGGTGTATGCAACGTCTTCATCATCATTTCATCCTCATCACGATGCGTAGGTCGCCTACGGGAGTCAACTCAAAAGGCCTGCACCTGGCGAGCCTAACATGCCCTCGGACACTCCCGGCACTAAAAGCCATACGCCATTTCATTTCATTCATCCCTCAACCCTCAGCACAATGAGCAGCTTTGTTTTCCTTTGTTTTATTCACCCCTCAGTTCTCAGCACAGTGAGGAGGTTTGTTTAATTCAACCCCTTAACTCTCAGCACAGTGAAGAGGTTGGTTTTCATTTATTCTTCCCTCAATTCTCAGCATAGTGAGGAGGTTTGTTTAATTCATGCCTCAGTTCTCAGAACAGTGAGGAGGTTTGTTTAATTCAACCCCTTAACTCTCAGCACAGTGAAGAGGTTGGTTTTCCGTTATTCTTCCCTCAATTCTCAGCACAGTGAGGAGGTTTGTTTTCTTTTATTCATGCCTCAGTTCTCAGCACAGTGAGTAGGTTTATTTAATTCAATCCCTTAACTCTCAGCACAATAAAGAGATTCATTTTAATTTTTCTTCGTCACTTAAACCTCATCAGAGTGAGGGGCTTTATTTTCTTTACATATCATCCCTTAAACCTTTACATAGCTAGGAGACTTTTTTTTTTTGTTCTCCCTGTCTGGAAGTACATCGGTCAGCCAGCTAATTGAATTGCCGGTATACCTTGCATGTCATGACGATTTGTTCAAAACCTTCCCACTCCTAAGCGTCAAGATGCTACTGTAACAATAAGCCTCCTTATGGTTGCGGAGTAACCTTGTCTAGGGCAGTGGATAATCTGACGTGTCCACACTACTTCGTATAAACAATTACCATGCGAAACTATGCAGACTTATGAATTAGTTAATGTTTAAACTCTTACGTTATTCAACACATCTCACCGTACATACAGGTTTTTACCCGTAATTCTAATAACACACAAAATAAATTTCAATAGTATTTAACGAAATGAGGTGGACCATAAAACATTAACAGTGAAACTCGATTATGGAACTGAATACAAAAAATTCAAATCGCCCATCAGGTGACGACAAACCCACCTCACCTGCACACTTGAAATCTCCCGCTCTGTGACGTCACATACTCAACAGCCAATCAGCGCTTGGTTTTAGGAATCTAAGTGTCCTAGTTATTATCATTAATTGAACATCGTTATTTCTGTAAATACAGAGTTTTTTAACTACACCGTTCTTCAACATACAATACAGATCACAGTGGTTTTATGCGTGAAATGGAAGCGAAAACGACTCTATCGCTTGTTGGGCAGAAACATACGGAAAGAGTCGTTCAATCATTTAGTGCACTCACCCATTCGTACACAATTATGACTACAGATGGTATGGACGTTACTCTGTTCCCTAAATTATTCCTTGTACGACAGGAGGCAATTGGAACTTTCGGTCTGAGAGTTTCCAAAGAAAGCTTTCATGCCAAAAATATGATTTTAAGAGACGCAAAATCAGGAAAAAAATGGGAATAAAAGAATTAATGTATTGGTCTAAAGAAGCCTTCTTCCCATTCACTAAAGAGAAGTGTTTGCAACTGTTAGATTACTGGGCTACTTAATAATGATAAAAGGTGTCTTGAAGACATTCCTCTAAGCAACAGTATAGAAATTCTTCGGACTTCTCCCAGCACCGTAGGGAAAATACAGCCCATGGATAAGTTTTCCTCCGGGAATGGAAGGCGTTGTATCGCCCTTTAACAGACACTTAACAGAAACTTTCAGTTTGATGTTCAACAGAGAAACGGCATATTTAAAATGCAACCATTCATTAATTTTCAATTTTCGTCCTCACGATGCAATTACTTATTGGAGTGACCTGGGAGTTTGAAATGCGTGCGGAATATTGCCTTCAGGCTAGCATTAAAAACTGTGAAGAACAATGGGGCTTTAAAGTACATATTCGTTGTGGGTGGTGCCAAAAATATTTGTGTTTTTTCATGCGATTACTCACCCCATTTAGGTTTCACATTCGTTTCCTAAGAATAAGGTGACCTTGGCGATCTGTAACCTGCCAGTTCCTCCTATCTTTTTATAGTGAAACTACAAGACCGCTCCGCTGTGTGCCACACCAGCCAGCAAGTGGAGGGGCTGTCCAGCAGCTGCGTTGTCACATGTTTTTTGAATCAAGATTTCGACACCTTCCGGTTGGCAGGTAAATATTTTCGCAAATAGCTATTTTATGGTCTCCTTATCATCTGAAAAGAAGCAATTAATTCACCACAAGAAACGAAAGAAAATAGTCAACCTGCTGAAAACTACCTTAATTATAAACACGAATATGTTCACTAACAAAATATATTCTTAAAAGGAATGATTAGTGATGGGTTCACCAGTATCAGGAATCATGGCGAACATATTGCTAAATAACATTTAGAACAGATTCCTAACCGACCTATGTTCCAAAGGAATATTGTATTGGAGCAGATATGTTGATGTCGTAATATGTTTTACGATAATGACCTCAAAAATGCCCAACACTTAATTGATACACTGAAAATGAAAACCTACAACCTGTTTTCCAGTCATTGGCTGGGTCAGGGATGGAATGAGTGAAGCCCCCATCCTGCGGAGAGGATAGGAATTGTGACGGCTGCCGATCCCTGTCGCACTCATCTGGGGCAATGGTTAATGAATGACAGATGAAATGAAATGATAATGGAGAGGGTTTCTGGAATGAAAGATGACAGGGAAAACCGGAGTACCCGTAGAAAAACCCGTTCCGCTTCCGCTTCGCCCACCACAAATCTCACATGGAGTAACCGGGATTTTAACCATGGAACCCATGGGTTGAGGCCAACAAGCTGCCGCCTGAGCCACGGAGGCTTCTTACTCGACACAATAAACTGGTTAAATAGTTCATAGTACATGGAACCAGAAACAAACGGAAATATCAACTGCTTACAAGTAGAAATGAAGATAAACTGTGATAAACCCACTCAAACATCACACACAGTAGTCAACAAATCCATTCACCCGACTACATACAGATTAACAGGAGTAAACACAATGCTAGGCAGTGTTATAACCATATCAATGAACACAACATATTTTAAGCATGAAATACAAATAAAAACATAACGCGGTAGAAAACAACCATCCATCCATCACAGTAGACCGTCTATTAAGGAAACAACAGAAATGACTTTATAAACCCCCACCTGTAAACGATAACTACGTAGTTCCCAATTTCATGAACACAAACACTTACAAAATAGCTAACGTACTAAATAAAGCAAGGTTCTAAATAAAACAAAGCAAGCATTCAAAATAAATAGCACATTACAAAAACAAATTACTAAATGCAATCTAAATAAGAAAAGACCACTTTCCAAATCAGGTACTGTATATCGTCACTGCCGGGACAAAACCTTCTATGTGAAATATTTTAGCTTAGAACTTTGGCCGGTAAAGTTTTGTCATCTAAGGAGTAATATTGTGTGAATATTATGAAGGCATTTCGCCTTTCATAATGTATGTACTGCGGGTCAGTATACCTCCAAAATATGATCACATAGGTAGGAGGTTTTGTCCCGCCACCGACGATATGTAAATTCAAACGCCAAAATCCAAATTATAATGCTACATATATTGGCCATACAAAATGCAATTTCCGCACGTGGTACAAAGAACATAAAAATGCAATTAGACAGAACAGACACTCAGCCTTCCGTGAAGACATATACGACAGCACCCACCAATTCACAGACATCGACAGAGATCTCAAAATGTTACACACCGAAAATAATAAAATATCATTGTATATAAAGGCGGCAATAGTAATATTCATGGCCAAAAATCCAGCCAGAAAGACCTCAAAGATCACAAACATACCTAAATGATTCACCACTCTTTAATCACCTAAATAAAATCACATATCGTGAGGGGATAACGTTAATTGCATCATTTGGTAATTGTCTAATGTTCATTAAATAACTCCGAAAGCATTACCAAAATAATTTAAAATAATAGTAATAATTGTACCGTGAGTAATGCCTCTCCGTCAGTTTAAATTAGCGTCTTCTCTTACTGTGCATCCATCTGTAATAAAACTGAGAACTATATGAAATCTTAAACGTTTTTAAAGAAATGTCACACGGAAGAGAGTTTCAATATGATCCGAGATCTAGTCACATCATTTTCCTTTCTTCGTCTTCCGGTGACCAACATCCTAGCACCGTCTTTTAAGTAGAGAGAAGGAAATTCCTTTAGTCCCTAATTATGAGGAGAAGATAGAGTTTAAGCAAACAATATCCCTTGTGAATGACGGTTTTCTTTACCACAGTAAGCATTCTTCTATTCTATCTCTCCTCGCGAAGATACCACACATTGTCTTTGTCAATTTTATCTACTGCTCCTTGCTCATTTGAATTCAAAAGACTTGATAACTATATTAATTATGTCTGTACAGTCTACTAATGTTATCTCACTAGTCTGGGGCTCTTGGCATTCGTTTAGTGCGGCGTTAATTTAGGGAGTTTTGTAAGTTTGGACGGAATCTTTGTTTGAAGTTATGTGAATGCGGGCTTTGCAGTGGTCTCCTACATGTTCCCTAAGGGAATGTGTAGAGTTAATTTGAAGTCAAATTCCATGTTAGTATTCGTAACTCGTAAGAAGTTCACTTTCCTTTAGTTTCACTAATATTGTAATATTCTAAGTTATCTTACTTTTCAGATTCGTCATCTAAACGACATGTAATTTGAAATAAATCTGATTTACTTCTCCTTTTTATACAAGCATAAATTTTTAAAAAATCTAAGATTTGGCCTTGCTAGGAAATGTTAAATCGTAAATTGAACATTGAATCATAAAATATCCTTGATAGAGAAACAGCCTCACACTGTGAGAATCTCTAATATTATGGGCAATAAACTGACATGAAAAGAAAGGACCATGAAACACAAGACTGGACAAAGTACCAATTCAATGACGATAAAATATGTTAGTTCATACTCACTTTATTGCCTTAACAGTTGCTTGGTTCTTTCTTTTCATCAACACCATCATCGACATCACCATCGACAGCGTCATCATCGCCTCATTAATTGTTCGGAATATGACAATCCAATCCAATCTCATAATGAATATTTGTTAGGACCGACTTCCCGTAATTCATCCCTTTAATCAATTTTGTTTGACATTGAATTCATTCCTCTACGACAATAAACTAACATCCATTCTCTGTAGCTTATTTCTCACAGAAGTTATTCACAAAATTTCACTTAATTGTTAGTTTATTTGATATACCAATTGAAGAATTTCACCACACCTTCCCCTCAGCTTTAGCCAATAACGTATCATTATTAATTTCATAATGAGGGATTTTATATTTACTCTACGATGGAGCGACGTATTTTACCAATTAAATGCACAAATTCCGCCTCTGTGGTGTAGTGGTTAGTGTGATTAGCTGCCACGCCCGAAGGCCCGGATTCGATTCCCGGCTCTGCCACGAAATTTGAAGAGTGGTACGGGGGCTGGAACGAGGTCCACTCAGCTTCGGGAGGTCACCTGAGTAGAGGTGGGTTCGATTCCCACCTCAGCCATCCTGGAAGTGGTTTTCCGTGGTTTCCCACTTCTCCTCCAGGCAAATGCCGGGATGGTACCTATCTTAAGGCCACAGCCACTTCCTTCCCTCTTCCTTGTTTATCCCTTCCAACCTCCCATCCTCCCGCAAGGCCTCTGTTCAGCATAGCAGGTGAGGCAGCCTGGACGAAGTACTGGTCATCCTCCCCAGTTTTATCCCCGACCCAGAGTCTGAAGCTCCAGGACACTGCCCTTGAGGTGGTAGAGGTGGGATCCCTCGCTAAGTCCGAGGGAAAAACCAACCCTGGAGGGTAGGCAGATTAAGAAAGAAAGATGCACAAATTAGTAACCACGTTAATATTTTATATCTTTTGTTTACACCCAGACCTGGTGTTTTAACTTTCCAAATTTCTACTCAATATAACATTCTACTTTCATATTCACTCATTGATTCATTGATTCATTCATTCATTCATTCATTCATTCATTCATTCATTCATTCATTCATTCATTCATTATTTATTTATTTATTTATTTATTTATTTATTTATTTATTTATTTATTTATTTATTTATTTATTTATTTACCATAAATATTTACAGTTTCCCTGGAAGGCCAGGGGAAAGGGACAGCCCCCTACATGTAGTGCCCCGTTACCTTTTGAAATAATTACCTAAATCCTAAACTAAAACAGTCATAAGCCCCACTGTGTTCACAGGTAAAGCAATAAACTGTAATGTATGCATATTTCTCATTTACACAACCTTTCACTCCCTCGTTTATTCTTCCACATATTCACATACATGTTCTCACCACATTTGCTTCCTAACGTAGCATTTAACTATATTTACATTTTTATATTTGATGTTGGGATGTCGTTCCAAAGCCCCGCTGAACGAACAAAGAAACCAAGTTTGTAGGACTCAGTTCGCGCAAAGGCGGGTATAAGGCACACCCCTCTGAATCTTCGGATGGCGCTGTAGGATAAGGAGAGTCGAGTGAATGGTGAAAGGTGAATGGCCCCTGTGAGGGACTTCTGTAAGAAGCTGACGTGGTTTCGTTTACACAAGGAAGCGATTGACGGGAGGGAAGGCAGGCAACAGTTCAGTTAATTAGTCGCTTAGCGTGACGTGGGTTTCCTTCTAGTGTGTGAAGGTTAGCTGCAGTAGTAGGGTTCCTGGCAGATAGACCGTAGGCTAGTATAGGACTCACTAGTGTCAGATAAGCCAACCGTATAGTATTCGACTTGTACACACAGAGGCTTCTAGCATTAAACCGAGCATCCTGCCAGCTTTGCATCTCACTTCCTCCATGTGTTCCATTTTAGTTGCCCTGAGATGAATATTCCTAGAAAATGCATGGTTTTAACTCGCTCAATATGTACATTATTGATGTTATAAATACATTCTATTGGGTTTCGAAGCCTACTTAACCTAATGTATTTACGTTATTATTATTATTATTATTATTATTATTATTGATATTTGTTTTACGTCGCCGAGACACAGATAGGTCTTACGGCGACGATGGGACAGGAAAGGGCTAGGAATGGGAAGGAAGCGGCCGTAGCCTTAATTAAGGTACAGCCCCAGCATTTGCCTGGTGTGAAAATGGGAAACCACGGAAATCGATCTTCAGGGTTGCCAACAGTTGGGTTCGAACGCACTATCTCCCTGATGCAAGCTCACAGCGGCGCGCCCTTAACACACGGCCAAGTCGCCCGGTGCATTTACATTTTCCAGCATTAATGTCGAGACCGGTGTGGTAACGCCACACCGCTATAGTGTCCAAGTCAGACTGTAACTTCAAACAATCATCTGCACATTGTATATACCTATACATCACTGTGTCGACAGAGTACTGAGCCATGGTTTAGGTCACATATTTAGGCAAATCAGAGACAAGCGCATTAAATAGTAAAGGTCTCAAGACGCTGCGTTGACATACTCCTGAGTTTATTTTAACGGTCTAAGATCGAACTCCATCATACACAACACGTTGATTTTGACCCTCAAGAAATGACCGCAACCATGCCAGCACACTTCTCAATTTTAACAAACGTCGTTCATGCGGGATTTGGTCAAAAGATTTAGACCAGTCCAAAATCACGCAGTCTACCTGAAAAATTTTCTATTTCTCCAGGGATATCTGCCACTCATCAATAACCTTTGTTAATAAAATATTACATGATCTTCCTGGAAGAAAACCGTGTTGGCTTTCACTTAGCCGATTACTTTCCCGGAAGTATTCCCATGTATTAGAGGCTACCAGTCGTTCCATCCATTTACATACGTGGGATGTGAGAGACACCCGATGATTTTTGTCAATGAACTATTTGTCCCCTTTCTTGAAAATCGGAACTACATCAGAAATCTTCCAATCTTGAGGGAGTGATCCACAGTGAGGCGACAGGTCGAATATTTAGCAGAGGGATGGTGCCACAGACTCGGCACATTCACGGAGTATATTGAACCCATGAACTTACCGTTCAATCGCTGGTCGTCTGCCTCGGCTGCTTCAGGAGAGGAATATCGTACTCATGGATCTTTAAGTTATATAGTACACGCGGCATCCTAAATCTATCGTTGAATCAACGGTAAGGTATCTACACATCATTCATAATGCCAGGCGAAATCGAAACTTTTAACACAATGTCCGGATATTTAAATCTGATCCCCGTTGACTCTAACACATAAAGTGAAATTCACTACAAAAATGAACTCGAACCTGGAAATATTACTGTGTTCATTTCCTGCAATATAGCGTGAAATCGAAATTAAACAACATGTACGAATAGTTTAATATATTCCTCAGTACAATATCAACACAAGCACTGAAATTCGCTAAATAAAAATAAATACAATTCTCGTTTGATATTACGTAATACGCAAGCTAAAATCTCATTCTAATAACATTTGTTTTTCACGCCCGCAATGTTTCCAGTCAGCGATATTTTCGTCTCGTAAAGATACAGAATAGAATTCAATTTACGAAAATTAAGTATTACACTGACCGTGTGTAAGAATGTATTTTGTTCGTGAGATCGGCCGTCACAAAATGCACTTCGCTAGTATAGAATAGAACCGTCACCTACACTTAGCTGCCGTTACCTACGATCTTACATAAAATAGTAATCATGGGAGAATATCAACTTGAATTTAAAATAGGCGTTACAACACGCTCACTTGGATTTGACAACCTTTACCTTCATCAATCGTTCTGGATTGCTACAGGACATCGTTCCTCTCATACGACCTGTCTCAGAAATACAGTATTCCACCTCAACCTATACACCATGTCAAAAAAATTCCTCTTCGTCGAAATACAGAGCCTCTTATCCTCGGCATCCTAATTATTTTACATCACTCATAAAATACAGGCTTATTCTGCCTTCAGCATCTTCGTAAATATTCTCATAATATTAAATTTCCATTACAATCCAGATCCTTCTTGCTTGAAACATTTTTAAATACAAGCGATCCCATTATCAAACAACTTTATAATGATCTCGCAATTAACTTCTCGAAAATTTTCCCGACCTCAGGACCAAAAGAACACACTGCGATTTTCTGTATCACGAATACACGGTGTCATAAAATTTAAGTTTCCCTTAAAGGCCAACTTTATCATACTCTACTGGAATACGGTATAATCCGCAAATCTCGTTTGACGTTACTGCTGAACGGATAATTTATCACCTCAATTTTACCCTGACGGGACTATTATTATTATTATTATTATTATTATTATTATTATTATTATTATTGGATAATTTGACATTTGACTTTATCACACTAATAACGGTCATTTTTTCGTTATCATTATTGTATCTTTTCCGGATCGAACATTACTTCATTGACTTTCATTGCAATATTTAACTTAAGGTTATTTAAAGCAATTTAAACGCATTTTAAAGTCTCGTGTGCTGACATAAATCACAGAAAATTCGCCTCCATACTAGAATAACGACAAGACACATCATCGTCGTCGTCGCAACGCACACATTTACACACGCTACATACACATACACAACACGATGTTATGATTAATAAATTAATTTAAAGGGCCAAGCATTTATATTTCTAACTACAAAACATGATATTTTAATTAGACAGACCTGTAATTTCGTCGTTGGCACGACCTTATCTCGGCTTCATTTTACGCCAGCCACTGCGAACTTAGCCTCTCATAATTGCAGGACACATTCTTCGATTGAACACTACCTCATAAATACACAGGTCCAGCAATCGTCTTGAAGCAACACACATTATTTCTTAATGTCTATCACTTGACAGCAAGTTTTATTATGAACACTTACACAACAGTTAAACCGCCCCGCTTCATTTTTAGAATTCGACTAATACAGTTTGTGGAATCTTCGAACTCCCTCCTATCCAGATGTTTCACAGGTGTGACTGACCGTGAGGCACAAGCTTATTTCCATCAGACTACAGCAGTCCTCCCTTAACAGTTACCAAAATTAACATCGTCCTCAGTAATTCGCAAGAGCTATCTATGAATCTGCTGTCTCCCTATGCAGAAGTTCAGGAACCCAACAATTACACCGACTGACAGAGCAAATGCAACACCAAGAAGGAGTGGTCAGAACTGTATGCCAATTGCAGAGTAGACTGACGTCACTGAGGTATGCTCATGATGTGAAATGCGCCGCTGTGCTGCGCACGTAGCGAACGATAAATGGGACACGGCGTTGGCGAATGGCCCACTTCGTACCGTGATTTCTCAGCCGACAGTCATTGTAGAACTTGTTGTCGTGTGCCACAGGACACGTGTATAGCTAAGAATGCCAGGCCGCCGTCAACGGAGGCATTTCCAGCAGACAGACGACTTTACGAGGGGTATGGTGATCGGGCTGAGAAGGGCAGGTTGGTCGCTTCGTCAAATCGCAGCCGATACCCATAGGGATGTGTCCACGGTGCAGCGCCTGTGGCGAAGATGGTTGGCGCAGGGACATGTGGCACGTGCGAGGGGTCCAGGCGCAGCCCAAGTGACGTCAGCACGCGAGGATCAGCGCATCCGCCGCCAAGCGGTGGCAGCCCCGCACGCCACGTCAACCGCCATTCTTCAGCATGTGCAAGACACCCTGGCTGTTCCAATATCGACCAGAACAATTTCCCGTCCCGTCGATTGGTTGAAGGAGGCCTGCACTCCCGGCGTCCGCTCAGAAGACTACCATTGACTCCACAGCATAGACGTGCACGCCTGGCATGGTGCCGGGCTAGAGCGACTTGGATGAGGGAATGGCGGAACGTCGTGTTCTCCGATGAGTCACGCTTCTGTTCTGTCAGTGATAGTCACCGCAGACGAGTGTGGCGTCGGCGTGGAGAAAGGTCAAATCCGGCCGTAACTGTGGAGCGCCCTACCGCTAGACAACGCGGCATCATGGTTTGGGGCGCTATTACGTATGATTCCACGTCAACACTAGTGCGTATTCAAGGCACGTTAAATGCCCACCGCTACGTGCAGCATGTGCTGCGGCCGGTGGCACTCCCGTACCTTCAGGGGCTGCCCAATGCTCTGTTTCAGCAGGATAATGCCCGCCCACACACTGCTCGCATCTCCCAACAGGCTCTACGAGGTGTACAGATGCTTCCGTGGCCAGCGTACTCTCCGGATCTCTCACCAATCGAACACGTGTGGGATCTCATTGGACGCCGTTTGCAAACTCTGCCCCAGCCTCGTACGGACGACCAACTGTGGCAAATGGTTGACAGAGAATGGAGAACCATCCCTCAGGACACCATCCGCACTCTTATTGACTCTATACCTCGACGTGTTTCTGCGTGCATCGCCGCTCGCGGTGGTCCTACATCCTACTGAGTCGATGCCGTGCGCATTGTGTAACCTGCATATCGGTTTGAAATAAACATCAATTATTCGTCCGTGCCATCTCTGTTTTTCCCCAACTTTCATCCCTTTCGAACCACTCCTTCTTGGTGTTGCATTTGCTCTGTCAGTCAGTGTATTTAACTTATGATTTTCTTCCCCGACCTTGATGGATATCGTGGATACAATGCTATCAACATCTAATTTGTCTCCGTTCGCCATTTACCACTTGGTAATATACTCCTCCCTCAAGACAACTGGCTTTAGAGATTCTAGAAGCCTATTTCGCCAACTTTAAGCCTTCTTCTTAATGTCGCCTGACGCAGATTCACACTCTCGGAGCACTGAATGATGACTGACGCTGTTGCCTGAGGAGGGGGTATGTAAGCATGTAGAAGGGGCGCGCTGCTTGGCGTTATCTACTGCTGTGCAATCATTCCATTTGCTGACCACTGAACCGATTTCTTCGAGACACACCCCAGAGATTCCACCTATTTTTCCAGTCATGGTGGTGTTATTTGCTAATTTTTCCTGTCACTTCAACGGGCATAATTAAGTAATTAATTTCGCGCACGAGGATTCCCGTGCATTTTGACAGTAATGTACTTGAGACGTGTACCCCACTCTGCCAGTATGAATGCCAACTTCTCTCCGAGCCTAATTAAATACATTTCCACCCTGTGGTCTTAAGCTTCTTCAATTCTTTTCTAAATTTTTAAATAATTTATTTATTTGTTTATGACAGTGCCTAAATCTCTCGCAACGAAGTTTATTACTGATAATTTCATTTTTAATTACCGAGTTCTTCCGAAATACTCCGACCTCGTTGGAAGTTTGGTTGGCCGCTTCGTGCTCTAAGTTGTCATGCCTCAGAACGCGAGAAAAGCTTGCAATAAAAATATGGATGAACTCCATCTTCTACTTGAAATTTCGGCAAGGTAGAATTATGGGTTCGTTGTCCACCTACAACGACGAAATATTTACATATAAAGTGGAAACATTTACAAATATCTTCAAAATTTTAAAAGTATGGAATTATTTTAACATAAAAAGTAAACCAACATTCTACAGCGAATTCTCTTGCCAAACTTGTTCCTGGCGTAGGATTTCAATCCTCTCGCCCATCTTTCAAATTTGCCCTGCCACTACCAAGATTTCGTTGCATATGTCATATGCAAAATCTCCTATGAAGGACGTGCATTCTGGACATTCGTGTGCTTTCTCCGGGCTACTGTTGATGCTTATAGTTCCTTGGAGTGGGTCTTCGGCCGGTTTTACTCCTGTTAAATTGTCAATGTTTACGGGCTGTTTGACCTCTTCTTCTCCGGCGGTCATCTCGCCTGCTGGTATGGCGACGTCATCGGGTTGTGGAATTCATTCTTGTAGGGCATAATATACCTTCAGGTTCGCTGCATTAAATATGGCCTTCCTGCTGCCGTCCATAGATTGAATTTTATACGTGTTGTTCCTGAAAAATTTAACAATTTTAATGGTGCAACGTATAAGGGAGCAAATTTTGCGTACACATTTTCCTGTGGTTTAGACGTCATGGTTCTTCTTAATTCAATCCAGACTTATTGATGTTTTTCTTATTTCTCGTTCAAGCACTTGAGGATAGTGGTGTACAGTCATTTTTCTGTTGTCTTCTTACTCTTCGCAAGCTCTTAAAGTCATTATTCTACATCTCGGAGTATTTCATCATCGGATTTCTGAGAGACTGTATCCTTCCTCTTCTCAGTCGTAACAGGGTTACATAGTTGCCGGAATTAAGACTCCTTTCTCACCTGGATCGTATTCTTACAGTACCATGGAGTTCATCATCATCTTCTTTCATTCTGCCTCTCTTCTTACCAGCAGCATGGTTCTTCCTATTCTTAATTCTAACCGGCTTTCTCGCCATCAATTCCACATTTCTCTTCTTCTTCTTCATTTGACATTGGGCCTTGAGTTTCCCTAACTATCCAAGCCTTCTCCTCTTCCTCCTTCCTATACCTGAACTTGAATTAAGCTTTCTTTTGAGCTTGCTCCTATCATCGATCCTTGCTTCACTGTTCAGGCTATTGTCAATATACCCATTGACGAATACGTCGGTTCCTTCCTCGAACATCATTCTACACTGAAATACCTCTGTGTAGGCCAACTGAAGGTATTGCGAAGTATGATCTTTCGCAACATTCGATTCACAGCTCTGACACTTCTCTGGTATGAACGCAATAATATCTGATTCTGTCTTCCTCTCGTAATTTTTCCCTATTACGATATTGGTGACTTCATACTACACTGTTGATGTCCACCATCTCTTCATCTGCCCTATTGCAGTCATTACCTAACAGTTCATTCCTCTCGCTAGTGTCTCTGGTGTGAACGGTCATGCTTTGCCTAGTGTCGCTCAAGTCATTTCTCACTTCCACTAATTCTTCTTGAATTTTTAAATCGTGGTTTCGGAATCCTCACTACATACTTGGAGTTTAAAATTTCTTCCTCGTGAAGTTGCATTATCTCTTCTCCACTGTTTCGGTTTTCAGCGTTAACGTACTGTCCAAATCTCCAATAATTAGCTCTACCTTACAACTAATAACTTAATATCAGCTGATATAACTTCACGCTGCTCCTCCACAATCGTTAAAGTTTTCTCCTTCTTATGATCTATGGACTTGCGCGTCTGAATAATCTGTTGAATAATGTCGGCTTTAAATTCCACGTGGCTATCGGCCAGCTGTTTATGTGCTACCGGGCTCTCAACTAAATGTGTGTCAAGTCCCTTCTTTATTTCGTCCTGACTATACCGTAATTTACCATACATGTCATAGCTATCATCAAACCCTTTATCAATGGATGTTTTAAACTATCATGAATTTTGGCAAACTGTCCATCAAAATTATTTTTGAGATTGATCTGAAATTCCGCAAACTGTTTGTCCATTTCTTTCTTAATTTTCACCTGGATGTTATTAGTTTACCGATCTAACCCGTACTTCCTCCTTGAGTTATAAGCATCTAGCCTGCGTATCTTGTATCTTAATCTCAACTTTCACTAGTTGGTCTACCGTGTCCTTTAATCCAACATTTAAAAGATCATTAATATCTTGGGTCCTAGATTTCAATCATCACGGGACTCTTTACAACTAGTGTACATCCTGAATCCTAACCTCTTAAGTTATCCCCCACTCACTATGAACTTTCGTGTCCTCCCTCATATTATTCGAACTATCCTTCTTAAATTTCATATCTCCCCTCACATTCTCATTCTGCACTTTCATGTCTTCCATATTATTATTCAAACTCTATATAATCTGAACTTTAACATTTTCCATCATCTGCTTCAGAAGATCCATTGTCACCTGACTTTCCATCATGAAAACCATAAATACAGAAATGAGTACGCTGGCTGTTCAATGCAGCCCAGGTACCCCCACAGCACTATGAAAATAATTCACTACAGTATTTTCTCATACAAACGCTCTTAAGTTTTAATAAAATGAAACTCACAACTTCGCAACAGTTGCCTTATTTAAATTTTATTTATGTGGCTTGTATCACAAATTATTTAATGAAAGTACATTCTGACGTTATATTAATGTAATACGGATAAATATCCAAAAATTGTTTTGCTTCCATTTTATTAATTAATTATTCAACATGCTAAAACATGGATCCTGAATGTAATTCAACAGTATCACTTCCAAATTTTATAGCTGTGAAACGGATTAAAATTTAACCCTGGAGGGGGCACGTAAAATGATCCCGTGAGGAGGCGCGCACGGTGGTTTAGACCGGGTCATGAAAATATAACAGAAATTAAGAAGATCCAATTTTTAACGTTAGAGAACCAGAAAGAAACTTTGCACGAACTTGTAAATAATGTTCGAAGGTATTTTGACAATACATAATCGGACGTTAAACAATTAACGTTCATTCTGCGTCATCAATAGATACTTGACTTTCCGTACTACACCGCAAAGATGTCACTGCCGCGTGTTCTTCTAGATATGTCACTGGCATACACGACATCTAGTCTTGGTTTTCCTGTTGGTAATTTTTTCTATTGCCGTAGGCGAATCTTCCATGCCCTTCTAGTTCTTGTGGAGGGGCAGATGTCTGCTCTTCTTCATACAATCCTAACATTTAGCGAATGTTCCATTTTAACCGCGTTGGGAGAGTTTGAATACCGTTCTTGCAAATATCTCACGCATAGCTGTTGGTTTAGTTCTTTCAAATAATTGCGCCTTTCAGAAAAGCATTTATTTTCTAACTACGAAGCATGATTTTTAAATTAGACAGACCTGTAATTTCATCGTTGGCATGGCGTTATCTCGGCTTCATTTTGTGCTAGGCACCTCGGACTTAGCCTCTCCTAATTGCAGGACACATTCTTTGCCTACCTTATAAATACACAGATTCAGCACTCGGCTTAAAGCAACACACATTAATTCTTTTATATGTAACACTTGACAATAAATGTTATTATGCAAACTTATACAACAGTTAAACAGCCCGCTTCGTGTCGAGAACTCAACTAATGCAGTTTGGGAAATCTTCGAACTCCTTCCTACCCAGATTTTTCATAGGTGTGACTGACCGTGGGACACAAGCTTATCTCCTCCAGACTACAGCAGTCCTCCCTTACCGATTACCAAAATTAACATCGTACGCAGAGGTTTTGGAATCCTACAATTATATAACTTATGATTTTCCTGCCCAACTGCGATGGATATCGTGGATAGAATGTTGTCAATACCTAATTTGTCTCCATTCACTGTTTACCACTTGGTAATATATTCCTCCCTCAAGCCAACTGGCTTAAGGAATTCTACAAGCCTATTTCGCCCACATTAAGCCTTCTTCTTAATGTCGCCTGACGCAGGTTCACACTCTCGGACCATTGAATGTTGACTGACGCTGTTGCCTGAGGAGGGTGTATATATGCATGTAGAAGGGACGCTCTGCTAGGCGTTATCTATTTGTGTTCAATCATTCCATTTGCTGACCATTGAAACGATTTCTTCGAGACACATCCCAGATATTCCACCTATTTTTCCAGTCATGATGGGATTATTTGCTAATTTTCCTGTTTCTTTAACGGGCTTAATTAATTAATTAATTAATTTCGCCCACGAGGATCCCGCGCCTTTTGACAGTAATGTCCTTGACACGTGTACGCCACTCTGCCAATATGGATGCCAACTTCTCTCCGAGCCTAACTAAATACATTTCCAGCCTGTGGACTTATGCTTCTTCAAATATTTACAAAAATACTTAATAACTTATTTCTTTGTTAATTACAGTGCCGAAATCGCTCGCAATGAAGGTTATTATCCAGAATGGCATTATTAATTACCCAAGGTCTTCCGAAATTCTCCGACCTCGTTCGATGTTTGGTAGGCCGCTTCCCGTTGTAAGTTGTCATGCCACAGAGGGCGAGAAAAGCTTGCAATAAACATATGGATGCACTTAATCCTGTACTTTAAATTTCGGCACGGTATAATTATAGGTTCAATACGGCTAGAGATTTCTTCAGGGCCTCTCGCCGCATGGGGTCGAATCCTCTATATACGGCATTAAATACCTCTTGCCTGGGTTTCACGCTAAGTATGCCTTTTGGAAACCCGTTTTCTAAATTCTTATTTGTTGACAATGTTGTTAGAACATTCCATTCCGAATTATTAACTGGACTTGTCCACTGTCCATTCCTTCGAATAATAAGGCTTCGATACTCTAACTGCTTTACTACCTGTATGTTTATTCCTCCAGGTTTCAATATCTAATAGCGTATTGCCTTTTACACTCACCGTTACTTTTGTTTCTCACACGTTATGTACCAATTCCTTCTTTTACATTATTCAGGTATGATATTCAAACCTTGTATTCATCAAGGTGTTAAAATCTCTTATGAGAACCTCATCGGCAGAACTCGAGGCAGATATCCCTTGATCCTCAATAATTTGGCTTGCCTAGTTATTGCCGTGTATTTGTAAAATATTATTACTAAATAACAGGAACCACGTACTAGTACATTCAACACTTACTCCCCTGCCTTTATCCTAGCCTCGATTATATTAGTCCTCCCACAACCCGTTCGTAGAGCGCTGAGTTCGCATGTGTTCCTATTTGGCATACAGCCGTTGCAGAAGCACAATCTTGTATGTTACAATGCTCTCCTTATTATTTTTTCCTTAAGGCTGATCACGCCCTCTGACACATACGGATATGCTGTGGATCAGCACAATTTTTTTGTGTTAATTTTCTTATGCTAATATGTAAAGAAAAATGAACCTTACCATACCGTACTGTATGAGTGTATGTTTGCGTGATGTGTTAATGCACAGTGTAATGTGCTTAAGGCTCATTTTCCCTTAAACGTTCACATAGGAAAATCAACACTACGAACATTGTTCTGATGATCTGCACATCCACATGTGGCTGGGAGGAGTGACCATTCTTATGGAATATAATGACTAGTGAGAGCAGTGTACTGTGTTGTTTCTTCACCGAACATAGCCTATATTACTTAATTCGAAGCTCCCAATTGCCTTAATCACTCTACATTGGACCCTCAGTCCATTGTATCCGAAGTCTAATAGAAGTCGACAGGTGAGATGTTCGACTTGATTTTTTGAAAAGTTTATTTTTCCACTATTATCTGAACTAAAATAATATAATACTTAGAAATTTAACTTAACTGACTGCTGGCTGATATCTTGAGGTAATATAGAAGTTCTTCCCTCATTAAAGAAACCTCTTGAGAAGGTACTGGAATTACGTTTGTTCAAATTATCAAAACTTATAATACTATGGTAGTTGTTCGCGTAAATCTTCCACCTATATAAGGAATAGATGACCGTTCTTGACATACCCTCCCATTTTCAAACATAGTTTTACGGAATTAAGCAATCATCATTATCTTTTGTAGAAGATTAGTAGCTTATTTACAAAAGTATTAACTACACCACTCTTTCAGATTTATTCGGCTTCGCTCTCTAAGCTTTAAATAATTTCAGGTATTGATACTCCTTGGCCCAGACTACGGAGTTAAAAACCTTATTTCTTTCAAGATTACGTTACAAATCTCCTCTCCAGCACTGACAATTTTTTTCTAACAGTTTATTCAATCATACCACCCATTTTTCTTCAGTGATTGTAGTCAGATAATTCTATTAATTGCTATCACTTAACCTGTTAATGAGAGCCCCTGCTCCATTGTCTTTTCCTCCTTATACTTTCTACTTATCGTTTCTGACTTCAGGCACTGACATGTGTTCTTTTGATTTACAAGTACCTTTCTGCATTATTTATTGAACTTACGATATTCTACTCTCTGATCCTTATTTCTGGCTTACTATAACTTCTGAGTGACCTCAGGACCACATATATTTCAGTCTTGGATTTGGTATTAATCAAAATGCCACTTAAGTGACTGTGATCGAACCCACTACCGTAGATTTCTCCTTTGATCAAGGGCATAACATGGTTTCTATTCTTTCAGTCTTTATTTAAAAATCTAACTTGTCACTTGTCCTGGAATATTCCTTCATTTTGCAGTTTATTGCTAGTGAGAAAGTTTGAGAGTAGCTCTCTCTCACTCTCCTCCAATCCCGTGATATGTAAGGAATTAAATCTCCGAAGTTCATCGGATTTGAATACTAGACAAAGCTGAGCCGAGATTAATTTTCTCGAGAAACACTAGGTCTCTCTGCCACAATTAATTATGTTTCTTTTCGATGAGGTTTTCCCGAAAGTATTATGATGGTTTTTTTACGTCGAACAGACATAGGTAGGTCTTATGGCGACGATGAGAGAGGAAAGGCCTAGGAATGGGAGGGAAGCGGCCGTGGTCTTAATTAAGGTACGGCGAGTTGGCCGCGCGGTTAGGAGCACGCAGCTGTGAGCTCGCATCCGGGAGATAGTGGGTTCGATCCCCACTGTCGGCAGCCCTGAAAATGGTTTTCCGTGTTTTCCCATTTTCACACCAGGCAGGTGGGTTTATTCTTACTATTATCGGATTAGGAAATAATGTATTGAAGGCGGTAGATAAGTTTTGCTAATTAGTTCAAAGAATACGTAATAATGGAAGAAGTAAGGAGAAAATAACATGTAGAATAGCCCACATGACGAAAGTCTTCCTCAGGAAGATATATCCCTGAGAAAGATGTTTCTCAATAAGTTTGTGTGAAGCGTGGAACCATATGAAATGAAATATGTACAATAAGCAATGACTGTAGTATTAGGAAAGAGAATAAAAGCTTCAGAAATGTGGTGTTACAACAAAGTTATCGAAATTTGGTCAGAAGAAGACATAGATGGTTAGGATTTATCTTGAGACACCCATGAGTTGATCATTTTGTGTTTATTTTTTAGGGGAAGAATGGTTGGGGAGGCCAAGTCGTGAATATGACAGACAGATTAAATTGATGTAGGATGCATTAGTTACGTTAAGTTAAATTATTTAGAACAGGGTAGGGTGATATGGAATGCTGCATCAAACCAAGCTCCCGAATAGGTAACATAAACGCGTAGGTCGCCCACGGGCCTCAAATCGAAAGACCTGCCCCTGGCGATCCGAACATGTCCTCGGACACTCCCGGAACTAAAAGCCATACGCCATTTCTTTATTATTATTTACATTGCTAGTTTCTTTACGTCGCACCGACACGGATAGGTCTTATGGGGACGATGGGGCAGGAAATGGCTAGGAGTGGGAAGGAAGCGGCCGTGGCCTTAATTAAGGTACAGCTCCAGCATTTGCCTAGTGTGAAAATGGGAAAACACGGGAAAACATTTTCAGGCCTGCCGACAGTGGGGTTCGAACCTACTATCTCCCGAATACTTGATACTGGCCGCACTTAAGCGACTGCAGCTATCGAGCTCGGTATTATTATTATTATTATTATTATTATTATTATTATTATTATTATTATTATTATTATTATTATTATTGCCTTTAGATGTATGTCTCTTGAAATGAACGATACTTTACGCCAAGTGAAATGATAACTTACAACGTTTTATGCGTATGTACGAGTGTAACGCTACGCAGTTCAGCACTACAACTAGAAATTCATGGAGAATTTGCGAATAATACAGGCACGTTTACTTGTTGCCGCATTCCAAATCTTGGAAAGCCGTCATTCCTTTTATGAGCCTAAATGTGTCCACTCCCGGAGAGCCAGGGTCATACCGTGTTGCTGCAATGAGGCAGCGCTCTTGGCCTCCCGAGATGTCATTTGCTGGCATAGACTTGTACTGGTTGCTCTGAACTCTAATCGTCGTAAAGGTTCTCTACACAAACCTCCCAATTCCAGACTTTTATTTTTAGCAGTGCAGTTCATTTAGCTCGAACGTACGAGGCATTGTAAATCGTAGATATAAACCTTGTCGTCAAGAGGAGAGAGGTTTAGTTTACAATCGGATGGTATATTCTTTTACTCTTTCTTGGATGTTTCAGAAGGTACAACGTCTAACTTGGGAGTTGTTGTCACCTAGTTTAGTAAAGGACGAGCTATGGAAGAGTGCTTACACAGCATACACAAGTACGGAATTGATCCATAATATCAATGCCATAATTACCATGTAAAATAATTTTCGGTTATTTCAATTCACTGTTAATGAACTTCTTACCTCTCGGCATATTCACTTAGTATGTTACCATAAAATATATTTCAATCCACGGTTTTCTTGTGTCCATATAGATATGAATCTAAGTGAGCACTAAATATTATTTAGTTACAATAACTGAACAACCGTCTATTCCGCGTAAGGACGTGCAAAATGGCATTATTAATACACATTTCCCCACGCATGGTACTTGGAATATATATTAGATGGATAGTGGTTAATTGTAGAACATTTCATCCCTAACTGGATAAACTGAAGTCGTTTTAAAAGAGTCATATGCAAGTAATAAATACTTTACTAAGAATTAAGCACTTATATCTTTAAGTCTATTGTCACGTTGGAATTTTTTTCACATCTGGATTAGCTTCATAATCTACACGAAAGTAAAAGTATGCATGGCCTTTTTGAAAAACAGTACATAAATATGTACGATAATATTTTCCTCGATATCTTCAGGAGTCACATCACGTCACAACTTTAAATAGGCTATACGGTGTACAGTAACATGTGCCTAACACGTAGACGTTTAGAGAGTTTTCGTAACACTACAGCACCGAACCTTTAAATATCAACATGTATAAAAATGAAACACACATTACTCTTTTCTAAACCAATGAACTCACAATTTGTAATTTCTTTTCATTCGAAAACATATGTCTTCGTTTGCTAAGTTTACGTTACTGAAATCCGAGTTATAAATTTTAAAGACTCTCGTCTTCATTAATCCGTAAGTTGGATACGTTTGAGTGTAGAGGATGTAAATTCCAAATAACCCTGTGAAATATTAACTCTTGCGTACATCTGCTGCGTCAAATTTTAGGAGATGAGGTCAAGTCATCAATGGTGGAATGTCTTGTCCGTTTAACCATAACTCTCTTAACGGAACACAATGATATGGACTGAGAATCGATTCGAGTCCTTGAATGGCAGAAAGATGGTCGAAGAAACAGCTACACAACCCAGGACAAATTCAAATTCTGGAATTAGTAATTTAGTACATGTTATAGATTTCATAGCTTTTAGTGTCATCAACGGGTGTACAGAACTGTGTTATGTTTGACCACGACATTCATAACGGAAAAAGCTAATAGTTTAATGTCCCAATTAACAAACCAGTGATATAAACACGAATGTTGCGCAGCTACTTGTACGTAAACTACAATGGTATTATGAACTGGGCTGATCGGTGGAGCGCATTGACCTTCTGAAATCACGTTGAAGGTTCGAACCTGGCTCAGTACGGTGGTATTTAAAGGTGCTCAAGTACACCAGCCTCGCGTCGGTAGATTTGACTGGAGATAAAGGAACTCATGTAGAAAAAAATTCTAGCACCACAGAGTCTCCAAAAATCTTAAAAGTATTCAGTGGGATGTAATGCGTGGCGGCTATCATCGTTAAGGTGTCTAGTTAGTTATGGTTAGCCATGGTTAACCGGTTCCACTTCCGTTGGTGGAAAAAAATCACCATCCGAATTTTGGCCGGCAGGGCAGGAGTGGGAAAAATCCGTGATTCAATTAATGATCTCACAGCAGTGTTCACATGGAGTGAGGGTGTATGATGCTTTTGATGGTGATTCATTAGATGGAGACGTTAAGCCTTGAGTAGACCCCTTTGCGCTATTCGAAAGGAGTAAGCTTGTTTCCGACACCAAGTTTCAAAATGACCCCACCGGCGAACCGATTATGTCCTCCGACACTTTCAGCACCAAAAGCCATGCGATAAAAAAGAAAAGCATTACTGAAGCTTAGTTTAGACGTCTTATTGAAATTTTCCGAGCTTTCATTCCCGTCAGTCACATTTAGGACAGTCCGCAGGTGGCAGATTACCTATCAGTTGTTTACCAAGTGTTAATGGTTGAAACCAGCACCACTTCCTTCGTCTTTGGGGTGGTCGGCTTCCTTAGTGTGACTGTGATCATGTGACCAAGGGAGTTGAACAAGCAGCATGGACGCCTTGAGCGATGTGTGTTTATGTGTGTATATGAACCATATAAAGTCAAAGTTTCGATATCATCACCATGTGCTCACAGGGACCAGTCCGAACGAGGTCAGAGCATGGGCATACCGGGCCAGATTCGTGAAAATGCCGTAATGTTTTAATATGACGTGGTCCTCCGGTGTATGTTTGTTTACCTTTCGAGTTCTGACAACCCGTGGCAAGATTATTGGAGCACGTCTAACATCATCCCTAAGGCATGTTTTACGAGACTAGGATTAAAGGGTAAGCGCACATCATAGCATGATTACGAGGGGTCAGTCAATATTTTCGTTTCTCCTTTCTTTCAAAACTTTATCATGGTGTCCTTGTAGGTCAAACAACGAGCGTCATTAACAAGCCTAGCACATGTCAACGAGTTCGTGGCAGGCTCCGATATTAATACATAACTAGCAAGGGTGAAACAGTTGCCTTTACTCTTGGACGAAAATCAGCATGTTCAAAGAATACTTAAAATTCATGACGACGAGCATTATGAAAACCATGAACGAGATAGGGAACAGTTCGAAGAAATTTTGCTATTTAGAGGTGAAAATGACTATACTGATAAAACTGCAGATAACCTCAGAGCAGAACAATAATCCCAGAATTCTTGCGGTAATTCTCAACAGATTTCCTGGAAGTAAAGTTGCCTATTAATAACCTCCATAAGGACAGTATGAGACTTGGACAAATTTCCAAGATACATTTCAGGCACTATTTGCTGATAATTCAAAACGATCAAACATCCTGCGTTTTCACTACCTACTTTAGCCCTCAAAACATCATTAATTAATTCAAAACATTCTGTTCATAATACTTTCAGTAGCTTGCGAAATTGTATATAAGAGGTACAAGAACAAAAAGTTAATAGCCACATGACATTTCAAGGTTCTGTTGTCACAGAACGTAGGAAATTGAACAAGCACCTAGTAAGCAATTGAAATGCCATTTGGTATCTCAACCTTTCAATGCCCTTAAACGAAGTCTTACTTCAGTAGCTGATGTTAGACAAGTTAGCTCTCACTAACCATAAAGAATACGAAATAAAAGCTCCAAGCGCTGATTTCCCAAGTCCTGCTGAGATTTTTGGAGGAGAGGTCACAAGTATTAGAACTGAAGATGGCAACGCGAGAACAAAAGCGGAGGGCAGCAAACCCACCCTAGAATCAGTATCTGAAAAACAATGAAATCCCAATTCGAGTTTAATGCGTACGTATCTACACTAGTGTCCAAAAGTTAAGCATAATCACTAAACGAGGTCATACCGCCTGATAGGAATGTCTGACGTTTTGCTGAAAAAACGGAAGCTGAATCACACACCATATGTCACACAACTCGTCTTAAACAGTGCTAGAAAGGTTCTGATAGCTAAGGAATACCTTTGACAACAACTAACAAAACTTGACAATGTCTCTCACAACGATGTTTGCTGTTAATAGGGTGTATGGTTACCCCTAACGGCCTCACATGCTTTGCAGCGACGTGACATGCTCTCTATCAGATGGTCCAAGAGCTCTTGTGGCGGTCGATCCCATTCCTCCGAAAGGGCAATGCCAAGGATGAATGTTTTATAGAATTCTGATCCGCAGACCTCGCTGGCTAGTCCGTGCGATAAATGTCTTCCCGAGCCAGAAATTCATCCACCAGAGCAGCGCGGTGTGGCCGGGCATTGTCGTCCATGAAGAGGTAGTCAGAATCTATTATATGTTCAATTTTCTTCTTCTTCTTCTTCTTCTTCTTCTTTGGCTTTGGCTCATAAATTGCTAGCATCTACTTAAAAGAAAACAGGCTGCCGTCTATATGTTTAAGCACATTTCAATTTTATTTCTATACATTCCATCGTGTGCTTTACGAGTCAAGTCTGTAGTTACGAATCCAAAATCATTATGATTCCAACCGTCATTGCACATTTCTTTCAATGTATGTAGTTTCATATCTCTGCTGACATTTACAAGGTAAACGTGATTTAAGTTGGTATCGTCTAGTCTGAATATGTTTAAAATGTTTAAGTTATCTCTCACCAACTGTTTAGGAATTCTAGAGTAAGTTTGAGCTAAATGAAAGCAGTCAATGTCCTTGTGTCTTCCACTTGTAAAATATTCCTTAACCATGTGTTGATTTTCTAGAATAAAATAGTCAAATAAAACTATGGAACAATCCTCGCACTCATCTAAGAGTAAAGCATATACATTATTGTCGATAAAGTTAGCTATTGAAGAATCTACATTATTTTCATTTTCCTGCGTATGTTAATGAGCTTTTGATACTTTGGTTGGCCTAAGCACTTTGAAAAACTTACAAGTGTTTAATTTTTCCAATTGAGCCATCCTGGAGCTAGGGGATAATTATCTATCATAAGCGTAGTTTTCCCGCAACCAACAGGCCCAATGACGGCGCAACGAATAAAATTCGGCAAAAGTTCTTCATGCCTATGCTTGACATTTTCAGGAATTCTTATTTTTCGTTCCCAGTCAGTCTTCGTTTATTTTCTATAAATAAGTAGATTACTTAAGTTGAGTGGAGATGCATGTATCCTAGAAACAAGACTAACTGTGCCTGTTAGCGGCGTACTTACTCAAGTTAGACTTGCGCGATTTTATTCTCGACTTCTGACGCCAAATTTTATTCAAATACAATAAACTACATTATGAAAATGATAAATAACCTGTACAAACAATAGCTCTTCTTCTAGGTTAATGTACACTAGAAGATTTATAAAACGTAATTCAGAGTCAAGCACATTTCAACGCTACAAACATAAATATAATAAACAGCTAAACAGATTTGAAATTAAAAGCGACTTTAAAATGTACTTTGATAAAGAAGAGAGCATCGGGTCAGAGTTGGGATTCAATAAACAAATTGTAGAGCCTGAAGCAAAAACTCGTGCGCGTGACATTCCAAAAATAATTCCGTTCGAAATTATCAAAGTTCACTTAAATTTAGCTGATGAATTGTTTGAGAAAGATGGGCACCACTGTCACCGAGCAACAAACGTCATTGCTTCTCTCATGCTAGACGCTGAATTCTGTGGTCCCATCATCTACAAACCGCAATGACCACTGTGTGTACCTATTCAAGATAAATTTCAAAATATATGTGTTGAGATCACAGATGCGGAAAATAACGTGATTGACTTTAATGTGGCTACGACGACTGTAGTATTGGAAATACAATAAGGAAGTTAGCTACAATTTTCCTCACTATAAATGACGCCTCTCTGATGCTTGAAGTGTAGGAATAAAAGCAAACACAGCTGATGCTCACCGAGTAACAACAAAAAGTGGGCGACAGAGAATTGCTGGGAAATGCTCAGTTTGTGGAACGAAGAAAAGTCAATTTATTAAAAAAATAAATGGTGAGGGTGTTCGAGAATAATCATCGATGAAGTACATAGACCACGTAGAAGAAAGTATCCTACTAGAAAAATAATCGTGTACAGTATTGATGATCTAAGACAAGCTGATTTTGTAGAAATGGACTCTGGTAACTTGAAAGGAATTTCAAAAATCAACAAATGTCACAGATATTTCTGTGGCTTGGTTCTAAAAGGGCCAATGCCATTTTTGTCGAAATTGAGATATTAACTTATACAAATGCGTTTTATCATGGATCGCGACGTGTTGAAAGGGCCAATGTCTCTGTTAAGTACTAAAAGAACAGTTAACGTTTAAGTAAATAAGCCCTTACCAATAATGTTAGATTACCAATAAAGATTAGAGACCTGGCAATTTTTAAAGAATACGATAGAAAAAATTAGCGTTTAATAAGGTGGCTTCCGCAAAGAAAGTATAACGTTATTTAAAGTTAGTTGTTGAAAAAATAATTGGAAAACTATAAGCAAAACTTCAAATGCTCATAGCTCAAAAACAGTTTTTTTTTACATTGGCCCTTTTAGAACCAAGCCACAGATTTATTGAGTTTCATCGATGTGTTTTCCAAGTTTGCATGAGCTATTCCGCTTAAAGGTAAATCAGGAAAGTATGTTAGATTCGCGCTAGAGCACTTATTTAAAACAGCAAATAGATCACCATTAAATATGCAAACGGACAAGGGTAAAAGTTTTACAACAAGGAAATACAAGACCTCATAAAGAAATTCATCATTAACCACTACTCTACGTATACGAACATCAAAGAGGCTGTTATCAAGAGATTTAATAGAACACTGAAGGAAGAAATGTGGAAGCAGTTTTCCCTTGAAGGAAATTATAAGTGTGTCGATGTGCTTCGGAAATTAGTACACGACTACAATCACACAGTACATCCCACTATTAAAATGAGAGCAGTAGATATAAGTCTAAAGAACCAAGATTATCCTGACTCTACTGCACACGGAAAACCAAAATTTAAAATAGGCTACTCTGTTCGCATAAGCAGAATAAAAGGACTTTGTGAAAAATGGTACACAGGTAACAGGTTGACAGAAAAATTTACTATTTACATAAGTTTTGCAACGAGTCCAACCTACTAATTCCTTAAAGACTGTAAAGGCGAAGGAATTAAAGGTACTTTTTTACGAATAAGAACTACAGAAAACAAAACATCCTAAAGGCTACTGGGTTGAAAAAGTGCTTCGTAAAAAACAATAACAAATGTATTAAAAGTATTAAAAATTTACCTATGACAACAATGACATCTACAGCAAGATAAAAAAGTTGAAAACTAGAAAAGTAGCTGCAATTTGATAAGGTTTCGGGGGATATACTAAAGACAATGGGTTGGGATATAGTACCATACCTGAAGTACTTATATGATAATTGTTTGCATGAAGGAACTATACCAAATGAATGGAGAGTTGCGATAGAAGCCCCTGTGTATAAAGGAAAGGGTGATAGCCATAAAGCTGAAAATTACAGGCCAGACAGTTTGACATGCATTGCATGTAAGCATTGGGAAAGCATTCTTTCTGATTATGTAAGACATGTATGCGAAATTAATAACTGGTTTGATAGAAGGCAGTTTGGGTTTAGGAAAGGTTATTCCACTGAAGCTCAACTTGTAGGATTCCAGCAAGATATTGCAGCTATCCTGGATTCAGGAGGTCAGTTGGATTGTATCGCGATTGACCTGTCTAAGGTGTTTGATAGGATAGATCATGGGAGACTACTGGCAAAAATGAGTGCAATTCGATTTGACAAAAGAGTGACTGAATGGGTGGCTCTGTTCCTAGAAAATAGAACTCAGAGGATTAGGGTAGGCGAAGCTTTATCTGTCCCTGTAATAATTAAGACGGAAATTCCTCAAGGCAGTATTATTGGACCCTTACGTTTTCTTACGTATGTCAATGATATGTGTAAAGAAGTGAAATCAGAGATAAGGCCTTTTGCAGATGATGTTATTCTGTACAGATTAATAAATAAGTTACATGATTGTGAGCAACTGCAAAATGACCTCGATAATGTTGTCAGGTGGACAGTATGATAAACGGGGTTGAAAGTCAGGTTGTGAATTTCACAAATAGGAAAAGTCCTCTCAGTTTTAATTACTGCGTTGATGGGGTGAAAGTTCCCTTTGGGGATCATTGTAAATACCTTGGTGTTAATATATGGAAAGATTTTCATTGGGGTAATCACATAAATATGATTGCAAATAAATGGTACAGATCTCTACACATGGTTATGAGGGTATTTAGGGGTTGTAAAGATGAGGGCATATAAGTCACTGGTAAGACCTCAACTAGAGTATGGTTCCAGTGTATGGGAACATCACCAGGATTACTTGATTCAAGAACTGGAAAAAATCCAAAGAAAAGCTGCTCGATTCGTTCTGGGCGATTTCCGTCAAAAGAGTAGCGTTACAAAAATGTTGCAAAGTTTGGGCTGGGAAGACTTGGGAGAAAGGAGAGGAGCTGCTCGACTAAGTGGTATGCTCCGAGCTGTCCGCGGAGAGATGGCGTGGGAGGACATCAGTAGGCGACTAAGTTTGAGTGGTGTCTTTAAAAATGGGAAAGATCACAATATGAAGATAAAGTTTTAATTCAAGAGAACAAATTTTGGCAAATATTCGTTTATAGGAAGGGGAGTTAGGGATTGGAATAACTTACCAAGGGAGATGTTCAATAAATTTCCAATTTCTTTGCAATCATTTAAGAAAAGGCTAGGGAAAAACAGATAGGGCATCGTACAAGTCTAACAAAATTCAGTTTCCACCTCCAATTCACTAAATATTTCGTTTGCGAAATGGAAAGGAAACTAGAATAGATGAGATGTATTAATTTATTGCGACTCAATTTTGCATATTCTCTCTCAGCTCAGCAGTTTTCATACTGTGCAGGATTTCCATTTAATATATACATTTTTCAAATATTTTCTTCTTCCTTGACTGTGAAAATAATTTTTATCCGTTCAATTCCGAGAATGTATACCCGTGGGCATTGCGTCTCCCTTTGGGTAAATTTTTGGAGCAAATAAGATAAAATTAATAACTATAGAATTTACTCATATAAAAACATAGGGTTTTTCGATTTGGGGCATAATCGGCATTGCACTGTACACCTACTCTAAATAAATAAATAAATAAATAAATAAATAAATAAATAAATAAATAAATAAATAAATAAATAAATAAATAAATAAATAAATAAATAAATAAATAAATAAACAGGTAAATAAATTAAATATCCACCTCTGTGGTGTAGTGGTTAGTGTGTTTATCTTCCCCCCTCCCCCAACAGGCCCGGATTCGATTCCCGGATCTGCCACGAAATTTGAAAAGTGGTACGAGGGTTGGAACGGGGTCCACTCAGCTTCGGGAGATCAACTGAAGAGAGGGGGCTTCGATTCTCTCCTCAGCCATCCTCGAAGTGGTTTTCCGTGGTTTCCTACTTCTCATCCAGGCAAATGCCGGGATGGTACGTAACTTAAAGGCCACGGCCTCCTACTTCCTTGTCTATTCCATCCGATCTTCCCATCCTCTCACAAGGCCCCTCTTCAGCATGGCACGTAAAGCCGCCTGTACAAGGCACTGGTCCTCCTTCTAATTTTTATCCCTGAACCTACATCTCACACTCCAGCACACTGTACTTGTGGCGGTAGAGGAAGGACCACTTACTGAGTTCGTGTGAAAAGACAACCCTGGTGGGTAAACCGATTAAGGAAGTAATTAATTAATTATCCCAGACGTGAGAGCATTCGGATACATTGGTTATGTGGATTATTTTCGAAGTATAAAATGCGAATAAAAACATTAGGCTTAAGTCGGATTCGAACCCACCTACCAAACGCAGTTGCATTGACAACACCCTTATTAACCAATGACACCACGACATCTCCAGGGACTAGCTTACCTGAAATCATACTAGAGGGACAACTACTCCCGCTTCAAAAATGCACGCACGTTTTCTATCAGTATGCCATTTCTTTTAGAGTTCATTTCATACCCTACTGAAAGCTTATCATTGGCACTTACCTTTTACATAACCGTACGGCAGTTTGATACATTCCTGTCACATGCAGTACATGTTTTTACAACAGTGATGGTGCAGTAAGTGATTAAAGGCGATTGTTGCTTGGTGTTCGGCAAAGGAGATTTGACCTGGACGCCCCCAGTGACGCTCGTCAGGATGCCTAACAGAAAAAGTCAAGCGCAGCTGACTCACCCGCTACATACAAATTCATAGAAGTGAAAAAGATATTTCGAACTCTGTCTATGATCAGAATGAAAAGTAGTGGCAAAGCACAGCGACGTCAATGTAAAAGGGATAATGTACAAGATGTCCTTATTAGTAACATAGATGAAGACAGGAATTGCTTTTCAATCCATTCGGAGTTCTTAGGGCAAAGGTACTGTAATCAAATTTTGAAAAGCACATCACTCTCACTTAAAAGGCGAAACAAAGTGAATAAACAGATAATAATGGTAATATTAATGTATTACCGAAGGTAAATTATAATAAAGAAAATGTAAGCTCAACGAGATTCACAAGAAAGCTGGTAGTACTAAGTCTGAGAAAGTGGGAACGAATGTCATTGGCTAGCATCATTTCGATAGCCTCTTCTCCCTGCTCCGCAATTTGCGTGCACTGGTCACTAGTTTACTGTGCAATTGGCATATGAAATTAATGACCGATGTAATGATTTTATTCCTGGGATCAAAAAACCCCGGACAAATGATAGAAAAGTCTCTTCGAAAATTCAATTCTCGAAAGTTGACATTTCATAATAACATTATAATGAATCCCTGAAACATGAACTTTTAGTACAGGCGGTTTTCGGTTCGAGTCAGGGATTTTCAACTTTTATTTCCTATGGCACCGGCGTCGGGTGTTTGAATTTCTCCCAAGCTCTTAGTGCACAGTAAAGGAGTTAGCATGATAGTCTTCATTCCAAGAGTGGGGACCTCGGGTTCGATCCTTGGATGGGTCGGTGACTTTAAATTTCATTCGCGTTGAACACCGCGTATGTACTACTCCGCTATTACACCAAATGTATCCCTCAACCAGTCGTCATAAATTAACCAAATACTCACCTCTCTTGAATGCAGAGGAAAATACTGACATGCTGGCCTATAAGCATCCTGTGAACAGGATACAATTTATAGATGACCTGTTGTGAGCATGTGCTAATTTTGTCTTAGATAAGGTTGTTAAGTGCTTTTATCAACTTAGGTTAAGAATACAAATAAACGATTTAACTTATCATAAAAAATAAGTTCTTCTGTCTGTTATTGCTTGCACATTAGAGTGTATTTAATACCTTTGCATTCGTATGTTCGGTATATATATATATTCCAAGGTTTTATAGCCACAATAGTATAGGAAAAGGGCAAGGAGTAGGAAGGAAGTAATATTAGCCTTAATTATGGTACAGCCCCATTATTTACATGGTGTGAACGTAAGAAACTATCTTCAGGGACGTCGACAGTGGGTTTCGAACCAATTGACAGCTGCGCAACACTCACCGCACTGTCATCTCATTTGGTTTTCGAGCCTACTACCTCCCGAATACAGTTTACAGCAACGCAACCTTAACGGCATGGTCAATTCTCTCTCTCTCTCTCTCTACCCCCCCCCCCCCCCTCTAGGTATGTATGGGAGAGGGAGTGAGAGAGAGAGAAGGGGGAACGTGTAGCCAAGAAGACTGTAAGTGTAAAACCTGCTCACTTAGCGTCGAAAATAATATATGTGTGCTGCAGCATTTGCTTTTCTGTCTATGTTTGTTACTCTTGATGTAGCAGCATGTGAATACAAATCTATAAACAGTGCGGATAGTGTCTTATAAACTCGAAACATCATCTTTCAAGCTAAAGCACTCTGATCTTTTTCTACGTTTGCTGTTCTTCACATGATAGCCTGAGAATAATGTTTGATAAAACAACGCAGAGAGTGTCTCATGAGAAGGCTGCTTGCGTACTCTTTCTTATAAACATATGATTTTATCACGCAACTAATTTCTTTTAATGTAGACTCTTCTTAACAAGTTTGTGTGAGAATCTTCTTACACCTTTGAGAGTGATTTATATGAAATCTGTTTCACAAGCCTTATAAACACGAGACGTTATTTCACATGCTACTTCATCTAATTTTGTTTTGCCTTGGTATTCTTCTTCTAACATTACCGTATGAAAAGACAATGTGTACGAAGGTCGCAGTGAGTATATTTGCTTCTCAAGTTTTATTATAAATATTTTTACATGTCGGTATATCTGATTCTTCTCTTAGTATACTGCTGAAGAAGACGAAAACGTTGCAGGGAGTGTGTGATGCTCCGCTAGTATTATGATAAACACGATATAATATCTCGCATACTGCTCCTAACGTCACATTCTCCTCCTTCCACAGTGTCTACTGTGTGTGAATGCCTCTGCTATTCTTGAGTGCATATTTATAGGCCTACTTGCAGATGTGTCTTAGGCTTCAGTCTGTTTGTTAATCATGTCACGCAGTACCGATAAGTTGTACTTTTTATTTTCTCTAGCCAAGCAGCTTACGGGCTTATGAACCAGGTAATGGCATCTTCTATAGACAAGGCCGTTTTCTCATCGAAGTAATGAGTTATACGAAGCTTGGAAGACTCTTACATTGCATGGTCTATGAATTTGCTGTTGATGACGGTGTTGATCTACTTGCACAGGCTTTCCAAGACGCTTCTGCCCAACAAGTCTATGATACCTCTATGTCATGGATGTTAGAAGAAGAAGATGGGCAACTGCAGCAGCAGCAGCAACAACAAAAACAGTAAAAATTGTCAAAACTTAATTGAAGAGTACCGTCTGATGGTCAGGAAAAGGAACTGGAATGTTGGATATTCTATGTGCATTTGTGGATATTGTGTGAGAGAGGAAGACTTTGTCAAGTCTGGATGCTGAATAGTGGAGGAGTAAAATCAACATTATTCCCGTGTTTCATTTCGCAAGCGTCTCTTAGACGGTGCTGTTGGACTGGTTCAAAAAGCACGACTGAGTTATTTATGTTGGGTTCTGCTTAATCCTTCGGTTGGAAGACGAAATTGAAATCACCTACAATTATGATGTTCGTTTCGCGTGTTTTGTGAATTTTGATGTCTTCTACAAAAATATTTTTTTTTCGTTCTGGTCTGTTTTGTGCTCCAGATGGATTGTGTATATTAATTAGTACAAAGTTTTCATAGAGCGGAGAGATGTGCAAGGAAGTGATGGATGTGAAGGCCTGGTCTGTATACAATGGCTGTTCTTCGAGCATCCTCTCCGAAATTAATATGGTATTCGTTTGGGATTAAAATTTCTAAGTTTTAGGTACACACTTCTTGTAGAAATAGAATGTCAATATCATTTTCTTTAATATAGTTCAATATTAATATCCACCTCCTTACGCTCAAAATACCGTAGCAATGGTATGCAAAATCATCTCTGGAAAGTATGTGTCACATGTGCTCTGTACACGCGTAGGGTCAAGATGGCATACTAACTCACTCGTGGTAGTGTTTTGGTGATTAAATACTACAGTCAGAATGTTGTAAATCGTGAATAAGTGGCAGGTCCAGAACATAGCATGATCGTAATTAGGAATGAAATTACTCTTAAAATTGGCAACTCTTAACGATATCCAATTTCTTCAAGCACAGGTGTTCTCGTTACGCTGCGATCATTGCATGTCATTGATTGAAAGAATTTTGGAGGGACTACATGTTTTCCGATTGACTGAAACTGTGTATTCCGTTATGCAGCCGCGTTTCATTGACAGGCTTGTTGCTATGGGCATTTACGTGTTTTTTTTTTGCAATGGAGCTATCAGAATCTCCTGATAGATCATGTGGCGTATCTCCTGTGTGACCTCCGTCCATTTAATTTTCTTTTGTTGAGTAACGTGCTCTTTACTTAAGTGGGTAGTATTTTCAATATTCGTAAGAGCTTATTGTGTTGTGGGGTTGATCAGATTTCATTTATATATCAGGATACTCTGTAACATCTGTGTGTTGGACTGTATCTTACTCTGGTAGGAAATGTGGTTTGTAGCTGGCTCTGGTGTGGTGAACGTGTGGGTAGCAGCTATTCCGCTCTCAGGTGTGAGTTGTTCCCTAGCTAGTAAATTATTTGCGGCAGGTTGCAGTTGTTAAGCCCGTGTGGCGAGACCAGCTATATTAGACTTGTTTGCCACTGAAGGTTAAGCTCCACTCGTCAATTATAAGCCAAATTGGAGCGCGGTTGCTGTTGTAGATGGTACACTCATGATCAGAAGAATTTCGGGTGGAAATGGAAACTAGCAATGTTTTGGCGTATATTTTTGGTCAACCCTGAAGATGAATATGAGATGAGAGTGGACAACGTCATATGTGTTCGTCTTCCAGGAGCTGTGGCTGTGCTCCCTCACCTCCCTTCTCATTCCTCTTTTCTTTGTTCATCAAACCACTCTGTGTGTTTTGCACTCTGACTAAGCATTATGGCCATACTGGCTTTTCCTAATCAAGGAAAACAATTCATTAACCGTAATTTCATTGTAAATAAATGTGCACGAGTAATCCCGTTCAAATACGTATGGCATTTAAGTGTTCGATGAGCGCTGACAATAACTCCATAGAAGCAGTTTTTCAAAGAAATTTGCGTCTCTGATGCTCATACGTATTTAATGCTAGATTATTTTACTTTGGTCGTTGATGCTAGATTATTACATTAATAATAATAATAATAATAATAATAATAATAATAATAATAATAATAATAATAATAATAATAATAATACACCCTTTGGGAAATAAACTCAGCAGTTATTAAAAATCCAACCATGTTATAAGAATGGAAGCAATGTCCATAATACGAAAGGATGTTTTCATATCACATAGCAGTTTATGTAAAAAGAATGAAAGGAAAGGAAAGCAGGAGAAAAGAAGTGAAAAGAAAATTCTGAACTGCTTACCACGTTTTCAACTGTGAATAACTTCTGGACCTGTAGTGTGTTCATGGCAATATATCAATAGCACACACCTATTCTAATACTAATCGTGATCAGTCTCCCGTGAATACGGATATCTCATGTCATTCAGTGTTTCCAAACTGCTAAAACATCGGAGTTGTATACAGCCGTTGAAATGCTTCAGTAGCCCGCGACTGTTGTAAGATTTTTGTGTTTTTACTTTACCGTCTTACCGACATCTCTCTTCACAGTATGTGCAGAAGGAGAAGGGGGTGCGAGAAGACACGGGCACAAACGACCGTATGAAAAGTACATGAACAAGTCATAACTTCGCAACGATTGGAAGTTTGAAATGTCACTCTCTCCTCCTTCAACCGAATGGGATATACATGCTTTACATCTACCACATCGTACAGATTGTCTGGCATGCCCTGTACATCAGAGTACATCAGCAAGTAAACTGTTTGCGGCAGGTAACAGTTGTAAGCCCGGTGTGGCGAGGTCAGCTATATTAGACCTGTAGGTATGCGGGAATGTGGTCATCGGATATCAAATATTGCTGAAGCGGTCAGTCCCTCAGAAGGCACAGTGCGGTGTTGTATAAGAAGATACCAGGAACAGGGAACGGAGGGCCTCAACACTCTCAGAAACTTGGGGCAACCTGAGAAGAGAACTGGGGAGCAAGGCATAGCTATTTTAGAAGTCTAAAAGAAAAAAATCCTACTAAAGAATTAATGAAAAAAATTCAGTGTCCGTTTTCCTGTATTTAGTTTACTCCAATTATGTGAATGGCTATACAATTATTGGGCCGTTTGCAGAAACGGCGGTTAGGCAATATTTGTGGTTAAACAATGTCTAAGTATGGCTGCCGCATTGCAAAGATATTATTTACATACGGCCTAAAACAGATGTTCAACCGACCATTTTTAAACACTGCTGAGGACGCTGTTTAACCTAAAAGTTTTGAAGTGAATCACAATCAGATGATATGTACCATGAAACATATAATTTGTATCATCATTTTGAGACGATTCCGGGAAGATAGGTTAGGCCGCCGGCCACTCTGAGGGTCGTCTGCTGCGAAATCGCAGTAATTCATTTGAAGGGTGCGGTGAGGTGCAATTTAAATATGATTTCGCTTTTCAAGAGGCAATATAAGAGAAATGTTTCTTGGGACTGACACAAGGGTCAGTCCGGTAACTGTCAACTTGATCAGACGGTTAAGCTGTTGGCTTCTGACCCCAACTTGGCAGATTCAATTCTGGCTCAGGGCGGTGGCATTTGAAGGTGATCAAATACGTCAGCTTCGGTTTGGTAGATTTACTGGCACGTAAAGGAACGCCTGCGGGACGAACTTCAGGCATCTCGGTGTCTCCGGAAACTTTCATAAGTAATTAGTGGGATGTAAAAACAGTACTGTCAACTTGACTACCTACAACCGATACATTTGGTTATATTTGGGAAAATTTCCCTAGAATTACCGGTCACTTCGACCACGTCCATACCAGAATAACTTGTCCTGATCGTCAGAGAGCTGTCACATACATCAACCGCGGGGGGTTGAGTTATATTTACTGCAAAGTAAGGACAAATAGTAGTGACACTAAAAGGTAGGTTGTGTGTGTGCGTACGTGCGTGCGGTTTTGTTGCGGATAATCGTCGCGCTAATTCTGATAAGTTTTCGGCAACTATGAGATAGGAAAAGGTCAGGAATGGGAGGGAAGAGCCGTGACCATATTAACAGCCCTAGTATTTGCCTGGTGTAAAATTGGGGAGACTACCGAAAACAACCTTCAAGGTTGCCGATGGTGCTTTTCAAACCTATGATCTTCCGAATGAAATTTACATCTATATGGACCATACAGTTCATTCGGTTACACAGTACTATGTTGTAATCTTTCCTTCGCCGAAGCTATTTTGATTACACTTACAGTAACAACACTATAATCCAAGCAACACTTCCTCGTACGGTGGCGTGTCGCTTTATTGTCGAAAAATGTTATGAGATTTAATTTTCACCGAAAGCGATATTCTTATCTATGGGCAAGTCATGCTCATGCATAGCCGTATTTGAGGAATGTGTAGGAAGACAGCAGCTGACTAACGTTTGGCACGCACATCGAAGATTTTTTTTTGGTTGCGACAAGCAAAGAGATACTTGGAAGAGAGTTCTATTTTCATTTTCCAAACAAAATTGAAACTTTAAACGACGTCTATCTAAACACCGTTTGAACATTGTTTATGCAATTGAAAATCGTGCATAACTTACACGTTGTTTCTGTAGACGTTGTCTCAGGCTTCAAATTATCCATCGTTTCTGCTATCAGCAATTTTTGTGAAAATCTAGTGCGTTGTTTAAGAGTTTACTCTGATATTCATTATAACTTATAAAAATACAACTATTTTCGTGCGTAGGAAGCTTGCATTTTATGTATTTATATGTTTCTTACAAAATGAATCCCTTTGATTCTTTAAGACAGTTTATTATGGTATGAGAATATCTTATTTTTCTTGTTTAAAACTCACCTTTCATTATTGTTTTCGGATTGCGAAGAATATTCTTAATTTAAAAGTCTTTGTAAATATAAGCAGAGTCTTCTACATTTATACGTCATTTTGTCCCATTTAATTTCTATTCAGTTTCGAATAATTGTATTAAGACAAAGTATGGTATGATATTTCAGTAAAGGGCATGTCCTTAAATGAAATACATATTGCCTTACCAAGTTCTTAGTTCGCATCGTAATTTCTTCCGGCCACATTTGATGTTATTGTTTGAGTCATCAGTACATAGACAGGTTTGATGCAGCTCTCTATGTCACCCTATCCTGTGCTAACATTTTCATTTCTACGTAACTACTGCATCCTACATCGGCTCTAATCTGCTTGTCATATTCATACCTTGGTCTACCCCTACCGTTCCTACCACCTACACTTCCTTCAAAACCAACTGAACAAGTCCTGGATGTCTTAAGATGTGTCCTATCATGCTATCTCTTCTTCTCGTCAAATTTAGCCAAATCGATCTCCTCTTGCCAATTCGATTCAGTACCTGTTCATTTGTGATTCGATATATCCATCTCAACTTCAGCATTCTTCTGTAACACCACATTTCAAAAGCTTTTAATTTCTTTCTTTCTGAGCTAGTTATTGTCCATGTTTCACTTCCATATAATGCCACGCTCCATACGAAAGTCTTCAAAAACATATTTCTAATTCCTATATCATTGTTTGAAGTGAGAAAATTTCTTTTCTTAAGAAAGCTCTTTCTTGTTTGTGCTAATCTGCATTTTATGTCCTCCTTACTTCTGCCATAGTTAGTTATTTTACAACCCAAGTAAAAATATTAATCTACTTCCTTTAAGACTTCATTTCCTAATTTAATATTTCCTGCATCACCTGCCTTCGTTCGACTGCACTCCATTACTTTTGTTTTGGACTTATTTATTTTCCTCTTGTACTCCTTACCCAAGACTTCATCCATACCATTCAGCATATTCTCGAGATCTTCGGTAGTCTCAGGTAAAATAACAATATCATCGGCAAATCTCAAGGTTTTGATTTCCTCTTCTTGGATTGTGATTCCCTTTCCAAATTCCTCTTTGATTTCCTTTACTGCCTGTTCTATGTAAACATTGAAAAGGAGGGGGGGAAAACTGCAGCCTTCCCTCACTCCTTTCTGGATTGCTGCTTCTTTTTCATAGTCCTCCTGCAGACTGATTTTTATACAGATTGTAGATAATTCTTCGTTCTCGGTATCTGATCAAAATCACCTTCAGAATCTTAAATAGCTTGGTCCAATCAACATTATCGAATGACTTTTCTAGATCTACGAATGCCATGTACGTGGGCTTGTCCTTCTTGATTCGATCCTCTAAGATCAGACGTAAAGTCAGGATTGCTTCACGTGTTCCTACATTGCTTCTGAAGCCAAAGTGATCTTTTCCCCACTCAGCCTCGACTTGTTTTTCCACTCTTCTATAAATAATACGTGTTAAAATTTTGCAGGCATGAGATAATAAACGAATGGTGTGATAGTTTTCAGACCTGTCAGTACCGGCTTTTGGGGAATAGGTATAACAACATTCTGCCGAAAATCGGATGGGACTTCTCCTGTCTCATTCATCTTACCCACTAGATGGAATAACATTGCCATGCTGGTTTCTCCTAAGGCAGTCAGTAATTCAGAGGGAATGTCATCAATTCCAGGTGCCTTGTTCCTATTTAGGTCGCTCACAGCTCTGTCAAATTCTGACCTCAAAATTGGGTCTCCCATTTCATCAGCATTAACAGCCCCTTCTTGTTCCAGAACCAAATTATCTACATCTTCACCTTGATACAACTGTTGGATATGTTCCTGCCATCTTTCTGCTTTGCCTTCTTTCCCTAGAAGTGGCTGTCCCTCTGAGCTCTTAATATTCATACACCTAGATTTTCTTTTCCTTAAGGTTTCCTTGATTTTCCTGCATGCAGAATCTACCTTTCCTAGGACCATACACCCTTCGACATCCTTGCACTTCTCCTCCAGCCAGTCTTCCTTAGCTACCTTACACTTTCTATCCACTTCATTCTTTAATCGCTTGTATTCGTTTCTGCCCTCTTCATCTCTAGAATACTTGTATTTTCGTCGTTCATTAATCATGTCTAGTATATCCTGAGTTATCCATTGTTTCTTATTTGTTCTTTTCTTCCTTCTTATACATTTCTTCAGCAACCCTACTTATTTCATTTCTTATGACTATCCATTCTTCCTCTATTGTGTTCCTTTCAGCCTTTTCATTTAGTCCTTTTGCAACACGTTTCTTGAAACAATCTCTCACACTCTCTTCTTTCAACTTTCCAGATCCCATCTTCTTGCATTCTTTCCTTTCTGCAATTTCTTGAGCTTCAGTTGGCATGTCATGACCAACAAGTTGTGGTCAGAGTCCACGCGTGCTCCTGGGAAAGTTTTGCAATCTAACACCTGGTTTCTGAATCTCTGCCAAATCATAATGAAGTCTATTTGATACCTTCCAATGTCTCCATGTCTCGTTCACGTATAAAGCCGTCGTTTGTGGTGTTTGAACCAAGTATTGGCAAGGACTGAATTGTGATCAGTGCAGAATTCAACCAGCCGACTTCCTCTTTCGTTCCTTTGTCCCAATACAAATTCTCCTACTGTATTACCTTTTCTTCCTTGGCATACTACTGCATTTCAGTCTCCCATAACAATTAGATTCTCGTCACCTTTTACATATTGTATTAAATCTTCTATCTCTTCATACGTTCTTTCGATTTCCTCATCATCCGCTGAGCAAGTAAGCATATAGACCTGCACTATTGTGGTGGGCATTGATTTGGTGTATATCTTGACGTCAATAATTCTTTCACTATGCTGGTCGTAGTAGCTTACCCGCTGCGCTATTTTCTTATTCATTATTAAAGTAACTCCTGCATTTCCCCTGTTTGATTTTCTGTTGATAATTCAGTAGTCGCCTGACCAAAAATCCTGTTCTTCTTGCCAACGTACTTCACTTATACCAGCAGCATCTAATAGTCTATCCATATCCCTTTTCAGATTCTCAAACTTCTAACATTCCACGCTCCGACTCGCAGAATGTCAGTATCCATCTTCCTGATGATCGCCCTTGCTCGTGTAGTCCCCACCCGGCGATCCGAATGGGGGGCTAGTTTACCTCCGGAATATTTTACCGGGGAGAAAGCCATCATCAGTACATCATTCATGCAGAGGGAGCTGCATGTCCTCGGGAGTTAGTTACGGCTGTAGTTTTCCGTTGCTTTCAGCCGTGTAGCGGTATCAACACGGCTAAGCCATGTTGAGTATTATTACAAGGGCATACCAGTCAATCATCCAGACTGCCGCCCTTGCAACTTCCGAAAGGCTGCTACCCCACTTTCGATGAACCATTCCTTAGTCTGGTCTCTCAACAGATACCCATCCGGTAGGGTTGCACCTGCGGCTCTGCTTCATTGGGACACTCAAGCCCCCCACCGCGGCAAGGCCACATGGTTCGCACGGGAGGCCAAATTTGATATCCGAGCATATTTTAGTGCTAAATATATTCATTATTCCTTTGACAGTGCTTGTAAAATGATTAATGTAATTTAATATTTATAGGGTCTATATTATTCTTTATTACAATGGTTTAGCGCGATGCCATATGATGAAGCCATTGTCGAGATCGCTAACATTTCAGCCAACCTTCGCACACAAGAATTACAACGAAACAAGAGAATTTGACCCTCATTTTGTTAGCATACGATAGTACGTCTGTTACCTTCAAGAAGGCCGTATGGATCCTCCTGACATTCCCCTCTCTAGCGCATGTTCAAAGGCGAACCAGGGGGCGTGCGGGCAGGCGGGTAAGCAAGTACCTTCCCCTTTGCGTGCGTTTGTTTCTTGCTACATTTCCCGTCGTTCGCTCTTTCCATCTCCCCTCGCTTTTCAGATGTGTGCATGTGTTACGCTTCTACATGGATCTGACCAATGAGAGAGAGTCTAAGCCTGTACTGGGTGATTCCGGGGACTGTTCAAATTTACTTGGCCGAAAACAATATTTGTGGCCACACGATTTTAATAAACATCAGTGAATATAGGGGTAGGAATAGTGTGGCAATTGATGTCGGCTGCCTCAAAATTTTGCCCACACGACGTGAGCAGTCAATGCGCATGTTATCCGGGATGATGCAAACAGCGCAGGTTTTTTTCTTGTCCCTCATATATGGAATGGAATCTGATGTTTTAACAGAATTTTTATTTGTCGAATACTATTTAGAACTGGTAAATCGTAGAAATGAAACCACGGTTCGTCGTAAATGTCTTTAACATTACCATTTTTCGTGATATAATTTTTGATTCTTTATTGGGCTAATCCGGGAAAATATTAAACAGACGAAATCTAGTCGCCCCGATACAAGCTAGTGGTAGGGTAATGCTGGTTCTAAAACACACAACCGTCAGCATTTTTTGTGCTGATTCAGCACACGAGGTCATTGACCCCTGACAAGGTCATTGACCCCTAGCATACATACATACTGTCCCCACCGGATTTTGCATTAGAGAGCATGTCTAACATCACAGTCGTCATCTCGGAGGGGCCTAACCTCACTTCTACGGCCAATTGCCCTTCTCGACGCAGATTTCCCATAAGATAGCAAGCCTAAACTCACAATCGTGATCTTGGGGAGCCTAACCTCAAGTTTACGGCAGATGGTCTTCCCGACGCCAACAGTCACCATCTTGGAGGGGCCTAACCTCACTTTTACGGCTAGATACTTTCCCGACGACATCTGGAGTAGTAGGGCAATGGGGATTCGCGCAAGGGAGCAAGCCTAACAACATGGATGGGCCTAACTACACAGGGCCTAGTTTTACGGCCAGATATGATTCCCAACGCCATCCTGTGTAGCAGGGCAATGGGGATTCACCGAATTCGCCGACGCCATGTTGAGTAGTAGGGCAACAGTGGATTCGCATAAGAGAGCATCCCTAAACTCATGGATGGGGCCTAACTACACAGGGCCTAGTTTTACAGTCAGATCCCCTTCCAGACACCATTTTGGTGGGACCTAACTACACAGGGCTCAGTTTTACGATCAAATGACCTTCCTGTCGCCATTTTGATTTTCCCGCCAGCGGGGTCACATATGGCCTAACGTAGTTTTACAGCCAGATGCTCTTCCCGACGTCATCTTCTAGGGGCCTCACTACACATGGCCCAGTTGAACGGTCAAAAGCCCTTCCCGACGCAATTTTGGTGGGGTCTAACAACACAGGGCACAGTTTTACGCTCAGATGACCATGTCGTCGCCATTTTGATCCTCCCACCAGAGGGGGCACATATGGCTAACCGCGTTTTATGGGCATATACCCTTCCCGACGTCATCTTGGAGGGGCCTAAGTACATAGTCGCTATCTTGGACCCAGTCTTACAAACAGATGCCCCTCCTGACGGCATCTTTGAATGGGGCTAACTACACAGTGTTGAGAGGCTCATTTTTTACGGTCGGATGTCCTTCCCGACGCCATTTCGGAGGGGTTTAAATATATAGTCGCGATTTTGTGCCCTGTTTTACGGTCAGATGCCCCTCCTGTTGCCATTTTGAAGGGTCTAACTACACAGTCGCCATCTGTGATATTTAAAAGAGGTCATCTCTAGGCTTTATGTCACCATCCGACAAACTAATTAGTTGTGCACCTCTGTTATCGAGCGGTCTACTTATGGCTTTACGTCTCCACCCGACGGACAAATAACGTTACGAGTCATATCCTTGCGTACGAGATCATTTCTAAGTACACAGACGCCATTTTGAAGGGGCCTATATTCACAGACACTATTTTGGTGGGGTCTGGCCTAGTTTTACCCTGCCTAAGTCTTTACGTCCGCATCCGAGGACAAATAACGTGACGTTACAGCGCGAGTGATTTTAGATGAGGTCAATTCATGGCTTTACGTGTCCATCAGTCAGGAACCAACAAGTCTAAAAATGCGTAACCATGACGACACGATCTTATGCTCAAGGCTTTACGCCCTCCATCCGACAGATTGTCTTCGACGGGACTGAGTACGTGCTGACTCAGCACAAAAAATGCTTACGATAGTTTGTTTTAGAACCCGTATTGTCCTACCACTCCATCTACTTCAATAACTACCGGTACTGTCTCCCCACTAAAATGTTTGAGTGTGCTACCTGCTTCAAATTTATTCAATATGCTTTCCATAATGGTTGATAAAATTACCCTGATATATACGGCGTTAGGCGGGTCCACATTTGCAGAGCCGCTAGCTGATTAGATGTGTATTTACGCAGCTGGTATAAGTCTGCTGGAAATTGCATTCCAATGCGTTTTATTCAAGAATGCCTTGCATTAATTCTTTTAAACTGTACAATTGACCAATTCAAAACACTGATACATCAAGTAATAATAGAAACGGCTTGGTGGTAATAGTGTACTCTTCACGGCGGTATTCTTGCTGAACCTGAGCAACACAGGCCCGTCCAACTCGCTCCACTCTTCGCGAAAAATTTTTCCTTTTTGAAAGCATTTAAGATGTCGATCGTTGTGCAGTAGGACCTAAAACAAATAGTTATGCCTGTGATGATTTATAATTCTAACTACGTGGTATATTTCTCCACATTACACTGATGATATTATGAGATGTATTTAGATCTATCTACGATTATCGAATACCGACTTCGGTTTACAAAAGGGAAAAATGGCGTATGGCTTTTACAAAGTGCCGGGAGTGTCCAAAGACAAGTTCGGGTCGCCAGGTGCAGGTCATTCGATTTGGCACCCGTAGCGACCTGCGCGACGTGATGAGGATGAAATGATGATGAAGACGACACATACACCCAGCCCCGTGCTAGAGAAATTAATCAATGATGGTTAGAATTCCCGACCCTGCGGGGAATCGAACCCGGGACCTCTGTGACCAAAAGCCAGCACGCTAACCATTTAGCCATGGAGCCGGACTACAAAAGAGAATTGATAAGTTATAGTTTTAATGCATCATAAAGCCATGAAATAATTAAAATGTTACCGTTGATAAACACCAGCACGAGGCTGGCTAGCTTAATTCTAACAACCTTCCTGTCTGTTTTATTAGGGCACGCCATACGCGATAACAGCCGTGCATTAAGCTGATATCAACAGTACAGCACATGCGGGCTACGAATGAAGGACATTTAGTCGCTTCGAATCCCCGATTATACATTGTGTTCGAGATTTTTGTGGAGGCTCATTGCAGAAATGAGTGTCTATATCCATTGATAATAATGGAATCGCCTCTCAACGAACGGTCTGCTGTCCAGTGGCTTAAACGTTTACAATTACAACATTGGTTGTAGAGTACAATAATAACGCCTGACAGGCTCGTGTACCATAAGCACAATTATTATGATCATACGTGAGTGTAATTTTAAGTCTTACCTTCTTCATAACCGAACATTATCTCATCCTACCTTTGAGAGTTTCAGCTCATCGATAATTTATTTCTTACTTTATTGTTGTTCCCCTATGTTCATCATTTCCACATACTACGTGTGTGTGTGTGTGTGTGTGTGTGTGTGTGTGTGTGTTAATGTCAGGGTAGGGTACATGATACTCACCTCAAAGACGTACCGGCAACACATTCTTCGTAAATTCGACGATATGGCATAAAGCGGGATGGGTAAATGACTAACAACTAATTAATTAATAACTCCCAAACTATATATTTGGTAAGATTTATTTGCCAGTTTACTTAATAACATTTTAGAAAGGCAGTACTATACAACGTGGGTAGATCTTTAATAACAATGGAACATCAAAGGACTATCCATAACATGGACAAGGTGGACCTCTTTATCATCTTAACAGTGGACTGAATCGCAAAAGATGACGCAAGACAGCAATAATGTCTCGTAAGTTAAATAATATCCATCGAATTCCGCAACATGTCAACTCAATAAATACGGAATTGCATCAGTGTACAATGAAAATAATTACAAGCAAAACAATATATTATATCCAAAACATTACGTTAAGTTACAACAAGTATGGTTGTAGAATTCCCTACATGATTGTTTATTGAATTGCAAGTGAGCCGTTACGCATGGTCGATTTTAATCTTCCTTCTTATTACTAATCTTTCAGGAGTAAAGTAGCGATCAAATATTTACCAAACTTTCTTTACTTGTACCCTGAATGGACGTACGACCGTAATTAACATATCACCGTACCAGATTCTGTAAACGACAAAATATGCAATACAATTCAAAATATTTCAAGATTTCGAGTTCCTTCCAGTCCATAACGTATAATTTCCCAGAATAAACTCTCATATACCGCTCTTTGTCAGAATAGTTCCGGGACAAATGTTGTATTTCTGAGGTTGCAATGCGAACAAAGAAACAAATGTTGGTTATATGTTAACTTTTGTATGTTCTGAGATGGCATTGGCCATGTTTCCACGCACACGCACTAGGTGGCAGGGCTGTGCTTAGCAACATTCTGTTTGGTTTAGTGACTGTGACAAAATAGACGCTCACTGTGAACAAAGAGTAAACGTTAAGTTTTGTGTTAATCTCTGGAAAACCCATAATAAAACGTGGCCAATGATTACACAAGCATATAGGGGCAATGCGCTGTCCAGAAGTCGTGTGCTCGAGTGGCACAAAAGGTTTCGGGAAGGCAGATATTCAGTGCAGGACGATCCCAGAACTGGCCACCCGTCTATAGCACATTCCGTTGCAAATGTGCAGCGTGTGAGGCAGTTATTACAAGAAGACCGTCGTGTAAATGTGCGTGGGATATCAGAAGAACTTCATTTGGATCGTGACGTGTCTCATACGATTTTACGGGACGATTTTTGGGAAACAGAAACTAAATGCAAAACTCATCCCGCATACCCTAACAGACGACCAGAAACAGAAAAGACGAAGAATTTCTGCGGAACTACTGGATAGAGCCAGACATGATGTCTCATTTCCTACAAAGATTAATGCTGGGGATGAAAGTTGGTGTTGCCAGTATGACCCCCACAGGAAACGCCAACGTGCAGAATGGCGGAGTTCTGGATAACCAACTTCGAAAAAAGCCAAACCTCAACCTTCGAGAACAAAGACAATGTTGATCGCATTCTTTGACAGTAAAGGGTTATTTCACCATCAGTACGTTCTACCAGCTAAAACAGTGAACCAAACTATTTACATCGAAGTACGTTTTGAAACGTTTGCAGCAAACAATTAGACGTCGCCGCCCTGATCTGTGGCAGTCGCAGGACTGCTTCTTACTGCAGACAATGCAAGAACTTACACTGCTTTATCTGTTACCGAGTATCCGTCGAGACATTCTGTCGCTGTCGTCCCACATCCACCATATTCGTCCGACCTCTCACCTTGCGATTTTTCTTATTTCCGCGAGTGGAATTGCGAATGAAAGGAAGTCTTCATCAAGATATCGCAGACATCCAACGGGCTGTGACACATTGCCTTACAAGGATCGCAGTTGACACGAAAATATTGTACAGCAGATGTGATAGCTTCTCCTTTTTTTCTTAATATGTGCACCCTCCAGGGGTGGTTTTTCCCTCGGACTCAGCGAGGGATCCCACCTCAACCGCCTCAAGGGCTGTGTCCTGGAGCGTCAGACATCGAGTCGCGGGATACAACTGGGGAGGAAGACCAGTTTCTCGCCCATTCGGCCTCGCCTGCTATGCTGAACTGAGGCCTTGTGGGTGGGTGGGAAGATTGGAAGGGATAGGCAAGGAAGAGGAAAGGATGCGTTGTGGCCTAAAGTAAGGTACCATCCCGGCATTTTCCTTGAGGAGAAGTGGGAAACCACGGAAAACAACTTCGAGGATGGCTGAGGTGGGAATCGAACACACCTGTACTCAGTTGACTTCCCAAGGCTGAGTGGACCCCGTTCCAGGCCTCGAAAAGCGTTTCAAATACCATGACAGATCGGGAAATCGAACCCGGGCCTCCGGGGGGTGGCAGGTAATCACACTAACCACTATACCACAGAGGCGGACTGTGATAGCTTACGCCATGTAATTACTACCGTTACAGTGTTCAATAATGTCATTAAACTGAATCATAATGCTGTAACCCATCAGTAACTTTACGAAGCGTGAACTTTCGCTCTCCTCGTGAATACAGAGTTGTAAGAGCTCTACGTTCAAACAGTAAGTAGCTACGCGGAATTAGGGATGTTAAATGTACCTGGATAAGCTACATGGAGCAGTGAGGGTTCGAAACCTTATTGAGTCATGCCTTTCTTAATTTTCATTTCGTACGCTTCTTAGCAACCCTTACGAGGACTTGACATTTCTGAAGTGTCAGATATTCTTCTGAGGGAGTTATAATAATCAGACATAAATATTATCGCCATGTAAGCACCTAATACGGACAAATTCATTGTGAATACCACCTGAAACATAATGCTGGAATCATTTAACAAAGTAATAGGTACATACCCTACTCCTAGGGAATGGTTGCAACTATCTGGATTTAAGAGACATGAATATTTAGCATATTGTGGTGTTTGCAACAAGGTCAACGTGTCAGCACACCCGAGTACAGAACTTGTAACATACAAGATCAGTTTAGAAGCACTAGTATAGATTATTCCATTAGTATAGAGATATGATATCTATTGCTCATCGCCTGGAATGGCTATATAGTACTCACCGCAGCAGGCATTTGGCTGTTCCGACGGATTCGGAGTTCTAATATACCTATGAGCTTTTAATATTTATACTCTCAAGGCATTGATAGTTAAGGAGTAACTTATGAAGTTGTAACTTCCTTAAGTCTCAAAAGTCGTCCACCTCTGTGGTGTAGTGGTTCGTGTGATTAGCTTCCAACTCCAGAGGCCCGGATTCGTTTCGCGGCTCTGCCACGGAATTTGAAATGTGTTATGAGGGCTGGAACGGGGTCCACTCCGCCTCGGGAGTTCAACTGAGTAGAGGGGCTTTTAGATTCCCTCCTCAGCCATCCTGGAAATGGTTTTCCGTGGTTTCCCACTTCTCCTCCAGGCAAATGCCGGGATGGTACCTAACTTAAGGCCACGGCCGGTTCCTTCCCTCTTCCTTGTCTATCCCTTACAAACATCCCATCCCGCCACAAGGCCCCTGTTCAGTATAGCAGGTGAGGCCGCCTGGTCGAGGTACTGGTAATCCTCCCCAGTTGTATTCCCATACCCAGAGTCTGAAGCTCCAGCGCACTGCCCTTGATGCGGTAGAGGTTGGACCCCTCGCTGGGTCCGAGGGAAAAACCGACCCTGGAAGGTAAACAGATTACGAACGAACGAACGAAGTCCCAAAAGTCACTTTTCACCTTTAGAAAGAGAGCATACATCGGAAAGGATTAATAACATGCGACTTTTTATGGCAAGCGGCTACAACGAATGAAGCGCGCTGCACTTATTGTCAGCATTAGGACACACCCATTCAACCAAGCAAATGCGCACGTTCTACTCGAAGAACGACCGGGCATTATACGTAGGGCACATGGAAGAGCACATAGTAATATTTACAGCAAAGTGCAGGCAGGTTCCACCACATATGTTGCAGCAAGCAAGAATGACTCACCTCTACCGTGCTCAGATACTCATTAACGACGGAGGTGTCATCTTGAGCACTTCCTTCATTAATCGAACGGCCACGCAAAGCCCATTGCACCTCTGTCGGTTATAGTTTCTTTTACTGCAAATAGCTGCAAATACTTAGAAATGAACATAACAGAGTACCTGCAACGTGAGAACTGATCATGATTTAGATTCTTCAAAAATGCGACTCACACGAACATTAACAACGAAACATACATGATTGTCGTACATTGGATTCGAACCCCGACTAATGAGCACCACTTTCCTCCTCTAACTATAAGCACGCTCGACTATCACGAGCTGTTGTTTGCTAGCGCTAAATCAACACTACTTCTAGTCATTCAGCCATCGTACTGTATTCTCTGCACATGAAGTTTCTGTGATACAGAATTTTCACGATGCTTTACAATCATTCGGTAGTTTATCGTTGATGCTGATTCCCTTGACCCGAATAAAGGAATTATATAAAGCGTAATAAGACCAGACATCGCTGTGAGTAGCCAAGGTCAATGTTTTAGGTTAGGCTATAACCTGCGGGTTGCATAAAACTGAGTGAATAGGGACAGCTGTACCACTCGGTATACTAAATTACACGCACCCCAAATAACGTGCTAAAATCATTAGACTTAGTTGAAATAGACTAAATTTGGCCCAGACGTTTCACAACATGCGGTAAATAAATACCAGCTTAATTCCAAAGCAATTGAGAATTTCATAGAAGTCAGTGGAGAATTTATTAACCAATGATATTGCGGGTAATCTTTATAGAGCCATTCTTTAATATGACGTATTTTTCCGCATAATAGGATTTCATTGTGGTTATTTATATTGATATTTTTACGAAACAATTTTATCTGTATTTTCATTACACTATTTTGTGATATAATCTATTCCATTTGAACGTGTATACAGCTTCAGTCTGGGAAGCCATATTGGTTTGTTTATTTCCTTACGGTGCTAAATTACTATAGCACTCGAAAGATCAGCTGGTGATCACGTAAAGTGCGATTGACCAAAGTTTATCTGCTTCTGCTGATAATTCATGTACTGAGATGAGTTACTCAATTAGAAGTGTGTGCAATAATTGCGGAAAACTGTTTATAACCACTCAAAGGGTCACAATTCATATCCAAAAAGCACATCCCAATGAGCACCAAACACGGTTAGTGGATAGACGGATAGCTGAGACATGACACCACCAAGTAAGTGCTGAAGTAAATTTAGGGACATCATCATAGCAAGGGCATCAATCTACAAACGAAATAAAACAACGAAACTCACATTACTCGTCCTACAAAAATCAAATGATGTTCTGGAGTGGGAAACTAAAAAGTGACATCAATGATTCTGAATATTTCCTCTTTGTATAAGACTTTCTAAAATTTTTATTCACTACTATTGACCTTTTCCTTGGGCCTAAGTACCCAGCAAAGGCATTTTAAAAGGCGCGTGAAAGAAATAGTATGTTAATACGGAATTAGTATATAAATAAAGTTCAAATCCGTAAAGGATGGCCAACAGAGACAGAGCAAAATGACGAATAAATATGCGTATCAGTTAACGCAACTTCAGTTTCACAATCAACGTAGGAAGGCAGTTAGTATGGTCCTTCATGTAAAACACGATAGATGTCTGATAAATTCTTAACGCATGTATGACTATTTACATGAAATATTATGACACGAAAATCATTCAGTGAGGAAAATTGCCCACCCCCCCTCCAAATTTAGTAAAGCTACGCAAATGGTTCACAATGACACGTTTAATGATGTTATGTCTGAGGATGAAATACAGCTTGAAACAAGTATTGCAATCCCAGTAGACAATTTCACCTGGACCTGATAATGTCATCGTTAGAGCTGTTAAAAGTGACGTAGCTTCCGAAATAATTGCAATAACAGCCACTCGTATGTTTGAAATAGGACAGGTACCACTGTGTTTTAGAAACGCAAGAACCATTCTCGCACACAAGGGAGGTGCCGTTGATGAAATTGCAAACTGGCAACCAACCACAATCTCCTCTATAGTTACGAGACTTATCCAGAAAGCTATTTATAGGGAAGAGTCGGTCAAAACAAGGTACTAAATCAACTGGGTTATATCCTGAACTTTGTGTACTTATTTGTTAAGTTCTTAATTACTAATTTTCTAGTCTATCTACTTACAATTGGCCATAGGAATACATTAAATATCACCTAAATGGAGAAGAAGTTTTCTAAATTGTTGTCAATTACCCCGTTTTATCAGCCGAGTTGGATAAAACTGGGTACTAGATTTTACTGAAAATTAGAAAAAGTAGACTAATTTTACAAACATTAAAACTCACTTCATGTACAAAAATCTTCGTCCTCGATGCCGTCGCACTGTTCATGAGCCCATTCACTACACTTATGAAACTTCACCCAGCCTTCTACTGACTTAGAATTAGGGAAAATTCATTACAATACTGAACCCATGGGTTCAATACATACAAATTGTGCTATTATCTTCTCCTTCCTCTTTTAAGGATATGTTATACTTCTGTACATTTCCAGCTTTCTTTGCTTTCTTCCTTCCGACATTTCTGACTTCAGTGGGCCTAGATCTGATAGAATGTGTCTCCATTTGAAATTTCCTTTTAGGAGTGTTCCCCCTTTCCATAGAAGAAATTCTTCCTTGTAGAGTGAACTTGTCAGAACATCTGTCTTTCCTCTTCTTCCACTGGAGATTCCTTTCTCCCTTCTTTCAGCTCTCGGCACTGCCTTTATGTCTTTCAGAGAGACTTGGAAAGCTTAAATTGAAGGCTTAGGCGTATGTGACTGGGAAGATCCTGAAGTGGATGGAACAGCTGAAGTTGCAAGCTTAGGTCTATCTGACTGGAATGACCGTGATATCGTTGGAACAGTTGTTTACCCTTTTGATGACTCTGAAGTAGATCCCGAAGGCAGGACTTCACCTTTCTCCAATGACGGGTCTATGTCTGTAGTTTCAGCAGTGGGAAGATTCCAGTTTTACGTAATGCTTTTACACCAGCCTCAATCGAAAGAGCTTTCACGAATACTGACCCACACAGTTATGTAACTTAATTTATTGTTATCACCCATTCAGGATGAGACTGCAGCCACTTTCAAGCCTCATGAGAGTGGTAAATACTCAGGGGATCCGTGAAAACAACATCCAGTAGCTGCATACGGTGGGTGCCATGCGAGGTGAAGATTAAGAGATGAGCATTGATTTTTCTAGTCATATAAGTAAGTTCATTACATTTTGTATGTCTTGAGTTGGTTTTGAAAATTCAACAAACCGTTGTAACCATTTCAGGAAAATATCGTTCTGCATCCATCCACTAGGGCAGGGGCTCTCAAACCCCAAAATCTCACGTGTGCAAACTGCGGCGCAGAGTTCCTGTGCACAGTGCATCGTCCCACTCGGCTCGGATCGGACCAACGCTTCGTCTCTGGGCTACTCGGCTAAGCTCGGCTCAATTGGGCTCAACTCGGCTACGGAGCGCTACGGAGCAAGTGAGGAAGAGGGAGACAGGGGGAGCGAGTGAGACAGGCGTAGGGAAAGAGAGAGACAGCGCTATTGCTCCAAATCGAGGAGTGGGGGTTCTGCACTCTGGTCAACCAAGCGAAGTCGTCTTTTGCACCGTGCACAGTGTATGCACCAGGTGCATGCACCCTGAGAGGCCCTGCACTAGGGCGATACTCCGCGGAACATCCTGGCGGATGATTATCCAGCAGCTTAGGCTTGGCTGTTTTCTAGAGAACACAGATTTTATAGGGATATAAAACTCCGAAGAACACATACAGGCTTCAGCAATCACTAAGGTACCTCTGTCCACTGAAATCAAAACACCAAATTGTCGTTTTCCCCTCAAGGCAAGCACTTTCGATTGCTTATCAGGGACGGTTCTTATTCCCGTCTTATTGATACTGTAGACTCCCTCTGCTGTGAAGATGTGCTGTTTATAAAGATCAGACAGCAAACCGAAGAACTGCTCCACCACAATACGGTTAACGTCCATTGCACTGGCACAGGTGTTGGCGCAGCAGAACGCAAGCTTAATTCCGGATTCCTCTTGAAAGACGAATAGTCAATAATTTACTGCCATTTTTTCAGTTTTTAAAGTTATGTGGCAAGTTATTTTTGCTGGACTGAGTGTCTTAGACTTTTGAGGCACTGGCCTTCTGACCCCAACGCGGCAGGTTTGATTCTGGCTCAGTCCGATGGTATTTAAACGTGCTCAAGAACGTCAGCCTCGTGTTGGAAAATTTGCAGGCACCTAAAGAACTCCTGCAGTGCAAAATTAAGTTACCTAAACGTCTTCGAAAACCATCCAAAGTAGTTAGTGGGACGTATGAGCAATAGCACTATTAAGTTAATTTCTTCCGCCAACTCAAAGACAAGACTGCGCACCTCATTAACGGCCAGTCCATACAATCTTTTCTCCATTAATAGTATGTATTCAGACAGCTCATTTCTCTGCTCTTGATTGAATGCAGGTTCATGGCAGCCTAGACGTAAAATAATAATAATAATAATAATAATAATAATAATAATAATAATAATAATAATAATAATAATAACAATAGTAATAATAGTAATAACAATAATATTAATGTAATTTATGTTTGCTCATTTGTAAGAAAATGTGTTGTAAGTGCTTGTAGTTCTAATTATGTAGTGGAGCATGCAGAGATTATGTACATTAAATAAAGTAATAATAATAATAATAATAATAATAATAATAATAATAATAATAATAATAATAATAATAATAATAATAATGCCTTTTCTAATTAAATAAACAATTTGAAAATCACAAACTTGAATTTTAGATCGGTCAGATAAAACTGGGTACTACCCTGATCTATCCAACTTAGTGGTAGCCTGTTTTATCTAACAATGCAATGTTACGAACAAACTGAATTCAAGAGCATTTAAGCGGGACATGCATTTTGAAACACTCGTGGTTTTATAGCGCAGAAAATGTTTAATTTTTATAATACTTGCATTACAGTCATTAAATAGTGTCTTGCATATATAAACACATAATTCACGATGGAATATTCCAACACGACACTATAAATATATACTTTTCCACTAAACGAACGCACGCTTGCAGTCTACAGATTTCAGCTTCTCTATGAATGTATGTTATCGAGTGAGAGAGAGGTTACTATAGTCACCAAAAGATGGCAGCACACACCAGATGAAAAATTAAGGTACCCTGTTTCATCTGACAACCCTGAATTTTTTTTATACTTCCCCTGAATGCCTAACAGAATACGTTGCTTTTAATCCTTAACAAGTGGTATTTATATCCTCAGCTTGACCACGCATCAAATCTTCAACTCTCGATTCGGTTTCAAATTCTGTGGTGATGAACAAAACTGATATAATAGTGATTATTGTACATGCTAGAAAGGCGTTTGCAATGTCGAGCACCATCATTTACTCGAGACCTTGAGTGCATTAGGAATACCTGAGAAGTTGAAGGAATTAATCGTTAATATCCACACAGAAAACACTACCAAAATAGAAACTGTCACTTGAAAGACAGCTACCTTAGGCCTAAAATGGGGTGATATGCAGGTCTCACCTTTTTCTCCCCGTTTCTCTAATCTCACGACAGATCATATAATGTACACGAACTAACTGAAGATTCTCTCACAAGGCACTATGGATATACTTTAGTACCACATCTTCCTCCTTTAAAGATCGTGGATGTTGCTCATGACATGGTTGTTGAAGGCAGTAGTCGAAAAACAGTACTTGAGCTTTCGAAAGTAGTCACAAGGAGATTTCAGGATATAGGGCTTTATATTAACCCAATAAAATCTGCGGCAATCTGCACCGAACGCGGAAAATTAATCGAAGACCCAGTTAAATTTAAGAGCGATGATATATCAAGTTTGTAACATCGAGAAACAATACGCTATCCGGGAGTTAACTATTCGAATGAAATAACTTTCCAACCTAATTAGGAACCCAAAATTTAAAAAAATAAAATGGAAAAAATATTTCTTTCACTATTGGATGCTGATCAGAAATGTAAAGTAATAAAAGCAATTATATGCTCATCTCCCATATACCCTTTCCAGATTATCAAACCAGAGAAAATTCCGAAAACGTTCCTTGCTGATACGGACATAATAATACGAAGTGCTCTTAATAGAATTCTTCAAATACCTGCAGACTTCCCTAATGGAATGTTCTACAGTGAGGAGAAAGTATAAGAGGTTAGAACCCTTCTGTGCCGCTTGGGAAGCGCGTCTTCAGCTTATTAACATCTGAAAGGTAATATTAAGCTCAGGTAACGAATATATTCATGCTAAAAGAAATCTGAAAGAAGAAATCTCTCTCACTACAGACCCTCAATGTCCCTCCATCTGACAATTTGTAACATCCTCGCTTAGAAATAACTGATGTCAGAAAAGTGTGAAGTGTACTAGGAGGAAGGACATTTAACGAGTAGTGTAACTTGCAGCGGAAAATAAACGGTGAATCTTTACTTAACGAATATACTCCTGCCAACTCCTGGATTCGACACCATCACGGAATGTCACGTAGCGAATGGTATGAAGCGATGAAGATGTCAACAAATACTTAAGCAGTTAAATCAGTGCAAGGAAGATATCAGAGCTGTTCCCTTTGTAGGCGCCGCCTCAAGGAAATTGAAACGTTTGCACATGTTCTGGGATCTTGTCCTCATGGTGAACTTTTAAGGAATATGCGCCATCATAACATCCACACGTTAGTTAATTCAACGCTGGTTTCAAGCACGGTTTTCAGGTATTTGAAAAGGTTCGTGGCTTGGCGGATAACGGATACCACAGAATGATGGATATCATTGCCTTCAAAATTAAAAAGAGAGGTTGCACCATCGACCTATCTCTCCCCATTAAACGCCATAAGGCGCAGCAAGCAGATATCAACGTCGCGAAAAGGAATAGGCCTATTTACTTTCCAACAAGTCCTTACGACAGACATAATTACCACCTAAAGTAAATCGACATAATGGGTCTGATGATTGGAGTGGAGGAAGGGGGTGGGGGACAATTCCAGATTTTCAAGGTAGTTTTTGAAAACAGAAGTCTCTACCAGCGACGTTAGGGGAAGTTGTTATCATTGGCTTAAGGGGTTCATTAATAATTAAAAGAACATTTTTACAATTTGCTTGCCATCTAAATTTCGCAGGACATGATCCATTTCTTTTTCTAAGATTTAATGTAAAAGTATACATTGTGGTCTCTGCTTGTGAGGAAGTATTCCATAAATAAATAAATAAATAAATAAATAAATAAATAAATAAATAAAATCATCTCTGAGGACCTGTGTTTACTCAACATCATATCGCCCACTTACATGTTAAGTACTGCCAAAATCATGGTACTCTTTAAACATAAAAGGTCAATTCTTTTGTAGTAAAGGAAAACATTTTTCAGTATCGCAAATAAATATCTTTTCATATATAGACAACCATCCGAGCTATATATTTCACTCTGATATACAGTACAGCATTCTCGTTCAAACTTAAGCTCTCAGTTTATCAAATGATGTTTACATAACGTTGACCAATATCTACGGTAGTTATTCTTTTCAAAACCTCGTTCCGTTTTCCCTGCTTCACAGAATAATCCACTTTGGAACGCACTATTCTCCGTCCAATTGCCATCCCAAGCGGCTATTTTACGTCCAATAAGGCCGCCTCTTCATACGTCCAGTACCGAAAAGTTACAGTAGGATCTACAGTATAATCAGGATGGACGTCGGCGTGCCCTGTCGGCATTCACCTTGAGCTGAAGTATGGTATTACAGAGAACTGTAATGACTACTAAGAGTGGATATCAATTACAATTGAGTTACCTGAGTCTTATGGACTGTTTCAGTCCTCAGAATACAATGCTGAATTCGTGGCATACACATCCAGCTAAATCAAGTCTAACATTTCCGGCTATTAAAATTTAGAGCTAATGCATACAGTATATGGCCTACACTGACGGACACGACCACTACTACTACTACTACTACTACGCCCTCTTTTCCTACAGGAAACTTTGTGAAAACATCACAGGCTGATGGATCGCATTATAAACGAACAGTGTTTTATCCTGCACGCATAGAGTACGCTACGCCTTGCTTACCAGTCGTAAAGCACCATCCAGTATCAAGTATGGCCACCTCTCACGGTGATAAAGACATCGAAGAAACGATGTATTCTGTTCTGGGCAACCATGGAAAACTACCTTCAGGGCTGCTGACAGTGGGATTCGAGCCCACTACATCTAGAATGCAAGCTCAAAACTACGCGCCTCTACACCATCAGAGCCAGTCATTGTGCTCCATCTTAGCGGCAGTTCTTTTGACGAAGGCTTCCATCAAGTCTATCATTTGCTTAAGGTCGGTCACCATAGCCGCCAGTTTTTTCTTGTTTTCTGCCATTATTCCTTTTGATTCCTGAAATGAAAGCCTGTAACAGAAATAGAAATAGCATTAACAAGTGCTGCTTAGACAAGACAATGCTCTCTTAGTGAGCTTAAAAGTGCACAGGCATAGACAATTATGTGTTTCTCTTAATCTTAGAAGTAGAGCCCTGATAGAACTGAGAAGTAAATGATCTGGCTTGGAGAGGGACTAAGCGGAGGTATGTCTGTCCATCCACTATCACAGTCATCTTGCTCCAGATCGGCGAGGAGCAGCTCAGGTTATATATATAGACGTATATTGACCTCGTAAGTCCTTGGGAATATAAATGTAATGGAGAGAAGAACTTTCTTCATAGTTCTCGAAGATGTTGTGCACCCTTATGGAGACGGCAGACATTTACCGCCACAATCTTATGAACGAGGTAATAGAAGGACGTCTGGATAGTGATATTTTGGAGATGGCTTGTGGAAGTTCCTCTGACTGTTTGGCCCCCACAAACGGTTTCAACATGTCGGGGCACCTCCCCATTATTCCCTCCATGTTTTTCAATGGTGACACAATCCCATACCACGAACACTACTGTAACTGAATGAGCTTGAATATGTCCCTGAAGGACACTTCTAAATGAAGAATATAGAAAGTGCAGAATTCAAAGGACGAAAATTAAACATCTACTCCCTCACAGGGAGCTTAATTAATTGAGTCACGTAGACCAAACTACCGCGAAGGTAGGTAAAATCTTTCACTTGGTAGGTCAAAGGAAGTAATTTACACTTTCAATTAACATTTTAACCTCCCCGTACTCTGGTAAAATGTTGAAAAATGAATTAACTAGCGGAAGACTTCCCAATATACCGGTTACTCACCCAAACTAACTTTATACGTAGTACAGTGAATCAGTTCATGGACTGGACGCATGCTGTCGTTGTGCTGCAGTACAGCCGACAAAATGTGCCGCAGGATGGTGTAGTGGGTGTCCATCTCTCGTCCCAGCAGTTGCATGCATACAGTGTCAGTAGAAGTACAGTCTCCGTTGTGAAGGGACGTTGAATATACGCGGCAAAATTTGAAAATTCCACAGTTTGAGCAAAAGGCAAATGCAAAGTTCTGCCAAAAATTAGGAAAATCCACTGGTGAAACATTTCAGATGGTAAAGCAAATGTACGGTGACGACGCTTTGGGTCGCAGTGCTGTATTTAGTGGCGCAGACGTGTTCCGCAGGGGAGAGACAGTTTGGAGGGTGATGAGGGTACTGGTTGGCCACAAACGGTGCCTAAACACAAGAACGAAAAAGTTGGTATGTTGGTACTCACTAACCGCTCCCAATCGATAGATGAACTTGCAGCAACAGTAGAGATCAGCCATACTATATGCTGTCAGATGAACCGCACATATTAAGTGTTACCCATTACAGTGCGCCGCGCATCCCGATAAAAGATCAAACGTGACATTCGCAATACCATTTGCGGTAACCTGTCAATAATAATCACGATGATGGGCATTTTCTCAACCGAATCATGACAGGAAATGGAACATGAAGCGATAATCGGCCACCTGAAGATCTCCATCATCCCCACGACGGGGAAAAAATCTGAAAAGACAGGTCAAAGGCACGGTGATGCTTGAACTGTTTTTCGACACATTGCGTATTGTTCACATGGAATTCATCCCAAAATGAGCAACTGTGAACAATACCCGCTACAAGGAGATCGTTTGCCGTCTACGCTATTCCATTCGTCGTAAGCATCCTGAGCTTTGACGTAGGAAGGACTGGTTGTTGCTATTTAGCAACGCCCCGGCACGACACAATGTGCTTGTCCAAGAGAATCTCGCAAGCCAACAGTTCAGCGTTTTATCACGCCCTCCATACTGCACCTGCCCCCTGCCCATGGCCTCCAGGGTCGTTTACCGGGTTATAATCAAGTGGGCATTAAATATAAGATAACTTAGCGGATAAAAGGTAGGAGAACACGGATGCCATAACTACACTAGAATAAGAACACATTTTTTAAAAGTTTAAAAACCAATCGAAGGGGTTTATTGAATCCTGATGATAATGAAGAATGATACATATACAAGGTGAGTACAAGAATCGCTTTTTACAACGTTGATGGTTGTTGAAAGAAATATGTTGGCGGGATAAGATCGAGTAATACCATAAATAAATAAATAAATTATCAAATTACGATCACCTCTTTTGTTCAAATTGCAATGCAGTAATGCAAATATCATGTATTCTCTCATCATAAAGGATCAAGTTGGTCATGCTGATTTAAAGATGGCTACCATATTTCGATGCCAAAAAGTTTACCTCTCCCCCTCGGCAACAACATGAGGTAGGGGTAACTTTTCCTAATATTCAGCTTGGTGATTCCCTGGCTCGACCACACCCGAAGCGTTCCAAGCTTCGAGTTCCCGCGAGCTTGTTGCCAGACAAAGAAATGCTTGCCCAACTTGATCATTATAAAGAGAGATTTTGGAATGAAATATGTAGGATTATTTTATTTCTTGCCAGGATGTTGAGAGTTATTTAAGTTCGTGTTCCTAAATAGCTGTACCTCTGTGACTTAGATGATTAAACTTGGTCATTAAACCCCGGTTCATGTCCCTGTCGGGTGCAATACATACCTGGATTCGTACCATGCGATTTCTTTCTCTTTAAGAGATTATCTGGGCGTAGATTTCATTCGGCATAGGAGATCATTACTTCCACCAGAGAAGTCGTATGGGACCTTACTACCAATTTATTTCAGCGGTGTTCCCATCAGCTATACGAACGTTGGCAGACGTGCCTAGCGACCAACGGTGACTATTCTGAGGATGGATGTCGTTCCCTGTATGTGTACGCCGTGCTGTGCGGCAACACGTAAGACTGTTTCTGCTGGCAGCCTACAGTCTAGACGCTAGTCCACGAATTTAATGACTCTACTACGTAGAACTGACCCTAGTAACGTCCATCACTGTTTCCAGCTATCCACTCCCTTGGGGGTCGCCACGACACGATAGTCCTTTTCGCCTCGTCTAGACAAACATGTAGCCTCGGGAAGACTCATAGAGCGGGTGCCAAGAACAAATGTCCTACAAGATCCATGATCATACAACATTTGACTTAACAAGAAAATGATGACGGAAAAGTATTTATGTGCTTTGAATTACAGGAATAATTGTTCACTCGCTGGTTAAACTTGTAGGTACAGAGTCCAAGTCGAATGAACTACTTCTTTCGACTGCTTAACTGGTGGTCCTCCAGAAAGAGAATAAAATAATAATAATATGGTTACGTCCCACTAACTAGTTTGTTAGATTTCCGAGACACTAAGGTGATGTAATTTTGACACACATGAGACTTTTTACGTGCTCGTAAATCAACCGACACCCCATGGCACTACAACCCTTACCAAGCGACCGCTGCTCAGCCCGAAGGCCTGCAGAATACCAGGTGTCATCTGGTCAGCAGGACGAATCGTCTCGGCCGTTGTTCTTGGCTTTCTGGACCGGGGCCGCTATCTCACCGTCAGATAGCTCCTCCGTTCTAATCACGTAGGCTTAGTGGACCTCGAACCAGCCCTCGGGTACAGGTAAAAATCCCTGACCTTGCCAGGAATCGAGCACGGGGCCTACGGGTAAGACGCAGGTACGCTACCCCTACACCACGGGACCGGTAATCAACAGACACTTGGATGATATTTTAAACACCTCCAAATGCCATAAGACTGAGTCGCGATCGAACACAATTAGTAGACTACTCAGAAGGCCAGCACTCCTACCATCTATGCCACTCAGCCCGGCACAGTAGTGTTTGCTCACAGTCCACTTCCCCCTCTCCAGGCCTTCAACTTGGTCGTAGTCCTAACCCACTTTCCCTCCATGTGCCCATTTGCTCACATAATGCTGTGCTTAAATACTTGCATATCACCACAGGATAGGTACTATATTATTGTATGGAGTTAATGGGAAAAATGTCAGTACTGTTTGTTGTTAACATTGAAAAATGAAATGGCGTATGGCTTTTAGTGCCGGGAGTGTCCGAGGACAAGTTCGGCTCGCCAGATGCAGGTCATTATATTAGACAGCCGTAGGTGACCTGCGTGTCGTGATGAAGACGAAATGATGAAGACAACACATACACCCAGCCCCCGTGCCAGCGAAATTAACCAATTAAGGTTAAAATTCACCTGCCGGGAATCGAACCCGGGACCCCTGTGACCAAAGGCCAGCACGCTATCCATTTAGCCAAGGAGCCGGAATTTGTTAACATTAAACTTAGATGAGTTTAATGTTCCACTGAATTGGCAGGCCAATGATTTAACATTAATTTTATGTTACTGGACTAGGATATCAATCCGTGAATGAACTATATACTTTTTTTCATTTGCTCCGTGTTTTACGTCGCACCAGTACAGACAGACCTTTTGGAGCTGTGGGACAGGATAGGGCTAGGATTAGGAAGGAAGGGATCGTGCCCTTAATTCAGGCATTTGCCTGGTGTGAAAATGAGCTACCGCGCAATTTCTCCAGAGCAGTCGTCAGAGGTTTCTGAACCACCTCATCCTCCAAATGCAAGCTAACTGATATGTGACGCAAACCGGGTGGTTGACTCCGTCGGTGATATTCAATTCATTCAAAGCTCTAAAGCTACCGCTCGGTTTAGCGAAGCTCGTTACATTAACACTAGACCGGGATACTAGTCAGTGTAAGGTTTTTCTCTAAACAATGATAATTTGAAAACAAATGAACAAACTGAGAAAACTTAACACGAGGAGAATGTTAATTAAACCATAACGTACAATAAGGTTATTCAACGCCCATTTCGCGTTCCTCGAGTTAACAATAACGTTCACGTCAAACACAATGACCGGACAACGTGGTAGCTCAAGCGGTTGTAAAGATTATTTTCCATAATTCCACTTCACAAATGTGGTATATGAAGTTTCACTTCTGAAAACTAACCTTCGCTTTGATATGGAGAATCGAACACAACACAACACAACACAACACAACACAACACAACACAACACAACACAACACAACACAACACAACACAACACAACACAACACAACACAACACAACACAACACAACACAACACAACATAACACAACACAACACAACATAACACAACATAACATAACATAACATAACATAACATAACACAACATAACATAACACAACATAACATAACACAACATAACATAACATAACATAACATAACATAACATAACATAACATAACATAACATAACATAACATAACATAACATAACATAACATAACATAACATAACATAACATAACATAACATAACATAACATAACATAACATAACATAACATAACATACCATAACATAACATAACATAACATAACATAACATAACATAACATAACATAACATAACATAACATAACATAACATAACATAAGATAACATAAGATAACATAACATAAGATAACATAACATAACATAACATAACATAACATAACATAACATAAGATAACATAACATAACATAACATTTGCATCTGTGTTTGAGTAAATGTGCAACTGGTTCTGAGGTACATATAACAATAAACGTAAAGCAAGGATACAAAAACAAAAAAACTTGAATTATAATTTCTGCTTTAATCGCACCGACATAAATAGGTTTTGCGGCGACAAAGGGATAGGAAAGGGCTAGGAGAGGGAGGAAATGGCCTTGGCCTTAATTGAGGTAAAGCCCCAGCATTTGCCTGGTGTGCAAAATGGAAAACCATCGAAAACTTTCTTCAAGGCTGCCGACAGTGGGGTTCGAACCCACGATCTCCCAAATGCAAGCTCACAGCTACGCGATCCTAACCACAGGCCAACTCGGTCTGTCAAAAACTTCAAGTTCCTGATTTCGTCACGCAAGTGAAATATCCTCGTAGACATTTCATAACCGGTGACTTCTGATAAGATCTGTGTGATGTTACATTACTACCCCGTTGGACCGCCTTATGCCAGTAAGACACATGTCGAATATCTCAGGAGGTATTTTAGGCCATTTCGTCTATGCTCGTAGTAGGTACTCCGTATTACTGAAAATAACACCAAACCTAAACATTTTAAAGGAAAATTTAACAATTTAACAAGGTTTCATATTTTTATTTGCTTTACTTGGCACTGACACGTATAGGTGTTATGGCGACGATGGATAGAAAAGGCCTAGGAGTGAGAAGGAAGCGGCGCTTCAGCGCCGAGAGAGGCTGTCTTCTCTGGTTAATCAGGTAAGACAAACTAACTAGAAGAAAGACAGTACAATCGACTGAGTAAATAGTGAAGGAAAACGATAAAGGTAAATCAGATCAATAATTTAGGTACAGCCCCAGAATTTGCCTGGTGAGAAAATGGGAAACCACGGAAAACCATCTTCAGGGCTGCCGACAGTGGGATTCGAATCCAGTATCTCCCGGAACGCTTAATTTTGCCAGCATTGCATATTCAGTATATATTTCAATATATGGTTCAAAAAACATCCCGTTACTGCCAAAGAAATGATACTGACAAATGTGTTATCTTGTTCGTCACACTATGCCTCGTATGGAGTATCTCTTGCCATTCAAATACGACGGTGATGAATGTGAGAAGAGATATTTGACTATGAATAGCGTAATATTGCTAGAAGCCACCGTCATTGTGTAACAGAGACTAATCCCTCAGGGAGGCACGGGGAAATTAAGTGAGATATATACAAGGCATATTGAAAAGAAAGAGGTGAAAGGATCAATTCCTCATTCACTGAAGTGGGAGGGTGGACTCAATTCATTACGGTACTCAGAAAGCAGGTGAACTAGAAATGTCAAAGTAAATAGCGCTTCAGCGCCGAGAGAGGCTGTCTTCTCTGGTTAATCAGGCAAGACAAACTAACTAGAAGAAAGACAGTACAATCGACTGAATAAATACGATAAAGGTAAATCAGATCAATAAGATCCGAAGAAATTGTCACTCGGTCCATAGAAAAAACTTTTACATTCGTGTGCTGAAGAGAGAGAGAGAGAGAGAGAGCTCTAAAATTAACGAAGTTCGCTGTCACCGTTACCCTTTAGGGCCTCACAACTAGTGAGATTTTCTCGACTAACTAAAGTACTATATGGTTTCTATTTGCTTTGTTTTATAGCAATTGAAATTACGTCGCACCAACACAGATATATCTTATGGCGACGATGGGATAGGAAAGGGTTAGGAGTGGGAAAGAAATTACTGCGGCCTTAACTAAAGTACATCTTACTGGGTGTGAAAATTGTAAACCACGGAAAACCATCTTCAGCTTCACACTCAGTACATTTTACAATGCGAACTGATTCTTCTTTCACAGTGTGTGTAGGTCAAATATAAATCTTGCAAGAAGTATACAAGCTATCATGTACTTTTGATCTTTACTCTTGGCACATAAGTAACAGTGTCCTTTCTTCGGCAGTTTCCTCTGCTCACATCACCTTGATATTGATCACGCTCATACGGTAAAGTTAATAATGCTGTTGTGTATTTGGAAGGTGGGCCTCCAGCATTTTGTGCATGTCTTTTCACGTTACGGTCACAAAGTTCTCGAGCAAGTTCTTTCAAATACGGCTTTCTTCCAGAATTCTTTTCGGGGTGATCCATTGCCCATTTAGTCTTTGTATATTGAAATATAACATACGAATTGTATGTGAGAATGTCAATCAAGTTGAAGACCACCGCAATTGGCTATCGGCGCTTTGCTCGACGACAGCTGTAAACTCTTACACATTTATCGAGTGGATCCACTCCGGTCTTTGTACAATTGTAGAATAGAAGGTCTAGCTCGTTTTCCGCCGTGGTGTTGGATTGACAGCACAGTAACAACCTTTCTTTTCTTGGCATGTAACTGAATAAAGTGGCATCATCACTAAGGGCAAATCGGACCGTTCCCGTTAGACCTTCCTTTAGAGACAGAGCTACATCGCGTTTGCCACTCCGAATAGCGTCAACTGTAGTTATTCTTTCTATTAACAGATCAGATGCTAGTGGAGTCATAGTGAACATTCTGTCCATGGAAATGATTTTTCCTAGTTGTTTCAAGTTAGACATTTCAACTAACCCTTTAACAATTTTAGGGCCGCTCTTACGCTTCTACTCACTGCCATGCTTTCCAGCATACGAATCCCCTGGGAAGAATTATTTCGTATTTGAATCACATAACAGGTTCACTTCTCTGCCATATTTTCCTAGCTTTTTATTATCATTTGCTTTACGTCGCTCCGACACAGAGAGGCCTTATGGCGACGGTGTAATACTGTAAGAAAGATCTAGGAGTGGGAAGGAAGCGAACGTGGCCTTAATTAAGGTATAGCCCCAGCATTTTCCTGGTGTGAAAATGGAAAACCAAGGAAAACCATATTCAGGGCTGCCGACCGTGTGGCTCGAACCCACTATCTTCCGTATCTAAGCTCACACCTGCACGTCCCTAACCACACGGCCATCTCGCTCGGTGTTCCTAGTTTCGTTGGAATATATAGTCTGAATGGGCATTTCCCAAAAGAGGTCACAAGTTACTCATCCACCATTACTGACTCACTAGGGTTATAAAACTTGGGGAACTTGCTGATTATCATGTCCCATATAACTATGATAGGAGCAAATTAGTCAGTCTGCCCTCGAGCTGCTCGAGTTAGAGTATCATCGAAACGCAGGCACTTTAGTAGGAGCCTCATCGTATGCTCCAAAAATGATGCTCGTTACATCGGAAAATGTTCTTCACTAAATATAACACGTAAACTCACTTTATTCTGTCTATGGACTCCACAGCTCAATATAATTCGAACTGCAACAAGAATTCCTTCCTTTTCAAAAACGTTTGAATTTTTCATGAAAAAATCTTGGGATGATTCCCAAGGCCGCCTCTGTGGTGTAGTGGTTAGCGTGATTAGCTGCCACCCCCGGAGGTCCGGGTTCGATTCCCGGCTCTGCCACGAAATTTGAAAAGTGGTACGAGGGCTGGAACGGGGTCCACTCAGCCTCGGGAGGTCAACTGAGTAGAGGTGGGTTCGATTCCCACCTCAGCCATCCTGGAAGTGGTTTTCCGTGGTTTCCCACTTCTCCTCCAGGCAAATGCCGGGATGGTACCTAACTTAACGCCACGGCCGCTTCCTTCCCTCTTCCTTGCCTATCCCTTCCAATCTTCCCATCCCTCCACAAGGCCCCTGTTCAGCATAGCAGGTGAGGCCGCCTGGGCGAGGTACTGGTCATACTCCCCAGTTGTATCCCCCGACCAAGAGTCTGAAGCTCCAGGACACTGCCCTTGAGGCGGTAGAGGTGGGATCCCTCGCTAAGTCCGAGGGAAAAACCGAACCTGGAGGGTAAACAGATGATGATGATGATGATGATGATTCCCAAGAAATACTTAGCTTTTGGTTGGTGTACAACACAATCTTGTAAATAAAATTCTAGGGTTTCTTTTGTCCGTAATATTATTTATTTCGCCGAATTTTGATATATGAATTCGTTTCAGGTCAATTCAAGTTCGTAACAGTAGTTTTTAGCATTCATGTCTGTGTGCTTGTCTGTCTGTTTGTTTGGTTGATTGTTTGTTCCACCATCACGGGTAAACGGCCGAATAAATTTCTACCAAACTTCATATTTATAGTCTACTCATCCAGGAGAAGGTTTCCATACGCATATCACATAAAAATCATTCAGCAGACTAGGGTTTATTGGAAGACTAAACTAGTAATTTTTTCAGTTTTATCTTACACTATATTATACCTCGACCAGTTGTAATCGAGCTAGCGAAACGAGAGGTTGTATTGTATAGTGAGTGATGAGTGAATAGAATGAATATTTCTGTAGAGCAGTATCACGCGGCCATAGGTCGATGGCACGGGCGAGTGAAGAGTGCGTACGGCAAGTGGGAAGGTGCACCTACGACAATCTGGGCTCGAAGTAACTATGAGGGTGACAGCAGAAGTGGCAGTTCTTCTGATAATGGGAGTTGTAAAAGTGAACCCTGGGCCAGTTGGAGCAATGAGTTAGGAAGACATGGAAAATATTAGGGAAATAGTCAATGAGGCCCGTCAGACTGAACAAACGAGGGAGCTAATTCCGCTGAGAAATGATACGGTAGAAACGAAAGACTGTGTAAAAGAAGAGATAAGACTGACGACAGAAATGGTGGTGGAGAACTCTAGAGAAATAGAAGTATTGAAGGCGAAAATGAAGGGGATTGAAGGGGCATTGGAGAAAATCAAGTGGCAGTAGAATATGATTATTCAGGAAGCTAGGAGGAAACAAATTTTCGTATACAGCATAGCGGAGAATGAAGTAGAGGATATAAATGAATTAACGAGTAAAGCGTTGGATGTTATAAATAATCATATAAAGGTAGAGTGTAAAGAAGGGGACATTGATGAAATTCATAGGCTGTTGATCTCGGCTCTAAAGGCGAAAAAAGTCATCCTCAATGCTAGGAAATTAAAAAGGAAAAAGGGTTTGCGTGGGACGAGACATGGATAAAGAGACCGTCACGGAACAGATTTTCTTGCGATTTCATCTAGTTAAAGCTAGGAATTATGGACTAAAAGCATACATAAGAGGCAAACGTCTTATAATAGGTGACGGAAAGTGGTCGCGTACTTGGTAAATTACACAGCCACGGGAAATGGGTATGCAGTTGAGTTCATCACCTCAGGAAGTTCATCAACTGTCTGTAGAGCAAGGAATTTGCCAGTCAGCTGTCTGTACGCTGGCTGACAACACACAATCTGATGACCAGCTGCGACCTTCATACTCTACGGAAGAACAGAAGACAGCAGAGTAAAGAACGCACAGTGTAGGTGGATGAATTAACCAGCTGACTTTCGGGTTGACACGAATCCAGGGAGCCGTGGATCATCTGATGATAGAAGCAAGACGCCGGCAGGGAGAGGTAACGGAATTCTGGGCTAAAAAGGGCAAAGGACAGAAAGACAATATAGACAAAGAAAGGTCTAAATTCACCAGAGGGCAGTATTTTAGAACTGGAGAAAAAGAGAATGACTAGAAGTAAGACAAGTAACTTGACTGAGGGTAAAAGTAAGAAATAACTAGAATTGAATATTGGTACGTTCAATGTAGAAGGTTTTTGAATAAGTTAGGAAGTGAACAAGTGAAATTATGAATGGCAGAAATGCATATCATTACCTTTGCTGAGAGTTGGATAGTACCGGATATGAAGTGTGTACATATTGAAGGTTTTAAAGCGTGTAGCAAGACAAGGCGCAGGAACACTGGTAAAAGTACATATCCTGGTGGTATACTAACCTTGACAAGGGAAGAAATAAAGGAGAAAATTGAAATAATAGTATCAGATATAGAAGAAATACTTTGGGTGAAAACAAGGGTCAAACAGAAGAGGGATGTTAATCTATGCCTCGGTTTTGTATACAATCCTCCCGAGGGCTCGACATTTGCAAACAAAGAATTTTTCACTGAGTTAGCATTAGAAATGAGTAGATTAAAGAATACAAACGAAGACATGGGTACTGTAATAATGCGGGATTCCAATGCGAGGATTGCAGACCTAAAACCAGTTTATTGTAAAGAGGCTGAGGAAATAATAATTGGAAAAAGAACTTGTCAAGATAAAGGTTATTATAACTACGGCGAAAAATTATTTGAAGTACGTGGAACGGAAGAACTCCATATTTTAAACGGGTGTTGGCCAGGAGGTGAAAGGGGTTATTTAACGTTTACAACGGAAATGGGTGATAGTGATGTTGATCCAGTATTAAGGAGGACGTACCACTCACAAAGAGTGGTTAAAGGTTAAAGGTTGGGGGGGGGGACTCGCATCACTTACCCATAATTATAAATGTGGTAAGTACGGAAGAGAATAGTGGGGGGGGGGAGTATTATCACAGGAATATTAAATAGAGATTAGTGTCTAAGTTTATGTGGAGAGAAGACCTTAGCGGGGAATTCAAGGAATATTTTGAAGGGAGGTCATTCGAAATTATCAAGACAGAAATTGAGATCGCGATTGAAGAAAACAAAGTAGATGAAGCCATAAAGCTAATAGAAAACACAGTACTGATGGCAGGACACGGTTTTTATATTGTGTTTGGCACCGTCACTAAAATTGTTCACAGTCTGGGTAAAACCAAGGACAAATTGTTCCCACTTTTACATCCATTTATATCTCAAAACTGAAGGTTACACACGCGGAAATTGGTATTTGGAATCTCCTTTAAAAATAAAGAAGCATGCATTTTTCGTGTGGGTGGAACCAACTTGGGCTGGGGTGGAGTGAAAAAGGAGTTGAATTCCTTCATGAGGATACATATATGTCAAAATCTGCAGATGTTACAGACATGAAAATTTGTATTCGGAATTTTCCTTCAAAGTAAAGGAACACGTAATCTACTTTAACTTTGGAAAATCCACTTAAGGTGGGTGAATTAGTTGAAAATTAGTTGAATTTTTTGTATAAGGATAATTGTATCTAAAAAACTAAAGATGTTACAGGCGTGAAAATTATTATTTGGAATCTCCTTTAAAAATAACGAAACACGCATTTGAGGCGGGGGGGGGGGGGAAATGAAATTGGGGCGGAGGCGGTGGAAAGGAGTTTAATTCCTTTTCATGAGGATTCGTGTACCAGTATCTCAAAACTGAAAATGTTATAGTCGTGATAATTAGCGTTTGGAAGCTCCTTTATAAATAAAGAAACAAGTATTTTTGGTTTTCGGAAAATTCACTTAAGGGGGAAGGGTGAAAGGAAGTGAAATAATGAAATTCATTTTATGGAGAAACTTATACATCAAAAACTTAAGGTTAGACACGTGAGAGTTTGTGTTTGGAATCTGCTTTAAAAAGAAAGAAACACGCAATTTTGGAGGGGGAGGAGGATTAACTTAACGGGCTGGGGTGAAAGAGGGTTTGAATTATTTTTATGAGGATACTTATATATTAAAAGCTGAAGATGTTAGAGGCATGAACATTTGTATTTGGAATCATCTTTCAAAGTAGAGAAACACGTGTTCTTTTGTCTTCGAATAATCCACTTAAGGGGGGGGGGGTGAATGAACTGAAAAATTAGTAGAATTCTCTGTATGAAGATACATATATCTCAAAAACTAACGATATTACAGATGTGAAAATTAGTATTTTGAATCTCCTTTGAAATTAAAGGAACACGCATATGATTTTTTTCTAAAATCGACGTAAGAGGTGTGGGGTTGAAAATAAGTAAATAACGATTTGAATATGTTAATGAGGATACTTTAGCTTAAAAACTGAAGCTGTTACATACGTGAAAGTTGGTATTTTGAATTTCTTTCAAAATAAAGAAACACATTTTTTTTTTCTTTTCTGAAAGTCCACTTAAGGCGGGACAGGGGTGGAAAGAAGCGAAGCAGAAGAAGTTGAACTATTTTTATGTGTATACGTTTTTCTCAAAAAGTGAAGGTGTTACAGACGTACAGACATGAAAACTGGTATTTGGTATGTCTTTTTAAAATAATGAAACATGTATTTTTGGTTTTCGGAAAAAACAGTTAAGGGGCTGAAAAGAATTGGAAAAGCGGGTGAATTTTTAAAATGAATAGAGTTATATCTATATTATATGTAAAAAACTTAATATGTTAGAGACAATAAACTTGGTATTTGGAAAAATTAAAAGTACAGGAACATGTACCTTTTTGTTTTTGAAGGAGGTACTTTCCGGGGGGGGGGGGGGTGAAGAGAAGTGAATAATAGTTGAATTATTTTTTACGAGGATACTTATATCTTTAAAACTGAAGATCTTGCTGACGCAAACATTGGTATTTCTAAACTCCTTTATAAATAAAGAAATATGTATTTTGTTTTCAGAAATACACTTGGATGCGGGTGGTATGGAGGAAGGACTGATCAAGGGGTTGAATTCTTTTTATGGGGATACTTATGTATATCTAAAAAAACTGAAGTTATTAAAGATGTGGGAATGGGTATTTGGAATCTCCTTTAAAAATAAAGAAACATGTATTTATATTTTCGACTAAAGAGAAGACTGTTTCTCGCATGATCAGTTTTATGTCGCATGGTCGTCTTAGCCCTGAAAGGTAATACCACAAACATGGTTTAAAAAATATCTGGGGTAACTGAATCTCAAGTTTTGGGTAAGTTTTTCTACTTTAGAAATTTTCGGATAATATCTTAGTACAATGCTGAGAAACGACTACTTTAATCAAATTACGAAATCCACTCGAGCGAAGCCGGGGGTGTTTTGTTAGTAATATATATTCATGTGAGAGATCTCTCTGAGAATGTGCAAATTTACATTAAATTATACCGAGTGGTTTAGACGTGTTGTTTCGGAAGGCGGAAAGACAGACAGACAGACAGACAGACAGACAGACAGACAGACAGACAGACAGACAGACAGACAGACAGACAGACAGACAGACAGACAGACAGACAGACAGACGTCATTTTAATTTTTATATAAACATATTTACTTATTGTACACGACATGATTACTTAAAGCGTTTGACTCTTCCTTAATATGAATGATACAGGGAGAGGCAAGAGGAAGTTACCACACTATGCAGGGGACGCCAGAGGTACAGACTGCCTGCAATCCATTGCTAGAAGATTGTGAGCGGCTGCAGGGTGACCTCGATAGTGTTCTGGGATGGACGGTGGACAATAGTATGATGATAAACGGGGTTAAAAGTCAGGTTGTGAGTTTCACAAATAGGAAAAGTCCTCTCAGTTTTAATTACTGCATTGATGGGGTGAAAGTTCCTTTTGGGGATCATTGTAAGTACCTAGGTGATAATATAAGAAAATATCTTCATTGGGGTAATCACATAAATATGATTGTTAATAAAGGGTACAGATCTCTGCACATGGTTATGAGGGTACTTAGGGGTTGTAGTAAGGATGTAAAGGAGAGAGCATATAAGTCTCTGGTAAGACCCCAACTAGAGTATGGTTCCAGTGTATGGGACCCTCACCAGGATTACTTGATTCAAGAACTGGAAAAAATCCAAAGAAAAGCAGCTCGATTTGTTCTGGGTGATTTCCGACAAAAGAGTAGCGTTAAAAATATGTTGCAAAGTTTGGGCTGGGAAGACTTGGGAGAAAGGAGACGAGCTGCTCGATTAAATGGTATGTTCCGAGCTGTCAGTGGAGAGATGGCGTGGGAGGACATCAGTAGACGAAAAAGTTTGAGTGGTGTCTTTAAAAGTAGGAAAGAAGATAAAGTTGGAATTCAAGAGGACAAATTGGGGCAAATATTCGTTTATAGGAAGGGGAGTTACGGATTGGAATAACATACCAAAGGAAATGTTCAATAATTTTCCAATTTCTTTGCGATCATTTAAGAAAAGGCTAGTAAAACAACAGATAGGGAATCTGCCACCTGGGCGACTGCCCTAAATGCAGATCAGTATTGATTGATTGATTGATTGATTGATTGATTGATTGATTGATTGATTGACTGATTGATTGATTAACCGTTAAGCTCTAGTAGTAAGGGCGGGCGTTCCGTTTCATTATGGTATGTCTAAATTATTCGCCCAGAGTTAATAATGAATTAATTGAAAACTAACTTGAATCTTACCTTTCAATGTTCCATTTTACCTCTACCAAAGCAGTTGTTGTTAATGATCCCTTCGTCCTCGTTAAATTGGGGGTAAATATCCGAAACACTCCTACCTCCGCCACTGAAATTTCCTGTACCAATCGTCTGATTTCATTCTCCAAAATTCAATAGCACGTGGGTTGCGCTCGTACACTGAAACATGCTAATTTAGCATGGTTTCTAATGTGATTATACCGATGTCTCCAAGAGTAGATATCTGGCTGTTCCTATAGTTATTGTATTTCAACCTTCTGTCGACAGAGGGCAGCTCCCTCTGTCGCGAGCGTGAAGGATCTTTTCTCGGCGAGACCTTTTTAATATCTTCTCCTTGAAGTAATGTTGGGCTTTTTTATGCTGGGGAATGAAGAGATGTGTCACACACACACAGGAGCGGCGTTTGTGCTTTTCTTATGGTGGTTTTATAAGTTTAAAACTATGCAAAACTGCTGCATCATTTGCATGCTTCGATGTATGATATTGACGGTAATGTAACGTTTTAAATTTATTTGATGTGTTATCTTTCTTTTATTATGGCCGACCGAAGTCCATCTCGGTACTCGAGGCGAGAATGGCATGTGTATGAGTTGTGTAGGTGATTGTGGTGCGTAAAAATCTGGTCTCTGATTATTTTAAATGAATTTCTCGATGAAACATTTTGCCATTATTTGGAGGTATGGTCTGTGTGTCGACCAGGTCTATTCTAGCCGTACGCAGTATGTAGGTGATGGATCTACGCGTGACCGTGGGGTCACAAACGTCCTACTGTCATTTGCCCTAGGTGGGCTATATATCTACTACTGACGTGAGATCTTATTGATGAAATGTTGAACTGCACTCTACGAGTTGCCTTGATTTTATTTACTCGCACCAATCTGCCGGAATTATTTGCCTATGGGGGCAAAAGGATCGCGTGATTGAATGAATGTGTAGTTGAATGAGCTGAGTGCCAAGATGACGTATCGGTCTGTTGAATTTATGCCTATTTGTTCCCTATCGCGCCTCCTTTTATTCTGGGTGCGAAGTCTTTATTTTGTATGGTGTGCATCCCAGTTGTTTATGACCTGGAGCTCGCCATGTTGGTTTATTTCTTTCATGGGCGTGTGCAGGTCCATGTTTTCTGTTATTGTTTTGCTTTGCGTTCATTGCTCCATGGAGCGTTGTCTTTGCCCCTCGTGGATTATTTCCTTGGTCCGGCAGTTTTCTGATTTAATCACTTTATTATTTTATCTGCTCATTGGTGTGTGGGAATCGATATGTGAGGGGTATTGTTTAAAAAAAGGTGGATATTGAAAATGACTCCCACGCTTGAAATTGCGTTTCTATTCGTATTCCTCGCCGAAGGAAAGATTTAATAAAGATTGAGTTAATGATATTCAGCTCGCAGTTTTTAGTAGCGAGGTCAGTGGTGGAATAAATGCCATCATCTCAAGAGTAACTGTGCCCTATGCACGTAAGAAAAGATGAGGTCACGAGACCTTGGTACGATTATCTTTTGGGCTCACGCCGAATATGTATGTATTACCTTGTTATTACTGGTTATTTCATCTAACTAATCCCTTTGATTTACGTTACATTACAATAAATTCTCATCTATCATTTATACTGATTTTTACTCGTAGTAGTGTTAGTTGTTAGCTTTATTGTTTGAAGAGAATAACGTTTTCAGCTCAGGGCTATGTCTTTCGCCCTTCCTGATCGGGGATCCACGGCAAATTTGTTTCCCTACGATGGTCGTGATTCACTATGTGTGTCCTTTAGTTAGGGAGGGTGTGGCTCAACACTTTCTGTTTTAAAGCTCCCCACAAATAAAACTCACAGACACTTAGATTATGTTAATGAGGGGGCCAATGTTTACGGCTAATTATTCCCTCATTGAACACCTGTTCTATTGCACGAATTGACTGACAAGTAATACGTAGTAGTGGCGTTATCCTGCTGGAGGTATGGATACCACTTTTCTTCCTCAGTCATTATTCGAAAAAAAATGGCTGCAGTGTGCTTTAGCACATAATGTTCCGAGTTAACTGCATCATAACAGAAAATACGGCAAATTGTTGTGCTAGCAGTAATGTCACACCAAACAGCGACTTTATGATTGTGAAGAGGAATATCAAGCACTGCATGAGAATTGTAAATGTATTAACACCTGGCATTCTAAGAATTCATATACCAACTTAAATGCAAATAAGCTTGGACCGTTACAATTAAAAGAGAAGGGTCGACAATATTGTCATATAACGTTTGCAACATTCATCGGCAGAAATGTACGTGGTAGTTTGGAACTCGTATTGTTAACTCGAGAACCACTGACACTTTGTAAGGATAAAATTGTAGCATTTTCAGTCCCCGTAATGCCGATCTTTGTGAAATACCACGTCCCTGCGTCAGTCGGCGTGAATATTTCCTTGGGCTGATATCCACTGCTGCATGGATACCTGCAAGATTCTCCTTTGTTGTTAACCTTTCTGTGGTTGTCTTTTTCGTTTATAACAGACCTGTTTTTCGCCATTTCCTGCATCACTTGGTCATAGGAAAGCCGCGGGATCAACGTTGAAATTTGTGAACTATGAACTCTTGCATCATACGATGTCCTTGTTAGGAGAAATTTTCGTTGTCCAACACTAGTATATACGTCACCAAAATGATAGATAACACAAATACCGCTCAACAAAAAATGTAGGAATGCAACACTAGTAGAGCTAGTACCATGCGCTGAATTAGAACTCCACTCCGACACTAAACCTACATTACGTACCTTTACCGCTAATGCGCCAGTGAATTTTCGCAGACTCCCCATGCATTATCCGGTACTACTTAAATTCTATGGGGCAGAAGTAAGAGTGCTGTAAATCCAGTAATTGAAACGTAGTCCAAACACTCGCAGTAGATCGGGCATACGCAAATAGGATATGGGAGCTGCGAGCTGGTGCTGTTGTCGATGTGTAGGGTGCATATGACGGGCATCCAGTTGGGAGTGTTGCTGCTGTGTGGTGTTGATGTGTAGGGTGTTGATTTCACCGCGCTAAAGCATGTTTCCAAAAGGTGATCAGCACCCACGTATTAAAATCGAGGTTGCCCGTGGCAAAAATGCATCAGAATGTTACAAAGTATTACGTGGCCTGTGGTGAGAATACATTACCATATAGGACGATTGCACGATGCGTCAAGGCGTTTGGGGCGAGTCGGAATGGGATTGCAGATTTACGCCGCACACGTCGATGGTCCATTCCTCAAGATCAGATTGACATCGTGAGTGGTCTCGTTTCCGTACACCATCGATGGACTCTCCGGAAATTATCCGTCGATATTGGTCGCAGTCATCAACCGGTGTGACACATACTGACGAAATGTCTTGACATGAGGAAAACTCTATCCCATTGGGTTCCAAATCAACTCAGAAAAGTTACCTGTGTGCACTGGCTGGCATCCACATGGACATATACTGCAAAGAAGCAGGCGCATTTCTGCAGCGTATTTCCGCCGTTGATGAGACGTGGGCACGAGCCTACGAGCCTGAAATATAGCATCAATCTAATGAATGGTGTCACTCAGGTTCGCCGCATACACAAACATTTCGACAGGAACCCATTCGTGTGAAACTTATGCTAATTGTGGCATACGACTACAAGGGCGTTATTCCTACGCAGGCTGTGCCTCAAATACCTTCAACAGTGACTACTATTTCCGATTTCTGCGGTGAAATCTGAGTCCGGATATGCTGCGGAAAGCACGTTTATTGCGAGACGATCATCCTATCGTTTTGTCTCTAACAGTGTCAAGCTCTTATTGCAACGATGGCATTGGGAGGTCTCAGAACACCCTATGTACCAACCAGACATGAGTACAAAGTTGAAGGAACCCCTCCGAAGCCGCCGATGTCCTGACGAGACATCTGTACTCCGCTCAGTAGTGGTCTCCGTCACTGTCATCAACAGGGAATGCCTTGCCAACGATCCCCAACGGCTCCCCGACATTTGGCAAAAGGTAATAGACTTTTTGATTGACTACAATGAAGGAACTTCATGCAATTGTACTTATTATTTCTTTAAATATTGCCGGTATTCTATTTACATCCATAGTATTGTGACCGTTCATCACATCGTCAAGAGCATTTCATGATACCCTGCAGTGTGAATATGCAATTTTCCGTGCTATTTTACCACAAAGAGTGCCCATGTTAGCACATTTTACCCGTCCTGAGATACGAGTGGCTCGCCGCCAGCCCGAGAGGCCGAGCTCTAGTTACGCGCATGTAGCAGAAACAGGTCTTGCCCTAGCGCGTAATTGAAAGGCGCTCCTTTTCTGAGGGACGGAGAAAGAACGAAGCACGCCACGTAAAGCAGAAGATGTAGGTCACGGAGCATTGCTTTAAACTCTGGAGATATGATATCCCTGTGGGTTTCCCTGCATGTTCACTCGTACCAATCCACAATCTTCAGTTGTTTCTGGTAATAATAATAATAATAATAATAATAATAATAATAATAATAATAATAATAATAATAATAATAATAATACCGGGCGAGTTGGCCGTGCGGTTAGAAGCGCGCAGCTGTGAGCTCGCATCCGGGAGATAGTGGGTTCGAACCCCACTGTCGGTAGCCCTGAAGATGGTTTTCCGTGGTTTCCCATTTTCACACCAGGCAAATGCTGGGGCTGTACCTTAATTAAGGCCACGGCCGCTTCCTTCCCATTCCTAGGCATTTCCTGTCCCATCGTCGCCATAAGACCTATCTGTGTCGGTGCGACGTCAAACAATTAGCAAATAACAATGATAATAATAATAATAATAATAATAATAATAATAATAATAATAATAATAATAATAATAAATAATTGTGAAGTAGGTGATGGATATTTACGAAGTAAGACTCGTTAAATAAAGAATGGATCACCCCAGGAAGAATAGCTAAGTTTTTGCATTTTAAGAAGCATGTGGTAGAAAGAAATGAAAAGAGATTAGCACTAACTGAAAGTACTGTTATTGTTAGTATGTAGGGGAACTGATGTACTGAGGGCGCTTAGTTGTATATATGAGGGCAAGTGCTGTTTTCTCACCATTCATGTATAGTAAATCGGTAAGGGACAGGAAGGTATGCTTGTAAGAGGGCGGGGTAGGACGGGCCCACCCCAAAGAAGGATGGAGGTATATGTGGGATGAGGAATGAGAGAGGCGGGGAACAGGACGAGAGCGGTTTCAGCCCCAAGTGGCCGACCGTACATGGAATAGTGAGAAAGCTGCACTGTCATCTGGTAGAGAGAGCGGGGGTCCTTATCTGGGCCCCACGGGTACGGCCGGTCGTGCCATCACAGGGAAGGTGGCCTTTTCCTCACGAGGGGTGATGGTGCGGCCGGACAGTAGTAGTAGGTAGATAGCTTATATTATTGTTAATATTATTATATTTTATTTAATATTTATTTTGTTTCTTTATATTAAATGGAAACGATGGCTGTTTAAATAAATACTGTACTAATACTAACTAATAAATATTTTGGTGATGAAGACAAATTAAATGTAGAATGTGGCAGAAGGAGATGAAAAGAGATTAGCACTACTAGTAGGTTTAATTAATATTAAATGTAGTAATACAGAAATTGCTGTATTAAGTAAGCTAAGGAAGGGGAAATACATGTTGTCCTAGACTGTATAATATTGTTAACGTCTAGGACAAAGTAAATTATATTTAATAGTAATAGTCAAATAATTGTGAGAGGGAAATGTAAGTCATGTATCAAATTTAATGAATTGCAATAAACGAATGTTCTCTCCCCAGTTTCAGGCGATCCGGAGCTGGGAGACGGGAGTATTCTATTCTATTCTATTCTATTCTACACACCCCACGTTGTCGGAGGAGCTTGGGTATATTCCCAGGCAGCAGTGGAGGTTATGCCCAGTGTTGCCAACTGCTAATGGACTGTACCATCTGTGATTCGTCGTGTGAATAAGAAATGCACTGTTGATATTTTTCATTATTTTTCAGGAAGTGATATTTAATACGTTTATTGTACTGGTTTCGTTTCACTATATGGATTGTTTCAGGACTCAACGTTGTAAATGTCTTACGTGCGAATTAGTATTTAAGTGATATCCCGATGAAACATGCGTCATATAAGATTGATGATTCATTAGATATTCAGATAGGGTTTCCAAGCGAATGCTGAGATACGACTTATATGTGTCTTGAATGTGTTCATAACATTTCGTCATACAACTCAGTTAACTTGATGATAGGTTTCGTAACTCGTAATTTGAATACATATATAGACTCACGATATAAACAGGGCGAAACATCGCAAGATATGCCTTTGTTTATTTATTTTTGTGTACAATGATATAAGTGTAAATTGTGAAAAGTGATTTCGATAGGTTAATGATCAGAGAAGGGACGCTTTCTCAGGTTTATAGAGCTATGGAGTGCAATGCGGATCTAGAAAACAGACTAGAAAGACAATGAATCACTGAAGAAAATTTAAAGTGTATATAATTTCATGTATATTAATGGTATGGCATATCTGTGCAGATAGAGAGGACCATGAGTCCTAACTTAGCCACTATTAAAGACAAGTAAATAAATATTTTAAACAATAGTATGCAAGTGCTTTCTTAGTTATTAAAATTATGTTGTGAAAGATAGATTCATTCTTCTCATTTCTTAGTGTAGACGTATTCCTCTCATAGTTAAGGTTCCCCTACTTTAGTGATACTTAGTTTATTGCCCTTTCTCGGACGGTACACAGACCCGGAATGCTCTCCAGAGCCCAGACTTCGACGCCGGGCTTGTTCGAAGGTCTCATCAAAGATATTCCATACAGCCACTGTGTTTGAGATCCACGCTAATTTGCTTATGCACTGGAGCCCTGGACAGGTGCAGTATTTAGTGGACAAAATAAGAGCAACAGTTCAGCCTCTAGAAAAAAGTGAATAAGAGTCCGAGGTTCGTCATTCATGCGATTTTGATACGTTGCCAAATTTAATTTGCTAGAGCTAAAAGAGATATTTGTTAGTAATGAGTGTGATAGGCGAACGACCCTACCACTAGCTTCTCATGGAAACAATCGCGATTGAAATCCCGATCAATGAATCTGGGATTTAGGTATATTGAGATGATAAGTCACGCCTCAACGGCACAGAGTAAACATAAAGCTGTAAGTCCCGTGGTTATGATCACGATGTCAACAGATACTTGAAACTACAACCTTCTTTGTATGCTTGATTATATCTTCGTTGTTGCCAGACAATATGCAATCATGAATCTGACGTGTTTCGTAGATGACAGGTACGAAAATCTCGTGGATAGATGTTATGGAATAAGATGGCCTTGCAGAAGCTGGTTAGTGTTCCCGCACTGTCCCTGAAAATAAGAGACACCAAAAGTCTCCTACATCCCGGTGACTTAACGGCAACTCTTTGATACATCGGAAATGCATTCATGATGCGGTTGAACATGAATTAGATAGCAATCCATATTGCAGCTCCCCGTACTGAACCGGTAAGACATCTGTAATGCAGGATGCAACAGGTTTAATACCCCGTACCGCAAGACTTGGATGAGCTTATCATGTTGCTGAAAACAGAAGATAAAACTTCGTTGGAGAAGATTTCATTTGATGTTTTAGGACCAAATTAAGCAGAAAATTGTTGTGGTGTCCAGTCAAAATTAATTAAAATATCGATGTCTTGAAATCATTCCCCGATTAGACAAACACTACGTCCGACCGAGTATGGGGATACTGGTTGCTATGCAACAAACCCATATTCCGAACTGATGCACCTGTACGAAGAGTAAGAACCATAAAGAATTATCTGAGGGGGCTGTCACGTCGAGAATTCGTCCCTCTTACGGTTTCCATATATGCATCACTACGGTCGTGGTATTCTGTTCCATAATACGTAGTCTCGATATTTCAGAATTGTCTCGTGACGAAGATCAGCAACCATGTTCTTTGATGAGATGAAATAAAGACGGTCGTATACCTAATCGGAGGGCTAGCTCACATCTGGTACATAACGGAGCATCTTTGTTTTCTTCTCTCATATTGCTCACCTGGGTCATGCCTCATGCAAATGACTTGCAGTACAGCGAAGCTTATCATGTTCCAAATTCAACGCAATTTACAGGCTGTGGCAACTATACCGCCAAAATCTTCAGGTATGCCTTTCGTGTTATGTTAAGAACGATGGTGCAATCAGACTGGCGGAGAAAATTTTTTCTTTAAAAAAAAGAGTTTCCTTTGTTACTTTTGGGCGCGCGATTCAAATTGACGAACTCGCCATGTTTGCTATGCGAGAGAGCCAGCCGCTGCATGTTGTTGTACGTCAAAGGAGGGAAGGAAAGGGTAGGGGCAGTGAGGAGGTGAAGACGGGGGTAATGCTCTGTGCGAATGTACAAATGTATCGTTCATTTCGCATAGTCGCTTCCCAGCCCCATCAGGCATTGTGTAAATTGTCTACTAGGCAAACCCCGTAGAAAGAGGAGATGAACTTGTGCCAAGAATACAGGCGGTTTTCCAGGTCGTTCGTGACACACCACACATCCTGAACAGAGTTCAATGACCCGGCGAGTTGGCCGTGCGGTTGCGAGCTTGCATTCGGGAGATAGTGGGTTCGAATCCCACTGTCGGCAGACCTGAAGATGGTTTTCCGTGATTTCCCATTTTTATACCAAGAAAATGCTGGGGCTGTACCTTAATTAAGGCCACTGCCGTTTCCCTCCCACTCCCAGCCCATTCCTATCCCATCGTCGCTATAAGACGTATCTGTGTCGGTGCGACGTTAAGCAACTAGCTGAGTTCAATGGTCCCTACTACACCATTGTGAACTGTGTATCGAAGTAGTATTAAAGTAGTACTAAACATCTACTGTACTCAAACCATTGGGCGTATTGTTTCCTTCGTTCAGCATTTCATTCCATTTACAGTGTTGTGAGTGGAAGAACACACAATTGTAGGGCGGCTGCGTTGCATTTTCCAGCAAGTTAAGTAATAAGGAACGTTACAGCGACCAACAGACAAGGGAGGGGGGGGGGCGATCTGCTCTATCGTAATTTCAGTATGTTTTTGTAGTGTGTGTCTGAAGTTACGGCTGTTTAATAAACGAACTCTGGATATTGATCGTAGGAGAAAAGGGCAATCCTGTGCGAGTCGAACGAGGAAACTTGTGCATACGCGTGGAGCATTATCTCTGTCTCCATCACACAGACCACTTCCCCTCCCTCCCCTTTTTTTCCACTGCTTGTTCTCTATCATTGCAAATACGGCGAGTTCGTCAGTTTGAATCGCGGCCCGGAAGTAACGAAGTAACCTCATTTTCTCCGCCAATCCGATTGCACCACGAAGACCATTCCTGACCTTTTTTGTCGGTACACTTCTGATACATTATGTATACATGTTCGGTTCATCGGGTACGTGTTTTGGTGTTCAGATTTGATGCCAATTAAAACTAATTGAGCATTAGGTAGCACCTCAGTGTTTCAGACTAATAAAACAACAAGTGCAAGAACTTGGATGGCTTTAATTGATAGTACTTCTCCCTTGAGTTCTTTAATAACTCTGAATTCAGGGCATCATCTTGTAATTGATTGACGTATGTTCAATGACGCTATTAGCTACCCAAATGTCGAATCGCGATCCTACTTTTAAAGTAGTTCTAACGGCAGCATTGATCAAATGCCCTGTCCGGCTCTATGCCCAAATGATCAGCGTGCTGGCCTTTGGCCACAGGGGTCCCGGGTTCGATTCCCGGCAGGGTCGGGAATTTGAACCATAATTGGTTAATTTCGCTGGCACGGGGACTGAGTGTATTTGTCGTCATCATAATCATTTCATCCTCATCACGACGCACAGGTCAAATCAAAAGACCTGCATCTGGCGAGCCGAACTTGTCCTCGGACACTCTCGGCACTAAAAGCCATACGTCATTTCATTTCAGCAAATGCCTTGCACCTGCACACTTGAAAGGAGTATTTTAAAATTTGCGGACGTGTACGTAGCAAACCGCGCCTCCACAAAAATATATTAGGTGGAAAATTTGCATTCACCCGATATTAATAATAATTATTATTATCATCATCATCACCATCACCACCATCTCGGAGCTGTCTGTACCTAAAGTCTTATTCCACCGGGCGAGTTGGCCGTGCGTGTAGAGGCGCGCGGCTGTGAGCTTGCATCCGGGAGATAGTAGGTTCGAATCCCACTATCGGCAACCCTGAAGATGGTTTTCCGTGGTTTCCCATTTTCACACCAGGCAAATGCTGGGGCTGTACCTTAATTAAGGCCACGGCCGCTTCCTTCCAACTCCTAGGCCTTTCCTATCCCATCGTCGCCATAAGACCTATCTGTGTCGGTGCGACGTAAAGCCCCTAGCAAAAAAAAAAGTCTTATTCAAATCACCCGGAAAGGTGTGGGTTTGATTCACCGTCAGATTCGAAATATACAGAAACGAAACATCCATGTCTAAAGCAAAACTAGCCCTCTGTACTCACCATACTCCAGAAATGAGTAACAGGTTAATTCATATGGTAAATGCGTCCGGCATAGAGCTGAAGCCTTATTCCATTTAGCGCCGAGGTCACCAGTAGTAAAACTGATTTTACTTATGCTTTTCATGGGCTTCATGGCCAGTACAGAAACTGATTTGCACTCTGTTATCACTATTATTATTATTATTATTATTATTATTATTATTATTATTATTATTATTATTATTATTATTATTACTATTCGATAGTGGCTTTATGTCGCACCGACACAGATAGGTCTTATGGCGACGATGGGATGGGAAAGACTAGGGAGTTCGAAGGAAGCGGCCGTGGCCTTAATTAAGTTACATCCCCAGCATTTGCCTGGTGTGAAAATGGGAAACCACGGAAAACCATCTTCAGGGCTGTCGACAATGGAATTCGAACCCACTATCTCCCGGATGCAAGGTCACAGCTGCGGGCCCCTAACCGCATGGCCAACTCGCCCGGTCATTATTATTATTATTACTCATTTCGAATTCTTATCTGAGCATGGTTTGCACACATATTAATCTCTTTATATATCATTGAAAAGAAAATAGGAGCATTTTCATAAATCTATGTCAAATGGAATAGAGCCAGTATGCTCGACGCTGGAGGAGTGAAAATAATCACGACTCCCAATCTCAAATTCAACACACAGTGATATAGTGCTGTAAGTCTGTCGTCTATCGAAGTCACATGCCATGAAATATATTTGTACCACTGAATGAATTCGCTGCCGAGTCAATTTGGAGAAGTTGGAGACCGCCTACAAAACTAGGTAAAGTTGGAGTTGTTTGTGGAGATGTAAGTAGAAGTAAGCAAAGCGAAGCAAAGTCACCTCCGTACAGGCCATGAAGGCCCTTGGAGGAGTGGAAGGTAAAGGCTTCCACCGTTGTTGACCTCGGCACGTGATGGGGGTAGAGTGGTTAACTGTACGCCCAGCCGCCTTTGCCCACAGGAATTAACCTGGTACTCATTTTTGGTGTAGGCTGAGTGGACCTCAAGGCCATATGCACCTCCGGAAGTGGAAATCTCGTTTCTTAAATTTTACGACTTCCTAACGGGGATTCGAACCCACGTCCTTCCGGGCGAACCGAGCACACCTTTACCATCTCGGCCAGGCAGCCCCTGTAAGTAGAAGTAAGACTCATAAATGTGACTTGAAATAAAACACTATTCCGCTAATTCCATTCAATGTGAAATTATTCAGGAAGTAGATCTATTTCTATTCAGGAAATCCTTGGGGTATAATTCACTGAACTTTGGATTCTAAGTACATTCGTTCAAAAAATGAGAACCGTTTTCAAACGCGCGTTTCTCTTCATATATTGGATTGCAAGATATCGCTTCCCACTTGTCTATTTCATATTATCTGAAGTCGGATTCTGCTTAGAATTTCTGAGCCCTTCCGCTAACTCCGAGGAAAATATCTCGATATAATATTCAATATGTGACAAGCAAAAAATACATCTTCATAAGATAAGTTTGAACAACGTTATTTTATAATTCACTGAATGTCCTAAACGAACTATTTAAATGTGAGAATCTGTTACGTAATTGTTTCCTGGCCTGTATTTGATATCAATCAGAGATCGAATACAGCCTACTTCAATAACTTTGTCGCCTTTTTTCGTCTTCAGACTTCCATTTGAAGTAGTATGACGCCACTCGTTTCTCTACGGCTGATCGATAATTGGAGTCTCTTCTTGTTGGGATGAAGTTGTTTTGGCAGCGCCTGTCACTCCTTCATAGCAAATTTCTTCCGACAAGCTTGACTTGTGGGGCATTCTTATGAGAAGCTCATCTTACTCTGCATCGATCACTAGATCACAAAGTCGTCTAAGCCCTCAGTATGGGACGTTATTCTTGTGGATTTAAATACAAGCTGCAACCTTGAGTACAGGGAAAGCACTGGACGTACATTAAGTCAGATGTTCCAGAGATGTTAAATCTTTTTACATACGGCTGATCGTATTTCGAAAGAACTGTAACTACGTAGTTGATACGCAAAAAAGCGTGTGTTTATTGTATTAGATTTGCAATACACGAGTCGTTATAGACAAAGAAGCAAGTTTGTGTATATTTTTAAATATTCTAGCATGAATACAACATTATTTCCATGGGTGTTACTGACTTGCTCTTCAGAAATTCCTCAGTGTGCATCATGGAGTTATCACGATCCACTATCACTGATCCCCCAGTTCTAGAGAAGATAAAATGGCGTGCATGGTACTTTTATCCCTCTTTCTCTCTTTCATTTTTTCCTTCTTTCTATCTTTCCGTTTTTCACAATGACACAGATAAGTCTTATGGCGAAGATGGGATAGGAAGGGGCTATGAGTGGGAAGAGGGCGGTCGTGGCCTTAATAAGGCACAGCCCCAGGCTTTTCCTTGTGTGAATATTAGAATACACGTGAAACCATCTTCAGTGCTCCCGACAGTGGGGTTCGAACCCATGATGTGCCGAATGCAAACTCACAGCTGCGCGCCCCTAACCACGCGGCCAAGTAGCTCGGTACGCTACGTTTTATCTCAAAATAATACATAATTTTCATAAAAATGTAATTACCACTGGGTCTGTTAAAGACAATGGGAAATTACGGGGCACCTTAGTGCGTTCAGCTGTAGAACACATTGCAACGATAAATGAATTCATCATTAGATGTGCATGAGTATATTTTCGTTCTACCGCCCGAGAAAGTGGCCTTGTTCAATATTCGGTGCAAACAACTATATTTTAAAACTTTTTGTCATGGAAATCCCGGAAACTATTGTACATCATGTGCAAGAACTCATCGTCAGAAGGAATTGAGAGGTGTATCTCTTGGTATGAAGGGCCTGAAGTGATGAGTGTCTGACATCTGACATTATTGCCATTACTGGGCAGTGGATTATCAATACATAGTGTGATGACTTTGTCCCTTTATCCTACTAGTTGGAATGAACACAGAAATAACATAGATACGCTCATTGATATTATGTTGCTCGTGACTTCGCAATGAAATTTTACGGTATTAAAATGGAGTTCCTAATGTTTTCGGTCTGTAAGTCAAAGAGTGACATCACCAGCAAAAGCCTGGCAGATGGATTAGCAAGTAAATATCATATGATCGATCTTCCCCCAGCCTAGATTTCATTACATGTAATTGTTTCTTCTGAGGATGAGCAAAGTGGCGAAGAGGGTATTTGGAGATCGACAGAGCTTAAAGTGAATTTCTGAATTTTGTGTCCTTCAGCCTTATGGACGCCTGATTTAGTTCTTCGACATTTGATGCATAGGCCTACATATATGACCATAAGAATCTAATGTATAGAACTAAAATTGGGAGTAGGAAATAATACATTTCACATAGAACAGATCTAAAAGTGGTATTAAGCTGTGGCAAGTGAGTCAAACTGTTCTTGTTATCGCCTTCGAAAAAGTGATGCTGGAAGACTGAAGCTGCATACGGCAAACAGTCAAGTGTGACGGGACATTGAAAACTACTACAGTGGTGGGAAAAATCATGGGCTCTTTTGTATATACATACAACCGTGCTTGTATAGGAGCACGTGAAGCAATTCTGACTATAATTCTCCTCTTAGAGCATCCATGTGGTTGACATTCGTTGATCTTGCAAAGGCTTTCGATATCGTTGATTTGAGCAAACTATTTGAGATTATGAAGTTGATCGGGATGAGATACCGAGAAAGACGATGATCTACAATCTGTACAAAAGTCAATGTGCAGTGCTAAGAACCAAAGGTTTATGAAAAAAGAACAGGTAATCTGGAAAGCAAAACGTCAGGCTGTCCCTCTCCATTTCGATCTTCATATAAAACAGGTGGCAAAGGAAATCGAAGAGGAATTTGAAAAATGAATCACAGTTCAAAGAGAAGGACTCAAAACTCTGAGATTTCCCGATGATATTGTTATTTTATCCGAGTATGCAGAAGATTTGGAGAAATTGCTGAATGGCATGAACACACAAGCGTCACGGTATAACACTACGAGAGCTGCATATGGAAAAGAGTCAAGAATGACAGGACATTTAAAAGTACTGCAATGGTGAGAAACACATGGATTCTTTTGTATGCACATACACTACATCCTTGCTTGTGTAGGCACACAGGAAGCAATTCTGACTTTACGTATTATCGTAGAGGATCGAATTAAGAGGAACAAACCCATTTGCATGGTATTCGTAGATCTGCTCTTACCATGCTTGTCTGTCATTAATGCTCGTATTATTAATATTATTACTTTTATTGTTATTAACCGGACAGAGTTAGACATTATTTCCATTTACTTTCACCAAGCTACTCTTACTATTCCTGCCTGTCATTACTTAATCGTTTCTTATGGTTTACGAAACATTAATATAGAAAATAGAAGGACGTTATTGGAGCTTGGTACAGCATGGAAGTGAAACATGGACAAAAACCTGCTCAGAAAGAAGTAGAATAGAAGCTCTTGAAATGTGGTGTTACAGAAGAATGCTGAAATGAGATAGGTAGATCGAATCACGAATGGAGAGATACTGAATCGGATCTGTGAGAGGAGAACGATTTGGCGAAATTTGACTAGAAGAGGAGATCAAATAAAAAGACACACAAAACTTGTTCAGTTGGTTTTAGAGGGAAGTGCAGGTGGTAGGTGTAGACCAAGGTATGAATATGAAAAACAGATTAGAGTAGACGGTGGAAGTACAGTAGTTATTACTGTTACTAACCGAAACAGAGTCTGACATTATTTTCGCTTACTTGTACCAGGCTACTCTTACCATTCCCGCCTGTCATTGCTTAATAGTTTCCTATGATTTACCAGCGTAAGTGCTATAACTTTCGCGATGCGTAGAAAGACTCATTTTTGTCTTTCTTTAGTAATTTTTACTTTTCACAAAATGTAATTTATATTCGTAATTTACTTCTTAAAATAAAATTGTAATCCTTACATTTTAGTAATCGTTTCGTGCCAGTAATCGATATACATCGCATGGAGAGCTTAGCAAATTTGGAACCCCAACACTTGCAAGGCGTCGATGACAGGGGTATAATTCCAGGATACGTCGAGCACTCGTTCATTTACAAACAGGTTGTCATTATTATTGGTTGAGATTTAGGCAATCGTGTACTACTTGGCCAATGTGATGGTGGTGGTGGTGAATATTTTTTAAAGAAGATGTACAACTGGACAACCATCGTCCACTAAGACAAATCAGAAGGAAAATGGAGGAGGCCTGACCCTTAAAAAGTGAAGTTATCAATAAAAGGAAAGCGAAGGACCCCAGAAACCTAATGTCGTCGAGGTTAAGAAAGAACGATAGTAAACAGAGAACACTGACAGCAGTAAATGGAAGCAAGCCAGACTCACCTAGCGGAACAGTGGTCGCCAACCCACGCTCCCAAATGGAGAGTCCTTGGTCTACCATTTTATCTCCTGCAACGACGGGGTTGAATACCGTAGATATAATTGTACCAGACCCCAAACGGAGGCGTGGTCGAGAATGGAGCCGGAATAAACATGTGACGGTTAAGGGGTTAAGGCATTTCTACTACCCTATTTGAATAATTATTTTGAATTAATTATGGTGAAAAATACAAAACCCGAAGTGACATGCAAGTTTTGCATGGGAGCAATAATTTTTAAAGTTTTATTAGTCTCATCTAGCGATGATAGCCACGTAACGTCTCTATGTTAAATAACATAAAATGGGTTAATGTACTTTTCCTTGCAAACTTTGGTATCATTCCATCCTCATGTGAAAAACGGTCAATGATTCCATAAAATCTTACGTTCTGTGAAGTAATTGTAATTGTATTGTAATTTTATGGATTACTTTTTGAAAAAGTAATTAGTAACTGTTATTGAGTAATTTTTTCTCAGGTAACTGTACTTGACCCCAGTTACTTCTATTTTGCACTTTATAGATGCCCGACCATTGGTAAAAGTACAACTGTGTAACTGACACTAAACTGGGCTCAAATTAAGACTAGGCTTAGGAAGGTGTACTCCGAGTTGTTTCAGGCATTTGAGATCTCTTGAATTTAATAACACGAATTTTCTCCGTTAAAAATTATATGGGTTTTCATTAAATAGTTTCGTAACAATGAAACTTCAGGTACATGCAGAATATATACAGAATTGTAAATATAAATATTTGAAAGAACTATTTTGTAATATATATGACTGAATTCTAAACAAAAATAACCACATTTACAGCCGAGTTGTAAAGTTCACTTCATCAGTGGATAGCATAGGTAGCGCAATGTTACATACGATGTTCTAATATTCACAGTGAAAGCCACTATACTGATAATCTTGTCGTACATTCATATATTCGCACCACGAAAGCCATTGTTTTCGATCATATTTGTGGTGGGGTGCATTGCCTAATCCTACGCAATAACAGGCACAATAACAATGGGTATGTAATGAGCCCATAATTCTACATTGATGAATTGTCAACTACAAGATGGAGTGCATTCATATTTTTATTGCAAGCTCATCTCCTGTTCCGTGGTGTGCCAGCTCACAGCGGGAGGCGACCCACCAAAACATCGAACGAGGTCGGAACATTTCGGAAGACGTCGGGTGATTAATAATGAAATTCTGGCTGGTAATCCTCATTGTGAAAGATTTCTGCACTGTCATTAATAATAAATATATAATTAATAATTTTGGGAAATATTTGATGAAGCAATATTTCACAGGGTGCAAATGTATTTAATTAGGCTCGGAGAGAAGGTAGCATCCATCCCGGCCGAGTGGAACACACGTGTCAAGGACATACGGTATAATGCGCGGGAATCATCGTACACGAAATTAATTAATTAAGCCCGTTAAAGAAACCGGAAAAATCAGCGAACGACACCATCATAACTAGAAAAATAAATCGAATCTCTGGGGTGAGTTTCAAGGAAGTCGGCGCAGAGGTCATCAATGGAATGATTGCACAGCAGTAGATAACGTTACGCAAATCGTCCCTAGAGAATGCGTAAATACCCCTTCCTCAAGCAAGAGTCATCATTTAATTATCCGAGAGGTTGACGCTACGTCGCGGGACACTATGACGAGGACGTAAAGTGTGCGAAATTGATTTGAAGAATCTATAAAGCCAGTTGGCTTGAGGGCTAAATATTTTACCAAGTGCTAGTGGTGGGAGAAGAAAACTTAGATACTGAAACACTGTATTTATGACATCTAACCCGGTCGGGGGAAAGATTATCAGTTAATAATTGTAAGATTCCTGAATTTCTGCGTAGGGAGACAGCAGATTCATAGATAGATCTCGTGAATTATTGCGGGCAAGGTTATATTGATAATCGGTAAGGGAAAACTGTTGTAGTCTGGCAGAGATAGGCATTTGTCTCGCGGTCATTCACATATGTGGGACATCTGGACGAAAAGGAATTGGAAAATTCCATGAACTGCATCAGTTTAATTCTCGACACGAGCACAATTACAGGTCTGTCTAATTCAGATATATATATTGACGTGTGTAGAATTAAGTCTCTTACGATGACGACGATGTGTCTTGTCGCTATTCCATTGTGGGGGTGAATTGTATGTTATTTATGTGTTATTTAAACTGTGTTAAAATTTAAAAAAACAAAAGTGAAGTTAAATATTGCAATGAAAATCAATGAAATAATGTTCGGGTCGGTAAAATTTACAATAATGATAACGATAAAATAACCGTTATGTGTGTGATAAAGTCAAATAACGACGTATCCAAAAACAAAAAATAATAATATACATGTCAGGTAAAATTGAAATGATATTAATTATGCGCTCAGCAGTTAGGTAAGAGAGATTTGCAGTTTATGTCGAAACCCAGTGAAGTATGAAAAGTTAGGAATTTTTGCGAATTTTAAATTTTGTGACACCGTGTATTTGTGACATAGAAAATCACGGCATATTATTTTGCTCCTGATGTTCGGAAAAATTTCGAGAAGTTAATTGTGAGATCATTATAAATTTGTGCGTTCATGGGAACGCTCTTGTTGAAAAGTTTCAAGCAAGAAGAAAATGGATTGTAATGGAAATGACACGTTATGGGAATACTTAGGAAGATATTAAAGGCAGAGTAAACCTGTACTTTATGAGTGATGTAGAGTAAGCAGGACGCCGAGAGAAAGAGGCCCAGTAGTTCGATGGAGAGGAATTTTTGTGACATGGTGTGTAAGTGATGTGTAATATTTCTTAGACAGTCGGTATGAGGAGCGATGTCCTCCAGCAATCCAGAGTTATCGAAGAATGTAAGGGCTGTCAAGTCCAAGTATGTGCGTTGTAATGCCTGTTTTAAGTACAAGTTAATGTTTCTCCCATGATTACTATTTTATGTAAGACCGTAGGTAACGGCAGTTAAGTCTAGGTGACGATTCTATTTGATACCAGCGAAGTGCATTTTGTGATAGCCGACCTCACGAATAAAGTACATTCTGACACACGGTCAAGAAAATAATTAATTTTTATTAATTGAATTCTATTCTGTATCTTTACGAGACTGAAACGTCGCTGACTGGAAACATTGCGGGTGTGAAAAATGAATTTTATTAGAATGAGAGTTTAGGCCACGCAGTTTGATGGGAAGTTGCTTCACTAGACAGTTCACGAAGATATATGTTTGGAGTGGTGACATGGCAGGTCAGTTGGAACCTCACACTCGAGTTATGTCGTGTATACCGTGATGATAGTGATTATTGTTTTCAGTGACATTACGTAATATCATACGAGAGTTGAGATTATTTTTATTTAGCGAACTTCACCGCATGTGTTTAAAGTGTAATGAGGAATAGATTAAACTATTCGAACGTGTTGCTTAATTTCGATTCCACGCTTTATAGCGGGAAATAGACACAGTAATATTTCCAGATTCGAGTTCATTTCTAAAGCGAATTTCACTTCAAATATTATAGTTTCAAAGAGGAACAGATTTAAATATCCGGACACTGTGTTAACGTTTCGATTTCACCTGAAGAATGAATGATGTGTAGATACCATAACGTTGGCTAAACGAAAGATTAATAATGCCGCGAGTATTATATAACTTAAGGATATGTAGACACTGTAACGTTGACTCAACGATAGGATTAGGACGCCGTCTGTACATAGCCAAGTCATAGCTTAGGCAGTTTTGCTAATCGACTTGAACGATGTTAGTGTTTGCAGTACTCGATACGATTGTGGAAGAGATTAGCAGGTGCTATTTAGGCCATGTTTGGGCATAATTCTTACTAGCCGGAAGGTGCTCCCATAATAGCGTTTCATCAGTAGCGGCATGCATTTAAGGGTTGTCCCATGTAGAATCCTGGCTAATGGAGATTGATTCCTAGTACTTAGCCGCGTGTGTTCAAGTTCGATGTACTATATTTTATATTTATTCCTTTTTCCTTACTTTAAGTTTTGTACTTTGGGTGTCCGGTATATTATGTTAGTGCCGTGTGTTGGCACTTAGTTGATTTATGTAGGATTTACAGTGCGAGAGGTTTCGATTCGTCAGCTGTTAAGATATTTAATTTTCATTCTTGAGTTATTCACATTATTTATGCGACCATGATCTACCGATCACTTGTAGTGTGCTTTAATGGGACAAGCGTAGAAAGACATATTTGTAATTTTAGTCGTAGTTTTAGAGAATTGGAAAGACTTCCTGTTGTTTGTTTTATATTTTGCTTGTATTTTAACGAATTTAATGGCGTGACTCTTTCATAGACTGAACGTTGGTTTAGTAAGACCATTTTCTAGTGATTCGTGTTTTTTTAACTTCAATGTTGAGCTTTTCTTCTAAATTCATAATGAATAAATGTTTTCCTGCATTTCCCAGTTTAGTTCCTTTTGCACGATGTAACGTAAGATCCCATCGGATCAAGTTGTTTTTGGTTCCTGCTGAACATCTGTTTGGGGTGGTGCATGTTTCAGCATCGAGGTTCCTCTAACTTAAAGGTGTCACGGGATGACAATATATGGTGGAATTTTGTTTTTGATTATGACTTACTGTTGACTTGTAATGAACACCATGCTTTCAAGTAATACTTCGCAACCTATTCAAAGCAACTGTTAGTCGATTGGTTCGATTAAGGATCTATTCGGGGATTGTTCCGACTGGTGGCTAACCTTAATTAAATGTGAATCAGGAATTCTACTTCTTGAAGGTCAGATTTTCCACGGATCGTGTGAGTTAACTCTCAGTTGTCGTTTGGATCAATCGTGCCCGATTTTCAGCTTTTTCTATTCTCCTTTTCTGGTTTTTGCTGTCCACGAATTTTACATTGCGTTTTCATTCTTTAGAAGACAATAATAAAAAATTTCAATATAATTTTCCCACTCACGTTATGCATTGTGACTGCGTTATAATATGTTGTGAAAAATTTAACTGACTTTTCTTGCATATTTAATAAAAAATTATCGTGATTTACATAGAATATATATTTTAGTAAGCAAATTTTTGCTAGTCATTTGAAGTAGTTATGCTCTCCTCTGAACTCTATCGTTTGGTCGGTGAAGTGACAGAAAGAAAACTCTCAAAGACCCCAAGATCCAAGAGTACGATCTTGCTCTACCGAAGCAGCCGAGGCAAACGACCAACGATAGAACGGTAAGTTCAAGGGTTCAGTATTATAGACCAAGAGGTGTTCGTGCCATTGCAGTATTTACCCTGATACGTACCCGGTTTGATGACTGAAGAAAGTACGAAGCTCGAATTGAAAATGATAAAACACAAAAAACCGTTATCACGATTCCTAAGATGGTCCTTCATTCAGTTTCCTGTGAGTAGAATGTGGATCACTCTCGATTATTCTCTTGTCACAGATAGTAAAATTGTTATCACTGAAGGACTGCTCATTGTAGGTCCTTTCCTATTCAGATCAGATAACGAACTTGTATCTCCAGTGTTCCTTTCGAGGTTATACTTAGCACCATCAACATCGAGAATCTATCGATGTAATTCTGCTGACACATTCGACAGATTATGATATCGTCATGACACTGATGAGGAGGATGTACAGGAGATAATCTGGAAGGTGACTGTTGTAGTCAGAGATAAATCCCATTGGGTATTCTTTTCGAACTGAGACGTAAATAACAAAAGAATAACGCTCGTCTTCACCCTGGGGCTACAAGGATCTTGGCACCTTATATTTTTCAAGAGTTTCTCTGACGTCATGGCACTTCTACGGGCATGGGATGTAATCTCGTTTCAGAAGTCGATGTTTAAAAAGAAGAATATTAGATGCTCCTAGAGTTTGAAAATTCCTTCACTGGAGGGAGATTAAAAGCGCAACTGATCTACAGGTTCAGTTGCAAGCGAAATATGAATCCTATATTTTTGCATGGGACTTTACTAATTAAGAAGACTCTTATTAGTGATAAAAAATATTGTATTCAACTCATTATAATATAAATATGGAATAAATGTTGAATATGATCAGGAATTTTCTTCGTTTTGAATCTTCCACGGTCTCTTAAGATAAATATAGATTAGACGAACTGGACGGGTTGAACTCCAGCTTATTATGTTGTTACATACATTATACACAAGATTATGTATTTAAACAAATTTTGGCTTCCACGACCGGTGTGAGGTTTTGTTATGCTTTCGGGATATCAGACTGCGTTGACCTAGTAGTTGTTATACTGAACTCTTTGAGGAATATCGATACTTATTATTTGACTTTATTACCTTCACTGAACAATCATCGTTTTTCCTACAATGGCTTGAAGACGCACCAACACAGATAAGTTTTATGGCGACGATGGGATAGGAAACTGCTAGGAGTGGGAAGGAACCGATCATGGCCTTAATCAAGGTACAGCCCCAACATTTGCCTGGTGTGAAAATGGGAAAAAACGGCAAACCATCTTCAGGGCTGCCGACAGTGGAGTTCGAATCCACTATCTCCTGAATGCAAGCTCATAGCTGACCGCCCCTATCCCCAGGGCCATCTCGCTCGGTGACATTATTTTCAGTAATCAGATTTTCATTTATGATTTGAAACGTGGCTGGGTTGATGGAAAATAATAATAATCAGCACTAAATTTATGATCGAGTTACCGAGAAATATGAGGCAATTAAATGGCGTTGAGAGTTTAATTAGATGTATATTTTGATGATACTGTGAAAGATGCGAATCTGTACCAAATTTATGGTTGGAATGCCGGTGATACTTTATTGTTGCGAGCCCACGATTTATGAATATTTAAAGCACATGCTGCGATTTTGTTTGTATGAGATGGCAATTTTTGGAGCACATGTTGCGATTTAGAATGCAACACTTTATGAGAGACTAGCTGATGTACTAGTGCTTTGCCAAGGAATTCTACATTTTACACAGAATTCTAGGTTAGGTAATGTACATGTTGTGAGTAAAACTGTATTAAATTGCATAACACCTAACGTTACCCCGGAAAAGCGACGGGGAAGTCAGCATACGTCTCTTCTCATGTGAAGACAGTTACAATCAAGTTGGGGAGTTTTTATTGTAATAGCAGACACTCACTCTCCACCGGTCTTTTATTATCCTCAGTGGTTTTTCCAACTGGAATCAACGTAGGTCATTACAATTAAGTCAGTAGGAATATCGCGATTTAAAGCAAAGCTATCATATGAAATACTCGATCAAATAAAAAACACACATTTTCTCACTTTTAACGAAACTTTCAACAAATAGTATTATGCTGTAGAGCTGGAATTACCAGGCCGCAGACAGCCGTTAAGTGTGCACACTGCTCATTCCAATCAGCGCCACCGAGCAGGGATCAAATAACTGGAATACTATGATGGACAAGTGCTTTACGTACCGGTAGTATCAGAAAAGGTATGGACCTGAGGAATACCATGCTAAGGAAGAAAGTCATCGAACTCCCCAGCTATTTCCCATAAATATTCAGGCAGGCCGATATACTCAGTACGCAGCAGTAATCCCATTAATCGGGGATGAGTGGCAGCAGAAGAGAGAAAGAACATAACAAACAATGTTCAATGTAATGTTATTGTTGATCAACTTCATGAGCTTTCGATATTGTAGGCCTTCACATTTAGTTTTCTTCCGACTCTGAAATACAACTCTTTTCATAGTCGGTACGATTAAACTGAAGAACACATGAATTATCGGAAATTCTCTATAACTTTCGTTATGGAGTACTTTTCGATGGGACCAAGAACGTAGGCATTCAAAAATTAAATTTTAGGCACATTCCTCTAAACTACCATTTCGTCTAAGGTGAATACAATTATTTATAACCCAGACTGTAGTTTCTTATTCGCGGACTTTACATACGGATTTTTATTCAATTCTGTTCACCCATTTTCTCGTGGCTCGGCGTTGAGATGGATTTAACAACAAAAATACAAGGTCATGATATCTCTTATCACAGCCGGTACAGTAAAAATGTACAAGACATAAATGATATGAAATTTAATTCCATATAACTTTAGTTATGTAGTATCTTTCGACAGGATCACTAACAACACAAATATTTGAGAATTAAATTTTAGGGCTTCCCCTAATGTATCATTTCATTCAGCGTGAATAAAAAAAATTATAGCCTAGATTGTAGTAGCGCATTCTCCGACTTTACATTACGATTTTCATTAAAGTCTCTTCAGCCATTTTCTCGAGATGCACGTACATATATGCAGACAGACATACAGACATGATGGAAAATTAAAAAGTGCATTTCATTATTACTGTGTACACGTTCGATACGTATATCATTATTTTCAAATTGTGAGCAATGCACAGATAAAACACTTAGTATATATTATACAGTATATACGTATAATAAATCTCATACACACTCAACACCCTGTTAGATGATTTGTTTTTAGCCATGTGAAAGGTGGCATGTGCATAATGATGATTACCGTGAGGTGCAATTTGATTAGCGCCTTCTTTAACTTAAATTCATACTCGAAAAAGACGATTTTGCTATTAAATGATAGTGGTACTAAGTGATTCTTACATTATTCAGTCAAGAACCTAATACTCAGGTGGTGTACTGTATTTAAATCATGCATTTAAGTTCGTCGACATGATAGATCACCGACGGTGATATATTAATAAACACTGATGAAAATAAGTAAGGCTTAGAAAGGTGTAAGTGATGTTGTAAAAGTCGTCTACCTTGTGTGCATGTGGCCATGTTTGTGTAGAAGAATGACTAGATTATGTCACCATGTGGAATTTAAATCATTGAGGATTCTCATTTTTTCCCTTCTTCTGTCACGGAGGGGAATCATTTCAGCGCTGGGAGTGTGATCTATATTTGTGTTGTAGAAATATATTTAGTTGATCATTTAATATGAGGATAATTTACATGATAATTTAATGATCGAGATAACTTCTCAAAGATCGTAATAATTATATTCTCGGAAGTAAGGTAAACGAACAGGATAATGATAAAAATTAAAACATAAGTAAGATAAAGCAATATTTATTATAAACAACAACATGATGTAAAACGATAATAAATCGGTAACAACGACGTAAGCCCTAAAAGTGTCGAAAGATGTGGCAAATATCACACTTATTATCAAACTTATAAATCGTCCTTGAAACCTTAAGGTAGAATTTGTGAATAGTTAAAGTTCTAAAGTGCTCAGGTGATGTTTAGAATGAAAAGAGTTTTGATCTCGAGATAATATTGCAAATAATATCTTCATTGACATGCCCCACAACGGGCGACTTAAACGCACTCTACAGTGTGCTAGCAGCTCAGATCCTTTCAAACAGAACAAGAATGGCCTAGGCCACCATACCTCAATTGGTAGAGCAACCGACGCGAAATCGGGAGGTTGTGGGTTCGGATCCCACTGGTGTCCGGCTGGCCATTTTTGTTCTGTACTTAACATCTCTTCAACACGTACTACATGTACGTAACACGACCTAATACGTTGAAAGTCTGTTTCGAATATATTCTAACTTGCGTGTTGTTAAAATCAGTCAGACGTAATCACAGAGTAACTAAATACGTGCTAGTTGAATAATTAAGCGAAATGAAGCATAATCCAGTTTAAAATATTTAATACTGAATGAAGTTCAACCAATTATTAACTGCAAAGGTAATTAACGTTGCAAATGTAAACTCGTGTCCTCATCCCGAGGTGGTGCAGCTCTTTTCAGACACACCCCTAATGGAGTTGGGCTGCATGTAAAATTTCAACCACATACCGGCCCTTCTGCCATTCTTTAATTTCTGGCAGTACCGGGAATCGAACCCAGGCGCCCGAGGACGGTAGATAATAACCCTAACCCTTACGCTACGGAGGCAGACTTGATAATGTTAACTGACGAAGTGTAATTAGCGAAGATGCAATGAATGTTAGAATAATGAATGGGTTATCCAAGGTCTTGGCTTTCGATCATGAGAGATGTGCTAAAATAAAACTATAAATTACTTGATTTATAACAGTCTGTACAGTAAAGCACTGGTTTCATACAATTGCATACAGAACAAGTTAACAGATCGGAAAAACGTTTTACGGATACTTCATTATGCAGCGTTTGGTCTTGAGTTAGTTTCCGGCAGCGATTTAATGAAGACTTGATATTCATCCTTTCATTTTAATTCATTTTGAATAGTTACCTTGATGTCAAAAACTCCCTGCCTTAATGAAATACCAGCCAGAGGATACTGAAGCTCTCGATATGAACGTTCTATTAAGACTTCAATAGAGGACTAATTTAAACACTGTATCAGTTGTTACTAATCAATATGAAACTTTCTGAAATATTTAAGAATTTAATCTGCAGTGAAATACAAATTTGTTAGACTGATTTATTTAGAAAAGTCTGGTATGGTGACATTTAAATGTGTCATACAATGCTTTTAAATTTTCTGAAAGCTAGTAATTATTTCCAGAGCAAAATACTTCTCCATTTTGGAATGTTTGTGTTGCCAACTAAATGCCATAGGCCTTTAATTGTAGAAAGCTTCAATTTTCAGACGATAATGCAGTCTTTAATGCAATATCATATTAGGGTGGACATCGTGTTGCAGTGACGCACAGAACCCCCCAAACCCCATGGCACTACAGCCCTCATAGGGCCTTGGCCTACCAAGCGACCGCTGCTCAGTACGATGGCCTGCAGATTACGAGCTGTCGTGTGGTCAGCACGACGAATCCTTTCGGCAGTTATTCTTGGCTTTCTAGACCGGGGCCGCTATCTCACCGTCAGATAGCTCCTCAATTCTAATCACGTAGGCTGAATAGACCTCGAACCAGCCCTCAGGTCCAGGTAAAAATCCCTGACCTGGCCGGGAATCGAACCCGGGGCCTGCGGGTGAGAGGCAGGCATGCTACCCCTACACCGCGGAGCCGGCAGTGAGGCACAGAGGATACTAATAATTAATATACGTATTAGAAGGTAAATGATTGACAGACTAAGGTCATAAAATATAATTGGAAATGTTGGATGACAAATCATATTTTGATTATTATTGGATTATTTTACAGTAACTATTTGAGTGCAAAGTCAGCAGCCGAAGAAATACGTGATTTTGGAAATTGTAATTACCAAAATATAAGAATAAGAATAAGAATAAGAATAAGAATAAGCATGTGAATAAGAATAAGAATAAGAATAAATTATTATTTTATTATACTCGAGTCGAAAACATACAAGTTTACAGTTAATGTACAAGTCTGTTTGAAGTACACAAAACATAACATGTGAAATCATGTTACACATGCCCAGTATTTGACATTGTCCAATGCACTCGGAGTGGCTTGTAGGAGATCATGCTCTGGGCCCTGTTTCATAAAACATCTTTCACTAATATTATTAGTAAGAAAATTATTAGCTAATAATATTAGTTTATGAGTCAAAATTATTAGTAGATGTTACTAATAATATTAGTAAATTGTTTTATAGACAACATGACTAATGAAAGTTACTCACATTATTAGGATTATTTCCATGAGTGTAATTTGACTCATAATTCACAGTATTAGTGAAACCAAAGTGAGCGGTATTTTAATATTTTGGCATAAAATCATGAAGATTAGTGAAATGGTCGACTCCGATTCAAATAGTGATAAGGAACGAGTGTAGGTATTCACCGTTCAATAAATGTTACGTCAAAAACAGCCTGTACTGACATGTAACAAACATGCGAATACCGGTACAATGAAAGATTTAGGTTAGATTACATAACTTTTGAGTATTTGCTTGATATGATTTGTAGATAATAGAACGTTCCACTGCAAGGAATGAAGCATAACCTTAAAATAGCAGCTTCGCATTGCACTCCACCGGTTGGTAGTGATACACAGTATCATTGTGTTTCTCTAGTGCAGTTCTGCTTGGACACTCCGAGTATCTTTTAAAATCTTGGCTTATATCACCAGTAAACCAAGATGATGCTGGTGATGATTGTTTTAAGAGGAAGTAGGCTACAACTAGGCAACCATCATCTATAATAACATTAATCAGATAGAAAAATGGAAAGGATCCGACATTTTGAAAAATGAAGGTATTGGCCAAAGAAATAGAAGGGCCACGAAGGGCGTGAAAATGAAAGAGTCTGTCGGCCTCGCAACCTAATACTGTCAGGGTCGGAAAAGAACAAGAGTTGAACAAGGGAGGTCGGAAGGGTAGATGAAAATGAGCCTGGCACAAATAAGTTGAAGCAATGGCAGGACTCATCTCACTGACCCATGTTCGCCAACACATGTTCCCAAGTTGAGAGCCCTGGGACCCCTTTTAGTCGCCTCTTACGACAGGCATGGATTACTGTAGCTTTTATTTTACCGCCCCCACCAACAGGGGGTCGTAAACAAAGATTTTGCTAGTCCATCTGGACAGAGATTTTTAAGAGCAAATGAAATAAAAAAGTAAAAGGAACAAGGAGAGTTATAGTATGAAAAAGGCTGCGAATAGTTGACGCTTAAACTCAATCACTTTGCGCAAAAAAATTTCTTCTCTCACATTATTTTCACTTCTTTTATCCATTTTCATATATATCAAAGTCACAACAACGAAAATATCAAGTGAGCCTTTTGAACATGTGGATTAATAGTCGGTTGTAGTCAAGCATTAGCCTACCGCTAGGAACAAACCCAAACCAAGAATATATACATCGGACTGATTCTAACCTCCATTTGTATCAGCTGACTAATGAACTAATATTATTAGTGAAGATATTTTATTAGTCATGTGTAAATCTTTATGAAACAGAATTTGGTTAACTAATAATTAATTTTATGAGTTCTAATATTATTAGGTAATATTATTAGTTATTTTTATGAAACAGGGCCCTGTGCAAGGTGTTGGGCGGAGAGGGCATTGAAGCATGCGGCTCATAGTTTTTCTTGTCCACATTCACACCTTGTGTCACTTGTACTGAAGCACCATTTCTTCAAGTTATCCCTGGATTTTCCCAATCCTTATTGTAGCCTTTTTAGGGAATTCCACACCAGTCAGCTTTCATTATGTCCAGCTGGTAACTGCTCAGCTGCTGGCATCCATCCGTTGAGGTGACGGGCCCTTTTTTTCCACAGCTCCGTCCTTGCCTTCTCAGGTGAGACGGTAAGCACCTCAGGTTTCCTCAGGAATCTCTTCCGGGATCTCATTCGTTGCTGCGGCGGACTATATCCATTATCCGTGCAACGGGTGGGTGTTGCTCTGTTCCACTTTAAGCCTCTCCCTTTTGGCAACTACTTCTCCACGCACACACGTTGGCGCTATTCCAGCCTAGCAGTAGAGTTTACCTGTTGGAGTAGGCTTTAAGCAACCTGTAAACAACCTGCAGGTTTTATTGAGAGCCGTATCTACCTGTCTGGCATGTGATGAATTGTACTAAACTGGGGAAGCGTTTTCAGCAGCGGAAAGACACAGTGCCATTGCTGAAGTTCGAACTGAGGATGACTCTGCCAATTTGCGAGTAATATTGTTTGGTGTGGAGATTTTCATCTTATTACTCTTACAATAGGTCTTGAACGTAAGAGCTCTATCCAGGGTCTCAGTCAGATATTTTGGAGTGTGGAAGTGCTGCACTTCGATACCTGACCATTCTAGACGTAATGCACGATGAGCTTCCCTATTTCTTAAATGGAAGGCGCATACTTTTGTCTTAAAAGGATTGATTATGTGTTGGTTCTGATTGTAGTAACTTGAGAGATTTCTAAAGGAAGCTGTCAGATTTCTCTCCACGGATTCAAATCTTGAGCCTTGTGCAATAAGGGCTAGATCGTCTGCATATTAAAAGTGTCTTGTGTTTGCTGTCAATGGCCGATCGTTGGGTTAGATATTGAAAAGAACTGGTGCTAAGACATTCCCCTGAGATAGGCAAATTTTCTGTGCTCTCCAACGACTGCGCTGATCTAGGAAATCAACAAAAAAACTGCGGTTTTGAGGGAGAGTGCTCCTAAATCTAGTTTGATGGAAGTCCCTCATGAGACTGACCAATTTGGTATGGAGTAACCAGTGAGTGACGGTGTCAATGTAATACGCTGCTGTTGGACCCACAGAGACCACACTGTCACCTGGTCAGTTTCATACTCATCGTCTATGAACTGGCTGAGATTCAAGGGTTGGCCTATGCAACATTTCTTAGGCTGAAATACTTCTTGCTCTATTATGAGTAGAGGCTCAATTACAGGCATTATTCTATGCAGAACAATACGCTTAAACTGTTTATAGAAGTGGCAAAGAAGACTAATGGGTCTGTTGCAAAAATAAGGACGTTAACATAGGAACACCATGAATCTGGTTCAGGTTGTCAGTAATGAATATACGGTAGGTGGATGTACATAGAGATAATATATTTATTTACACTTTCAGGATTACGGCAAATATTTTCTTACATCCAACCAGTTTCACTACAGTACTTCTATATACATACATGGACAGTTATTGCAACTTATCTGACCTAAAATAAAATACATGAATATACAATAAAGAAAATTAAAGGATAAGGAGGGAAAATCAAGATATTGATCCACATTACTTGAAATGTATACAGTAAAACTACAAAATGCGCACGGAGCAGATAATCTCTGGATGTGCAGCCATGCAACTTCAATCTACTTTTTGAAAGCCCTCGAACTGGGAACTCCTCTGGAGTTCCCCGTAATTAATTCTACTAACAAAATGAAGATAATAAGAATACACTAGAGAAGATTATTGACTCTAAGTTCGGAAGAAGATAGATTATTTTGAGCCCAGATGCCTCCAACATGGTGAGGGGATAATTGAAATGACTCGAAAACAAACCTTCATCACACTTTCAGTATAAAAAGAAGGTTCAGTGCACCTTTCTCGATAAAGCAGTCACTTGATATTTTCCATGAATTTTCAGCGTAGATTGTTGATTTCAATTTAGAGTACAAATGTCTTCGAATGAAATGACCGAACTTCAGGCCAAATGACTAGTTTATACCTGCACCCAGTGTCTCATAAATCCTGTAGAAACTCGTTGAGATATACGATGAAATAATAGTTCGCTTGGCTCATTCCAAACCAGTATCCCTATCAAAAGAAATTCAATCAATAATTTGTGAGGATCATTTTGAGAAGCATTCCACTTGCACTGAATTTTTGAAGGTGCTATTTCATTCGTATGTTTGTAATTGACATTGTTGACCACTCTGGATTTCATTGTGAATAACTAAGTTGGATTTTCGAAGATTTTGACTATGGGCCTATTATCCATTAACGCATTTATTATACTGTAGCAAGCAATCGCTCGAGCATGATTGAGTAACAATAACAACAACAGAAATTCCAACAGTAACATCGAAAAAATTAATTTTTAACTGAGACAGGTAATGAGTATATTTCTACGTTTTATGCGTACGGTTTAGTCTAGTCATTGGGGGAATCCCTTCGCGATAGGCACTTTGCTGATTCTGCAGAAGTCGGAAAGCCGTTGGTGAGCATTTCATAAAAGAGGAAAACTTTTTTTTTGCTAGGGGCTTTACGTCGCACCTACACAGATAGGTCTTATGGCGACGATGGGATAGGAATGGCCTAGGAGTTGGAAGGAAGCGGCCGTGGCCTTAATTAGGGTACAGCCCCAGCATTTGCTTCGTGTGAAAATGGGAAACCACGGAAAACCATCTTCAGGGCTGCCGACAGTGGGATACGAACCAGGAAAATTGATTATCGCGGCCAATAAATTCCTACTTCTGTAGGTTTTTCATTTCATGCACTCTCTATGTTAATATTATAGAAATGTACACCTGAGTACGGTACCGTAGTAGTGTTATTTCCTCACACAACCTCTTGCTATGAATTGCACAGTCAAATATGGATAATTTCGTTAAATCATATTTTAGATATAACATAACTGGTTCATGAAGTACAGATTAATTTATTAAAGTCTCTATGAATACGAGTGGACAGGTAAAGTCGTAAATATAGTTTCCCTCCTTACTATTCTATATCATACTTAAATGTTGCCAATTTGTATTACACACATTTGACCAGAGCATTTTGAAAATTATAAACTGCGCATTTTCCTTAGAATTAGTACTGGAATTGTGTCATTAAATATTTCACAAAAACTTTGTAAAGGCGTCCTCAGCATCAGAAACATGGATGTAAGCTTGAAATTACATGGCAATTAACGGCCTACAGAATTACTAGGGAACTCCTATATCGTGCCTATATGATAAATATTCAGATATGAACTTATTGGCTTACTGGAATTATTGGTGTATATTTCTTCTACACAGAGAACATATACATCACTTTCCATTTCAAACTGTAGCAAAATTAAAATTTTTCGCAATTAACGCCAGAATGACTATAACCATTAAGTTTACGATGTCTTAATTCATCACCCTAAACGTTTTATCGCAATCGGCTTGGTGCTACCAAGCAATGAAAGTAAAATACTCATTTTAACCCTATCAGAAGATATAAGGTACTACATACTCTATAATATATCACCATAGAAGGCTCATCCTACTTACATTTTCTGCGTGAAACTCCAGTTAAGAACACAATGCAGAACTTTTTTTTTACAATAAAAGAAAAAGAATTTGGTATAAGAAGAAAAAAGTACGTTAAATTCAGTTAATTAATCGCACCAGATAATAATTTAGTACAAACTGCAATTTTTACATGTTGTCTTGCGATGAATTTTGAAATATTACCCTCCTAAACAGCAGGAAAATAGAAATGAGAATGTGAAAATTATAACTTACATCGCCCTTGGTGGAAAAGCTAACAAAATAGCCTCTTGTGTCTATGATCGCAGGTTCGATTCCGAGAGAGGTCGGTGGTTTCTTTTAGAGAACCATGAAAATCTATAGCACGCTATGTTGTTCATCTCAGCATGTAAGGTTCGGAACTCATTCGACAGAGAAATGGTAGTATTCAGGACTCTCATCCATATTCCGGTGGAGGTGCTTCCTTCAGGAATGGTTTCTTTGAGATATTATAGACTCCATTGTTAGGTTCTACAGTAATGCTGTTGGTGATCTCTCTGTCTCTTTTTGCTATAAGGCGATAGTTACAAGCGCCACCGTACTATGTTGACATAACCCTACAGGAAATTCTGACAGTCTCCAGACTGAAAGGCAATTGCCCATGGGTGGGGTACGCTGACGGAGATTAACCCTCATCATCCAACCACATGCGCTAATCTTCAGGAGCAAAACATATGCTGCCATAGAGGAACCGGAACGCTTCACATTAGAGCAAATTCGAGACGACATGGAACACACCTGCTAGGTTGTACCAGGAGGACATACCCATTGTTAATCACCACAGTGATGAATATATCATAAGCTTACTTTTCGAGTATGTAGAGAAGTGTTCAGCCAATACTTTTGCATAGATTGCGATTTAAGTTTGATTTCTTCAATAATATTTTCAAACGTGCATAAGGACATAAGACATCTAAAGAAATCAATCCTACAGTATTCTATATTTTCAGATTTAAAATCACAATATAACACACCATTTACAGAGGCTCACATACTGAGCAGGAGACAATTAATATAATGAAAATATATTGTTCCTACGTATGGACTCTATTATAAACTCTATGCATGCACATGTGTGGTTGCATGAAGACAAGTTTACGGAGTGAGTTGCAACCACGTTACGAGTAATAAAGGAAGAAGACTAGCTCTTTTACAGTATATCTCAACGTCGTCGAAAGGTCTAGGCTTGTGTGGTATGAAACAAGTAGCTAAGGAGGTAAGCTTGTTACTTCCAAACATACCTCTTTGTTATTAATTGTACTTCAAAATTAATTCAGATTTTAGGAAGCGAGTGATGTATTTGTGCTAACTCACTATTCTAATTTACTAGTTCTTCGCTCAGGTAAATTGAGAGTAAATACAGTGGCATTTCCTTGAATTCTTATCCAAGTACTCATTATTCAAGTTCTCAGGGTATTGGGATATTTTGTCGTTTCGAGATAAACGTGGCTGATCTGTTATCTCGTAAATTCCAATTATTTAATATTCAAGTGGGAGATGGACTTTGAATCAGCAATCGCACAAATCCATCTACCTAATTCAGTGAGGATCCATCGAGTCTCTTGGACTGGGTGCAGTAAGTATAGTAGGGCTTTCAGGGCTGGAAGTTTGGTATTATGGCCGTGAACAGCAGGTGCAGATAACGACACAAATTACCTGCGGCATATATCTTGTTATCAGTAATTCTGGACGTAGCCATTTGTCTATGTGTAGTTTGGTACACTAGGAGGAAAATTCACCCAGAAGGGGATTTGAGATTTAAAATGACGTTCAAAGTTAGTTTGACAGTTTATGAAGAAATTGGGTTACATAAAGACAAGTAAATCATCTAATATAAAACTAAAACTATGTCCTGTTTGTGTGACATATTGAGTGAATTGCTACCTTGCATTAAATGAATAAAAACTGTGTACTTCATTAGCATTGTAGAATGCAGATTTCAAATGCTACCTTTTGCAGCTCTGATTGCACATGACTGTAAAAACAGTTTCATAATTCTAAATTGAAATTACCTTACAGTGAATATCCCTCGCGCTATTCACAGTGTGATATGTGATAATATGTTTTGTACGCCCAGGAGGATAATTGAAAACCACTGATAAACGTTTGCGCACGAAGTTATTGACTATTATTCACACTGTTTGCATTGTCTCAGATCTAGTAACAACCAAATCGCTCTTGGCGTCCAATTAACACTCTAATTACAGTGGTAACATTTGATATTGGCTGTAGAAAGCTTACTAACATTTGTGCTGGGCGCGTGTTGGGTATGGTGTCCGAGTTATTTTCCGTTATTTTCACTCTGACCACAGCTTTGGGGACCTTACAATATTTTGCTTTTTAAATGACCTATCTAGGAATATTCCTGTGAAAGGTTGTCCTTGTATCCAAATATATCCACTTTGGACTATCATGCCCTTTAAAAGGGACTTTTTCAGACAATTTCATACATGATGTTGGCTAGACAATATAAGTGCTATAGAAGGCCTTCTATGATATTGACAAGTTTTCTACTGTAATTCTGAGACTCATATCTGCAAAATAATAAATAATATATTGAGCATGGATTTCCAAATTTCTGCAATGAGTAGAAAAATGCCACGTAAATATTTCTAGTTAAGTGTGTGAATTTGCCGGTAGGCTATTATTCAATGACAGAGTCTTGGTATGTGTAGTATTTTGCTCCTATTCGATGCAAGAGATTACTGAATGTTAAATCTTGGTTTCCAAGTACTGAATGTATAAGTGTGTTGGTAATAGGTGTCATGGTGTTAAGCAGTCCTTGTAATCATTTTCCAAGTCAAGGTAAGCTGCCAAGTGTAATATCCAAGTGATTAAAGCTGTTCTAAATCATCGGCTGTCAGATGGTTTACACATGTACCAAGTAGAAAACGTCGATTACCACGGCAGTCAGATGATTTGCACAGGTACTAAGTTGACCATACTGATGATCAAGCCTTGTACTAGAACCGATTCGAATTAAAAAGAGTTTATTTTTCGTTAGATCAGCATTGGGCAATAGGTACTCAGTTTGTGGTGAATAAAGTTTGCTGGATGTAATATTCCTCAGTACATCCTCAATTAAAGCATAAATTATTCCTAGTTAATAATCTCACTATACTATGATGATATTTTCTTTGTTACATATCATCTTTATTATAATGATGAAGAATTGAACTTACGTTACTTACTGTAACTGCTCTATTGATTTGATGGCGTTGATGTTTGAAATTCCTATTGTTTCTTGCGTGATGTAACCTAACGTTTCCTTTGCCAGGATTAATGTTAATAGGTTCATTAACTTAATTCAATGAAAATTACACTTTTTAGAGATGTACAACGAAATTTAAATTTAAAAGCTACACTCCACAGGGAATGCTATCCTGAATTTCTTAATAACAAAGTTATTGTATGGTACACATACTTACATTCTGGGCAAATACTCTCATGTACATCATGCAGATAAATAACAGAGGTACGGAATTAGTTCGATTGAACTGATCTTTTATGGAAACTCTTAGTGAAGTTACTATGTTAATGTAATATCAGTGAATAAACTATTTGTAGGATTTAAAATAGCCTAACAGAGGGTTTTAGAAGAGAATGCTCTCACTAAAATGGCACGTGCAGGATATTTGTATATCTGTACATTAGCACAACCTGTTTACCAGGACCTAACAACGTCTACACTACATACATTTTATCCAATGTACACACAATCTACACACATTTCTGTTCAAGGCAATTTTGTTTTCCTTTGTTTTACGTTCGTTTTATGGGTCGAGGAATATGCAAACCAACCAATCACATTTTAATTCGCTGTTATTTTCATTTTACATGTATTTTTGGTTCAGTTTATGGGTCGAAGAATATACCAAATAATAAATCATATATATTTATTTGTACAATTGTATCCATGATAGAACTATAGTAAATTATTGTAAATATCATTATTAACATTCATCCCCCAAGAATAATTATTGTATGGTTTTGCATTGTATCATTGTATTATTGTATATCATCACTTAAGTTCAAATTCATTATAGTCCGCAAATTTATTTTTGTTCAGTGGGAATTCAAATCAAACTGATGCAATAAAGCCATTAACAAACAAAACTGAGAACAAAAGAAATAAGCCCAAACATCCCTTCTTTCTTAACAGTTTCTACCCACTCCTCAATCATTAAGCTCTGTTTCAACCTGTCCGCGGGTTTTGGTCAGAGAGAGGGCTTAACCCTCGAGGTGGTCCGCCCTACCCCTTCATGGTGGGGAATGAAAACATAGAAACGAAATTAATCAAAAGTAAAATAAAACTGGCACAGGTCCCAGAGGAAGTTCTATGGAGGAAGTAAAAATAAATATCGCCTCATTATTTCACCAATGCTGGAGTCCGAAACTACAGTTCCTGGATGTATGGAAAAACAGTTCGTGTGGAGCATCCTCCAACCACACAAACGATAACATCGGACTAATTTGTTACGTGGTTCTCAGGGCTCAGAACCCAGTGGAACACAGATGGAAAATTACTGCTTCTGGAAACATGTAGAACAATGTTACGTCACAGATGAAGTAGACGGTACACTCGTGCAGTCATTGAATGTTCAGTCTGTGGTTCACCTCGGCGAGTGCTGGTCGTATCGACAAATGATAAGGTTGCATAGGGATGCGGTGATGAAGCTTTACAAGATTGGTTGCAGTAGTTATAAAGTATCCTTTAGCTGTGTTTTGGGATGTCCTCTTTCATTATATCATCTAGCAGGAGTGTCCACGGACATACGCAAAATAATCTTCTTCTTCCGCCGCTTTCACTACACCTGTGGAGTCGTGGGTGCGACTGAGTGGAACATGTGGATTTGGCCCTGATTTACAGAAGTATGCTCTTCTGTGATGATTGGTATGACGTAGACAAAGAAACACTTCATAAAAAGTAATATTATAGGTGGAATAAGAAGGTTTTAGAAACGATGAAGGAACAGGTCTGTTCAACATTCTGAAGACATTTTTGGGGACCCCAGAAAAACATTCTGTACCGAAATGACAAATGATAATTCAAGAAAAGCCAGTAGTTAAAGTAAAGATAGAATATATGCAGGCCTGTGCTAAATAAAGGAAACGAAGATGGGAAAAGAGTCATCTTAAGGGGACCAGAAATTGAGAGTATTTCCTATACTTAACCATACTAACGTTGGTACACATTTCTCAAGAACTAATTTTTCAAATTGAACCAAGCTTAATATATATAATTTGTTATGTTTTCTTCAAAATGTATAACTACTATGTCAGTAGCGTTGTTAATACAGCAGAAATTCATAAAAGATTATGTGACCTAAAATTACGCCAATTTTTTAAAAGTTAAATATTTGTCCCATTTTTGGTCTGATTTCCATAATTCTAGTAAATTGTAATGAAAATGCTATAATTAATCACTGTACCAAGTTTCATTGCAAGAGATGCAGTAGTTTCAGAGAAACTTGCACCTAAAGCTGAAAATTTCCTACTTTCGATAATTGGATTTAAAGTTTGTGATAAAATCTGTTCAACTTACATTACCAGATAAAACTTGCCAGGTCCATAGCTGTCATCATTATGGATTTCGTTATCCTCCAGCTTACGTTTGGAGGCCCTCCTTTGAATTCTAGTCTCTTTTGTGATTTGTAGGGCATTTTTCTCAGCCTCCCGCACCCTCAGCTGGTCAATTGACAGAAGTACATTCCTCATGTTCACCCCAGGTTCAATGCCCATATCACTGAAAACTTTCATTCTACTGACTGAACCATCATTGAAACACAACACCGCATCCATGACACCATTTTTTATGGCACTAAGGCCCACAAATACTGTTTTAGGCTACCGTTCCCCCACACAGTTATTGAAGCTTTCGTAAGGATTTTGAGTTCTCCCATGGATGCATTTAGCAAGCAAGCTTTTGCTAGATAAGTCCCTATAGATAGGTTTTGTAACATCTCCTATTGACCTTGGTACGGGGTGATCATGTCTATATTCATCACCAGTTACACTAGCTCTCTGATATTTACACCATGCCTCGGAGCCCTTTATACAGAGACGATGACAGGGGTCCTCGTCTGTAAAGATCCTGTGAAAGAAGGTGGCCCACACAGCTTTCCTCATTTCCTCTAAATTGTTAATATTTCTCCTTATTGCCAGTCCGTAATATGTTTGGAGGAGGTCTATTTCTGGATCTGTTAACCTGCTACGTCCTGATATTCCATTACCATCAGAATGTTTCTTCCCCTTCAGATCCCTACGCAGTTTCGACAACCTTGTACCTAAACGCTTTTGGACATGGCCAACATATTACAGTTTTACAATGTTCAGTCCTTGGTACGGATTATGTTGCACCACATGCATAAAAGCCTTGCTGTCACCATCACCCAAATACCTGGCATAGCGTACACCTAGCTTCTCCTCTGAACGATTGAACATATTTTCTACACCAACTACGCCCATTCCTCCACGGTATCCGTCAACATTTTCACACATCTGTGTGTTCCTTCCCCTGGGTTTACACAGCCTTGGCAGAACTTGAACAAGCACTCAAAATCGACAACTTTTCCCAATTCAAGAGAGGTGACACTGACAACACGATTGAGAGAAGTGTGTCCCCTTTTTTGCCATGTGCCATCAAAGGCTGCAGTAATATCTTTTTCCTCATTGTCAATAGCTTCATGGACAGGAGTTCTCATTGATGCCAAGCTTACTTTCTCAAAGCTTTCATTCAATAACCCTGAATAAGAACTAAACTTTCTTGGTGGAGGTGGCAAATCTAACATTTCACAGAGTGTCTGTGCAGCCTTATTGCCTTTGTCGATACACCTCATGCCATATACCAACCTCCCGCCCGCATTTTCACTCCGCTTATCCCCAGGTTTCAACCTATTATACTGTACATTCGTTTACTTATTAACTTAGAAGACATAACATATGTTTCTTTACTACAAACTGTATATAACAAATTAATACTGGAGGCCAGTCCCCTTCTCTTCCCTACATTTCCATATATCTTCACACAGTCACTGTTGTCACACCATTTGCATTTAGTATTACTTTTTACTAGTTCAGAAATAATTCCTAAGTCTGCAATAATATTCCCACTAATCTTCTTAACTTCAACAATCTCATCACAATTACTACGATTCTCACGTTCACAGGAGTCTAGAAAAGACAGCTTCTTCTTACTAGCAGAAGACAGACTTGTAGGATCATGTGTCGGATTTTGATGGATAACCTCACAATATTAACCGTAGGAGAGTTCGTTACATTCTCAGTTCTTGTATATCTATTACCTTTGAATTTATTCTTACTATTAAACTTTCTTATTCTGCCCATATTCAGGATCTATATGGATACGAATAAAACTATATATACAGAAAGATTGCTTTCTCAATTCAAGCTTCTCCTTCAAATGACTGCGAGTAAAACGTAAACAGAACGTTGAAATGACCTTCAACTGTTACCTACACTCGTATAGCATCAGAGTAACCAACATGAAGAGCATTGGTCAAAGAATAAAAGAGTGCAAAGTCAAATAAAAAGTCAGCTGCGACAGCGACAAACACACGTGAATGCACTACAGACGACAGAAGGGGGCGTGGAATAAGTGTCATTGTTTAGAAAATGTTCCCTCCTTCCTATCAGTATGCAGAAAACATGCAAAAACCATATATATGTTCAGGAAGGACTGGGGTATAACTTAAAACAATATATTTTTGATATTTCGACGGATTTTCACTTCCTGATTCCCTTAAGGCCGGTAAAAAATGGGAAAGATTCAAGAGATGTATGAATCAGTGTCTTTTAAGGACGCGAAAATCCATTAACGATAACCTAGCCAAACAGATAGGACTGCTTACGGGAAAAACATCGCACAGGAATGCTTAATTTCGTGTTACGATAGAAAAAATGAAAATATGCAGTTAAAAATATATTATCCTGGGATCATTGTAAAATAAATAATATGGATATTAAGTGGCGTCAGTGAATGAAATGTTAGCGGAAATCATGTACAAACCACATTCAGAACAAGAAATCGTAAATGAAAGAAACACAGAGCACACGTTTAGAATGAAAATGAGAAATCACTTATTCAATCATTGTCCTTCACATTACAGTTTGTAGGTCAACGGGAAATTTATTGTCAGCAATTCCTCACTTTCTTCATATTTCTCTATTGTTACATTTTTTGATTATTGTCATATGTTCTTCTGGGTACGCGAGTCTAGTTGGTGGAGAGACAGCTCTTCGGTGAGTCAGCATGAAGAATGTGTGACATTACAACCCGTTGATTCTACTGACCCACTTAATGTAGCCAGTTCTGTTATAGGAGTACATGAGTTATGTATCTCGACATCTGAAGTTAAGTCCAGGTCTCCCACAGTCCCGAACTTGGGATTATAAATATATAAGTTATTTTAAATCCACTAGTTACATCTCACTAGGCTGCCTCAGAAGGAAGTAAAATTATATCAATTCTTATTATTTTTCCAAGGAATATGAGTTTCTTGACAATAACAAGCTTACCCTCCTCTTCTGGGAAAATACGTGTTGTTTAGATTTGGTGGCTCTCATGTCTTACTGCAATATTTCACATGTGTGTTGCAATATTGCTCAACAACACATCACCAACCCATCTTGTCAAACATATAAGATTGTTTTCCAATGGACTGACAGGTGACATTGACCTTAAAGCCAAAAGTATAAAGCTAAAATTCTCATAAGGCTCATCCTCATTCTTCAACCAGTCAGCTACATACTAGTAAACACTCAGGCATCGCACGTCTCAGTTCATGGGTTCAATCCCTGACAACTGACTATATTAGAAATGTAATTTAACACATAGAAATAGTCGGCTATATTAATTAACAATTACCAAAAATTGTCTTCTGATTATGACTGAATTAGATAAGTCTCAGCGCGATGTTTAACTATCGGAACATGATAGCTCAGTACCCACAAAAATATAAATGTTATACGCTACAAACTTAACTCATGAAGTGGAGAATGCAATTGGTTGTAAAGTAGATTCTCTCATTTCTTGATTTGTTTCCTATTTCTTCAGAAACCGTCGTGTTGTTGTAATATTGATTCCGGCAGGTTTTAAAGATATAAATTTAACAACAACGCATGACAGTATTTTTATTTCTCAGCCCTGCAACTGGTACCACTAAAACATCTTTGCAAATTGTATTCTTTCAAACAGCGCATGTTAGTGACTACCACTCATTTAAAAAATGCGTCATTTGCTTTCCTGTTACCAGGCAACTAATTCAATTCTTGACGCCCTTTAATGACAATCATTACGTCAATCCATGTAGGTGCTAAACCTCGCGAAATATAAATATCAGTCTGGAAGTAAGTCTGAGTACTAAGGGAAATTCGTGTGTAACACAGGACGAATTCTGAAGTCAGAGTTGGTATGCATCGCGAATGACGTATCTGCTTGTAACATTCATATACCTAGTCCAGCTCCGTGATTGAATGTTCAGTGTAGTGGCCTATGTTTCAGAAGATTCGCAGTTCGAATTTCGGCCGGGAAGGAGATTTCTAGTCATATCTAGTGAATTCCCTTAACATTGGGGCTGTGTGTTTGAGTTAACACTCGTTGACATAAAATACATTACACTACCAAGTATCGCAGAAACATGCAGCAGTAAATAAACTCCACATATTCTTGGAGTCAGAAAGGGTATCCGGGCGTAAAACGGGGTTAATCCACATGAAGTGCTGACCGAGAATAACTACGATCACACCGGAAAGAAGGAGAATATTCCTGGGCGTACTGAAGGGGCGCATCCAGGAAGAAGCCGCATGTGAATGTAGGAATGTAGTTGCAGCAGTGGCTAAAAATTTGGGTTCAATACACTGGGAACATTTATTTGTTTTTGAGGACAGACAGGTAGAACATGATTTCATGTCCTATTGGTGTGAATATGCCCCTTTTGGATTTGTTTTGTATCCTGTTTAAGTAAGCTAGTATTTATCACTCGAACTATCGTAGTAAAATGGTACTTGAATGCCCACTCTGTACCCATTCCTTTTTTTTCTGAAGGAATCTCTCATTGCTCTGTGAACATAATATTTGAGTCGTTATGTAATTTGTATTTCTTCAAACAGATTCTCTAACATTTCTATCTTTTTTGTTAAATTTGTTGAGCTCAACTTATTTACTAGTTGCAATATATATATATATCTATATATATATATATATAGATATACCTTGTTAAAGTATCACATGAATGAAGCAGAGCTTTCAAGAATAAATATGGAAAAATTAGTCCTTTTTTCTTTACTTTTGCCTGGTCTCAATATGCATCGCTCGTATACAGTCCCTGCTGTGAAATATAGGAATAGTATGAAGATTAGGAAATATGCAAAATATTTTTCTGATTCGTCATTAAAAAAGAAACTGATAAGCCTGAAGTCGGCCCTTGTGGTGCTTAATTGCTGTTGAGTGCAACTCTGAGTGCATTGTTTTACAATTTTATTGGAAGTCCTGACGTGATCTCAGAGGTCAACGCGAGAATTCATAATCTATCTACTTGATTAAAACACATTCCACTCCATTTTCACTGGTGTAAAGTAAGTAAAATCTGATATGTCACTGGATATATTTCACATGTATTCGATGATACAGAGGCTTCTTTAGAAACTAATGCAAACGAATGAATTAATTGTTTTCCCTTTTAGTGTAACGTCACACTGTGCAGTTCTCATTGTTTGGTTCACAACTTTTGTTCTCTACGTTAATGTACTGCCAATGTCGACCTCATTATAAGCATCATTATGTTGAAAGTATTGTAATGACCACTATTGTAAACGCGACTGGTGTTGTTGTAGTGGGATATCATCCTCACTTCAAATGCCTCTGGAATTTCTAAAATGAAAAATAACATCCCTGTGGTTCGTATACCACTTAAAACTTGACTTTCCATGGCCATGTTCACGGTAGCATTAATCACACAAAGCATTCAAGGGATCCTGTAGACCTACCTCATTTCTGTTTGGTAAGTCAAGAGCCATGTCGTTAGCATAGATGTAATATGAGATTGTTGCAGTTGATTCAATGATCTTCGATATACCTGTTGTGGCAACACTCCTTTTATCTGAAAAATTTCCACTGATGATGATGCTGCATCCCTTGTTTCTACAACTCCCATTATGATTTTGTTTATATTTACGTTATACGTTCCATTTTTGCAATGTGATTCGTCGTGTTTAATAAATCAAAAGGTCTGGTTTAATAAACGAAGGTGGAATTTACCTCTGGGGTACCTTAGCACTTGTTCGACATCGTTTAGTTGATATTCTATGACCTCTTGGGTAGATATTCCTTACCTGAATTATAATTTTTGGTGGTGTATCAATGGATCTGTTATTATTTGGCATCTCCTGGTGAGCAACTTTCAGTAGACTTTGAAAACGTTATTTTCCGCGATGTGCGTTTGGGTCGTTTTCTTCATATTTTCCTATATATACAACACTTATCGAAGACTTCCTCCAGTTCTTAGGGATTTCACCTGTTCTCAGGTATTTGTTGAATAGCTCTCACAGAATTTCGATTATTAGTTCTACAGAATCTCCTAATACATCATTGTACGTTCCATCAGGACCTGCTGCTTTCCAAAATGTTGTCATCTATATTGCTGTTTCTATTTAATCTATTATGATTGGTGCAATGTTATATTTCTCGGTAGATATTCTTACGTCATATGATGAATTTGTCTGAGCTAGATTCAAAATCTACGAGAAATTATCTTCACAGTTTCATCAGGTGCATGATAGTGCTTTCCTCTGTTCAACTGGTACCGTAGCGGCGTTTCGGGCATCCTGAATCGCGGTTGTGAAAGGGTGATGGTTTTTTTCAAGTGCTGCTTCACGTCTGCTAGAGCTTAAGTGTTGAAATTAGATCAGAAAAAATCAATCCAACATGAACTACGACGCGTTCCGCAAAGGGGAGACATCTTCGACACATTACAAAACAACACCAAAGAAAAAAAATACAGCAATATACAGCAATACATTCCTACCATTCTTAATTGCCAATGTGAGCGTCAACATATTTTACTTCGCACATATACTTTTCGCGTCCAATTACTGGAATGCTCCCTGGACACATCTCATCATCTTTGTAGCATCCCTGATGTTTCAAGTGTCATGTTCAAACATAAGAAAACCATTAAAAACCATCAATGTCTTATGTGAGTATTATGACCTGTGTATATTCTAAGACAATGGGTGCATTGTCAGTACTTCCCCACGCTTTTGGCAGGACAGTCTTACCTAAGCAGCGGACGGAAGCAGACGTTCGGAGCTGACAGTGCTGGTAGAGCGGGAGCGCAGTGTGTGCGGCGAGTGGGAAGAAAGACGGGAGGGAAGAGGAAGATGATTGGTGTGGACCAATATCGGGTGGTAATTGGAAGATGGCAGGGAAGATGGAAAATGAAACAGCTTGGAGTGAAGGAGGTAAAGTAGAAACGAGAATGATGGGTGACATAATACAGGTGGCAGCGGTGATTATGGTACTGTTAATTGTAGGGGGTGTGGAAACAAATCCCGGTCCGACTCACAGTGGCAACATGAACTGGGAAGACGTGGAGGTCATAAAAAAGTGGTCTAAGAAGTTGTAGAAGAAGTTTGCCCGTTTGAACAGATTAAAAATGTGATGAAGGAACTAGTGAAAGAACTTGAAAATATAAGGCGATGGATACAGGGAATTACATCACTCAAGACGAAAATCAGGAAGATGGAGGAAGAGATGGTAAAGTTGAAGTCAGCATTAGAAGATGGTAACCAAGAATGCAGGAATAAATGCTTATTCATATATGGGGTGCCGGAAGAAAAAGGTGAGGACAAATTGCTGACTATATACAAAGTGGTGGAAGTCATCCAAAAAATGATGAAAATCAATTTTAGCGAAGCTGATATTGACGATGTGGGAAGGGTAGGTAAAGCACGGTATAACAGACCGATAAAAATGAAGTTGTTTTCCACCCTGATTACGGAAATAGTGATAAGAGGAGCGGATAATATACGGGGAGCAAAAATTTGGATTAAAAGAGATATGGGAAGAGATGGGATCAAGAATATAAACACCCTGAAAAGACATTTGGTCCGGGCGCGATTGCAAGGGTTAAGAGCCTACATCAACGGTCAATTATTAGTGTCTAACCGGTCACCACCCTCTAGGACCCCGGTAACATCCTAGCGGAGATGAGGTTAATAACCTTACCCACCAGTTGAGGGAAAAGAAGGAGATAGAAAAAAAGAGAGAGAGAGAGAGGGAGAAAGAGAGAGAGAGAGAGAGAGAGAGAGAGAGACTGGTGTGAAGGTTGCTATTGTGTCCGCCCCAAAAGGGTAGATTAAGCGAACACAAGAGAGAACACGGGCGAAAATGAAGCAACAAGTCACAGTACATCAAAAAAAAAATACAAGGATAAAAACGGCACCAGCCAACAACATGATACTAAAATTACCCAAAAGGAAGAAAAGAGAGACACTTACCCAAAACGTGGAGGAAAAGCGACTTAAGGTCCGTGGACAACCAAACAAAGAAATAGTTGCAGCGCTGCACCAAATGTGGTAAATGAAAACCAACTTTTAAGTGATATGAAAGAAAACTTTAATAGACATTTAAATGAGAGGTAACATTTCAAGATAATATCAGGAGTGGACCTATGTTCATTATTAATTCAGATAATACCTTGAACCATATTGTTTAAAAGAATGTAAATACTCGATTAACAATAATTGGATTAACCTGCAAGAAATTAATATGATTAATAAATAAATACCCAATGAGGCAGCTTTAAATAAGAAAATGCAGACTTCATTTAACAAAAATAAAGGAACTAAATCGTAAAAATCAACAAGAAAAACAACAACAGTGACCTCCATACCGTCAAACAAGATAATTAAATATTGATTTAAATGTGATCGATCACGCGTTTAAGAGAAAAAAACAAATACCATGTTTAGAAAAAAACCGTAGTTCCATGACCTTCAGGCCGGTTGCCTTTTAACTTTACCACAATTCGTTCCAATTTCTACCAAGGGCAATTTCCAAGGGCACACGAAAATAAAGGAAGAAGTTACACTTTTCGCCCAGCCAAAGAACGAGACGAAACGACAAAAGGTAGGCTGAAATAAATCACTTTATATGAAAGAAATGCCAACGATACCAGGCAACAAAAATATATTCATCCCACAAGAACACACCAACCAACAACAATCGCGGTAAAACAAAGCCACAACAATTACCCAAACACACGTTGCCATAGAAACGGACAAGCAAAGCACGGACAACAAATGAGAGGTAAAACCAACGGTTTTAAATCAAAAATAAAACAGAGATCCCAGAAACAAGGCAAAAAGAACAAAAAGGAGAAATAAATCCCAAAAGGCAAGGAACCCGAAGGAAAGCTAACCTCGCTACCTTGGAAACTGCCCCTTGGTTCACACCTTATGGTACAATCAAGTGCAAAAAAAACTTTACAGAATTTTACGATAAACATACTAATTTTTTTCACCGTGCGAACTGCATTCTAAAATGATTAATTGCCGAAAACGTTTCCTAAGGTTCACAGACGCACACGATATCCAGCACAATTTTCGAAGAGGAAGTCTTAATCCAAATATTATTATTATTATCATTGCAGTTATCTTGAAGTACGCCGAAACACATAAATCTTCTTGCTTCCCCAGAATTACTTTAATCCAAAACAGTTACATACCTTTGAGTCCAGAAAAATTGAGAAGTTCAAACCTTGGCCATTGTTATTGAAGACCGGCAACCACGAGGCCGTGAAGTAAAGTTGTTCACCAAGGATCCTGGAGGATTATCGTAGCAAAAACATAATCCAATGAAACAGTAGGAGGCCAGCAACTAATAGAATAAGGGATAATCCCTCTTAAGTTGGTTTCATGGGGGTTTCAGCACCACCACCCGCCGCATAGCGGAACACTCACATACACGTCTATCCATGGCGGCTACAGCACGCCGACTCCCTCGGAAGTAGTTGCTAGGGGTCAACGCTAGACTCGCCTCACCACTCGCTCACGCGCAGTAGGCGCAGACCAAAACTCCGTTCAACAGCGCGCGGCATATCATAACAAAGGAGATATTGGCGAAAGCCGATTGACATAGAATTTCCAAATGGCAACACACATGCCAGTTCGAAAAGGTTATGGGGGGGGTTCACAAACTACATAATACTGTCTCAGTCCTCCCGCCCCGAAAGACGACAAATCTGAAGCATAACACGATAATGATGTGGTGGTCACATATATACTAAATTTGGGCGAAGTAGTGCAACAGGAAACGACCACCAAGATTAACTAATTTCAGTTAGGAGTTCACATGACCAGGTTAATAGTCCAAGATACAGTTCCATATCACATAGTTTTTAGAAATAATTGGCGGGGTGCGGTCAACATCAGTGTCCAGAAACGTTAACCGAGCACTCGGAAAATCACCAGAGTAAAGTTTGTCATCAAATAGAGAGCACAATGACCAGAGTTCGCCAAATATTCAGTTTCACCCAACACACATTGTTTCAAAGCTTCAGACAATGATATAGTTTATGACACATGACGCAGTTCACCTTGAGGTTTGGCAACTCTCACACTAATCACAGATATACTGACCAAAATTAAACGAAAACCACATAATTATAAGTCCACGCATCCAGGTTATTTTCTCAAGCACGGTGGTAAATTAATTTTTAATGCATGAATACCTTTACAAGTCTCCTTTGATATTAAGGGAATGCATGATCTCGGGTTGCAAAAGGGTGACAACAGGGGAAAGAAACGCACAACGGGAAAAGGGGAGGACCAAAGAAGGCGCAATTGGTGAATGTAATCTTCAAAATAAGTGAACCGCAAATATTAGATCAACACAGTTTTGTTACGCCTGATTGAGTCAGGGCCGCTGTACACCACTCAAACATAGAAGTGAGTAGTCAACAGGGTAAGCACCAGTTAGTACACGGAGTATCCATAATACCAGAATGGAACGAGCAACCACACCCATCACCATAGCCAAACAAGACCTCAAACTTCAACACTCGATTCGGTTAGCAATCAAATACCCAGGATAAAAATTACCGCAACACAACAACCCAAACACAAGAGCATCAACCATAACATAAGGTGCCATGACCGCAGTGCCAAATAGCAATATTCCACAGAAGTACAGATCAGAAGCTCTGAGTGAAACAACACCTAGCCCACAAGTACCATCACAACAGTACAACGGCTTACCACCACTAACTAAACATAAATAAATATGACATAGGTCAAGAAAGTTTTTCATCTAGACAAAGATCATTACACAGGCATACTCCAATGAAATCAGGTTAAGTCCAAGGTATTGAATTTAGTAGATACAGGGCTACGACACAGTGAAGAATCGACCACTAACAGATTCCAAGATCCACTGACAAGAGCATTAGGGCAAAAAAATTTCAAATACAGGTTCAACTTCCCACATCAAAATACACCACCTAGTTGAATAAGAGAGAGAGGACAAGCAACCAAAACGCAATAGATAAATCCAGCTTCAAGAAGTCAGAGTTAGGATATTAAATATTGAAAATCCAAGGCTTAAAAGGGTAAACATGTTTAGAGCAAGGGAAGGATTGACTGGACCGGTTGGAGACTTCTTAAGGTATCCAGATGGAGGGTTCGCGAACAGTCTGTCATCGACAACAGATCAGCCAAGCAACACCAAGCAACCGCACACATCATTAGTCACAAATAAGCAACATGGACTAAACGGAACAGAAATAGGGATAGAAGAAACACAGGAGGGAACACAATCTGGAATCAGTAACCAACCTACTACACAGAACCTTAAATACAAATTAATTTCACAATGGCCAGCCAATCAAATTAAAAGGCAAAATAAAACCTCAGATCGGAAAACCAAAATGGAAAATTTCGAGCAATGACGCACACAACGTACACCACCGGATACCCAATAGGGTCTCGGCATTACCCGGTCTACAAATACGTGACTTTCCCATCACACTGTCCCAATACGGCCACAGGTACTTTCTCCTATCCACCAGGAGAGCAAGCAAATAAAACATAAGTGGCGGAATACGAGGCGGGTCCATGGAAAATGCTCACAGTAGCATGAAGAAGGCAGTACTCTACAAGAAGACCCCATAATCTACTCGCAGGAAGATTCCAGTACCGACCAAGGGAGCACTACTCCGTCCCATACCAGAGTAGCAAACCCAGAGCACGGTAAGATGACAAACACCAAAGTCAACAGACACAAGAGATCCACTGTGAAAAATGAAACACCATAGAGTGGTAGGTAAAATTAAAATGAGCTTTACAGTAGAAGAAGTTACAGACACGACATCAGATCAATAGGAAATGCATGGGAGACAGGGAAAGAAAAACCCGAGCATACCAAACAGACACATTACAGAAAACCAACAAGCTAATTCTGAGAGTAGTAGATTCATGTAGAAGAAATGGCTATATCCACAGAACACGGAGGTAAATCAAAGACAGACACGAACACTGCCCATACCAAGGTGCCAACATCACCAAATAATACAACACAAAAGAATAACCCAACCACGACAAACCACACCGGACATGTGTCAGCTCCACAAAGGGATTAAAGGAACACAAACATCCTCAACAACATGCCGTGAAGTTCTCATGCCACCCCAAAGTAATTCCCCAAAAATAATCCACGGTACCGTCACAACACAACCACCTTACATATGTCCAAAGCCATCCCAATGAGGGTTCAAAAGGGCATATACCACCCCTCAGGCAGAGGATCATCAACAACACAACACAAGACCCGACAAGTAGATATGGTAGAGAATACTTGAACCCACAACTCAAAGGAATTAGATAAGTACCGATAGGTTAACAAAATTTTGACAACACATATTCTAGGCCTATAATTACCACGGTAGTGCACGATACCAAAATGGAGTGAATAATCGGGCATAAGAAACACTAAACCACCAAGTAATGTTTACAGCAGGATGAAATCCAAAGCAGTAGTTCAGAAAAGGTCAGTCAGATTAATTACTACACAGCAAGGCAAGTTACGAGTAGCAAATCTTGAAGTGGCCCGGACACCAGATAAATATCCTTGAACTAGTTGATAGGTTACACGAGGAAGATGGTTCACGACACACCAGAAATAGCTAAACATGCTCGACCAAAAATCAGGAAGGAAAAAACCAGTTAAAACTATAATAGCTCAGGTACAAGGCCATCCAGTTATCCCAACCTAATACCGGCCAACATGGCCCAACCACAACTGATGACTGCCTCACAACCAGTTGACAGAAAAGGTAACTCCAATCACAAACCAAGATCAGACATACATACATATTCACGGGTGGGATGATGAAATGAAAGGACACACAAACCGACAACACACAGCACTCAGCCAAGGCACAAACACACAAAGCTCGGTAAAGATCGAGGCACATCATATAGGCAGATTCAATATACCAAATTCCACACAAGGATGGGAACACCTCTCTAGTAACAGGTCAAATAAACCAGACATGATCTCACAAGGGTGCATATTTAATGGCACACTAAAAGCCAACTACACTTCAGATAACAGTAACCTAAACCAAATTTAAAGAAATAACAATAGACGAGTAAGGTTAAGCAATTTCCAAATTAAAAACCAACCAAAGAGCACAGAAACATTACAGGCTTGATAAGTTTCAAAATACCATGATGTTGTCCACTAGATTATCAGATACTAACAGCCAAGAACGGTCACTGGCATGGAAACAACAGAGGTTAGTCATAAGTTAGTAGGGGCAAATAACTTTACCCACACAGCCCCAATTAAATGAAAAGCACATACAACCATCAATGCCATAACACCAGGTCACATTTCAAAACCATGAAAGGGCATAACACATCACCGTGCACTTCAGCACATAACCGATTACACATATAAGTAGGCATATTTGGACATGCTTAGTGGCCAGGTCAATTTATAATCAGAATCACACACCAGAGTAAACGCAGTAAGAAGGTATTAAATTTAGAAGACCAATAAACGGTTAGCATGTACACCACCGAGGTACCATACAGGAAATATACTAGAAATGATAGTAACATCATTAAGTCTCGGAGCCCAAAGCAAGGCCAGAACAGGTAACACAACAAGGTGATCCCAGGACACACTATGTCACTCTCCAAAAGCAACCGAGCAACCATCACATAACATAATGATCAGAAAAGCTCTCCACGATAAAACCAGATTAATTCCCACCGAAATCGCAACCACAGTATGCAGGTAGGCAGCAAAAATACAAGGTTGACAGCCAGTACAGATAATACAGGACATGTACCAAGCGGTAGTACACCAGTAGCCCTGAGTCAACCAAGTCATACTCCATTACAAGTTGTTCAATTATTACAACTTCCACCAACCCAGAATAATTAATTACATGCAATCACTCACCAAATCCGCCAGGAAAAAGGAAGAAAAATTTACAGGTCACCTCGAAACAGCAAGGCAGAAGCAGAATTCACAGCACAGGTACCCATAGGTTTTCAAAATCATAATCAGCAAGTAGATAAGTCCATACAGCTCAGCATAAACACAGTTGAAAGCAACAGGGAACTCCAAAACACAGGTACATGAAACAAATAACATAGGGAATTACACGAGATCCTTGCATTTCCTTTTACAATAGTTATTGACAATAACACTTTTAGCTTCTTAAGTCTTTGATTTTCATCCACCAACATTCACTACAGCACTGCACCAAGCAAGGATAGAAAGGGAGGAAAATTAGGTAGCACAAGGCAGAAACAACAGAGATTAGGCAGCAGAGCAACAACAGTGGAACAACAAACAACCACCGCTCTGATACCACTCTAACCGGTCACCACCCTCTAGGACCCCGGTAACATCCTAGCGGAGATGAGGTTAATAACCTTACCCACCAGTTGAGGGAAAAGAAGGAGATAGAAAAAAAGAGAGAGAGAGAGAGGGAGAAAGAGAGAGAGAGAGAGAGAGAGAGAGAGAGAGAGAGAGAGAGACTGGTGTGAAGGTTGCTATTGTGTCCGCCCCAAAAGGGTAGATTAAGCGAACACAAGAGAGAACAAGGGCGAAAATGAAGCAACAAGTCACAGTACATCAAAAAAAAATACAAGGATAAAAACGGCACCAGCCAACAACATGATACTAAAATTACCCAAAAGGAAGAAATGAGAGACACTTACCCAAAACGTGGAGGAAAAGCGACTTAAGGTCCGTGGACAACCAAACAAAGAAATAGTTGCAGCGCTGCACCAAATGTGGTAAATGAAAACCAACTTTTAAGTGATATGAAAGAAAACTTTAATAGACATTTAAATGAGAGGTAACATTTCAAGATAATATCAGGAGTGGACCTATGTTCATTATTAATTCAGATAATACCTTGAACCATATTGTTTAAAAGAATGTAAATACTCGATTAACAATAATTGGATTAACCTGCAAGAAATTAATATGATTAATAAATAAATACCCAATGAGGCAGCTTTAAATAAGAAAATGCAGACTTCATTTAACAAAAATAAAGGAACTAAATCGTAAAAATCAACAAGAAAAAAAAACAACAGTGACCTCCATACCGTCAAACAAGATAATTAAATATTGATTTAAATGTGATCGATCACGCGTTTAAGAGAAAAAACAAATACCATGTTTAGAAACAAACCGTAGTTCCATGACCTTCAGGCCGGTTGCCTTTTAACTTTACCACAATTCGTTCCAATTTCTACCAAGGGCAATTTCCAAGGGCACACGAAAATAAAGGAAGAAGTTACACTTTTCGCCCAGCCAAAGAACGAGATGAAACGACAAAAGGTAGGCTGAAATAAATCACTTTATATGAAAGAAATGCCAACGATACCAGGCAACAAAAATATATTCATCCCACAAGAACACACCAACCAACAACAATCGCGGTAAAACAAAGCCACAACAATTACCCAAACACACGTTGCCATAGAAACGGACAAGCAAAGCACGGACAACAAATGAGAAGTAAAACCAACGGTTTTAAATCAAAAATAAAACAGAGATCCCAGAAACAAGGCAAAAAGAACAAAAAGGAGAAATAAATCCCAAAAGGCAAGGAACCCGAAGGAAAGCTAACCTCGCTACCTTGGAAACTGCCCCTTGGTTCACACCTTATGGTACAATCAAGTGCAAAAAAAAAACTTTACAGAATTTTACGATAAACATACTAATTTTTTTCACCGTGCGAACTGCATTCTAAAATGATTAATTGCCGAAAACGTTTCCTAAGGTTCACAGACGCACACGATATCCAGCACAATTTTCGAAGAGGAAGTCTTAATCCAAATATTATTATTATTATCATTGCAGTTATCTTGAAGTACGCCGAAACACATAAATCTTCTTGCTTCCCCAGAATTACTTTAATCCAAAACAGTTACATACCTTTGAGTCCAGAAAAATTGAGAAGTTCAAACCTTGGCCATTGTTATTGAAGACCGGCAACCACGAGGCCGTGAACTAAAGTTGTTCACCAAGGATCCTGGAGGATTATCGTAGCAAAAACATAATCCAATGAAACAGTAGGAGGCCAGCAACTAATAGAATAAGGGATAATCCCTCTTAAGTTGGTTTCATGGGGGTTTCAGCACCACCACCCGCCGCATAGCGGAACACTCACATACACGTCTATCCATGGCGGCTACAGCACGCCGACTCCCTCGGAAGTAGTTGCTAGGGGTCAACGCTAGACTCGCCTCACCACTCGCTCACGCGCAGTAGGCGCAGACCAAAACTCCGTTCAACAGCGCGCGGCATATCATAACAAAGGAGATATTGGCGAAAGCCGATTGACATAGAATTTCCAAATGGCAACACACATGCCAGTTCGAAAAGGTTATGGTGGGGGGGGTTCACAAACTACATAATACTGTCTCAAGTGGTAACCAATGGTCAATGGACCAAATATTGGAAGTAACGAAATTACGTCAAATGGAGCAGAATGAGAAGGAAGTGGTAATGGGGAAGAGGGTGGAAGAAATGCGAACTACAGATAGTATAGTTGGTGAAGACGGGCATGGGAACAAAGGAAAAACAAAGGAAAATAGGGCATTAGAAAAGAGCTGAGGAGGGAGTCCAAGACGATGATTGAGGAGATGAGGTCGGAGTTCGGTGCCAGAGACGAAAGGAAGAAACACGGAGTGAATGGGGGGAGGAACCTCAAGACGCGACGAGTGCACATAAATGGAGTGAAAGGGAGAAGACAGAAGCACGAGGTGGCTTGGTAAAAGGGAGGAGCTTGAGCCTGAAAGAAATGTGGGAGAAGACGAGTAACCTGGACGTAGGTGTAATGACAAGAAGTAAAAAAAAACAAGCAGTAGCAGCAAGTAAAGTGTTTAAGCTAAAGGGAATAGTGGAGGATGTGAGTTATTTGCAGTTGAAATAAGAGTGATCAAGTGTTAAATTAGCAGGAGGTGAACTGTGTGTGGATAAAAGTAAATAAGTGTAGCGAGGCAGTGGTATTCAAGAATGGACAATAGCAATGAAACGTAAGGAGAAAAAGTACACAGCGACACGGTAGTGGAGGTAACAATGAAACGGAAGGAGAAAGAGTGCTCAAGGACACGGCAATGGAGGTGACAAGATAGCTGGGTTTGCAATGTAAGTAGAAATACAGGAAGGTCAGTGTTCAGAAAAGATTGTGCTGAGTAACGTACCAGGCCGAAAGAGACATGCCGCGTGTTTAAAGAACAGACACAGTCTGCTTACAATATTGCATCCTACATAGCAATATGTTATTGTGTAGACACTCTCCACAGCAATGTGTTATGGGTTTAGTTTGCACTCTAGATAGCAATATGTTATTGTTTAATATCTATATGCAGCAATGCGTTATTGTTTTAGTTTCTGATTATTATTATACTCCCAGACTACATTTCTGACACGGCCAACAGGCTATCAATAACGGTTGATCTCGGGTCAGGCGGCAGCGTTTATTCTGCCTATTGCCATTTTTTAAATTTTTGTTTTTGTTCATGTGCCTGTTTGTTTATCAGGTGACAGTATTTTCCTTTTCCTTTTGTGAGCTGGTTTAGGAAAGAATTGTTATTTTTTCTCCACATAAATGGATCATATACATATTATGTAGATCTGGAGAAAGAATAAATAATATGATGCTTTCGGCAGGAAGTTTAATTATTTGCTGAGTCAGCAAAAATTGTTGGCAAGGCAAGGTCACTAACTATTAGTCAATAACGTCAGGTCAATGTCATCATTGTGACGTCAACCCTTACCAATATGAGCAGGCCTAACCTCACGTGGGTAAGGTTACGAAGTTACCTGCTACTACGGACGCTAACCCAACCTCACTGGTTTAGGTTAGGGACCGAGGTTTTGTTTTTTGGGAGGGTGGAGAGGGTCCTCTCCTCCCTCCTGGGGGAATACTCCCCAGCCCCTACCAAAACAGGGGAAGGAAGATTTCTCTCTCTCTTGCTTGAAACTTTTGAAATACAAGCGATCGCATCACAAAACAAAACAACTTTATAATGATCTCACAATTAACTTCTCGATATTTTTCCGGATCTCAGGAGCAAAATAACATGTCGTGATTTTCTATATAAAAATATACGGTGTCACAAAATTTAAATTTTCCAAAAATTCCAAACTTTATCATAGTTCACTGGATTTCGGTATAAACAGCAAATCTCGCTTACCTAACTGTTGAACGCATTATTATTATCATCTCAATTTTATCCCGACGTAAAATTATTATTAATATTATTATTTTGGACACGTTGTTATTTGAATTTATCACACTCATAACGGTTATTTTATCGTTATCATTATTGTAATTTTTACCTGTTCGAACATTTCATTGATTTTTATTGTAATATTCACTTCACTTTTTTAAACAAATGTAAACACAGTTTAACGCCTCGCGCGCTGACATAAATAACATAAATAACGACAAGACACATCATCGTCATCGCAACAGACTTAATTCTACACACGCCACATATACTACGCGATGTTATGATTTATTTATTTATTTATTTATTTATTTATTTATTTATTTATTTATTTATTTATTTATTTATTTATTTATTTATTTTTGCTAGTGGCATTTGCCTGGTGTGTAAATCGGAAAAACGGAAAACCATCTTCAAGGCTGCCGACAGTGTGATTCGAACCCACTATCTCTCGGATGCCAGCTCACAGCCGCGCGCCCTTAACCGCACGGCCAACTAGCCCGGTTTTAATTATTTAAAGGGACCATCATTTACATCTCTAACTACAAAAAAATATTTAAATTAGACAGACCTGTAGTTGTGCCGCTTGGCGTGGCATGATCTTGGGTTCAACTTGCGCCACCCACCTCTGAACTTAGCCCCGCATAATGGTATGAGACATTCTTTGCTTAATACTGCCTTATGGATACTCTGATTCTGCACACGTCTTGAAGCAACACACATTCATTTCCTTATTGATTTTTAAATTAAAAATAAATTTATTCTGTTTACATATATAAAAACCAAACAAACCAGTCTCGTATCGAGAATTCAATTGATGCAGTTTGTGGAAATTGCCCATCTCCTTTTCCTCCAGGTGTCCAACTGATATGAATGACCGTAACATAAAGACTACAACAGTCCTCCCTTACCGATTATCAAAATAACCTTATCCGCAATAACTCAAAAGATTTCCTATGAATCTGCTGTCTCCCTACGCAGAAGTTCAGGAATTCTACAATTGTAAACTTGCGGTATTTTACCGGACAAGGATGGATGTCGTAAATACAATGTTTCAATATCAAAGTTGTCTTCGCTCACCATTACCACTTCGTAAAATATTCATCCCTCAAGCCAATGGCTTTAGAGATCCTCCAAGCCTACTTCACGCACTTTAATTTTAGAATCCCTCTTCTTAATGTCACTCGACGTAGGTTCACCCTGTCGGACAATTGAATGATGACTGACACTCATTCGTGAGGAGTGGGGTATTTATGCATTCTCTAGAGACCCGCTGCGTGGAGTTATCTATAGTTGTGCAAACATTCCATTTGATGACCACTGGACCGATTCTTTGAAACTCACCCGAGAGATTCCACATATTTTTCCAGACACGATGGTGTTGTTCGCTGATTTTTCCTGTGTCGTTAACGGGCATAATTAATTCACTTCTTGTACGATGATTCCTGCGCATTTTGACCTATGTTCTTGACTCGTGTATTCCACTCTGCTAGGATAGAAGATAAATTCTCTCCGAGCATAATTAAATACATTTGCACCATGTGGAATTTAGCTTCATCAAATATTTCCCAAAATTCTTAAATACGTATTTCCTCGTTAATGACAGTGCCGAAATATCTCACACTAAGCGTTATTAGCCAGAACGTCATTATTAATTATCCCAGGTCTCCAAAAATATTTCGACCTCTTTCAATGTTTTTGGGGGTGGCCTTCCGCTGTGAGTTTGCATGCCACGGAACACGAGATGCGCTTGCAATAAAAATAAGGATGAGCAATTTTTCTTCATCTTGTATTTTGCATTTCAGCAATGTGGGATTATGGGCTGAGTATATAGTTGTTGACAGAATTACTTTTCGAAAATGTAAATATTCTCGAAGCGTATGCCATTTAATGAGGTAATGAATGTGAGTAAAAGATTCGTCTTCCCGCATCCCGATGGGCCAGTTATAAAACATCAAATGGTAAAAGGAAACAATATCCTATCACGCCCTTGTGTAATTGTACCCGAACTAGGTAAGAGATATGACACTATGTCAATAACAGTTAGTGTGTCTTACTGCTTTATAACCTTCATGCTAACTGAATAATGAAGTAGCCCATAATGTATCTATATATAAAATTAAACAACAAGTTCATAAATCGCTCTCGACGAGTGAAGTCGTGTACAAAATGCTAAAACAACAATATTCAAACGTTATGAATAAGAAAACTAAAACTGTTGGACGGAAATATGTTGTAAAGGCTTCACAAAAAGCTATTCGAGGGGAATGAAATCCGCAAGTAGCTATAAATGAGGCACTACGCGCAGAAAGCGCGAAAAATATTCCAACGAGTAGGGCAAGGATTTGTAAACGTGCACGAGTTATTCCTGTACCAAAACGTGGGTGATTTCATCCAGCACTGTTTGCTGAACTAGCAGCTTTAGAGTTTTTGCTGGGTGGTGCTAGTGCTGTAGCAAGCACTGTTAAGGCTGTACAAAAAGCGAAGCAACAGTTGAAGGAGAGAGAATTCCATAACAAGACATTTGAGGCAATTGCATTACGAGGCAACGGCGTACACATAAAGCTAGCGCCATTCAGAAAAAGGACTCGGCCTCTACATATCACCAAAAACGTCTACTGAATGCAATGTCAGATCGAGTTCTAACCTACGAAGGAGCTTTTACCTTTGATAAACAACCAGGAATTCATTCCTTTTGCGGTGTGTATTTGAGCGATCGCCTACCAGCATGCCCATGTGAGCGCGAGACTGCTGTGATTAACTTAGATAACAGTCGCGGACCCGGAACTCACTACGTTGCCTACGTAAAACGTAAATCCAAAGTATGGTATTTCGATAGCTTTGGAGATTTACCCCCGCCATTTGAGCTCATATGTTATTTCGGAAGCAGTTCAGACGTTCTTTACGAAAAAACCCTGTGAAAAAATTCAATACACGCATATGTGGGTGATTATGTCTACATTCGTTCATTCATTCATTCATTATTTATTTATTTATTTACCGTCAACCTTTAGAGCACCTATGGAAGGCCAGGGGAAAAGCCCCGTACACGTAATGCCCGCTTGACCATCGAAATAATTACCTAACTACTAAACTAAAACATTCATGTACACTATTTACAGCTAAAGTAACAAAGTATGGCCCACTGTACACATATTTCTCATTTACACAACCTTTCACTCCCTGGTTTCTTCCACATATTTATGTGAATTTGCTCATCGCATGTGCTTAATAAAGTTACATTTAACTATACTTAAATTTCTACACTTTATGTTGGCGGAGAGATGGTTCCAAAGCCGCGCTGAAAGAGCAAAGAAACCTAGTTTGTAGGACTCAGTTCGCGTAAAGTTGGGTATAAGACACCAGATAGTAGACTAGAGCATCAGTGTGCACGTGATGACCAACGGTGCAAGAACGTTCGCTGTACGCGGAGAAGGACCTGAAACAACCGTCTACTTTAATCCACCGATCGAACTCGGTCATCACCCACACAGACATGGAGTTTTGTCGTTTGAAAGCTACAATAAAATATATAATGTGCGTGATTGAGTAAACAAGTTCTATTACGATGAGTGAATGCTAACGCCAACGTCAGGCAGTTACTCAGTAGACGATATGCATAACTATATTGAAAGCATGTTAATTGAAGTGTTTAGTGATGAGCGTTTTAGTAATAATAATTACAAGTTCTCAATTACTGTGAGCAACTTCACACATAAATGTGTTATTGAGTCTTTATTCAAGATTGACTTCAAATCACAAGCACATTCGATCGGAAAATTGCTGGATTTTCACCAAGAGAGTTCATGCCCAACGTACGTTATGAGTCTGATCAACCTATAACACACTCCGATGATCAAAATGTAAACATCACTTGTAATATTATTACAGACTTGTATAGTAATCAATACACTTCATACATCCTGTCAGACTTTAATATTAAAGAGGAAAGTGGTCATACTATTCGTGAGAAACCGTCAGTTGTTCTACATCATCCCGTGCCTGAAAACACATTACTACATCAATCTTAGGCTTGTAAGTAAACATAATCAGCTCATTAATTTAGATCGTCACACGTATGTAGCTTACAAACTTCATCTTAATTCAAAATGAAAAATATGTAAAACACAGTGTACATTCAGGAGACATACTACTTGTTTGCGAAGACTCAACGAGTTAACAGATGACCATAAGCAGATTCTCCTATATTTAGGTTATACGATACTACAACAAAATGGAAGGAATGCCAGACTTCAAGAACACAGCAGAAACTCATGAAGGTGTAGTACTATGTGAGATTCATTTCTATTAACCTTTAATGTTTGGACTCAATAACAATGATTAAAAGCGCTTGATCATTAATCAGCAAAGATGTATACACCCTACCACACAAAAGCTACCTCTGTATTGAAGGACACATAGATAAGGCAGATGGAAGTAGACCAAGCACGTCTCAAGCAAACAACCATGCTCTAGCTTTTCTCTTTTCTGAAGCGCGTTATGAAGTAAATAATGTAGAAAGAAGATAGATCGAAGAACGTTGGTATAACAAGTGCAATGAAACTCTATACTTTTTATAGTGATCAAGAAAGTAATATTTTACAGATGACGGGATGGTGTTCGAAAGCTAATAACAAATGGATAATTAATCAGGACGGTACTTTCTCTGGTATGTTACAATTAAAACATATTCTCAGGTTTTCCGGTGATCTAAAACGTATTATAATCAACGCAAGAAAAGAGCTAATTCTTTTCCGTGGTCGAAGTGATTTCAATTCTCTTAAAGCAGCAGAATCATCATAAAACTCGAAAATTAATCTCCATAATGTATTTTGGAGGATTGTACATGTAATATAACCTGATCGACAAAAACGTCGATTGCTCAAGATTGTAGAAAATGATTCACCATTACCTATACGTTTTCGAAGTTAGGGGCTGCATGAGTATCCTATGTTACCACCTACAAACATAGCTGGGCTGTTTAATCGTCACGTTTTACTGAAAAGCGTTTGTAAATTATTTGTTGATTTCAAATCCATTGTAAATTCAACCATGAAAAACATAGCTCACAGTTTGATCACTGTAAATTGAGAAATATTAAACTATATCTCAACGGAATTACGTGTCCCTACGAATACATGGACATTAATTTTTAGAAAAGTAAATTTGGGTCGCTCTATGACATGGTTTGTAAATTCCAATCATCGTATTACCAGAAAGAAGTCCGACTCGTTGGCTGAATGGTCAGCGTACTGGCCTTCGGTTCAGGGGGTCCCGGGTTCGATTCCCGGCCGGGTTGGTGATTTTAACCTTCATTGGTTAATTCCAATGGCCCAAGGGCTGGGTGTTTGTGCTGTCCCCAACATCCCTGCAACTGACACACCACACATAATACTATCTTCCACCACAATAACACGCAGTTACCTACACATGGCAGTTGCCGCCCACCCTCATCGGATGGTCTGCTTTACAAGGGTGCACTCGGCTAGAAATAGCCACACGAAATTATTATTATACCAGAAAGAAGATTGTCCGCTATTTTCACCTGAAGAATTTAAAAATAAAGCACCGATTGTAGTTATAGACTGCTCTTATCATTAAGAATCTATAAAAGAATATCTCCTGTCGATATTCGTTTAGAATTTGAAACATCTGAAAATATTCCTACTAACACAGCAGCCTATTTTCTTATTATCCATATCAGTGATGTCACTTACCATCCACTAACGAATATTGTTACAAGACTATATATAAGGATAGCCTTTCACATGATTATTAGTGTGTGATTGTACACAATATACCATGGAACGGAAAGAAGACAAAGACTGCACAGTTACAGACTATCGTCTTGATAACAAACAAAACTGTCTTTTAGCTTCGCCATACGTCCTTCAAGCTAAATTATCTGAAATTCTGATAGAAATTGACGTCAGAGAAGGGAGCGTAACAAACGAGCGAGTGGAAAAAACAAATTGAAATAACATCCATCACAACGGATTAGAGTTAAGTTTGGTTATAGCATTCATGGTCCTTGTTTGCGTGGTACAGGCATGGTGGTAAATAAAACATGCCACCCACTATTTCCAAGAGAGGAACATGAACATTCAAAAGTACACTAAAGTGATTATCATATACCTTAGCTCTAATATGTAGCTCAGCACAAATAAACCACACAAATGTAGGTTTCTACAGCCACAATCCGGTAAATAAGAACAGGTGACGCTCCGATGGTCACTTCTCTGAAGTAATCACACCCTTATGCAGCCAATAAGAAGAACGGAGCATAGCGCTCACTCTATCCGCAAAGCAGAGAAAAAGCAGAACAGCACTATGTGGTGGTAGTAGAAATTTACCATCATGCCACGTCCCCAGAATGAATTGAAAAGGTCATATTTCATACAATAATACTTCAAAGTGTTAAGGCCGTTAATCATACAGACCCAAGTTTGATGTCATAATGTGCAAGCCGGACACAATATTGCCAACGTGATGACTGCCAAGAGTGTTGGCTTAACTTAACATTCATGGATTCCACTCCAAGCTTAACCTCACAGGGTCTGGATTTGACCCTAGGCATAAGGGTGTTAATTGTACCGACCCAAGTTATACTTGTAGGAGTGTACGACAATGCATCCTTGATTCTCTCGTAAGAGGCGGCCCTGTCCTACGCCCTCCCGCAGGGCAATCCTTTTAGTAGAGGAGACATCGCTACGGCGATAGACCTCTAGGGATCCTATACCCCCCGAAGTCAATAAAGCATAACCATTTACTTAGGTTAGCCGTGGAATTTCAAAATTTCGCGCACCCACGTGCCTAAGGTGGCATCCATGAGGATTTTGCCCCGCCAAGATAGCTTCACTGAGGTTAGCGATGCAAGTTGACGTATGACAGCTGTTAATAGTACGTAGAAGTTTTCAAATTACCCGCCACTTCAAGATAGCAGAACTGAGGTTAGCGATGCAAGATGGCGGATGATAGCTCTCAAAAGCACGTGGCTTTGTTTACAAACAAGAGCACGTGGAATTTTTCAAATTACCCGCCACCACGTGCCTAAGGATGAGGTTTAGCCCCGTCCAAATGGCGGCACTGAGGATAGCAATGCGTTGTTATTTAAAGATGGTGGATGACAGCTGTCAAAATGCACGTGGCTTTGTTTACAAACAAGAGCACGTTGTGATGACGTCACGGGTTGAATGACCTTCCTGACGTCAGCAGATGACGTCACGGTCACGTGATCGGGGTCAATGACCTTCATGTCAGTGACCTTGTGGGGTAGACCCTCCGTGGCCGTAGGCCTGTCTTAGCTCCCCTACTTTTACGCCTACACGCTTATACGCTACAAGTTCAGTTTGTCCGTTCGATCGTTCCGCAGAGCACCGACAGTTCGTTCGTATTCTCATCTTGAAGCACTTCGGAAATATTCGGCTTACTCTGTACAGTTTCCTATTTTGAAGCTGTAGTAGGCCATTAGGGTCTAACGTCGAGTCCTAAAACACGCCCTTTCGTAGGTTGTGAGTGGTATAGAGTGTACCGACAAGATAAAGTTCGAAGAATTGGGGAGGATGTGTTAATAGCTGACAAGGATGTCTCATTGTCTTTGAATACGAAGGCTTTTGTTTGAGTTTGGGGCGACTGCTCTTAAAATTAGAACCAGGAGGGAAAATATGGTATATCATTGTGCTCTATGCACTCTTATTCGCAAGCCATTAACAACACACTAGGAAGAATATGACTGACCAGAATAACATTCTGATCTACCCAAAAAGAAAACGTAGGCTTAAAGACATCCAAAAAAAAAAAAACCAAACCCCATGGCACTACAGCCCTTGAAGGGCCTTGGCCTACGAAATGACCGCTGCTTAGCCCGAAGGCCTGCAGATTACGAGGTGTCGTGTGGTCAGCACGGCGAATCTTCTCGGCCGTTATTCTTGGCTTTCTAGACCGGGGCCTCTATCTCACCGTCAGATAGCTCCTCAATTCTAATCACGTAGGCTGAGTGGACCTCGAACCAGCCCTCAGGCCCAGGTAAAAATCCCTGACCTGGCCGGGAATCGAACACGGGGCCTCCGGGTAAGAGGCAGACACGCTACCCCTACACCACGGGGCCGGCCTTAAAGACATCCATGATAAATTAAATACTTCTAGTAAAGATTTGAAATATTCTATGAATAATTGGAATTTAGAATCTTTGAACATTCGGCCTGCGTGGTGGCCATGATCTTTAAGGCATGAAGTCTATATTGTCTGACACCTGTGTTAGCCGGTTCGAGTACCATTGGTCGAAAGAATTTTCACTATCATAATATTGGTCGGCAGGGTGGGATAGTTGGTGGTATACAATTTCCTATCAGTATATTCCTTGCTAAAATCTGGATTAGATTCCAAACCTCTCCGCTGTGCTCATAAGGAGTGAGGGCATATGACGCTGTTGATGGTGATTCATCCGTCGGATGGGGACGTAAAACCTTCAGCAGACACCTTGGTTCTATTCGACAGGAGTAGGCTAAATGCCGGCGGCAGCCTTCACCCTCTTACTTCCTATTATTATTTTACTTCATTCATTTCAACTCATTAACTCCTCTGATGAGATTGGCGTCAGGAAGGGCATCCGGTCGTGAAACTTCTCAACGAAAATTAATCTCACTTCATACCCGACCTCGTAGAGGAACGGGACAAGGCCTGGGCATACATACAGAATTCTTAACGTTTAAATTCTCGGAGGTTTGGTTTACATTAAACGCCCGAGTCGGTCAATTGCACCCGAGTATAGAAACTGTGACATTCTGCACTTAAATATTGCAATCTTGTGCTATTTCCATTACAGTTGGACAGGCAGCATTCAAGTAATTCAATTACAGGGATTAACAGTAACAACAGAGAATTTTTGCAACAAAAAACGAGTATTATTAACGTTATTGGAATAAAGTAAATGCCCTTACCGAGCAAGTCGGCCGTGCTGTTAGGGGTGCGCAGCTTTGAGCTTGCATTCGGGAAATACAGGGTTCGAACCCCATTGTTGGCAGCCCTAAGTATGGTTTTCCATGGTTTTCCATTTTCACACTACTCAAATGATGGGGCTGTACCTTAATTAAGGCCGCGGTCACTTCCTTCCCACTCCTAGCCGTCCCCTATCACATCGTCGCCATAAGACCTATCAGTTTCGGTGCGACGTAAAGTAACCGGGTCAGGAATGAAATGAATTAAGCCCCATCTAGCTGGGAAGAAAGGAATTGCGCCGGCTGCCAAAGCCTTTCGCACTCCTCTTAGGCAATGATTAATGCCTGATTAATGACTAACAGATGAAATGAAATTATATTTGACAGTGTTGCTGGAATGAGAGATGACAGTGAAAACCCGAGTACGTGGAGAAAAACCTGTTCCGCCTCCGCTTTGTCCAGGAAAAATCTCTCATGGAATGACCGTAATTAGAACCACGGAGCCCAGCTGTGACAGGCCGGCGTCCCTTAGAACTGAAATACTGCTGTTCAACTGGTAACGGAGGTAAGCGACCTTGGAGTATTGTTTGACAAGGGGCTGTCATTCGTCCCGCGCCTCCGGAAGCTGTCAGGCGATGGTTGCCGCATCCTGCGTTTCATAATCATGACACTCAACCATTCCAGAGTGTGAATACCATTATGGTGCTCTATTGAATTCTTGTACGTTTCAAGGTAGAATACGTTACTGTTATCTGTAATCCAAGGTGTGAATCATCATAAGCATGTGATTGGAACTGTTCAGAGACAAATTGTAAGATGTTTACATTACTGAATACTTAGCAGTTACCCCTATACAATATCATATATTAATTTACTGATAGTATTCAGATTAGACAAACTGAAATACAGAAGAAAAATTAATGAAATCAAATTCTAATTGGTCTGTTAGATAATTAATAACTTTGTGAACAATTCTGATTTTCTAGGGAATATCAATTTCAATGTGCTATGTAGTACTTCTCGCCAGCACGAAAGTTTTAGCAATATTTTTAAAAAATAAAACCACACACTAATTCACCGTTTGTCAGAATGTTTAATACGCAAAACAAAATTGTCACACAGGAAAGAAAAATAGGTAACAATTTAGATTTAAGACACATTTGAAGGTATGTCACAACCTCAATTTGGTCATTTGTTCGCTACTAACTCCTTACCCTCATGTCGTACTGTTTTACGTTTATCTTTTGTAGGTTTGTCCTAGTGTTAGAGAATAAGGTATTTAGCATTTGTTTAGCGCAATTAGTATTTCTATGGTCCGACTCGTTGGCTGAATGTTCAGCGCACTAGCCTTCGGATCAGAGGGTCCCGGGTTCGATTCCCGGTCGGGTCGGGGATTTTAACCTTAATTGGTTAATTCCAGTGGCCCGGGGGCTGGGTGTTTGTGCTGTCCCCAACATCCCTGCAACTCACACACCAGACATATCACTATCCTCCACCACAATAACACGCAGTTACCTACGCATGGCAGATGCCGCCCACCCTCATCGAAGGGTCTGCCTTACAAGGGCTTCACTCGGCTAGATATAGCCACACGAAATTATTGTTATAGTATTTCTTTGGCCTATGTCATACATAATATTCGTAGGAGTAAGCTCTAATTGCGTCTAGTGCGTGTTATATACAACTTGAAATAGATAAATACATAAACAAATAAACAATTAAATTTCCTCTCTAGCTCGTCCTGGCGGATCAAACCCCACTGTTGGCAGCCATTAAGGAGGTTTTGCCACGTTTCCTCTTTTCACATCCGAAAATGCATACCTTCATTCGGACCACGGTCGCTTCATTCTCAGTCCTGGCTCATTTATATCCCATTATCGCCTTAATACCTCTCTGTGTTAGTTTGACGTAAAGCAAATAGCAAAAACATAACTGTCTATTTCTCTCGTAATTTTTCAATTACTTGGCACTTTCTAAAAATCTGGTCCTGGTAGCCGCTCTAAAACCGTACAAGTTCAATCCAATATATTTTCCTCCATTAGTTACACCCTTTTTCCCAAAATGCATATTAACATCTTTCCTTGTATACTGGTCGATGAAATACCTCGGCAATTGTTTAAGTTCTCCCTGTACCGTTGCTTATAAAGAGATACAAATACTACTTTCGTCTAATTTGAAGGTACGCTTCTCACATCCACGCTGATGTGGGTGCATAACGCCATTTCATACCTGCCTTCCCACTGTATTTCACCATTTCATGTCTTATTTCATCCGATCCTGTTGCTCTATGACAATGTAGTCTATTTACAATCCTCTCCATTTCCTCGAGCATTTCACTGCAATCATTGTTCTCCTCCTCGTGAACTCGATCAGTCGCAACATCAACAGAGGGATTCTCCTATACGTTGAGAATATTTTCAAAATATTTCTTCCGTCTCACTTAGAAACAAGAAAATAATATTTACAAGGACATTTATTAGATTTGTGCTGCAGCGACACAACAAGATTTTACGGCGGCGAAGAGATAGGAAATGGCTAGGGCTGGGAAGGAAGCTCTATATCTTGCTTTAGACACCATAGCTGAAAAATGGAGAAATGGATCACTCAGAGTGTTACATAATGGGAAAGATTACTTCAGCGACCCTAATTCGTATCGAGGTGTAGTTCTGAAAGGTATGCTCTTCAAGATTCCTGTGAAACGAATAGATTCAACTGCAGATTCAAAACTTCCTGAAGAGCAGTTTTGCTTTGTCTCAGGCAGATCTACAGTTCAAGCAACAAGGTCTCTACAGGACCAAATAAGAGAATCACCTGGACATCCCCGAGGAAGGACGTTCACTCAGTTTATGTATCTGTCTAAACCTATTGATTCCATAAACAGACGAACACTACTATCCAAACTACAGGACATAGGGATACAAACGTACGTTATTCAGTTACTGAGAAATATTCTATCAAAAATTATTTTAACTATACATGACAACATTACGATTTCATGCCCCTTACTACAAACAGGGGTGTACTTCAAGGGGCCCATTAAGCCCGTTATTATTCAATATTGCAGCCCATGATGTGGTCACAGAAATGCGAACCAGACAGGTAAGAACATATATACACTGACTGACAGAGCAAATGCAACACCAAAGAGGAGTGGTTCGAAAGGGATGAAAGTTGGGGAAAAAACAGAGACGGCACGGACGAATAATTGATGTTTATTTCAAACCGATATGCAGGTTACACAATGCGCACGGCATCGACTCAGTAGGATGTAGGACCACCGCGAGCGGCGATGCACGCAGAAACACTTCGAGGTAGAGAGTCAATAAGAGTGCGGATGGTGTCCTGAGGGATGGTTCTCCATTCTCTGTCAACCATTTGCCACAGTTGGTCGTCCGTACGAGGCTGGGGCAGAGTTTGCAAACGGCGTCCAATGAGATCCCACACGTGTTCGATTGGTGGGAGATCCGGAGAGTACGCTGGCCACGGAAGCATCTGTACACCTCGTAGAGCCTGTTGGGAGATGCGAGCAGTGTGTGGGCGGGCATTATCCTGCTGAAACAGAGCATTGGGCAGCCCCTGAAGGTACGGGAGTGCCACCGGCCGCAGCACATGCTGCACGTAGCGGTGGGCATTTAACGTGCCTTGAATACGCACTAGAGGTGACGTGGAATCATACGCAATAGCGCCCCAAACCATGATGCCGCGTTGTCTAGCGGTAGGGTGCTCCACAGTTACTGCCGGATTTGACCTTTCTCCACGCCGACGCCACACTCGTCTGCGGTGACTATCACTGACAGAACAGAAGCGTGACTCATCGGAGAACACGACGTTCCGCCATTCCCTCATCCAAGTCGCTCTAGCCAGGCACCATGCCAGGCGTGCAAGTCTATGCTGTGGAGTCAATGGTAGTCTTCTGAGCGGACGCCGGGAGTGCAGGCCTCCTTCAACCAATCGACGGGAAATTGTTCTGGTCGATATTGGAACAGCCAGGGTGTCTTGCACATGCTGAAAAATGGCGGTTGACGTGGCGTGCGGGACTGCCACCGCTTGGCGGCGGATGCGCCGATCCTCGCGTGCTGACGTCACTCGGGCTGCGCCTGGACCCCTCGCACGTGCCACATGTCCCTGCGCCAACCATCTTCGCCACAGGCGCTGCACCGTGGACACATCCCTATGGGTATCGGCTGCGATTTGACGAAGCGACCAACCTGCCCTTCTCAGCCCGATCACCATACCCCTCGTAAAGTCGTCTGTCTGCTGGAAATGCCTCTGTTGACGGCGGCCTGGCATTCTTAGCTATACACGTGTCCTGTGGCACACGACAACACGTTCTACAATGACTGTCGGCTGAGAAATCACGGTACGAAGTGGGCCATTCGCCAACGCCGTGTCCCATTTATCGTTCACTACGTGCGCAGCACAGCGGCGCAATTCACATCATGAGCATACCTCAGTGACGTCAGTCTACCCTGCAATTGGCATAAAGTTCTGACCACTCCTTCTTGGTGTTGCATTTGCTCTGTCAGTCAGTGTATATATGCAGGTGATATAACAGTGATATCACCTAATCGAGAAAGGCTTCAGGAAGACTTCTACAAATCGATTGGACAAAGAAAAATTACCTAATAATTATGATAGGAAAACTGTAGCTACGATGTTCAGGAGAGGACGAAGACCACCTAAGGACGAGGGTATATATATATATATACTGGGTGTTAGGGGTATACGTGCAGATATTAAGCTAGTCGGCAAAGAAAAATACATCTCACAATATGTGCTATGTACTTTTTACCTTGTCCTATTAGTTTGCCCATAACTGAGCCAAGTATTTCGGGACCTAATGTGTTTTGAACGGCCGTAGCAGGATATGCCTGTTACGTCATTCTGTCCACGCGTAGTGGAAGTACAGTAGCAGAGTATAGGGCTTGTAGAACCTGTTTCTTATCGCAGGCCAACGCATGTTGTTGTGCACTTCCCCTAAAGGCTTGGGAAGTAGGAGAGGATGACTCACGTGCCAAGCCACTTGCTGTACTCGAAAACCGGTCTAGGGTAGCCTGTATGAAAAGTACACAGAATCCTTACAGTGACCTCTGGCATTACTCAGTGATCCAAGCTGACAAAATGAAAGGAAATAGTTAATAAGTAAATGAAAAATGACCGCAACATTTCTGTGCTCTTATTGCGACAGTCTACGAAGAATTTCTGACAATAGACAATGCGAGTTGTCTATGCTTATTCATAAACTTTTCAGGTCAATGAAAGGACGGTGGACACTGAAAGAAAAGGCTGTAAGTATTCAGTCATACTGTTATTAATGAGACGGATTTCAAAAACCGTAGCTGCAACTATGCGTGAACATTGCTCGAAGGAAAAATAGCTACTGTGGATTTTTTTGCTAGTTACTTTACGTCGCACCGGGACAGATAGGTCTTATGGCGACGATGGGACAGGAAAGGGCTAGGAGTGGGAAGGAAACGGCCGTGGCCTTAATTAAGGTACAGCCCCAGCATTTGCCTGGTGTGAAAAAGGGAAACCACGGAAAACCATCTTCAGGGCCGCCGACAGTGGGGTTCGAACCCGCTATCTACCGAATACTGGATACTGGCCGCACTTAAGCGACTGCAGCTATCGAGCTCGGTCTACTGTGGAATTGCCGCCGGGCATTTCTAATAGAAGGCTTATTCTTCTTTTTCCTAATCTGTTTACCCTCCAGGGTTGGTTTCCGGACTCAGCGAGGGATCCCACCTCTACCGCCTCAAGGGCAGTGTCCTGGAGCGTGAGACATTGGGTCGGGGGATACAACTGGGAAGAATGACCAGTACCTCGTCCAGGCGGCGTCACCTTCTATGCTGATCAGGGGCCTTGCGGGGGAATGGGGAGATTGGAAGGGATAGACAAGGAAGAGGGAAGGAAGCGGCCGTGGCCTTAAGTTAGGTACCATCTCGGCATTTGCCTGGAGAAGTTGGAAACTACGGAAACCACTTTCAGGATGGCTGAGTTGGGAATCGAACCACCTCTACTCATTTGACCTCCCGAGGCTTAATGGACCCCGTTCCAGCCCTCGTACCACTTTCCGAATTTCGTGGCGGAGCTGGGAATGGAACACGGGCCTCCGGGGGGTGGAAGCTAATCACACTAACCACTATACCACAGAGGTGGACAGAAGGCTAATTAATGGACAGTAAGTGCCGATAGGTAATGTAACGGACCCGTTTAATAAAAACTTCCGTAATAATAATGTTACTACTACTACTACTAATATCTTTACGTTTCACTAACTAATTTTCACGGTTTTCGGAGACGCTGAAGTGCCACAATTTTGTACCGCAGTACTTTTTTAAATGCAAGTAAATCCACAGACACGAGACAGGCGTATTTCAGCACCTTCAAATACCATCGAACTGAGCCGCCATCGAACCTGCCAAGGTGGGATCAGAAGACCAGCGCTCTATCGTCCGAGCTACTCAGACCGCCATTGGAGCTTAGAGTAAGTTGATCGTGCGGTTAGGGGCGCGCAGCTGTGAGCTTGTATTCTAGTGATAGTGGGTTCGAACTCCACTGTCGGCAGCCAGGAAGATGGTTTTTCGTAGTTTCCCATTTTCACATCAGGGAAATGCTGGGACTGTACCTTTATTAGACTTCGAACGCTTCCTTCCCACTTGTATCCCTTTTCTCTCCCATCGTTGCCGTAAGACCTATTTGTGTCGGTGCGACGTAAAACAATTTGTAAGTACATGTTTCGGTAATTTCGGAGACATGTCTGCAATTATAATATTAATAATAATTCGGACCTGTTAAAAGTTCACTTTTTTCTTTAGTGTTTTCTGACAGATTACGAGCTTCGAAGTTTGAGTGGGGCGATTAACTTTTATTTTCATAATAGTTACTAATAATAGACTAACACAGTTTTTATAATAATATTGTTAGTGGCTTTTCGACGGATGCAAGCTGACAGCTGCGCGCTCCTAATCGCACGGCCAACTCGCTCAGTAATAATAATAATAATAATAATAATAATAATAATAATAATACATCTTTACGCGCCAATGGAGACGCGCGGTATCGGAATTTTGCCCACAGGTATTCTTTAACGTGCCTGTAATCTACCGATCAGAAGCGGTCGTATTTGAGCACCTTCAAATACCAGCGGACTGAGCCAGGATCGAGCCTGCTAAGTTCATGAAACCAGTGCTTGAACCGTCTGAGCCACTCAGCCTGGCAACGTTTATTTTGATACGTTTAATAGGCACTGCAAAATCAGCAGTAAGCTAGAAGGCTTTCATTTACATTTAAACATGTTCTCTTCGGTTGGAAGCACGAAAGGAAGGTACGTTTAATTAATTTATGTTCATAACATGTCCCTTACTGGTATGAAGTAAAACGTTCGATGTGTTTTGACATTTCAGTTCCTATACTACTCACTTGGAAATCCTATCCCATGCATTCTTTCGTTAACGTAATAAACTTTATTTACATAGACGTCAACACGGGATGTTTCTGCATACAACGAGTTGCACTCCCAAAAGACCATGATATTGAAATCGCACTGTTGGAGAATATTCCACGTAAGCAGTTCGACAAAAGCACTAGACGTGTCTCGTGCCGATTCGGTTGTCTGCTGTACCTAGCAACGGGGATGTGGCTGGACGGGTTCCCCGCCCCTACATGAAACCGGTCTGTCTGACCTTGACCTGAATAACAGCTGTCAGAGATGCGAATTATCGTCCGTACTAGTACGCGAGTTACTTCGTAGTAGTAGCATCAGTAGTATGATTTGAATAATGCCAGTGTATGAATACCACGAATACCATGATATGATGCTAGTGTATCGTGTGGCAGAACAGAACACGGGTCGCCCTTCATGAATCTATCGGGAAAGGCTTCGAGCAATTTATATTTCGTTTTTTATTCACTACGAGTTAAAACAGAGGACACTTTGCGTTTTAAGGGCCGATGACATTAAGACAGCAATCATCATCATCATCATCATCATCATCATCATCATCATCATCATCATCATCATCATCATCATCGTCGTCGTCGTCGTCGTCGTCATCATCATCATCATACGTATAAATATTCAATAAAATAATTGTTTTATATTCATCATTACTGAAATAGGAAGTATAAGTTAACATTTAACTTAAGAAGGTTGCCTAGCGTGTTTTGTTAATTTACAAAAGAAAAATTAAAATTTCTTTTAGTGTAAGGCAATCTGTATGTTTTTTGTTTTCTAAACTGTTGTACTGTAATGTTTAACATACAGTAGGTACATTTTTTGTTCACAGGAGTTTTCGTGTACGTTCGTAAATCCGTACTTTTCTATTCGAGATAGTCTTGTTACCGTCCACCTGGAATTACGGAGCCCGTACTGTATATTAGTTCATTATTTTTCTACAACAGAGTGTTACTCATGCGACTGTAGTTCCTACGACCACGCCACTCTTATGTCTGTGCCACTAACGTGCGCTTTGTTCGGCTCTGTACTGCTTGACCATGTGGCTCTCGTTACCTTCTTCTGCCTCTTCTTCTACTGCAGCCTTATGTCTTATTCTACCGACATCATCTTAACACGCAGTAGCGTAATCTGTTGCGATTTACCGAGCTCGATAGCTGCAATCGCTTAAGTCCGGCTCCATGGCTAAATGGTTAGCGTGCTGGCCTTTGGTCACAGGGCTCCCGGGTTCGATTCCTGTCAGGGCCTGGAATTTAACCTTAATTGGTTAATTTTGCTGACACGGAAACTGGGTGTATGTGCCATCTTCATCATCATTTCATTCTCATCACGACGCGCAGGTCGTGGATACAGGTGCTTATGTACCACAACATCATCGGCTTTCAGGCAAGCTCCTTGGCTAAATGGTTAGCGTGCTGGTCCTTGATCACAGGGGTCCCGGGTTCGATACGCAGTGGGGTCGCGAATTTTAACCATCATAGGTTAATTTTGCCGGCACGGGGGCTGGGTGTGTGTGTTGTCTCATCATCAATTCATTCTCATTACGACACGCAGATCGCCTACGGGTGTCAAATTGAAAGATTTGCTTCTGGCTAGCCGAACTTGTCCTCGGACACTCCCGGCACTAAAAGCCATACCACCGAGCTCGATAGCTGCAGTCGCTTAAGTGCGGCCAGTATCCGGTATTCGGGAGATAGTAGGTTCGAACCCCACTGTCGGCAGCCCTGAAGATGGTTTACCGTGGTTTCCCATTTTCACACCAGGCAAATGCTGGGGCTGTACCTTAATTAAGGCCACGGCCGCTTCCTTCCCACTCCTAGCCCTCTCCTGTCCCATCGTCGCCATAAGACCTATCTGTGTCTGTGAGACGTAAAGCTATTAGCAAAAAAAAAAGCCATACGACATTTCATTTCAGTGTGGCCAGTGTCCATTATTCGGGAGATAGTGGGCTCGAACCCCACTCTCGGCAGCCCAGAAGATGGTTTTCCGTGGTTTCCCATTTTTACACCAGGAAAATGCTGGGGCTGTACCTTAATTAAGGCCACGGCCGCTTCCTTCCCTGTCCTAGCCCTTTCCAGTCCCATCGTCGCCATAAGGCCTATCTGTCTAGGTGCGACGTAAAGCCAATAGCTGCTGCGATTTGTTATTAGCACCATCATAGTAAAATGTAATATAGTTGTGGCGGAATCTTCTTGATACCTTCGACATCTGTGGATTGTGTATAATTTGATAACTCATCTGTACTCATGAAAGCAACCGTCGGCCTGGCGTTCAGGTTAATAGCTACATGTCTCTAACGTGTAACCTTGATTATGTTTCTTAGATTTGTTGATGTGTATGTTTGATGTTTATACACAATACGAGATTACAGCTGACTCATCCCCACGAGCTTGACCTGGTTCTCGTCTTACGCACACGTGACATACATTTCATCTTGTTTCCTTTTAAACCACGCGTATTTTACAATTTTTTCCACGTATTTCAGCTTTTAATTACCTGATAATAATAATAATAATAATAATAATAATAATAATAATAATAATAATAGTAACGTTAATTGCTTTACGTCCCACTAACTACTTCTACACCGAGCTCGATAGCTGCAGTCGCTTAAGTGTTGCCAGTATCCAGTAATCGGGAGATAGTGGGTTCGAGCCCCACTGTCGGCAGCCCTGAAGATGGTTTTCCGTTGTTTCCCATTTTCCCACCAGGCAAATGCCGGGGCTGTACCTTAATTAAGGCCACGGCCGCTTCCTTCCACTTCCTAGGCCTTTACTCACCCATCGTCACCATAAGACGTATCTGTGCCGGTGCGACGTAAAGCAAAATAGCAAAAAACTACTTCTGCGGTTTTCTGAGACGCTGAGGTGCCCGAATTTAGTCCCGCACGAGTTCTTTTTATGTACCAGAAAATCTGCCGACACGAGGCTGACGTGTATTTGAGCACCTTCAAATACCACCGGACTGGGCCAGAAGTTGGAGTCAAAAGGCCTGCACGTCAACCGTCTGAGCCACTCAGCCCGGAAAGAGGCAGGAAATATAGGTACGTTTAATTTATTTATTTGTATAACATGTCCATTATTCATTTGAAACTAAACGTTCGATGTGTTTCGATAATTCAATTCCGATGCTACTCATTTGGGCATCCCATGACTGCTTTCGTTGGCGTAAGGAACTGCCATCTTTCTTCTACCTTTACGCAATGCACAACGGGTATCGTACCGTATTTCACGTCCCGGCGCGCTTATCCCAACCAATAATTATATCAGTCTTACAGGTCCTGCAACGATACAGGTTTTCAGGTCATTTCCATACTCACTAGACCACTGGGCTGATGACCACAGATATCCCAATCCCCTAAATGACATAACAGCAAATGAACCAGTATTAACGCTGAGAATTCGGTACATCTTCAGGGTCCGAAACCGATGACCAGGGTTGTCTGAAGCCCCTAAGACGGAAACTAAATACTGACAACAACGAACCCAGTCTGCCGAGAATGTAACGTAATATGGCATACACTACTGTAGTAGCCACCTTCAGCTGTTATCGTAGCTCAGTGGTTCTTAAACATAAAACCAGTTTGACAAGTATGTTACGTAACATCTCGTGCATTGCATAGGTAGCGTTCAGCTGTTACGGTAGCACAATTGCTTGTAAACATAAACAGAAACCAGTTTGGCACGAATGGCGCGTGACTCGCCTGTTCTCAAAGGGAAGCTATTCATTCACAAGAACAAGGCATACTACCTATTCTTAAAACGTATCTTTTTGCTCTCGAAAATAACTTCCGAGGATTATTAAAAGTTTGATATATAGTGGTTCGTCACATCGTTCTCTATTGCTAGAAGAAATATCTGCAGGTATACACCTAACAACCTATATATATATTGAACCCGAGTGACTTAGGCCCAAAGTCAATCATGATTTGATTGATAAAATAATATATGGTACATTTATTGAAATACAGAAGTGTAGTTGAAAATAGTTCATCTGTGTAGTGTCGAAATATGAGCGAGGAAGGACGACAGACTGGAGCCTGACGGATTAGCTCGACACAACAACATTTAGCTACTTCACAGCAGCGGATCTCATTAGTTGGCGACCAGGGAAAAATACAAGTCCACAAATAAGTCTTGGTCAGAAAGAGAAAGGGATAGGTGACACAAAGGAAGCTCGCAACATGAGTAATGCGCTGGGATATTTTTGGCAGGACGGAGATTCCCGTGACGTCATGGAAAGCTACAGCGGTTGCGAGGACATTCGCTAGCCTAGGTTCGGGCAGGTGGAGATTTAAATCACGTGACTGCTTGCCGGCCAATCGCTAAAAGTTGATGGAAGACTCAGGGATACCATCTTAAGGAATGATGGATGAGATATTCTCGTAACTTCAAAAGTAATCAGTAATAAATTATTGTGAGTACACGGATCGATGTAATGAATTTATTAGATGTCACGCATGGAAAAATAATCAATAATTATTGGCAAATTAAATAAATTGAAGGCTGGATTTCTTGGAAACCAGGCAGCTTGAATGTCATTGGCTGGACGAAGACCACGTTGTAAGGGACACTTCCAAAGGCGCGAAATGTGAGGAGCTAAATCCACCCGTATCTCCTAAATCTGTGATCGTTAGGAGTTCATATTTAATCCAGCAAATATGCTAGCGGAGTGGATTTATTTGATATAAATTTTAACGTCCAATTCGGAGTGCAAGGGCCGATATTAAAAATCCACCCCCTCCCTAAGGGGTATGACGTCAATGAATCCGCGAGGGAAAGCTTCATCCATGTATACGGGACAAGGGATCCTCGCCACCACAGTTGAAATGAATCTCTGGAGCTGAACTGTCGGTCGCAGCTAACTTCAAATTCTACGGGCGTACAGTAACTCAACATTTAATGGCGCGAGCATCCGCCAGTGTTTAGAAAATGTGATCGCGCTCAAGCAACATGAACTGGAAATAGTTAACGTAGGACAGTGTTTGCCAGTTATAAATATCAGTGAAGTAAAGTAATTGCACTGTAAGAGAGTAATATAAATTGTACCACAATAAGTACGTAAATAACATACTGTGTGACGAACAGTACTTTAAGGGAATAATAGCCTGTACTTTGCAATATCGAACCGCTATCATGAACACTTCAAGAGGCCGTATGAAACGGGCGTATCGCGTCGGACGACATAAATCGCGACGGGCGTAAAATTTGACACCTCGTCGTACGTGTCCAGGTCCATTGTGCGGTAATTGGACGAAGATTAAAATAGTGTAAAATATTAAATTTTTGGGTCTAGGATATTAATTTGTTTTATAAAAGTAATGTGTTCAGTGTTAACGTTGTCAATGGTGAAGTATCGTGATAATTAAGGTATTAGTGTAAAATGGTAATGTGCCAGGAAATCGTTTGTGGAACTACGCCATCAAGAATGGAGGAGTGAAATAGCAGAGAGGGGCCGAAAGGAGCCTCTCATCTGCAAAGCTGTAATGGAATACCGAGAAACTAAGATGAGTACATAATGTAAATAATATTTGGGAAATGTTATCGTGAGGGGAAAAATGGGAATAATTTGATTAGACTTGGTTACCTTCTGTAACAAGATGAGTCGCTTAACGACCCCATCCTAAATTTGTAGCACGGACAGTAGTAAATAATAACAATGTAAATAATCGGGTCTTTTTATGTATTCAGTTTGTTGTAGATGTAAATTTTGTAGATATAGGGTAGTACGTTAAGTCATGCAAGCATTCATATTTTCTTTGTAGTCAAGAATAATTTTCTTTACATTTGATTTTGGTTATTATAGTTAAATAGACCCGATATGTGCTTTTCTGTTTGTCATTTTAACGAGCTATGTAATGGCATTGAAGGAAAGTCCAGCCTCGTCATACCAGTTGTGTTTTGTTGTTGATTAGTATGTTCATATTTTCAAAGTAAAGTTGTTAAATTTGGGAGAAGCGATAATAATAATGAAATGTCCAAGTAAATCATATCTGGATTGATTAGTGCCAGAATAAATCGAAATTGTAAAAGGGATTATGCGTTAAACATATTAAGAGTGGACTACCGTGTAACAGGCGGAAATTATTTTTTTAAATTAATAATAATAATAAATATAATAAAACTACTTTTGTTTTAAGAAGAACTTACTTTTTTTAATTTGGATATAATAATAATGCATGTGATATCGGAAATTTAGTTAGCCGTGCGTAATAATAAATTTAAGTGATCAAGTGTTGATTTTGTCGGAAATCATTTAATGACGGGATGTCGTTTTTAATTCGGAATTAAAGTGTGTGATAATTTAACTTGATAAATTAATAATATTGAAATTTAAGATCGGTGCTAATAATCCGTACATGTTAATGAACGTGTGGTTTAAATTACGGTCCAATAATTTTTTACGTATAAATGTCGTGTCTTAAAGTTGCAATTCATTAGCCGGAACACGTAGGACTAATATTACGAAACCATGATTGTCAAATTTTGGTAAATATAATTTCAGGATGTTACGATTATTTGTGGAGAATGAACTAAGGCGTAGATCAAAATGAGATAGAAAATGTTAAAGAATCTGCAGTCAGATAATAAAAGGTCGTACGATGTCAGAAGTGGAATAAATAAGTCAGTTGATAATTCTGTGAGAAATAAATGAATCAAGGAATATTGAGATAGAAAGGGATATAAATTCCGTGCGAGAGACACTTAGGATATTGAAATGAGTGTAAAATGTACGGGCAGTGTCACAGAGAAATACTGAGTTACGTAGCGGGTAGAATTCGAACCCGTGACAGCATGTATAAAATAAATAGACTGCACCGCTATTCGTCGAGATACTACGGATTTAAGGATAATGAGAGTTCAGATTCCACATAAATGATCGTATATTGTAATCATTGTAATGACGAGTGATGACAATCATGATGTCGTGATAATAATAATAATAAATATTGCAGATAAAGGATTGGACCGCCTTAATTAAATGGGCGTTGATAAAGATGTTAAACGGGAATCTAAATGATAATATGCAACCGATGATAATAATAATAATAATAATAATGTAAGGACGATGTTAAATCATCGCGGTCAGCTTAATAATAATTGTCATAATAATAATAGTAATGATGCCGTTGGTTGATCAGTGAAATATTTGTAATTGCGACCGATATCTTAATATATTTTGGCGGAAGTGACCAGTTCATTAATAATAATAATAAACTCTTGAGTGACGTGAATAATAATATCTTGAGTCACCTATTCATTAATAATAATAATAACCACAAGAGGGATATAATAATAATAACAGTAATAACCATTTGTGTTTGCGTCCCGTATAATAATGACGATATTAATCAAACGTGACAGTGCCAGGAACCGTTGAGTGTAATAATAATAATAATAATAATAATAATAATAATAATAATAATAATAATAATAATAATAATAATAATAATAATTTCAAGGATGATAATTTCGTGCATAAATGAATATTCTGACGATAGTGGATTAAATTAATTGGTGACAACATCCCTCTATTCGTATGTTGAATAATAAGAATGATAAATATTATAGTCATTTGTTACCTCGTTATCGTATGGTTTCCGCACGGTATTTCCCACCGCTTCTCGTTATCTCATCTGTGGCAGTAGTCTACTGAGGCTACTTTGTAACATTTCAGATCATGTGTAAATCTATATATATAAAATAACTTGTCCTGACTGACTGACTGACTGACTGACTGATTCATCATCGCCGAGCCAAAACTACTGGACATAAAGAAATGAAATTTTGGGGATATATTCATATTAAGATGTAGGTGCTCGCTAAGAGAGGATTTTTGGATATTCCGTCGCTAAGGGGGTGAAAAGGGGGGTGAAATTTTAAAACGAGTGTATCCATATCTCAAAACTTTAAAAGTTTACAGATGTAAAAATTGGTATTTAGAATCTTCCTTAAAATTAAGGAAACACGTATTTTTTTGTTTTCAGAAAATCCCAATAGGAGGGGTGAAAAAGGGTGAAAATAGGGGAAAATGGGTTGAATGCCTTTAATCAGGATACCGGTACTTATATCTCAGAAACTGAAGATATTACAGACCTGAAAATTGGTATATTTGATCTCTTTTAAAAATAAAGAAACACGTATTTTTTTGTTTTTGGAAAATCCAATTAATGGGAGGGTGAAAATGGGGGGGATTTTTAAAATGAGTGATTCTATATCTCCAAACTTTTACAGTTTGCAGATGTAAAAATTGGTATTTAGAATCTTCATTAAAAATAAAGAAACACGTATTTTTTTGTTTTCGGAAAATCGCAATAGGAGGAGTGAAAAGGGGTGAAAAAAGGGTCGAATGCATTTCATGAGTCTACTTATATTTCAGAACCTGAAGATATTACAGACCTGAAAATTGGTACATTTGATCTCTTTTAAAAATAAAGAAACACGTATTTTTTTGTTTCTGGAAAATACAATTAATGGGAGGGTGAAAATGGGGGGGATTTTTAAAATGAGTGATTCTATATCTCCAAACTTTTACAGTTTGCAGATGTAAAAATTGGTATTTAGAATCTTCATTAAAAATAAAGAAACACGTATTTTTTTGTTTTCGGAAAATCGCAATAGGAGGAGTGAAAAGGGGTGAAAAAGGGGTCGAATGCATTTCATGAGTCTACTTATATTTCAGAACCTGAAGATATTACAGACCTGAAAACTGGTACATTTGATCTCTTTTAAAAATAAAGAAACGCATATTTTTGTTTGTGGAAAATCCAATTAATTGGGGGGGGGGGTGAAAAGGGGGTTATTTTTTAAAATGGGTGTATCTATATCTCAAATATTTTAAAGTTTATAGATGTAAAAATTGGTATTTAGGATCTCCTTTAAAAATAAAGAAACATGTATTCTTTTGTTTTCGGAAAATCCCAATAGGAAGGGTGTAAAAGGGTTAATAATGGGTTGAATGCCTTTAATGAGGCTACTTATATTTCAGAACCTGAAGATATTACAGACCTGAAAATTGGTATTTTGGATCTTCTTTAAAAGTAAAGAAACACGTATTTTTTTCGTTTTTGGAAAATCCAAATATTGGAGGGTGAAAAGGGGGGGGGTGAATTTTTTAAAATGAGTGTGTCTACAACTTAAAACTTTAAAATTTACAGATGTAAAAATTGGTAGTTCGAATATCCTCTAAAAATAAAGGAACATGTATTTTTTGTTTCCTGTAAATCCTAATAGGAGGGGTGTAAAAGGGTGAAAAATGGGTTGAATGCCTTTAATGAGGATACATATATCTCAGAAACGAAAGATATTACAGAACTGATAATTCGCATATTGGATTTCCTTTAAAAATAAAGAAACACGTATTTTTTAGTTTTTGGAAAATCCAATTAATGGCGGTTAAACAGGAGTGACAAATTGGGGTGAATTTTTTGAAAGACTATATCCACAGAATATCTTGGAAACGTAAAATGTTACAGACGTAAAAAGTGGGTGTTTGGAATCTCCTGTAAATGTAAAGAAATATAGGTGATTTGTTTTTGGAAACTCCGCTTAAGGGGAACTCAAAAGGGGTGAAATTTTAAAATGAGAATTTTTACAGTATATCTAAAAAAACCTTAACATGTTACAGAAGTGAAAAATGGTATTTTTTTATCTCTATTAAACATAAAGAAACGTGTATTTTTAGTTTCCGGAAATACCACTCGGGTGGAAGGGGGGGGGTAATAATGACTGAAAATGGTGTTGAATTCTTTTAATTAGCCTACTGATATCTCAAGAATGAAGATGTTACAGACGTGGAATTTGATATTTACAATCTGCTTTAAAAGTAAAGAAACACGTATTCTCGGAAAATCCCTTGAAGGCGGGGGGGGGGGGTGAAAGAATTGAAAAATTAATTGACTTAATTCTATGAGAATACATATATCTAATAAATATAAAGTTGTTACAGACGTGAAAATTCGTATTTGGATCTCCTTTAAAAACAAAGAAAAACGCATTTGGTGGGGAAACCATCTTGGAGGGCGGGAGTGTAAAGGAGTTGAATTCCTTTCATGAGGACACATAAATCAAAAACTCTGAAGAAGTTAGAGTCGTGATAATTGGTATTTAGAAGATCCTTTACTATTAAAGAAACAAGTATTTTTTGAGGGGAATATTCACTTCGGGGGGGGGGGGAGTATTGTGAAATGAAGTGAAAAAAGTAAATTATTTTTATGGGGATACTTATATCTCAAAACTGTAGGTAATAGACGTGAACATTGGTGTTTGGTATCTCCCTTAAACATAAAGAAACAAGCATTATTTTAATATTTTTTTTTGGGGGGGGGGTTGGCGGTAAATAAACTTAACGGCGGTGGGGTGTAGAAGGAGGTGTATCCAATTGATTTTACTGTTATTAATGTACTTATAAGTATCCTCCGTTGCTCAGGCGGCAGCGCGCCGGCCTCTCACAGCTGGGTGCCGTGGTTCAAATCCCGGTCACTCCATGTGACATTCGTGCTGGACAAAACGGAGGCGGGACAGATTTTTCTCCGGATACTCCGGTTTTCCCTGTCATCAGCCATTCCAGCAACACATAATAGTAATAATAAAAATAATAATAATAATAATATTCCGGACCGTCGTCAAATGTGCGGACCGCGCTGGTAACGGCTCCTGGACAAATGACTAAGTATGCAGTCCGGCCGCGGGTTCAGTGCCGCCAAGGCACCCAATATGACACCACGCCGGATCTCCTGAAGGATTTTATCCATATTAAAAATGATTATAGGAAAAGATGGCAAAGATTTACGGACCCAACTGACCGGGAGGAATACCTGAGCCTAGCCCGGGAAGTACGAAATCGATTGCTGGAAAGGAAGATTGAAAAATGGGAGGAAACGTGCCGTGAAATAATAGAAAACCAGTCAGATCGGGAATTTTGGTGGATTCTCGCAGAAGACGAGTCAGTTCGCGAATTTCGGCGGATTATATATCTAAAACAATAAGCATTCAATTATAAATTTCAGTATAATACCGTAGCGAAGCACGGGTATCTTGCTAGTAAAATATAAATGCTAATTCAGTGGTATGGCATCGGCTGGACATCGTAAGATAGGAACTGTCCGTGTAATCCATTTTTCGTAATTCACGAGAAACATTACCCAGTCCGAGTACCGGTCTCGGAAAAATGTATATAGCCGGGGTACATCATCTTAGTTAAATCGAGAAGCCGACCGTAACATGGGTTATGCTCGGGCTCCCGATAGAAGGAAGCTATATCCTTGAACAACGGTTCGATTCAAATGGAATCGATCCGTAAGTTATACTCCACTTGTAATTTCTTTCAGAAGCAACCCAGCAACATATTGATACCACTTGCGGTATAGCAAGTGATTTATTTATGTAACATATGTGGGAATTTAAATATCGTTGCCAAATGTATCAAAGTTTCGTACGTCGGATGGCGTAATAAACTGCTCCTTCTGGCAAATTATTTCAAAGGAAACCATTCTCATAATCTTTTATTGTAGTTAGATGATGCCCTTTTTAAAGTTAACAGTCACTTCCTAGTCCTATCATGGAGTCCTTAAATTCAAGTTTACAATCGAGCCTTCCCCATTTTAATTTTAAATTGCTCCGTTCATTCCCGTGTTCATTTTATGCCGCTATATTTATATTTGATGACTTAAATAATGAACCGACACCCCTGAGATAAATGCTAGTCTGGGACTCGGGAGGTGGACGGGTGCAATATATACGATCATTGGTAAATTAATTCAGACCAGAGGAAATTGTTTCGCAGTACACACACGAGCAAGGACCGTGGCAGCAATACGAGTGATAAATGACATTACCTATCTGAATCGATTATCCTTAAAGGCAGCAAGTAAACTTAAAATGTTTGGTGCACGTAAACTGCAACAGAAAAGAAGTTCAGAATGTGGAGAACTAAAAACGTGAGTAACACCATTTAACGGGATTTTTAAAAAGAAAAATACGCCCTAGCTCTTTATTATTAAATAAATTCTTACAGGTTAAATAATTTGTATGGTTTCTATGATATGTTTATTCACAGAGAGATGATCTGAAATTGCCTTAACTTTTTATTTTATGCCAACATATGTCTTAAATATCTCTTAGTTCTATTCATAGGCATATTATAGAAGTTTTCAATGGATAAATGCATATATATTAAAGGGGTTATTAGAGCGCAAAATCACTTCCCTGCTGATCAGGCATCCTGACCTGGAATTTATCTGCCTATTTCTTTCCTTTCCTCATATAGCCAACAGCCCGCGAGCTAAAATTCAAAGTGTTTACCACACCCATTGTTGCTTGTCTTAAGTTATCTAGTAGGACCTTGCTTCATCATGGGAATGACGTTGAATAAATAAATAAATAAATAAATAAATAAATAAATAAATAAATAAATAAATAAATAAATAAATAAATAAATAAATAAATAAATAAATCTATATATATATATGAAAATAACAGTTGTGTCTGTACATTGCTCAGAATTTGAAAAGAATAGTATTTCTGTATCGGTCATGTCCACAGTAACAAGAAAATGCACTTTTTACTTTTCCGCAATTTCTGTCTGTCTGTATGTATGTATGTATGTATGTATGTATGCATGTATGTACACGCATCACTAGAAAACGGCCAAAGAGAATTTAGTGAAAATCGGTATGCAAAGTCGGGGAATAAGTCGTTACAATCTAGGCTATAAATAATTTCATTCACGCTGATAGAAATGGTAGTTTAGGGGAAGGCCTTAAATTTAATTCTCAAATATTTATGTCATTAGTGGTCATGTCTTAATGAAAATCGTTAGGCAAAGATGGGAAATAAGACGCTACAATATAGGCTATACACGCTGAGAAAAATGGTAGTTGAGGGGAAGGCCTAAAATTTAATTGTCAAATATTTATTTTATTAGTGGTCGTATCTTCACGAAAATTGGTATGCAAAGTCGGGGAAAAGGTCGCTATAATCTAGGCTATCAATAATGTTATTCACACTGAGTGAAATGGTCGTTTAGGGGAAGGCCTGAAATGTAATCTATATATAAAATAAGTGTTTTATCTGTACATTGCTCAGAATTTGAAATGAATGGTATTTCTGTATCTGTCATGTCCACAGTAACAAGGAAATGCATTTTTTATTTTTCCGTAATTGCTGTCTGTCTGTCTGTCTGTCTGTCTGTCTGTCTGTCTGTCTGTCTGTCCGTCTGTCTGTCTGTCTGTCTGTCTGTCTGTCTGTCTGTCTGTCTGTCTGTCTGTCTGTCTGTATGATTGTACACGCATGAATATAAAACGGCTGAAGAGAATTTAATGAAAATCGTTATGTAATGTCGGGTGATGAACCACGACAAGCTCGGCTATAAATTGTTTTGTTCACGCTGAGTGAAATGGTCGTTTAGGGGAAGACTTGAAATGTAACACCCAAATAAGTTATTTATGTTATTAGTGGTCGTATCGATAAATACTACATAACTAACATAACTTTAGTTATGTCGTAAGTTAGTAGTAGTTATGTAAGAAGTTATTAAATTTCCGATCACTTATGTCATGTACATTGTTAACGTACCGCATACAATCGGAGATATTCGTGAATTTGGATTTTTGTTACTAAGTCCATATCAGCGCCGAGTCACGAGAAAATGGGTAAACAGAATTTAGTGAAAATCGGTATGTAATGTCTGAGAATAAGGAACTACAGTCTACGATATAAATAATTTTGTAAGACACCCTAATATCACAGAGTCGAAAGAAAGCTAATGTGAAGGCCTGCAATATAGAAAGCTCATAAACATTATCAACAATAACATTACATTGACCATTGTTTGTTGTGATGTGTTTTTTGTCTTCTGTTTCCTCTCATCCCCGATAGATAGGATTACTGCAGCGTACCAAGGTTTTTTTAAAATTTGCTTGACGTCGCACCGACACAGGTAGGTCTTATGGCGACGATGGGATAGGAAAGGTCTAGGAAGTGGAAGGAAGCGGCCGTGGCTTTAATTAAGGTACAGTCCCGGCATTAGCCTGGTGTGAAAATGGGAAACCACGGAAAACCATCGTCATGGCTGCCGACAGTGGGACTCGAACCCACTATCTCCCGAATACCATCTTCAGAATTGCCGGCAGTGGGGTTCGAATTCACTATCTCCCGGATGCAAGCTCACAGCTACGCGCCCCTAACCACACGGCCATCTTGCCTGGTCGTTCCGACTGTAACAGCCTGCCTGTATATTGGTGGAAAGTAGCTGGGGAGTAAGATAACTTTCTTCTTCAGCATGCCATTCCTCTGGTTCATACATTTTCTGATATATCTGGTACGTAACACACTGGTTCATCATAGTATTCGAGCTATACAATCCCTACTCTGACCCACTGATTGGAATGAGTAGTGTGCATATTTAACCGAATAATGACAGAGGAGTGTTCACGGCAGTCTGCGACCTGATTATTCCAGCTCTCAAACTTTGGACTCATGGTTCGGCGCCGTAGTACTGTTCATTGAAAGTGAGAAAGTGTGCGGTTTTTCATTTGATCGAGTATTTTATATGATAACATTCCTTTCAGTCGCTACATTCCTACTGACGTTTTTGTTATGACCTATGTTGAATTCAGTTAGGAAAACTTCCAAGTCAGTCTTTCTGAGAATCCCGTAGCGCAGCACGGGTACATCAGCTAGTGAATAAATAAATAAATAAATAAATAAATAAATAAATAAATAAATAAATAAATAAATCCGGTGAAAAGTCTTTTTTTTGCTAGTTGCTCTACGTCGCACCGACACAGATAGGTCTTATGGCGACGATGGGACAGGAAAGGGCTTGGAGTGGGAAGGAAACAGCCGTGGCCTTCATTAAGGCACAGCCCCAGCATTTGCCTGGTGTGAAAATGGGAAACCACGAAAAACCATTTTCAGGGCTGCCGACAGTGGGGTTCGAACCTACTATCTCCCGAATACTGGATACTGGCCGCACTTAGTGACAAAGTCTGGGCTGCTACTTGATCTACTGTATGTGTTACGTAAATAGGAGTAAACAGGCATGACATTCAAATCGTTACAATCCTGCTAATTCCTTAGAGTTAAAGAGGAAATCCGAACCAGGGTCACCAGGGCATGTGAGAAATTTGTAATATCTCCTTTGAAGTAAGGAAGTTCAGATGCCTGGCCCTCCCTGACACTTATTCACATCTAAGCAACTCATTTTACAACTGTTACCTACAGAGTTGCATTACACTGTTCATTTCATAGACTCCCGCTCACGCTCTCATATGGATAGAAGAATTAGAAAAGTAAACGAATAGTAACCTAGTAATCACACTTACACACATACTAAGTATACCTATTACACAGCTATCCTATCAACTGGGCCTGCATATACAAACATAGAACTTTCACAATCCGATGTTATTCACGCACTCGGCTTTACAGTACACACGTCAGACGATAGCTTTTTTATATGTTGTTTTACGTCGCACCGATACAGATAGGTTCTATGACGACGATGGGAGAGGAAAGGGATAGGACTGGGAAGGAAGTGACCGTGGCCTTAATTAAGGTACAGCCCCAGCACTTGTCTGGTGTGAAAATGGAAAACCACGGAAAGCCATTTTCAGGGGCTGCCGACAGTGGGTTTCGAACCCACTCTATCCCGCCATAAGCTACGTGATTCAAATCGCACAGCCACTTGCTCGGTAGTCGGTAGCTTTCAACAGTTAATCCCAAATGATCTCAATTTAGCTAATGAGTCACTGTCCTCGACACTGAGGGACAAGGTACTCCAAAGTCTGGAACTGATCACAATATATACATAGACGAATGATGAAGATAAACAGTAAGGTGGAGAGTTAAAGTTATGAAAGGAGAAGAGAAACTGAAATCCAAGGGAAATAGATTGTGGATAGTTACTATTCAGGAGTTAGTATATTAAATGCTTTAATAGGATTTGGTCAGAGACGCGCTTGAATGCAAGGAGTTATACACACATCACAGCTCAAGTTGGAAATTAATTTGAGGAAACAATAAAACGCTCGCTGCAGTTTCATTGTTTGTTCCTTAGTTGCATCAATAATGATTATATCACTGCCGTCGAAGATCGAAGTGTTTGTTTTAGAAAATAGTAAAATCCTCTGTAATATCCAGTGTTTTTCATCAGAACTGCTGTGTAAAAGGGGCGAGATTTGAAAACTAATCCGGACATATTCTTAGAGCTCGTGAAGATCAATTCTATTAACAATCTTCTTTCCTTATCAGGCAAAGCAGTATTCGTGACCTTACTGCTGTCTGGAAAACGCTCCAGCTGACTTTTTAGTTTATAAGTTGTTTTTCGTCGCACCGACGCACATACTGTGGGTCTTATGGAGACGACGGATAGGAAGTGGCTAGGACCGGGAAGAAAAAGGCGCGGCCATAATTTACGTAAGCCCCAGAATTTGGCTGGTGTTAAAATGAGAAACCACGGAAAACCATCTTCAGGACTGCCAACAGTGGGGTTCAAACCCACTATCTCCCGAATGCAAGCTCACATGTGCGCGGCCCTAACCGCTCGACAATTCTCTTGGTCGCTCTGTCTGTATTGTCACACACATATTAACCTGTGTAAATTGATACACCACACATATTGTGCACTGACAATTATGATTTAAGGTATCATAGGAAGGGGCCTGACGTTACCTCAATCAAGGCCGGTCCTGACATTTGTTTTGTAAACTAATACCGGTATCGGGTGAAGCCTATATCGCACCATGTAATTGCTGGTCGCCAAAGTTGACCTTGTTACTCCTCATGGCCCTGTTGACTGCAAAACTGTAACACCAACAGTTCTGAGGTACTAGAAGCCAGAAGCAGAGTTTGCCAACCCAAATTCGTTTTGTTGACGTACGAGGAGTTTGCAAGTCAAATGGAGGTTAACACGCTGTGGATGTACTAATGAGCAACTAGCGTATAGCTGTGCTTCAAGCTAGTGAAAAGCCGGCTCAGGTGAATTTAAAAATCAACCTGCTAGTAATTTAGTGGTATGCATTACCGTCAAAATTTGCACCTGTTTCTTAAGAGAAATCAACCTTCTTTTAATAATGAAGTAATTATTTGTCATTGTCATCTCAGTTAATATATCTAAGATTCTCAGTCTGTTGAACACAACCACAATATGATACTTGTAAAAATGAACAAATATAATTGTCTTCCCTTATTATTTCCTAATCTAAACAACTTTCGTACACATTTTTAAATAATTAAACGTGTTCTGTTCGTGAGACGTTAGGAAATCTTCAAATTTCTAGTAATAATAATAATAATAATAATAATAATAATAATAATAATAATCATGTTATTTGATTTACGTCCCACTAACTACTTTTACGGTCTTCGGAGACACCGAGGTGCCGGAATTTAGTCCCGCAAGAGTTCTTTTAAATGCCAGTAAATCTACTGACACGAGGCTGTCGTATTTGAGCACCTTCAAATACCACCGGACTGAGCCAGGATCGAACCTGCCAAGTTGGGGTTAGAAGGCCAGCGCCTTAACCGTCTGAGCCATTCAGCCCCGGCAAATTTCTAAGGAGTTGACATATAACTGTGGCTCCAATTTTTAGAGTAGTAATATATGAATGTCAGCGTCTATGGTGTAGTGGTTGGTGTGTTAAGCTGCCAACCCCAGTCGGCCGAGTTCGATTCTCGGCTCTGCCACGAAATTTGGATATTGCTACGTGAGCTGGAACAGGTTCCACTCAGCCTCGGGAGATCAGCTGGGTAGAGGGGGTTTCGATTCCCACCTCAGCCATTAGTGGTTTCCCACTTCTCCTCCAGGCAAATGCCGGGATGGAACCTAACACAAGGCCACGGTCGCTTCCTTATCTCTTGTTTGTCTATCCCTTCCAGTCTTCTCATCCCCCGCAAGACCCTGTTCAACATAGCAGGTAAGGCCGTTCGGGCGAGGTACCTTCCCGGTTGTATCCCCCTGACCCAAAGACTCACCCTCCAGGACACTGCAGTTGAGGCGGTAGAGGTAGGGTCCCTCGCTGAGCCCGAGAGAAAACGAACCATGCAGGGTAAATAGATTAAGAAAGTAAGAAAGAAAGAAAGAAAGAAAGAAAGAAAGAAAGAAAGAATATATATGTGCGGCAACCCACTTAATTGAAAGGAATAAAATAATTCTGCAGGACAATGAATGAGCCGGCTTTCATCTTCAGTAATTAATTTGTTGAAGCTAGAGTATGTTTTAGGACTACCGGTTATAAGCTCAATGGCTTTCAACTTACTTTCATTTCGGTGATCAGTTTTTGGTAAAGGCAACTTTCGAGAAATTGGTGACGTTTCGCAGAAGTGAATGTTTTGCCGCAATTGTCAGTCACGATAACTCAATAATATTTGATCCCTCACCATCCACAGTGTTGTTGTGGGGAGGTCGGCGTTACCAATTTCTTGCAATGCATCAGAAAATTCCACTTCTTGAGGCTTTCCCTCATGTTTTTTTTGTAAGTGGCGTATTTTAAAGAGGGCCAAAGAGGAGAGTATTAAATCAATTATGAATTAGTTTTTTGGTGAGAAGCGTGTGACGCAGTAGGCAACCTGCCTGAAATCTCCTCCAAAAACAATAATGTTCCCACCAAAAGACATGTTGCTACCTGTAGTGTCTTTAAGGCCATTCACACGCACACGCACACGCACACGCAGACACACAACAATAAATTAATACTTGCCATTGAGGCCTCTTCCCATATTACAAGCCGTACTAATCGAATATCGTCAACTGCTTTTGAATTAATTAATCCAGACACCGAACTCTCCTTTAATTTTAGAGGAATTAAGAATATCCTGTGCACTGTTCGACCATTGGCAGCTATTTCTTTCCACGGTGCTGATAAAACTTGGAGCCCAAAATTTTGTATTAAGCAAACCAACATTTCAGTCCCCTCGGGACCACCGGTGAAAACTGCAATCATTGCATTATTTTGTTGTTTTGTTGGAGCACGTCAATGATTTCTTTAATAACTGAAAGTTGTCCCTGGTTTGCTATGAACACCACGACGGTCAAATCAAAACTGAAATTTCGCACTGTAAGAGTTCGCTCTTTTAAATGTAAGTCAGAAATCGTTTGCAAGTTGAATGTTGGAAGAGCAAAAAAACATTCAATTTCAATGTTTCATGTATGTCTCTAAGTGGCAATCGACGAAGTTTATTTGCGTCTGTAGACTTTAAAAAATCATCACTCGTAGGGATTCCTGTTCATTTTCCATAAGTGACTGGCATTGATATGCTCATGAAATATACATATATTGGAGAATAATTGTCTAAGATGAAAGGGCATTTGAAAAACGGATGCTTCCATCAAACAGCCTTGCTGTTCAGAATCCCCTAGATGCAGTCGAAGCTTCATACGTAGGCTTCATAATACGTTGGTATGTTCGGAGATTCTGAAATCTTGTTGGCACCTGCCAAATGGAGTAAAAGTAAGCGCAGGTCGAATTTTTCCGATTCAGACGGAGAACCATTGTACCGGGTGAATCACTTGCATAGGTCAGTGTGTTGGGTTGCCTCTCCTGTTGGGTGTTTGAGAATTGCATTACTATGAATGAAGACCTGAAGCGGGACAGCTTAAATATCTGATCTATGATTCGGCTGATCATTGTATTACAGAAAAGAGCAAACCTAATAACGTTAATCTCTCGTAGGCCCGATTTCATCTACGTGGGTTAAATATATTCTAACCCGAGGTTTGTTAACTTAGGGTTAATATTTTAACTCATTCTTGCGAGTCACGCGTTTCACCAAGCTATTTCAGCAGAGGGTTGAACCTCGCCGGAAATAACTGCCGTATCAATCAAGAAGGCAGTGACTAAAACTCAGAGATTATGAACACATTTTCTGCGTTGTTCTTTTGTTTATTTTTTGCGCGATATTTCGTTTTCTTCCTCATTTCAATGGTAGGTATTATTCTTCCGTGATCGTGATAGAACTAATTGCAGTGATCAAAAAATGGAAGAAATTTGGAAGAGAAATACGGGCACGAATGTTTGTGCTTTAGAAACAACCTTACTAGTTAAATTAGCCACCAAGTACAGAAGAATTATAGAATGCAAGACTGACGGTGTAAAATTTAAAGAAAAGGAGGACACAGGGAAAACATAACGGGGAATTTAATAGCATTACCCATGCTACAGGCCATCTTGCAACTATATCACGAATTTGGAGGTTAGAATCACTGAATATAATCAATTCACAGAAAAATAACCCTTGTTGTCTCCGACCTTACATGAAACAACCCTGTGGTATAAAACCTTAATGCAATAAATAAGTGCAGTATAGGGGAGAGAGGCCTGTTTCGGTCAGATGTGCATTCTAACTTCTCGCGAATTTCATCCATGACTTTACTGACGATGATTTTCGACAGTCTATACCTCACCAGAAAGTGTTCCTCACACAGATTTTGAAAGTTGTTCCTTCTTATTATACGCCTATTTCTGGTATGAACACCATTTAGCAAATCTGCTTCAAACGCATGATTTACGGCGGCCATTTTGCTTTTAACCTCGAGTTAACAGTTTAACCCAGGTGAAAGGGGAGTTAGCTTAACTCTGACTTTAACCTAGATTTAAAATTAACCTTCCTTGATGAAACAGAATGACTAGTCAAGTTCAGAGTTAAAACTGTATAACTCGGGGTTATGGTTTAACCCACGTTGATGAAACCTGGCCTTAGATCTTAAAACAAACTGAGTGGATGCTTTCATGACCTATCGGTCGGATGGTTCACGTGGTATCCTCGTTTAGCATCATGATATTCTTTCTTCAAGAGCGAACGTCAATATGACGGAGACGCATGTTACTGTTACGAATTCGCTTACGTTCTCTGGAGGAGACGAGTATATCTGTTATGACTTCGTTTACGTTCCCTTACCTATTCAACTGAGTTCGTAGAGAACACGCTTTAATATTCGTAGAGTCATTGCAATAGAGGGGCAAAGGTACTCGAAAATGGACAGACATGGCCCTAATTTATGGTGAATGTCGTTGTAATCAAAGACAAGCATTATATACTCAACGCTTTCCCGATTGAATACATCCACGTCGTGGATATTTCCAAGTAGTTTGTGCGGGACTTGGCAATAATGACAATTTACACAATACGACTAGACAGCATCGGCAAAGGTGAAGATCACCTGTGCAATTGGCGGCTGTACGGTAAGCGTAAGAAGAAAACCCACATACAAACACGAGACAAATTGCAACAACAACAACAACAACAACAGGTCTCCCGCAGTCGAAGGTACACAGAAAAATTAAACAGACCCGGCAGCGGCATCCATACGAACGCCATAGCACACAACGTCTGAATTCTGGAGATCCACCACTTCGGTTGGCATTCTGTGATTGGATATTGGATCATATCGCTGTAAATAACGTGCAAAATGACCCATTTATCAAGAAAATACTTTAAATGTCAGAATGCACTTTTCATAGTGATCGGTGCATAAATCGACAGATGAACACCATTTTGTACCACATAATCCACATTGTAGGGAAGAGGTGCATGTTCAGAACCGGTTTACAGTAAACGTGTGGGGTGGTACCATAGGAAATCGCGTACTAACCCCCAAGATAATCGAAGGAAACGTTACCGGACACTTTTATGCTCGCTTTCTTGAAGTGAGACTTGCTGTTCTGTTGGAAGTGATTCCATTGGCCGGACGGCTTAATTTGTAATACCAACAGGATGGACACCCTTCACACACATCTCTTGTTGCCCGCGTAGCTCTTGATCGACTGTATGAAGATATATGGATTGGTCTCCATGGTCCACAAGAATGGCCTCCGCGATCTCCTGATATGACTCCAGTGGACTTCATCTTATGGGGTTATGTACTAGTTCGTGTTTATCAAGATCTTCCAGTGGACGTAAATGATCTGATTCAGAGAATTAGAGTTGAATTTGAATTAGTAACTCCAGAAACGCTTTCTCGATTGCATGAATCCTTGATGAGACTGATAACGATGTGTACCGAATGCAAAGGTGGCTGTTTTGTACATTGATTATAAATAATCAACTGCAATCTACCGTGCCGGCACTACCAAAATACCTTTAATAGTAATAATAATAATAATAATAATAATAATAATAATAATAATAATAATAATAATAATCGTTATAATAATAATATTAATAAGAATAATACATTTCTCATTTAGCCGCAGACAGTAAATATGACTCGCCATCAGCATGCGGTCTTCCGATCCTACCTATCCTTAAGCTTATTTTGCTTGCTCTTGCTTGTTGTTGAAAGAGTTCTAACATCGAAGGTCATCGGCCCAAGCTTATTTTGAATGTGGCTTCAGGACCCTTCATATTCACAGGTGGAAATGAGGCAATCTGTTATTTATCACACCTTAGATGAGCTTTACTTTTTAAAATCTATGTGACTAATTTCTTGTGTTTCTTATGAAAATTAAATTTTAATAAAGGATGGCTTTATTGAATTGTTGGAAAGTATTCGGGAGATAGTAGGTTCGAACCCCATTGTCGGCAGCTCGGAAAATGGTTTTCCGTGGTTTCCCATTTTCACACCAGGCAAATGCTGGGGCTGTACCTTAATTAAGGCCACGGCCGCTTCCTTCCCACTCCTAGCCCTTCCCTGTCCCATCGTCGCCATAAGACCTATCTGTGTCGGTGCGACGTAAAGCAACTAGCAAAAAAAAATTGTTGGAAAGCGTCTCAAGGTAAACAACACAAAGGTGTTATGGATTTGACTCACTTCCTCCATAAGTAAATCCTAAAGAAAAGTATGCAGGATCATACCTTCTGACCTTATGTTGAATACGTAATCCTATGAGAAAAAGATTCAGCTTCCGCTGGCTCTACAACTTTTTCACAATCCTCATCTTCATGAGAAGTAGTCTGGCTTTCTTTTTCGAGTCTTTGCTTTTTAACGTGTTGAACCAGTAACTATTTCCTCATCTTGGTTTACGTGATTTCTCACATGAAAGGAAACGTTACCGGACAGTTTTATGCTCGCTTCCTTGAAGTGAGACTCGCTGTTCTGTTGGAAGTGGTTCCATTGGCAGGGTGGCTTAATTTGTGTTACCAACTGGATGGACACCCTGCACACACATCTCCAGTTGCCCGCGCAGATCTTGATCGGCTGTATCAAGATAGATGGATTGGTCTCCTTGCTCCATGTTGTGCTCTTACAAGCATTAAAAAGGAAATATTGAAAAGAATAATAAATCTACTACCGACTAAAAACAGATTGAAGCCTTCGATATTATAACCAATGCGTATTTTGTTGCATTTATATCTACCGTAATTCTAACTGTAATCAATTTTAATTAAGACTGAACAGAAAAAATAAATAATAGAATAGAAATAATACGTCAATTCGAACAAGAATGAATGTCGCAACATAAACAGTACGTAAACACACAAAGTATAACTCTAAACTCAAAATTAATTTTTCAACCACTCATTTAACAAATCATGCCCAGGCTGCATCGATTTGCGAGCGAGAAAATAATATAATGTCACATAATTTTTTACATTGTTGTGTTCTTACAAGCATTAGAAAGGAAATATTAAAAATAACCATAAATCTGCTACCTATTTAAAACAAACTGAAGCCTTCGATATTATAAGCAATGTATATTTGGTAGCATTTATATCTACCGTAATTCAATTTTTGCTAGTGGCTTTACGTCGCACCGACACAGATAGGTTTTATGGCGACGATGGGATAGGAAAGGCCTAGGAGTTGGAAGGAGGCGGGCGTGGCCTTTGTTAAGGTGCAGCTCCAGCATTTTAGTGGTGTGAAAATGGGAAGCCACGGAAAACCATCTTCAGGGCTGACGACAGTGGGATTCGAACCCACTATCCCCCAGATGCAAGCTCACAGCCGCGCGCCTCTAACCACACGGCCAACTCGCCCGGTCTACCGTATTTCAAACTGTAATCAATTTTAATTAAGAACGAAAAGAAAAATCAATAATAGAAAAGAAATAATACGCCAATTCGAACAAGAATGAATGTCGCAACATAAACAGTCACAAACGTATTCGCCTATTGTTGGTTTCTTGAAATCAGGAATGGTCGTCAGCTTCCATTGTTGACAGTAGAAATACAGTACTACTGTAGTGTTGCGTCAGATATTAAGATGTTCATCAAACAAGAAAGTTCATATTGTATACCTGGAAAACTGATCGCAGTGTTTGTTTCTTTTGTCACCGAGCTCGATAGCTGCAGTCGCTTAAATGCGGCCAGTATCCAGTATTCGGGAGATAGTAGGTTCGAACCCCACTGTCCGCAGCCCTGAAGATGGTTTTCCGTGGTTTCCCATTTTCACACCAGGCAAATGCTGGGGCTGTACCTTAATTAAGGCCACGGCCGCTTCCTTCCCACTCCTAGCCCTTCCCTGTCCCATCGTCGCCGTAAGACCTATCTGTGTCGGTGCGACGTAAAGCAACTAGCAAAAAAAAAAAGTTTCTTTTGTCATGTTGTCAATTTCTCAATAAGAATCGTTCCCGTGCCCCCTGGAAAACGTGCACGTATCCTCAGAGGTACGAGTACCACAGTTTGACAATCGCTTTTCTAGACCATATGTGACGGTTGGTGTCATGTTCACATCAAACAGTCTCGTAACCCTTTCTAGAGGCAACTGTGGCAGCAGATGCTTGACAATAATAATCGTATGGCCTCAGCTACCGTTTTGCAGACATTTTTCGATTTGACGCCATCTGGCTGTCTGCTCGTCAATTTCGACGTTCTGGTTTACTCTGTCTGCCATCTAGCGGACATAGAGTAAACCGGATCACTCTTGGGCGTCTATGGCTGAGATTGAATTAACTTTGTCGGGTAAATACAAAATGTATCACCAGAGATCTTTTACATGCCGACATCGTACGACATGGAGTGTCGAATGGACTTTTTTCCGCCCTTCAAAAATCCGGCTACCTCTGCCGGGTTCGAACCCGCTATCTTGGGATCCGGAGGCCGACACTCTACCACGGATCCACAGAGGCAGCTAGATGCTTGGTATCAGTGATCGACAGTACAGCTGCTGCCATTCTCTCTCCCTGTCTCTCTCTCAGACGTATTGAAAAAGCTACACCCCTTACCTACTAAGTGATCACTGAGTATTTGTAAGACCTGCTCGTTTTTAGCTTTTGTCCCTTGCATGGTAGGAAGTCACTATTTGCTAGATTTTCTCCTCTCCTGAAGAATACCATTTTGCTTTTATCAGAATTTAGTGCCATTTCATTTTCCCCTGCCCATACGGCTGTTAGGTCCAATGCAACTTGTAATTATTCTTTATTGTTCGATGCTACGCCCACATATATGTATGTACTCACCTGTTCAGTGTGCCTCTTTAGCTCCTTGATCATGTCATGCTTAAATACTTAAAACGACAGTGCACAAAGGGGAAATTCGTTTAAGATCCCATTAGTGTGAGATGGATCCGTATCCATTTGGACTCACAGTGGTTGTCTCACATTTGCACATCGTTTTTGGCCAGTATGTTAGCGGCAAGTGTACCCGACAAGTCACCTCAGTTTTTTAAGCAGCTTCGAACTCTTTACAGTGTCGAAGGTCATCGAGTAATCAATTAAAAAACATAAATTTTGCCTCTTTTCTCGCCGATTATACAACGAAAGAGTTTTTCGGTTGCCATCAAAGTCGATCTGCCGGCTTGGAAGCCATACTAGACGTGATTATAGACCAGACTGCAGCCCAATTGAAGTTATAGAGAGCATAATGCAAGCTCTGGGCACAATACCCAACAGGGAAGGGTAATCCTAGCAGGAGACATTAATGGCCCAGTAGACAAGAGAAGCAGGAAAACGGAATTAGTATTGATCTACCTACTTGATGAGGGCTTGAACCTAGTGAATGTTCGCAGCGTGAAAACACACCTCTACCGTAATGAAGGAAGCACAATGAATCTAATGTTTGTGCGGGGCTTTGAAGTGAAAGATCAAACGCTACTCGTGAGAATAGATGGTGTACTGATGAGAAAGCACATACCAGTCAACGCAAACATTTACGGTTAGAAAACAAGGGAGAGACAATTCCGAAATGATATGAAGGGATGGACACGAACTCTAGACACAAATATAATACTGGAAGATTCAGAGAAAACTAAACGCATATTTCAGAGAATCAGTGAAAGCAAACTTTATGAGACATCGGCACTCATAGAAGACTATAAAAGAAAAACAGTTATCATTAAGCCTGGTAACCGTCGAGCTAAGTAGTGGTTCTACAGAGAGCTTTATCAAGCAAGGCAGGCAACACTGGAGAAGTATCAAGAATAGCCACCTTGTAGTATTGTGTATTTTTCCCATGGCGTATATCAGAAAGAACCATGATTGAAATAGTAAGAATGCAGGCGCGAGCAATGGAGGAAGGAGACTAGTCTAACACAGTTATATGTGACAGAGTCAATATATATATATTTCAATTAAGAAATCGTTACGGTGAGATATAAACTATTGTAACATTATACTGATCTAATTATGCGCATATTAGTTATTTAGTATTATTTTATGTGTTTTATATGTTGTAATTAGCTTATTATATCAGACAAAACCAAAGAAAAATAGGTAATGAATGTCATAGAAGAGTAAAGCATCTATGTCGCGATAGTACGATTGTGGCGGCACGTATGCCATAATTATCAAAACTATACTTTTTGAAGACATATTAGAATTCACATTTAGTAGAAGCTTCTTTACTCTATTCTAATGTTTATGTTGATAAGCAGAAAATCAAGTAATTATTGTTATTGTTAACCGCAAACACTTTTGAGGTCACAGAATTCGGATTGAAACTAAGCAGAAGGATTAAGGACAACTGATAGCAATAAGTCGGTGTATACGAAAGTAATAACGTAAGGATTGTATCAGACTCATTCCATGAGAGAATCGTTCATGTTGAGTTGTAACCTGGTCCAGATTAACGGGATGGAGTGCTAAAATGCTAAGGTGTGCTCCAATCGTCGCAAATATCGTGGTCATGAAGAGTTGACGAAAAGCCAAGTGCAACTTGGACCATGGCTTCCAAGTCAGTAACTTATAAATTCCAAACATGTAAAATAATGTTCTTCTCTTATATTTTTCTTGTATTTTAGTAGATATAAGATGTGATGTATAACTTTAGTTGTCCTGAAAAATTCTGAGCGATGAGAGAAGCAAACACATAATATATTAGAGCATGTGACATTCATAATTACGATATTGTGGCGTTTTTATCCGTGTTTGTTCTTTTAAATTAACGTGTGTGTGATTATTTCATGGTGATAGTTCTACCTTGGTAGTCTGTGTAGTGGATAATGTCAATGAATTATTGATGAAATGTGTGGTGATATCCGTGTGTGGTGTAAATCGATTTTTTCGTTACTTATGTAGGCTTAATTTGGGACGTGGTAATGACATGGGAGGTGTTTTCTATACGCTTGATGGTACGTGTTGTTTCATATAGACTTTAAAGGATTGGATTCTTAACCATATCAGTCTAATATTATTCAGGCTACGGTTAGGCATGTTATAATTACGTCTTGTGTTTCGTGTTGTATCGTCTTCGAAACATATTATATTGGTAAGTCATATGTGAAGTGTTGAATTTATAATTGGTGATCGGCATATATTTAGATATGTATTGGTCTTCGTTGGAATTATATGTTAAACGCGGTAAAGTGTTGATGAATGCTGGTATCGATAGAAATTGCGGTTATTTTATGTTGGTAGTGGCGTGTTCTTCGAGATATATCAAAGGTATATATAATATTTGAATATGAATACGTCCATTCAGTGATGAAACGTGGTTTGCGAGAGATGTTCTTGAATTTAAGATGTGTTTTAGTTAATCCTCAGTAGTTGATATTCCACATTCGAATCCCTGTTTTACATGACACGTATTTTTACACGTATATACATAATTTTGGAAGGAGTTGTCCCATAAGTTACATTCATATTCTACTCGATGGAGGCCACACGCATGTGCATTCTTAATTTCTATACATGCTAAATCGCATATTGATGGAATCTAGGTCATGATTGTCACCTATAAGCTACCATCAGTCCTACTATAGGGTCATGTATTTATTAATCCCATATCTTTATATCGATGAGACACTATTTGTTCGCCACCGTTATATATGAACTATAATATTTTATACTGAGGTGAGGTTCGAATGCCACCATTACTAGTTAATGATTTAGCGCACATAACTATGACGACATCCACTATTAGCTAAACTGTAGTCATTTATTAATAAAGTCGTAGCATGATTATGCGATACGTGTGTTATTTCTTTCATTCGTTGAACATGAATTTATTTTCTTGCTCTTATATATCATGTTGTTTTATTAACATTTCATTTAATTGTTTCATTAGGGAAATAGGTCCTCATAGATATATAGATATGTCTTCGTGTTATTGTGTGTTTGATCTTTCATGGGTATTGAAGCCCTCAGGGCAAATATTTATTTGGAACAGGTTAGATTATATTCAGTTTAATTTAATGTTCACTGCCTGAAAAGCATTATTAGACAGGATCTTATCAAGGAAGCAAATCTGAATAACGAAAATTTATGTGATTCGGTAAATAATATGTATAATAAGAATAATTACAAATCTCGAGAAGTTCACATTCATATGACGAGACACTTATAATCAAATTCACGAATTGCGATGAAAATTACACGATGCATTGATAGTAATTGAAAGAAAGAGTAAACTAAAAATTGATGTTAACTAGTGTTCGCATGACGAAACAACTGATGCTCGATAAACAATACAATTGATTTCCCTCTGCATTACGTTGTGATAGACTTATGTTAATAACCATCGCTCCCTATTTTACGGACGCAACTCAAATATTATTTGCAGTTACGGATTTGAGTGCTGTCATGATAATTAATTCCTAATTTAACAATTTATTTCCTAATTTTCAATTTATCTTCATTCTTTGGTTTCCTCGAAGTAATAGAGTAGGGATTTTTATTGAGTGAGGTATGACCAACCAGAATATCTCAGTTGTTTTCAATGTAAAATAGATGCAATTATTCAGCCAACCATGATTATATATAACGCTATGACATTTACTAATATATAGCGTATCTTTAATATCATGAATATATCTAAATTAGGAATGACGATCATGATTAGGAACAACCATCTACTACGTCAAATAATATAATATTAAGTTTAGAATAAGCCATCATATACGAACTCATTAGAATTACTCAAATAAAATTTAATTCATAATGTTCGATATTGATCGCCCAATAGGATTTCTAATATCATCAGGATTTCATGAACATCTTTGAGTATCAATCAACTTGTGGATGCACTAAATCCTATTTAATCCACCTCGGGACAGCTTTAGCTAGCTGTGGCGTTTAACAACTTCAAAATGATATCGTTGGTAAAAAGGACCTATGAAAGGCCCTGAGTGCGAAGATCCATGACAAAGACTGTACTGGAGCAGTATATCAGTCTGCTGGATGGGTACACAAAAACCTGTTGATGATAAGAAGCGTTGAACATGTGGAAGAACAAAATCAAGAGTTCATTAATAATAACTGAAAATGAATAAATAAAGTAATTAATTTATTCAAACAGTAATTATTTTAGCACCAACTATTTCATCTGCCTCTTTACAGTACACTAGATGTGGGCCTGAGACCCTCCCAATGAAGTTGCTGATTAGCATAATATCATTGTCTCTGTAAACATCGTCCTCCATTCTTCTTCCAATTCTTCTATTTCTGTTTCTGTATGTTCACTTGCTGATGTTTGTGTTACACTGACATCTCCTGTACGAGTTCCTTAGTTTTGCTACATATTTTAAACTGTGGACATAGCTTTCATATCTCGGTGCAATCAATCCTCAGAAAAGAATAATTACCTGCATGTGACTTATGAACTGTTTAATATGTTCATTCCCTGCTAAGTTCAAATATTCGTTTAGGTAAAGGAAATCAAGAAAATCCACCAACAATTTGTTTCACGTTGCACTGACACAGATAAGTCTTATGGCAACGATGGGATAGGAAAGGCTTAGGAGTGGGAAGGAAACAGCCATGGCCTTAATTAAGGTACAACCCGAGCATTTGTCTGATGTAAAAATGGGAAACTACGGAAAACCATCTTCAGAGCTGCCTATAGTGGGCTCCGAACTCGCTATCTCCCGGATTCAAGCTCACAGCTGCGCACCCCTAACCGCATGTCCAACTTACCCAGTAGAAAATCCATCTACATACAAGCCATGAAGGCTCATGGAAGAGTGGAAAGTAAAGGCTTCCTCTTCCCCAAACCGTGGCACAGTATGGGATGGGAGGTTAGATTTATTCCCGGCCATCTTTTCCCCAGGAGTTAACCTGACACCAATTTCCGTTGTAGGCTGGGTGAGGATCAGGTCCACATACCTCTTCAGAAGAGGAAATCTCTTTTCTAAATTTTCGACTTTGTAGTAGAGAATCGAAATCACGTCCTTCCGTGTGAGCAACCTTGGTCAGACTGGCCCTTTCTCTATGCCAACAAATCATAATTTCCATTCTAGTTATCCATTAATTTGCAATCTGTCAGTGAGCTAGCCTTACTTTCAGTTACTCCCGTTTCGACTAATTCTGCTATACTTCCATGTAGTGTGTTACTTTCGTGTGTTTTACTTTCTACCATGTTTGGACTAGAAGTTCCTTGAACCCAAAATTCTCCCTTTAGTCACTACTCCTTTCCTGCTATCCTATGCACTTCTTCTGCATCCTGGAAACGTCTCGAGCCAGTGGTCAGCTTCTCGGAAGTTTCAACACTTCTATCATCGACTCAGCTGCCATGCACAATCCTCTCTAGTATCCGCCTGGAAAATTCCTTCCTCCGACGTACATACGGGCATTTCCGGGCTTGGCGTACTGGGCTGTTTGTCCATTACTATTAACCGCGTTGGGGCCCAACATTGGGACCAATTTCTATTACCCAATATAAAGCGTTCACCTCTTGAGTTGGTGTGCACGTCATCCCTGTCTACTTCACCCCCATTTATCTTCATTCACTTCATTATCACACCCTAAAATATATTCAAGTATTATTCCTTATTTTCTATTGAATCGTATATGAAAATAATTTATCTCTTTGACTGTTGGTTGACAGTATTCACCTGACTTAATTTGTATCAAATCTTCCTCCAATTCCTTCATTTCGAATTTCGGTACTTCTATTTCTTCGATGTGCTGGACCCTGGGCACGTCTCTAGCCAGCGATCAGCTGCTGTGATATCCAACACTTCTACATGTTGAGCCTGCGCCACTTCTGTTCACCGACCCTGCCAAGCTCCTCTTCGCCAGCTGTCACTGATCAAGTACGATGCACGCTATTGCCCATCTGGCAAATTCGTTCCTCCGTCGTACTTTAGGGCATTTCCGGCCATGGCCTACAGGTAAATATTCAGGTACTCTGTATGTAGACATTTGGCAAAGCAATCCAAAATTCCTACATACAAGGTGTATCAGACAAAAGATCGGGGATGCTCTTCGGGTTATGTTATGACCGATGGTGCAATCGGATTGGCGGAGAAAATGCAGTTACTTTCTTACTTCCGGGCGCGCTCTTCATATTGACGAGCTCGCCATGTTTGCTATGCCATAGCACATGCCGCTGCCGTGCTTCAGGGAAGAGAAGAGAAGGTAGGGGATAAGTGGGGTGTATGATGGAGACAGAGATAATGCTCCGCGCGTATGCACAAGTTTCCTCGTTCGACTCGCACGGGATTGCCCTTGTCTCTTACAGTCAATATCCACAGCTCGTTTATTAAACATCCGTAACTGCACACACAGTACAGGAACACACTGTAATTGAGACACACTTGGCAGTCAAGAAATGCATCAAATTGTTTCTCCTCTCATCTGCTACTCGCATTAACGTTCTTTATTGTTAACATGCTCACACATGCGACGTTTCCTTCACTCACAACATTGTAAATGGAATGAAATGCTGAACGAACGAAGGAAACAATATGCCCAATGGTTTGAGTACAGTAGATGTTCAATATGCCTTCCATTTATTTCGATGCATAGTTCACAACGGTGTAGTAGTGACCATTGCGTCGCGAACGACCTAAAAGACTGCCTTCATTTGTGCTGTACGGGGTTCGCATAGTAGTCAACTTTCGCAGGACAAACTGTACACTGTCTACTGAGGCTGGAAAGCGAATACGCGAAACGAACGAGAAGCTTGTGCATTCGCACCGAGCATTACCTCTGTCACCTACTTCGCTTCCCCCTCTGCAAAAGGCAGCGGCTGGCTCTCCGGCATAGCAAACTACGGCAAGTTGGTCAATTTCAATAGCGCGCCCGGAAGTAAAAAAGTAACCTCATTTTCACGAGTAGAAACATTTTCTCCACCAATCCAATCGAACCGTACATATTAACATATGTTTAACACGAAGAGCATCCCTGATACTTTTGTCGGTATAGTTTTTATACACCCTGTATAAAATAACATCTGTGCAGTAACATCTGCAGAGTGATGAGGCAAGGATAGTGTAATATTACTGGACGTTTCAAGACCTTGCCAAAAATAATCTTAGAATGTTGATCATCGCTTATTACTTGGATTGCTTTGAGAAACGTCTGCACGCAGAATACCAGAATTATGTTACCAGTGAAAAAAATAGGTAAAGTTCTTTTAGGTGAACTTCCCTGCCTGGCACGCATACAGCTTGCAATATACTCTGGCACCGAAAACTTGGACTTCCCGTGTCCATCTGGAAGGTATTCTGTAAGGGGGAGACTTATCGTAGACTTGCTAACGGTTTATCACCACCCGAGTATTGTTCCTAACTGAGCCACTCTGGGAAACATAATGGTAAGCGCCACCACCGTGTTCGTTGCAATACATGACTTCCGTTGCCACTTGGCGGGAGAAGAATAACGCATACTGGCTAGAGACTGTCAGTCGGCTCAGCGGATCATAGGAGAGAATGTCCTAGCATACGCCAGTTGCTATCAAAAACGGAAACACAATGATGGGCAGTACGTACAATGGCTGCCACCAAGACGAAATCGTGCTCATTTTCGATGATTATAGCCACTTTAAATGAAATACTAGACGCTGAAGATGGTCTCAGTGATCTTGATAACAGTGACGAGGATTCTCAGTATATTTCTAGAGGATCAGATGATTGAGCGTTATATCAACTGTACTTTCCACGTTTCACGAACATAGTGGTAATTAATTCCAGTCACATACCATTAGGTTACGATCTAGTGGCAGCTTTTTACAGCCTCGAGGTGTGTAATCCTACTTTAATACATTGTTTTAAAACGACAATAATAATACGTATCCATGGAAGATGCTACGGCCAGAATAAGAACTGAAAAAAATATTTTCTTCTGACGATATTTTACAACCATACAGCATTACTTTCCCGTTGACAACCATACTATTTTGCCCTCTGACAGGGGTATTCTGACAGTTAAAAATATCACCTCTCGACAGATACAATACGTTTACACTCCAGAGTAGTGGTTGAATATCATTAAAAAGTAAGTCATTGATGAATCTGTTTTTGCGTATTCTGTGGCATGGAAAAGGAGCACTTCTCTTAAATGGCTGGTTGTTGAGCCTTGGAGGTTGCACTGATGTCGAGTAAGTGCTGCCATTAAAACTCAGGAAATGTTTCAATTGACATTCTATCTGTTAATGTAACCAGCACATCCTACCCCACATGGGGAAGGGTGAGGGCGAGTATCTGGCGCCTTTGAAACTGGGTCCCTCGGCTAAGGTATGGTAACCCCGACAGAAGAGTCCCCGGTCCTCCTGGTTGGGGATTGTCCGAAGGACTGGTAACAATTCCACTAAAAAATTTACCTCACTCATAAATCTCAGATGAATAACCGGACGGATTTTATAATGAGGGCAAAGGCAATATCAAAGGACAAAAGATTTGGAATTAGAGATACATTAAATTTGGGGACTTGGAACGTGAAAGACTTAAAAGTCAAAGAGGAACTGGATAGAGAGCTGGCTAGGAGAGAAATCAATATTGCTGTAATTACTGAGACAAAGAAGAAATTACAATGGACAAAATAAATTGATAAATACACTGTGATTTATACCGGAGTTACACAGGATAAAAGAGCTGCAGCAGGGGTCGCAATATTAATAGGCAGGAAGTGGAAAAAAAACAAAATAGAAAGCTACAAAATTATAAATGAAATTATTTTAGTGCTGAGGATGAAGGTAGAGAGAGGGGAATTATTATTGGTATCCGTGTATGCTCCTGAAGAAAAGAAAAAGGGAGAATCTGAACAGTTTTATGAAGTTCTTCAATCAGTCTTAGATAACGTACATAAAAGTGACTTTGTTATTCGGCTGGTGATCTCAATGATCGAGTAGGGAACAAGTCAATTGCAGAAATAGTGGGAAATAAATGTAAACCAACTTTGAATGAAAATTGAAAATTATTGATAGAATTTTCAGGATATAATCAATTAAAAATTACTAACACCTTACTTGAGAAGAAAATACATAAATTTATATGGACTGCAACAGGAAAGCGATCAATTATTGACAATATAATGGTCAATGCAAAGTTAGACCCAGATGTAACAGATTTCAGAGTACATAGAGGCATCGATTTATACACGGTCATGGTCATTGCAAAAATCAGAATTCTTGATAAATGGAGGAAAAGGCTGAATAGAAATATACAGAGAAACCAAAAGTTCAGATATTTCAGATAGTTCAGATAGCAATAAATACTGATATTAACAAAGAATGTGATATCATAACCTCAGCAATTCAGAGGGCAGCAGATGAAGACATTGGAAGGAAGAAGAAATTTAGGAGAAAAATTAGGTTTAAAATATGGAATAAAGAAATTTCAGAAGCTATCAAGCAAAAAAGAATAAAAAAATATTATACTTGAAAATGATACAGCATCGCACCCCACAAAATGAGAAAGAATATAAAAATTGCAGGAACAAGGTCAAGTCACTAACGAGAAAACTCAAGCAAGAATCACGGGATAGGTTAATAAACTCAATAGAAGATGATAGCCATGGTAAGCAAGAGATGGCGTAAAAGTTAATGAAGCACCTCAACAGTGATGAAAGAGAAACTGCCGATATAAATGTAATCGAAGAAGTAAAATGAAATAGCGTATGGCTTTTAGTGCCGGGAGTGTCCGAGGACAAGTTCGGCTCGCCAGGTGCAGGTCTTTTGATTTGACCCCCATAGGCGACCTGCGCATTGTGATGAGGATGAAATGATGATGCAGACGACACACACATTCAGCCCCCGTGCCAGAGAAATTAACCAATTATTGTTAAAATTCCCGACCCTGCCGGGAATCGAAACCGGGACCCCTGTGACCAAAGGCCAGCAAGCTAACCATTTATCCATGGAGCCGGACATCGAAGAAGTATCATGAATACAACACTACAAAGAATTATGGCATAAGGGAGAGTACGATGATAGTTAGGGAGATCAAGATATAGATAACGAGGTTGAAGGAATTGACCCCATAAATATAGAAGAACTTAATGTTGTTCTGAAATGCTTCAAAAATAGAAAAGCATCAGACAAAAAATGGAGTTTTTCAAATATGGTTGGATCTTTCTTCAATTTAAATTGTTACATTGGAGAAAATGAAATATATCCGAAGATTGGAAAAAAGCTAAAATAATATAACTTTTCAAGTAAAGAAGTCGAAGTTTATGCAGTAACATTCGAGGAATATGTTTATTAAATGTTGTCTATAAAATATATACTAAAATAATAAATAATAGACCTAATATTATTGCACACAATCTCTTACTGGAAGAACAATGTGGGTTTAGAAAAGGCAGATCCTGTACAGGTAATATATTTAGCCTCAAACAGATACTGGAGAAGAGAAAAAAATTTAACTTGAATACTTTTGTCCCGTTCGTCGACTATGAAAAGGCTTTTGATAGGGTAATTAGAGAACAGTTATGGAATATAATGGTAAAGAATTGATACCCTAAACATCTTATTCAAGTTATCCGAAGTCTGTACAGAACGACGACAATTGTGTTAGATCTAAGATACAAACTAACGGAGGAAATATTAATTAATCAAGGTGTACTTCAGTGATGCAGCCTCCCTATAACACTATTCAATACATACATAGATAAGGTAAACAGAAAGTGGAAACGAGCTGTGCATTCTGGAATAAAATTGAATACACACACATACATAAATACTATGCTCTTTGCAGATGATCAATTTATCCTGCAGGATGATAAAGTTGAATTCCGGAAATCAAAACATCAGTTCAACACCTTTTGTAAAAGTTATAATATTGGGCTATCCAGAACGAAAATCAAAGTTATGGCACGACAAGGGAAGTATCCTACCAGAGCGAAGATTGTAATTGACAATCAACTAGCAGAACAATCTAAAATTTTAAGTACCTTGGTTGTGAAATATCTTTTAATGATGATAACGAGGTGAAGAAGAAGCTTAATCGATTTCAAAATATGTGTGGGACAATTCGCCGAACACTGAAAGGAATAGTAGGAGAAGACATTCAACTTAAATTCTATAAGACTACGGCTGTACCAACTTTGCTATATGGAACTGAGACATGGATGATAAAACAAGCTTGAGAATAAAATACAATCATCTGAAATGAGATTCCTAACATAAGTGAAAGGTTACTCCTAAAAAGTAAAAAATACGAAATGAAGAGATAAGACAATAATTAAACATATTCTCAGTGAATGAAAGAATATTCCAAAACAGGATGAATTGGAAATAACAACAGAATCCCAAAAATTGCCCTGGAATACCAACCTACGGAAAGAAGAGATTTAGGTCGTCTTATGAAGAGATGGTATGAAATCTGAGGTCGGAACACGCTATTAGAGTAATCCATGAAGAGGAAGTAAGTCTCTTAAATACATCACTTGAAAGAAGCATTCGTCAACCGGAAAATGACTGTTGATGTCGTGGATATAATCAAAGGGATATATCGTCGTTACGCCTAAAAGAACCGCTATGTGAGAATATTTCAGCTTAGAACAATGACCAGAAAGGTTCTGTCATATATGGTTCAGTATTGCGTGAACTATCTCAACGAATTTTTGTTCTAAGTGAAACGTGTGCTGCGGGTCAGTATTTATATCTTTAACATTTTCACATTGCGATATTTACTTGCTCAACGACGATATGCCCATTAAAGGTGACTATTGAAAGCTCATCATCCATATTCATCAGTAAGTCCTTATGACAAAACATCTGGCATAAAACGAATTTAGGAAACGTGGGAGGCAGAGCCCACTGTCCGCCCTTCAGCTCAACTACGTAGTATCCATGCCAGTTGACAATAATAAAGTTGCGGAGGTCTTGTCCGTTTTACAGGAGATTTTATACCACCTGTAAGTCATGCCGGTTTCCCGTCACTGACAGTAACACACCTGGACGATGAATATCGGAGTGATTTTAGTGATGATTGAGTGATTGAAGTTACAGTGGTGAGTTAATTCAGTTATACGGGCTATTAACTATAACATGGTCTTGTTCTATAATGCTATACAACGGGGAAATATTACAGTAATAATGTGTGTTCCTTTTATTACTAAGAAAGCCATTTATTTTCATTGCCCAAACACGAAATACAACACTTAGGAACCCATAACATAGCTGTAAAAATACTTATTAGTAATATAGTGACATGTTTCGTTCGACAAGCACATACAGGTGAGCATTCAGCGACAAAATACATCGTCTAAGAGAAGGGCTAACCCTGTGCTCACCATTATCAGGAAATAGCGGACCAATTCCTAAATGCACTGAAAACAATTTGTTTACCAACCAGCTATCTAAAGGGATCTTAAACTACAACAGATACGCAGATGGCATTATATAAATGTATGACAATGACGTGACAAACCCGCAGCACTTATTAAACACTGTGAATTCCTTACAAAAGTCAATCAACTTCACAATGGAACGAGAACCTAACAAGATAATAAACATTTTAGACAACACAATCAGTAGAAATAATGACAACCTGTCATACAAAATGTACTGAAAACCCACTGATAAATCTTACACAATAGATATAGAATCCAACCCCCCGAACATGCCCAAATTATCAGGACTGAAGCCAATGATACACAGAGCAACATCCATACCAATGATCAGATTTCAAAAACGAAATACAGACAACAGATTTCACAAAACAAATACAGACAATAAAACAAATCTCGAAAGAACAGAGCCACTCGCCTGACAGAGCAGTTCGATTATTAACTAGATACAACTTCTAAGATTTTTCAGCCTATAGAAACATGAAATATAACACTAGAACATAATAACCATCATCGTCCACTATGTAGTATATTGTAGAGGGCGATGCTATAACTTACCTGGAAAAATAGGCAATTTTCCTGGTATGTTACTGTGTTCTAAGTGATGTATTTCGTGTTTAGACAGACTGGAAAGCTTATAAGTTCCAAGAAAAGTGTCGACACTGAAAATATGGTCTCGTTCCTAACGATTTTAAGAAAACAAAGTAGAAAGATCAGGAAAATCACACCTCAAACACCTAATACACAGTCATCAATGACGTTAACAGTAACACGTACAAGATAGCTAACGTTTTCAGAAATCAAGGTCTAAAATAGCCTCCAGAATGAACAACATACTACAAATACACATCAGCAAATGCATCCAAAACAAAAAAGACCCTTTCTCTAAATCAGGGTTTCATGAACTCAACTGTCAACCCAAATGGAACGCCACGTATATAGGCCAAACTAAAAGCAGTTTCCACACCAGTTACAAACAACACAAAAATGCTATCAGATAGTCACCATTCAGTTTTCGGAGAGCGCATATATGAAAGCTCCCACAACACAAAATCAGCACAAATCTAAAAATTGTACATATCAAAAATAAAAGAGGCCGATGATGTACATGTTAGGTCCTTTTAACAACAAGAATCTTCATCAAGCAGCAAAAATAAAAGCAAATCGTTAAACATAAAGGAGGCAATACAAATACATTTCGCAAAACAAGCCAACCAACCAAACTTCAGTAATCACACACATCTGAAACATTACTCCCTCTTTGCACCACTAAATTAGTTCAAATTTTTATGAAACTTACATTACACTATTTTTAATTAGGTATTAATTCCACTGGATATTACTTTGACGCAAAATACGTAAGAAATATGAGTCAGGATATACCTATCTGTACTACATTCTATTAATGCACGCCTCAGATGGCAACTCCAATACGTTCTGTAGGCTATTATTTATCACTAGAAATAAAGCCATACAAAGTAATCCTTCATTCATTGGTGTACACTCATTTCTTCGAAAACTATTACAGTGCATTCGTTTTTTAATATACGTATTGACAAACAGACTAGAGATACATAACCCTTCACTCTTTCTACTGAACAGAGTTGTACCCGTTCCATCTTCCCCTACTTCCCCTACAGATATGTTTGTGTTAGAAAGCCATAGTCGAAACCAGTGACCTGGATTAATTTCAGCTGTTGCGATGGAGGTAAACGGATGTGAAGCCAGAGCTGGTTTTAAGATAAGTGTAGAGAATGTTCTCAGGTTTATTATGTATCAATAAGGAAACTCTGCATTCATATCATATGTCACACTTATTCATAACATGACCTATTCACAATCATTGCAAAATTTACGCAACATAGAGAATATTGTACATATATACGCATGGTTAAAACTGACCTGATAAAATCCGAGGATATTCTTGCAGAACAAAACATGTCATTCTATTAATACTAAGTGTTTTTACAGCAAGTTTGTAGTGTTCCTAACTGGTGTATTTCGTGTTTTGACAGGCTGAACAAATTATATTTAAAGGCCCAGGCAACTTATCTTGGAGTTTTATTTGCTTAACTCATTGAATGCCTGATTAAATTTTAATCAGCGTTCTGAAAACCCGTTTGCATTATGTTACATTGTTCAGGAGGTATAAACGGAAAACTGACACACCGCTCGAGTGAGTGACGTCACTCTTGACGACCCTTCTGCGCCCTTCTAGTAGGTGTAGCAGAACTGTAGCAACTGTTGTTTCGGCATGTATAAGTACTGTAAATGACATGCCTGTGATTGCCTTCACTACACCAGATGTTATAATTTCTCTCTTCTTAAAAGAGCCCTTTGGATTGACTCAGGACACAAACTGGCGAAAGGCTACGGATCGCCAGGTATAGTTTTCATAGCTAGTCTTTCCCTCACATAGGGGATATTCGCTTTATCCATACGACGACAACGTGTGGTATTTGACACATTGTAATTTAACGCAACATTTTAAAATTCCTCGTGCTAAACAATACACGCCACACTTCCGCGCATTTCATTTATTGTTTCACTCTCTTTACAGCAGAAACTTTCAGCAGCAGACGGTATCGCTTCACAATGTTCGCACTTACACCAGTCAGTATTTTCTTGCCTTTACGAAATAACAGATTCTGGTGGTTCGTTTTCTAGTAGAGATTTGTTTCAAATTGATAAGGCTTCACTTTTCTGGACATGATTATTCATCGTAGACAATGTGCTGTCAATGAGAAGTACTCGTAGACAGAGGAAAGTGGCGCGCGATTTCCTGACGTAAGGCAAGAGTGACGTCACGCTGTCCCCTACCTACGATTTAGGATGTCGCATGCTAATGCAGCATTTTAAGTTCCGATTTCGGCATACCACTCTTCTACAGGAAATCTAACTCAATTAATTGAAAAACTAAAATTCGATTTTCATGTATTTACTGGGCCTTTAATGTGTGTTCTGTTTAACATAATGGTATCTCCACATTAGTTCTGATCTATTTTTTATCTTTATTTAATACTCAACGATTTATTTCAGTTACATCTGTATAAAATCAAGTTAAGGTTAAAAGCATTAGACAACAAAATTCCAGTTAGAAATAAATATTTTGATTTATGGATCGCTTTAGGGGTTGCTCCAGAGATCCCATCACCTATTTGGCGTGCACAAAGAGTACCAAAAATGAATATCTTAGGTCTTAGGTTGTACACCAGTATAGCTGTAGATTATCTGTCAGATATAGTGGGATAAATGATTAGCATTCACCATACTGTGAAAGAAAGACGGGTGACATAATTTAAGAATATTGTACGTTTTACTCCCGATGGCTAACATGTAGCACCTTGGTAGTGTGTTTTTTCATTCTGAGATATATGAGCAAAAATTTTAGATGAAATGTATACCTTAATAACTGGATACTTTTTTGTGTTCCAAGGCTAATGATTGATAGGTTATAGAATAGCATACTTTAATGTGACTCAAAACCAAAATCAAACCCTCCAGCTAGAGTTAGGGGAGAATTTCATTAGGAGGTTTCTAGTGCTGAATAATAGTAACATGAGAGAATTTATGAATTGGGAATAAATGTAAAACTGGGTATTCAGTGCTGTGACAGTATAAAGACAGCAGTGGGAATTGATTGGAAATTTCTCATTTTATTGTATGTTGGTTATTTAAAATACACTGACTGACAGAGCAAATGCAACACCAAGAAGGAGTGGTCAGAACTTTATGCCAATTGCAGGGTAGACTGACGTCACTGAGGTATGCTCATGATGTGAAATGCGCCGCTGTGCTGCGCACGTAGCGAACGATAAATGGGACACGGCGTTGGCGAATGGCCCACTTCGTACCGTGATTTCTCAGCCGACAGTCATTGTAGAACATGTTGTCGTGTGCCACAGGACACGTGTATAGCTAAGAATGCCAGGCCAGCATCAACGGAGGCATTTCCAGCAGACAGACGACTTTACGAGGGGTATGGTGATCGGGCTGAGAAGGGCAGGTTGGTCGCTTCGTCAAATCGCAGCCGATACCCATAGGGATGTGTCTACGGTGCAGCGCCTGTGGCGAAGATGGTTGGCGCAGGGACATGTGGCACGTGCGAGGTGTCCAGGCGCAGCCCGAGTGACGTCATCACGCGAGGATCGGCGCATCCGCCGCCAAGCGGTGGCAGCCCCGCACGCCACGTCAACCGCCATTCTTCAGCATGTGGAAGACACCCTGGCTGTTCCAATATCGACTAGAACAATTTCCCGTCGATTGGTTGAAGGAGGCCTGCACTCCCGGCGTCCGCTCAGAAGACTACCATTGACTCCACAGCATAGACGTGCACGCCTCTCATGGTGCCGGGCTAGAGCGACTTGGATGAGGGAATGGCGGAACGTCGTGTTCTCCGATGAGTCACGCTTCTGTTCTGTCAGTGATAGTCACCGCAGACGAGTGTGGCGTCGGCGTGGAGAAAGGTCAAATCCGGCAGTGACTGTGGAGCGCCCTACCGCTAGACAACGCGGCATCATGGTTTGGGGCGCTATTGCGTATGATTCCACGTCACCTCTAGTGCGTATTCAAGGCACGTTAAATGCCCACCGCTACGTGCAGCATGTGCTGCGGCCGGTGGCACTCCCGTACCTTCAGGGGCTGCCCAATGCTCTGTTTCAGCAGGATAATGCCCGCCCACACACTGCTCGCATCTCCCAACAGGCTCTACGAGGTGTACAGATGCTTCCGTGGCCAGCGTACTCTCTGGATCTCTCACCAATCGAACACGTGTGGGATCTCATTGGACGCCGTTTGCAAACTCTGCCCCAGCCTCGTACGAACGACCAACTGTGGCAAATGGTTGACAGAGAATGGAGAACCATCCCTCAGGACACCATCCGCACTGTTATTGACTCTGTACCTCGACGTGTTTCTGCGTGCATCGCCGCTCGCGGTGGTCCTACATCCTACTGAGTCGATGCCGTGCGCATTGTGTAACCTGCATATCGGTTTGAAATAAACATCAATGATTCGTCCGTGCCGTCTCTGTATTTTCCCCAACTTTCATCCCTTTCCAACCACTCCTCCTTGGTGTTGCATTTGCTCTGTCAGTCAGTGTATTTGTATTGCTTGAAACAGAGTCTCAACATCAGAGACCGAATTGAACCCTTGAAAACAGGACACAGTGTTACTCTACAAAATTCCTCCACCATGTTTGCTGAGTAGTACGACAATGTTTACAGGCAGCTATAGAAATACTTATTCGATTTTAAAGGTCTGAAAATAAATTCAGTCCATGTGAGCTAGAACAAAGAACATTCTCAATCTTTAGATACAAGTGGATCGTTTTATACTTGGAGAGGAGTTATGATCAGAAAGTTTCATAGTTTTCAGTTTTTGAGTGTACAGAGGAGAGAGAGTGAAAGAGGTATTCGGGACTGATTTCGGTACATCACCGTCTTCATTACTGAACAGCGTCACCTCCTTAGCGCTTATTCGTAGAAATGAGAGGTAAAACAGAGGAGTTATTGTTCGTTTACGTATGTATAAAACATGTTCGACGTGATCTCCCTGTATGAATACTCATTCTCCTCGTTTGGCAATGTGTTCCATATTGACGGTACATTTCATATTTTCTAGCGACAGTGTGATCATGACACGTTCGGTATTTACATTATTTCTTGTGAATTTGGTGTAACCCTGCATTGACTATATTTCAGGACTGAGAAATTCATCAAAACACACGCATATGAACAGTGGTCTGCATAATATATAGGACTGCGATTTGCTTGAATTTCTAGTACGCTCCTGATGTACGAATACATACCCTCGTTGAATTGACAACACCATGCCAAGTCGATTAATGTTCACTCATTATTGAAATTTATTTGGTTAAAGATCTATATCTTCTGCTGCTGGGGAATAAGATCAAGACGTAAAAAGATCAAATGCGGTAAACCACACAGGTGTTTATTTACAGAATGTAGAAATAAGGTAGAGGAATTATTGTTCATTTGCCTGTGTATAAAATATGTTCATGCAGTCTAATGTCGGATTTAACACGAGGAAAAAGTACTTCTTGTTTGCTGATGAGAGTCTTCAACAATTTTAATTCACGAACAGTTTAGAGGTATTAGTATTTAGATTTACATTGTTTGCTCACTGTCAAAACTTAGCAATTCGCTTTGCTTTGAATATTCTTTTCCTTATTGCACCAATAAGACGAACGGCCAGATGTATGCATTGATTAAATTATTAATTTCTACACGTGAAAACTGCAAATGGCAAGTCAGTTCAGATATTTCACAAGTGGCAACAAAGAGACCCCACAGGAAGGAGATACATTCCTTCAACTTGCTTAAAAGGACGTCTGAAGAAAGCCTTTGCTAATAGCACTCTTTAAAGTTTTATGGTCCCGACGATGTGAAACTCTCCACTGAACTTTTCCCAGGAGAAAGAGGACATTGGAATTTGCCACACCTTAATGTGGGACTGAGACAGCTCATGAGACAGAGTTATACCTGATACCCCTCTGTAAAAATGGTTGAATCCTTGTTTATGTACGTCAGTTTAGCTGGAGGCAGTTTTCGGCCAATCAGAAAATTACAAAATTAAACCGCCCTGTTTTAACGGAAATATTATTTAATCTTTCGTGATTTGGAGAAGAGAGTTAATGGAAATATACTGTGTTCCAGTCTTCGACTAAAATTTAACGAGTTGTTTGTGTGGTTATGTGATAACTTATTTTATAAGTAAGAAGTTATTCGCATTTACGTCGAAAGTTTCTGAAGAAAGGTTTCACCCACAAGACTGAGCCTCATGGCGGGAAACCGCCATATTTATCAGTAAAATAATCCCAGTGACGCTTAGCAATCTGTGGAAAAATGAACGATCATTTCTTATAATCTAGTGCAACGTTTCAACCACACCGATGTTTGGAGTTATCAGAGTTTGTTCAGTGAATAATTAACCTACGGACACTTGAAAAATTAACGTCCAGGTGTGATATCACTGCGCCATACCCCTCCAAAGGACCACTCCGGAGGCATGGTTTCCAAAATTTACAAAACCAACGGTAGAGTCTTACCGAACATTCCAGTCTTAATTCCAACTTCAGAGTCTCCTGGCAAGCTTCAGACGAGCAGCGGAAAGTGTAGTTTACAAGTGTATCTAAACCTGCCGTTGTATCTACAGTCGCGTCGCGTATGTCGGTGAGTTAAATTATGAGATAGATCTTGGAGAATTATTAAGATATTACGAGCTGGTGTAGAATATGAACTGATGGGACACTTAGAATGGTCGAAATATTGCAGAATTTCCACTATTATTTCTTACAAATAGACATTAAAGTGTTAATTTCACGGTGTACTCAGATGAACTACACTTTTTCCCGGGGTGATAGCGGCCAGAACATTTATATTTGCAGCAAATGACAAGCTCACATGTAAATTTCGTAGTAGGAGTTGCTCAGGAAATTCACAAAACTCAGAAGGACAAACTTAAGCAGGAGTTTATGTGATCAGTAATCTACTCGGAGATGATCGACATTACATTAAAGACAATGTTAGCTTGGACAATGTAGTTGGCGGACTAGGTGTACATATTCAAGGGCGAAGACACTTGTCAGCCACGGAATGTAACGGGAGAGAGGCAGACCTGGACGTATTCTTTCTATTCCGGTAGCAGGTGAATGACATTTTAAACCCCAATACAAACAAGCAAGGGTCGGGCTAATTGCAGGCAGCGTGGAAGGTACATGCAAGCACAGAAATGGTGTCCCGACGTAAACAATCAACACTGCCCCACTCCAGTACTGAAAGGTGGCGAGGGAGTGAAGGGGTAGTGTCGAAGGCCACTCCAGTACCGAGAAAGAGGGGAGGGAGTGAACGGGTAGTGCTGAAGGCAGGGTGTGTGTATTGCTATACATCCACCACTGTGCCCATTTCAATCACAACAGTCTTGTAGCGGGCTGTCTACCTGCAGCAATGCGTTAAGCGTGGAGGTGGGGGTATACCATTCTTTGTTTATACCGGGACACCATTTCTGTGCTCGCATGTACACGTCAAGTAGATCATTTCTGTTTCTGTAGTACAAACGGAAACTAAACTCTGTGCGTGTTAATTCTGTTGATGTTATAAAAATTGTATTAATTTAAGCTTGAAGAATGCGCGTGATTTAACCTACCTGCGAGTGCTATATAAGTAAAAATGGATCCAATCAGTGTGTGTGAAGTGTTGTGTAATATTATCACCATATCCAAGATGGATTAATTCAAATCCAAAGCGGGGACTAAGAGGATGCAGCCCACGTTCAACACAAGGTAAAAGAGCATATTGTATTTATATCTAATGTAATTAAAATGACGCGAATAACGCGTTTTCCGGTTAGGTTATGATTCTATAGTTTTTTAATACGTAAAATTCGCTTACCTGATATCGGTTAGAGTTGTGTTTAAATTAGTTTCGTTGCATAATCCGTGATCAAGGCCGGAGCATTCGTATTAAACGATCGAAATGCGAATGTCCCAGGCTCGATAATAATATTAATAATAATTGAAGTAATAATCAAATCATGTTTGAGTCGTTGATGATGCAAGTCTTTATGATTGTGAATAATCAGATATTTACTTGACCGTAGGATTAATTTACAGTTCATGCTTATTGCAGGCACATTGGAGGCCATAATAATAATAATAATAATAATAATAATAATAATAATAATAGTAATAGTAATGCCAATAATAATATTAGTAATGTTAAGGTTGTCATGTCGTTCAAATTTAGCTGAGGTGGTAAAATTCAGCAAGCTATTTATGTATTCGTTGATGTTGTATTGAATTATATGAATATTTAGGTCTATATGTAATATCACTTACACGATGAATTTATTGATTTTCTTGTTGTGCTGATGAACGATTTGAATGCTCGATTTCTTATGGTGCATAGTTGAAATTGGATAGTAAAATATTGGCAGGCAATCATGGTTCTAAGTTCAGATTTAAGTGAGGAATCGTTGCTGACCAGCTCAGATTTGATATGTTGAAACATATGAATGAAATATGGAACTGTGAAAACAAGTATGAAATAACATCCCTGATAGTAACAATTATGAGGTGAAAGAATAGAGTCTTGAGGGTCATGTCGTGCACATCCAGTGAGTGTCGTATTGTGCTTATGAGAAAGACAGGATGAATTTGTGAGATCATTTAGCTCTTGTGTAATAGAGCGATACTGCGTTGATAAAAATGAGATAATAATGGGAAATGAAAAAAATCAGCTCGAGAGAAGTGAGTTTAACATACATACATACATACATACATACATACATACATACATACATACATACATACATACATTATCATTATAGACTGTTATGCCTTTCAGCGTTCAGTCTGCAAGCCTCTGAGAATTTACTAAACGTCGCCACAATCCTCGATTTGCAACTAGTGTTGTGGCCTCATTTAGTTCTCTACCTCTTATCTTTAAATCGTTAGAAACCGAGTCTAACCATCGTCGTCTTGGTCTTCCTCTACTTCTCTTGCCCTGCATAACAGAGTCCATTATTCTCCTATGTAACCTATCCTCCTCCATTCGCCTCACATGACCCCACCACCGAAGCCGGTTTATGCGTACAGCTTCATCCATCGAGTTCATTCCTAAATTAGCCTTTATCTCCTCATTCCGAGTAGCCTCCTGCCATTGTTCCCACTTGTTTGTACCAGCAATCGTTCTTGCTACTTTCATGTCTGTTACTTCTAACTTATGAATAAGATATCCTGAGTCCACCCAGCCTTCGCTCCTGTAAAGCAAAGTTGGTCTGAAAACAGACCGATGTAAAGAGAGTTCCGTCCGGGAGCTGACTTCCTTCTTACAGAATACTGCTTATCGCAACTGCGAGCCTACTGCATTAGCTTTACCACACCTTGATATAATCTCACTTACTATATTACCGTCCTGGGAGAACACACAACCTAAATACTTGAAATTATCGACCTGTTCTAGCTTTGTATCACCAATCTGACATTCAATTCTGTTGAATTGCTTACCTACTGACATCAATTTAGTCTTCGAGAGGCTAATTTTCATACCATACTCATTGCACCTATTTTCAAGTTCCAAGATATTAGACTGCAGACTTTCGGCACAGTCTGCCATTAAGACCAAGTCGTCAGCATAGGCCAAACTGCTTACTACATTTCCACCTAACTGAATCCCTCCCTGCCATTTTATACCTTTCAGCAGATGATCCATGTAAACTACGAACAGCAAAGGTGAAAGATTACAGCCTTGTCTAACTCCTGTAAGTACCCTGAACCAAGAACTCATTCAACCATCAATTCTCACTGAAGCCCAATTGTCAACATAAATGCCTTTGATTGATTCTAATAATCTACATTTAATTCCATAGTCCCCCAGTATGGCGATCATCTTTTCCCTCGGTACCCTGTCATATGCTTTCTCTAGATCTACGAAGCATAAACACAACTGCCTATTCTTCTCGTAGCATTTTTCAATTACCTGGCGCATACTGAAAATCTGATCCTGACAGCCTCTCTGTGGTCTGAAACCACACTGGTTTTCATCCAACTTCCTCTCAACGACTGATCGCACCCTCCCTTCCAGGATGCCAGTGAATACTTTGCCTGGTATACTAAGCAATGAGATACCTTGATAGTTGTTGCAATCCTTCCTGTTCCCTTGCTTATAGATAGGTGCAATTACTGCTTTTGTCCAATCTGAAGGTACCTTACCAACACTCCAGGCTAATTTTACTACTGTATGAAACCATTTCATCCCTGCCTTCCCACTATACTTCACCATTTCTGGTCTAATTTCATCTATTCCTGCTGCCATATGACAATGGAGTTTATTTACTATCCTTTCCACTTCCTCAAGCATAATTTTACCAACATCGTTTTCCTCCTCCCCATGATTTTGACTGTTCGCCACACCACCATGATGATTTCCTTTTACATTGAGAAGATGTTCAAAATATTCCCTCCACCTCTCCAGTGATTCCCTGGGATCTATTATGAGTTCACCTGAATTACTCAAAACACTGTTCATTTCCTTTTTCCCTCTCTTCCTAAGATTCTTTATTACTTTCCAGGAAGGTTTCCCTGCTGCTTGACCTAGCCTTTCCAGGTTATTACCAAAATCTTCCCATGACATCTTTTTGGATTCAACAACTATTTGTTTCGCTCTGTTTCTTTCATCTACGTACCAATCCCTGTCTGCCTTGGCCCTTGTTTGGAGCCATTTCTGATAAGCCTTCTTTTTACGTTTACAGGCTGCTCTCACTTCATCATTCCACCAAGATGTTCGCCTTTTCCCATCTTTACACACAGTTGTTCCTAGGCATTCCCTTGCTGTTTCTATTACAGCATCTCTGTATGCCACCCATTCACTTTCTATATCCTGAACCTGCTTAGTGTCTACTGTTTGAAACTTCTCACTAATCATATCCATGTACTTCTGTCTAATTTCCTCGTCCTGGAGACTTTCTACCCTTATTCGTTTGCAGACAGATTTCACTTTCTCTACCCTAGGCCTAGAGATACTTAGTTCACTACAGATCAGATAGTGGTCTGTATCATCGAAAAATCCGCGAAAAACTCGTACATTCCTAACAGATTTCCTGGATTCAAAGTCTGTTAAGATATAGTCTATTATGGATCTGGTGCCCCTAGCCTCCCATGTGTAGCGGTGAATAGCATTATGCTTGAAGAATGTATTCGTAACAGCTAAACCCATACTAGCACAGAAGTCCAGCAAACGCTTCCCATTCCCATTAGCTTCCATATCTTCCCCACATTTACCAATCACCCTTTCGTATCCTTCAGTTCTATTCCCAACTCTCGCATTGAAATCGCCCATTAGCACTATTCTGTCTTTGCTGTTGACCCTGATCACGATGTCACTCAATGCTTCATAAAACTTGTCAACTTCATCCTCATCTGCACCCTCACATCATTCGCTCATTTATGTGCCTAACAGAAACTATGTTGCGTGCAATGGTATTCCTGATAAAAAGCCCTACCCCAGACTCTGCCCTTCCCTTTCTAACACCCGTCAAGTACACTTTATAATCTCCTATCTCTTCCTCATTATCTCCCCTTACCCGAATATCACTTACTCCTAGCACATCCAGATGCATCCTCTTTGCTGACTCAGCCAGTTCTACCTTCTTTCTTCCATAAGCCCCATTAATATTGATAGCTCCCCATCGAATTCCATTTCTTTCGCCAAGTTATTTCCAAGGAGTCCCTCGCCTGCCAAATGGGAGTGGAACTCCAAAAAGACATATGATAATTATGGGCGGAGACGTTAATTACGCAAATATTACCAGGAATGATGAGATACTCGGAGATGTTCCAAATATGGGGCCGAGTTGAAACATAAATCCGAGCGGGGTAGCAATGAATTTTGGGACTTATGTTGTTATTATTGTGGAATTGTACTTCAAGTTTAAAGTTTCGGATCATCAGCCTTAGATAAATGTCTTATGTAATGTGATTGCCACCAATAGCACCTCAGCGTCTCTAAACTGTTAATAATGTACATCGGAATGGATTTGATTAATCGTGTACTTAATTTTTGATGTAGGCGAGGATTATGTTCATTAGATATTATTTGATTTCCTTTGTGTTTGATTTACCGTGATTTAAGCGTAGTTACATTGAAGGTACGCGGATGTCAGATTACTTATACACAATTCATTGTAGGTGTAGCTTAGATTTATTTGTGTTTTGACTTTTTCTTTCGTTTTGGGCACTATGTGGACAGTGCTGAGTATATCTTGCAAATATAAATTTCAAGTATTAGGTTAGTAGGACCATCTGGTATTCATAGTCAATAAATTACAGCAAGTTCTTTACGCTTACATGAAGGCACCGCAAATAAATAATGAACCACTACAAATTTCGGGAAATAAACGTTAAATTCTGCAAATGAACCGACCTTTGGTTGACTGTTATGAAATTTATGTCGCAAGTTGATCTAACAAGGTGGAATCTTCCGCCATCAACAATGAAATGTATCACAATTGGTTAGTTTAGGTTAATTGTAACAAGCGGCAAATGGAGCTATGTTAAAAGGTTACTTCATTTGGCTCATGTGAATACTGAGGCATTTAGCCTAGTTTTTGTAACATTTTTGTCTAGAGCTATCACAGTAATTAAATTTAAGTTATATTATGGCAGAATATATAATTTCTATTTAATTTTATTCCAATGTAAACACAGCTTTTTAAATTTTCTTTCAGCCACTGGAGGTAATTATGTGGCAAAGATATATAATTAAAAGTGAAATAATATCCAACTGAAAGAGTGTTCATGGTTCTTTTATTTTAACGCTTATTTTTAACATTTTTGGTAACTTTTAAGGTTTGTAATGCAAGTGTGGATAGATACGCAAACATGTTAGTTGTCTCAGACTTTTTTAATTAGTTAATTAACTAATTATTCAATTACATTTTATTTACAATCTTCATATTTTAAATCTGAGACTTAAATTTACGAATGTTGAGTCTAGCTTGGAAGCCCACAGGTTTTTGTGTAAGCATCTATCGACGTCTATCTTTGTTTATTCATGGTGTTTATTATTCAAAATTTTACCTACATTCATCTTAATTGTGGCATATTTTTCGGAAAACTATACAGTTTTTAATTTTAGTTTAGCTATTTACTTTTAAATCCAGTTTGTTTTATTTAATTTTCATTTTAATTCTCCTTTTTTGCAATTTTTGTTAATAAATTATTTTCATTTAAAATCCATTCAGTATTGGGTAACTTTACTTGTAGATAGTTAGATCCGTCGTTATTACATTTCCTCACCCCTTTATTTTGGCCCTACGACCACGAGGAAAATCTAGGGACGTTCCACACCCGAGAAGAGAGTCTACGTGAGCGGTGAGAATTTTTATTTTTCAGCAGCAGCCGGAGCAACAGTCTTTCAAGAGGAGCACGGCCACACATGCCTTGAAAAGGGCACATTATCGATTAATTCAATACCTTTTATCTACCACGGAATACGTTATTCGCAATATTTGCTACAATGACACTGTGACATGTCAGACCAGCAAGGATTTTTTGCATTCAAAAGCTATGAATGGCGGGAACATTGCGGGTTTACTTATGACAATATGCACTATAGCTTTGATTAATGTTTTCAGAACAATAATGTCATTAACATAATTATAAGGAAAACCTTAGTTCTACGAGAATATATTCCCCTTCTTTCCTAATCATTCCTCTCGTACACAGAGAAGACCGTCAAAATATTTAGTTCGCCTTAATGGAACCGAGCATATCTAAAGAATACCAGTTTATCTGTAGCATATGAACAACACATTTCCGAACTCGTTGGTAACCGTACTTTTTCGAGGAATGGAGTGACAATTAATATTATTCTTCTCAGTACGCCTCTTGCCATAATAATCTAATGTATGTTTAATTTTCACGACCGCATTGTGTTCGAAATAAACCTTCAGTATGCCCTATAGGTCATGTTCAATACACATAGTGCATAAAGAAGAGATTTAAAGTACATAACAAGAATATTTACTATATGTACTGAGCATGACCTAATAAGTTGTAAGTCGATTTCGAGAATCTAATGTTTCTTAATTTTCCTGAATATTGTGGTTTATGCTGTAGGCACTTTTGCAAGCCTGGTATCTAGTCAGGGCTCCACATTCCTCGCTTTGTCAAAAAACCGACATGGCACTGAATTTGCAAGTAGAGGTACGTCTTGTTCATCGTCATCTTTTCCCCGCAATATTGCTGCACGTAGACAATCCCGTAGACAATCCCGCGGCAAATAATTCCGTCGGCTCTCACATCCTCAACAAAGTCCAGATCTGGTGCTCTTGCAGCCCTATGAAATAAATTATCAGACTGCTCAAAAGCAGGCTAGAAATGTCTCCGTGGAACTCAGCAGTGAGGGCACTGTTGGCACCGAATCATACTTTTGCATCACTTTGACGTTGCACCGAGTCAGAAAATTCTTATGGTAGCGCTGGGATAAGAAAGGGAGCATCCGTGGTCTTAATTGAAATAGAACCGATTTGCCTGGTATGAAATTTGGAAACCACGAAATACCATCATCTGGGCTACTGACAGTGGGGTTCGAACCCACTATCTCCCGAGTGTAAGCTCACAGCTATATGATCCAAGCAGCGTAGCCAAATCAGTGGCTGTCATTGAATCATACCGTAGTATTAAAAATGATAAGACATGCGCATGTTATAAATTGGTAGAAGCATCCATCATGCAATGACGTCCATCACAGTCAGTTGGCCAAAGTTGCTGGAACGTACAGTAATGGAACTTAAGGCTACTTCAATGTACGCGATTGAGGTGAGTGCAATTACTGAAGGGGCAAAGAACTTCTTTATGAACAATATACTGAACCACCAAAGTTTCTCTTCTTTAAAGATACCATTGAATATCGAGGAATACCAAAGCAATGCATTCATATTGCAGGTTATGGATATATTTGTGCATACGTTTACATCCTTCTTGATTCATATCCTACATCATTATTTCATTCTACACAGAGATACCCTTGTCATAGTACGGATGTACCTAAAATGAGGAAAGAATGATCAACAACACGTAGTTTGAATAAAGGTAGTAACAAATTCTAGGTAGAGTACAACGGAATTAATTACAATTGTTTCTATAATAAACTTTAAAAATAATCTACTCTTTTCTTCCTTGTGTCTACTGATAACCTGAACTACATTGATTAATAGAAATATTTCTAAACATTACAACGAGAATGCAGATAAAATTCAATCTCAGCTTGATGCCTAAACGAATCATCGCAGGTTGAATGTTTCCCGACACGTACACTATTCAATAAACGAATAATAGTTAGGATATCGGTCATGCGTTTTACAAAATACAACATTCAATTACGCGTACTACAAGTTATGATGAAAAATAATGTTGATGATATAAGTTATGATGGAAAAAAATGTTGATGATTGCTTAGAGTAAGATTCAAACTCGCCCCTCATCTTAACAATTTGATGGTAAACTCAATTGACAGGAATGAATTAGAATATTACGAGAGAGCTACTGTTGAGTTAATATTTTTTAATTGATATTTCTTCGTGGCGTCGACCTATGCAGATCTTTTGCCACTACTTTCACCATATGAGAGGAAACTGCGTGGAAGTGTAATTGGGGAAGTGTAAAGTGTTGAATGTGATGAAAGAAACGTTAAAGGCGACGCAAACACCAAGTCCCCAGGCCAGGGATATTAATCATTTACAATTAAAAACCCCTGAACGGGTCGTGAATCGAACCTGGGGCCTCCGGATGACAGGCGGACGCGTTGCCCCCTGCACCGCGGTGCCAAACTGCTGTGGAATTAACTATGCTCTAACTAGAACCTAGATCATCTCCTTTAAATTCGGCCGTAACGTGTACTGCACTGAGTACTGTATCAGAACGAGCTATAGTAACGCCGCTTATACACTGACTGACAGAGCAAATGCAACACCAAGAAGGAGTGGTCAGAACTTTATGCCAATTGCAGGGTAGACTGACGTCACTGAGGTATGCTCATGATGTGAAATGCGCCGCTGTGCTGCGCACGTAGCGAACGATAAATGGGACACGGCGTTGGCGAATGGCCCACTTCGTACCGTGATTTCTCAGCCGACAGTCATTGTAGAACGTGTTTTCGTGTGCCACAGGACACGTGTATAGCTAAGAATGCCAGGCCGCCGTCAACGGAGGCATTTCCAGCAGACAGACGACTTTACGAGGGGTATGGTGATCGGGCTGAGAAGGGCAGGTTGGTCGCTTCGTCAAATCGCAGCCGATACCCATAGGGATGTGTCCACGGTGCAGCGCCTGTGGCGAAGATGGTTGGCGCAGGGACATGTGGCACGTGCGAGGGGTCCAGGCGCAGCCCGAGTGACGTCAGCACGCGAGGATCGGCGCATCCGCCGCCAAGCGTGGCAGCCCCGCACGCCACGTCAACCGCCATTCTTCAGCATGTGCAAGACACCCTGGCTGTTCCAATATCGACCAGAACAATTTCCCGTCGATTGGTTGAAGGAGGCCTGCACTCCCGGCGTCCGCTCAGAAGACTACCATTCACTCCACAGCATAGACGTGCACGCCTGGCATGGTGCCGGGCTAGAGCGACTTGGATGAGGGAATGGCGGAACGTCGTGTTCTCCGATGAGTCACGCTTCTGTTCTGTCAGTGATAGTCACCGCAGACGCGTGTGGCGTCGGCGTGGAGAAAGGTCAAATCCGGCCGTAACTGTGGAGCGCCCTACCGCTAGACAACGCGGCATCATGGTTTGGGGCGCTATTGCGTATGATTCCACGTCACCTCTAGTGCGTATTCAAGGCACGTTAAATGCCCACCGCTACGTGCAGCATGTGCTGCGGCCGGTGGCACTCCCGTACCTTCAGGGGCTGCCCAATGCTCTGTTTCAGCAGGATAATGCCCGCCCACACACTGCTCGCATCTCCCAACAGGCTCTACGAGGTGTACAGATGCTTACGGATCTCTCACCAATCGAACACGTGTGGGATCTCATTGGACGCCGTTTGCAAACTCTGCCCCAGCCTCGTACGGACGACCAACTGTGGCAAATGGTTGGCAGAGAATGGAGAACCATCCCTCAGGACACCATCCGCACTCTTATTGACTCTGTACCTCGACGTGTTTCTGCGTGCATCCCCGCTCGCGGTGGTCCTACATCCTACTGAGTCGATGCCGTGCGCATTGTGTAACCTGCATATCGGTTTGAAATAAACATCAATTATTCGTCCGTGCCGTCTCTGTTTTTTCCCCAACTTTCATCCCTTTCGAACCACTCCTCCTTGGTGTTGCATTGTCACTGTCAGTCAGTGTATATTACCATTCATCACTGCGAAGTGTATTTTCCTCATATTCTTACTTCCCTTTATATTTTTCTGCTCGCAGCCACCCAAAGAGTGATAAAAGCACTCTACGGGGAAGCTTTGAAGCATATCACACAGCTTGTATTCGCAAGTGTTCATCACTCCAGTCTTTCATTCATATTACACCATCAGCTCCCTTGACATGCAGTGCCAGAAGCCATTAGAGCCAAAGGACCAACTACGGGAGTGTCGTGCTTTGTAGCAGTTACCTTTGACTTCCTCACGTGTGGTTAACGTTGTAACTCGCTGTGGTGGAACAAGTTTACAACTGGCACAAGGAAACGGAGGTTTGTATGTGGTGCCCGCGCCTTGCATGAAACTCGGCGACTACAAACAAAGGGGATTATGATAGGAGAACTTGCATCCTGTAGGACAAAATCTTCCACTATCCTGAACATTGAGGAAATGGAGAATATGTAGATATAAATAATTCGTTACATGAACGTTAGCGGACGGTAAAAAAGACTAGTTGAATTGGTTGGAATGGTTCAAAGGTTGTATTGAGCTAAGGCAATTACATTCTTTCTCTTCTAGCTCTTTTTCCCACACCTGTGGGGTCACGGTTGTGAGCTGTGTTGCACATGTGGATTTGGCACTTTTTATGCCTGGATGCCCTTCTTGACACCAATCAGATGTGTAGGGATGCTATCACTATATCGTGTTTCTATTGTGGTTGGTAATGTGATGGGACAAAAACAAACGCCCCAGCTCTCGATACAGGAGAATTAATAAGACACGATTCAAATCCCCGACCCCTCCGTGTGTCGAAATTGGGACTCTCTGGACCGAAGGCCTCAACGCTGACCATTCATCCAAGGAGCTAAGGGAATTTACAAAGTGGTTAATTAGTGTATTTACAAGAGTAATTAAATCTCATAAAATAAGACAACCTTGTACTCTACGTAATACATCTTCATTTGTGTAGCACATTGTTAAGTAGTTGCAGTATGAATGGTAACGAGGTTTGAATTTTAGAAAAAAGTAACAAAGCACTGTTATTCATTTCTTTAAAATAAAAATTCTGGCTGGCTCTATCTTTTTACAGTCCGGAACTATTGTATCACAAACGAAAGCATTTACGTAAACTTACTCTCAGTAGTTCATGTGCTGAAGAGTAAAATAAAAACAAAAGTCAACGCCCTTATCTGAATATAAATTAGGGGAAATTTCAATTTATATGGTTAATTTTCCTTGAAATCTGATAGTACTTACAGTAGAAAGGAAACCGTGAATTCAATTGCTGAGTTGAACATAACAACACAAATTTCTAACGCCATTGACTTCTATGACCCAGAACGATAGTAGTTGTAAGAGTTTCCTCTTCTCTAAGACTGTAACGTATGTAGAAATAAGGTATTATTGTAATGTAAATATTTTGTAAACTCTGCCAATATTTAATCCTTGTATTGCACCGTTAAGGGACTCGGCTCACTTGTCCTTTCTCGAGTAAATAAAAAAAAACATACCGACAAAATAGAAAAATGAATGAGGTAGTTACATATTCTAAAATTTTAACTTAGAAGTTAAACGAAAGTGTATTAGTGTATTCCTTGTACTCATCATTGCTGGAGCCTATTATTAACCGTCGGCGTCTGAGGCCTATCAACAGTAATTACACAACTGCAGAGGGAGTAGTTGCTACTTCATGGCACTTTAGTGAGTTAGGAATTTGTGTACAAAGTTCTTGGTTTGTCAGGACAGCAAAGAATCACAAATGTTTTTTGAGTTAGCGGAGTTGGTGAGCAAATAATGGGGTGTTCGCCATGTTAGATGGCATACCACATAAAAGCTCAATGCTTGTGTGCGAAGGTGTTAGCAATGAATCATTGTTGGCGTTGTTCATTAGAGAAAGGTGCGCCTGCACATCCCCCTGGTCCTGAACAGTGTCAACAAGAGAAGACACGCTATGACTGTCAATCACATAAGCTAGAATAGTGAAACAGAGAGAGACGTTGTGTCTCACCGGGGATATGGCCAATAATCATTCATAACTACATGCTGGTTGGTACGATTCCACTCATGTTTCAACACCGTGTAGAACACCTAAAGTGTTGTAGAGAGTGTGACGTGTTCTGTTCGTTGACGAGAGTACTGTACATCCTGCCGTCCATTGCATTCTCAGCGTGTAGGTTGTACGTGCCACCCTCTCCAGTGCGCGACGCTCTTATGGTGATTTAACTAGGATTCAGTTGGTAATGCAGTGATCAGAGCCTTAGAACTGTAAGTGGCTCTGTGATAAATATAATAGGTAATTTAAAAGTATATACAATTTCCTAACTCGTATTGTGCTCTCATATCAGATTACATCCTTTACATTCAGATTCAAAGGTCCCCCCCCCCCCCCCTAATTGACACCAAGAGCTAAATTTAAGGATCTGTGAATGTGGCACATTATTTTCAATGCGAATATCACATGTAAGTGAAGTCTCAACAAATAATTAAAATCTTTAGGTATCCTGAGTTTTCAGGAGACCAATGATTAATATTGTAAAGCTAAATTACCGTTAATCATAAAACTAAGCACGCTAGTTCGATGACCCACCACCCTTTAGTAACCTCAACTTCCGGATGAAAGTTAAGCTTAATGGAATTAGTGAGCTTTGACTAGCGGACCACTTCACGTCACGCCTCTCTCGAAATCCTAGCTCCCCTTAAAATCACTCTTAATCTTAAACGCCAGTTTTATGAAATTCTACCCAGCCATATTTCCGTGACAAACTCCCAGTACCCGAGAAAGAAGAATTGATCAGGTGCAATTAAAATCCTTGACCCGACCGGGAATCGAACCCGGGACCCTCTGAACTGAAGACCTCATCGCTAACCGTTCAGCCAAGGAGTCTGACGAAATTCGTATATTTGGTGATTAAAAGTGGTAATAGGCATTCGGTACAGCTTTTATACTTCAATATTTCACCGTTTGTGAACTTCGTACAGAAATAGAGTTCAGAGAACTGCAATAAATGACTCTGAGACTGAAGTAAATTCAAGTGATGTAGACAGGTTGTTTTATCCCTTCTCCCACTCCAGGGACCCTCCCCTCAATACGTCTGCACTCGTCAGTGGCTTAGGCTGAACTGCACAGCAAAATTACTTAACACAGTTCCACGCAATCATTATATAGTCCATTTCTTCAGAAGACAGAAAGATCGCATATTCCAGCACCATTTCGCACGCTATTTCCAACAATAGCAGGGTATTAACGTAAGCTGCATTTAACTAAATTGAAGCTTGATGTTTCAAGACATGTTGGGATAATCGCACTGGAAAAGGAGTGGTGTAAATCACTTCTTTGGAGTGTCAAGTGGGGTCCACTCTGTTTCCGTGTTTGGTGTGTGCTGGCCACGCGAGGAGGTTCCTCTACTACAGAAAATAGTGCCATCCAAGAAATTGAATAGTTATGTAATGGTGTAAGGGTCTTTCCGGTACTAAAGTGTGAGGCTGCTTATGGCCGTTCGTAGCAGGATGTAATACAGTTGTGTTATAATAATCTAGGCAATAAAATGTTCTCAATATTAAGGCGCTTAAGCGGAACAAGCTCATGTTACTTTCAGAATAAGAGTGCGAACTGCTGATACTGTATATTGAATAGTGCGGAGGATGATGTTCACAGACCGGAATGAACCTTACAAATTCTGATACCAGTCCCATCGATCGATGAATTGCAGAGTGCGGGGTGGGCTCTTGAGAAATCCGGGAAACATCAATTGCTCGTCTAACCAAGGTGGTGTGACAGGACTGATGATGCATTCAGATGGTCCTCCTGCGCAACCTATTCGATAACAAAACTGAAGGAATAGTTGCTGTTATCGCAGCAAAGGTGGGTCCACGAGGATCAGATGGAGCAAAGATCTCAGACAACAGTTTAGACAAATGCCGAATAACGTTTTGGTTTATAGTATGTTTTTGTTGAATCATCTCCTCTCTGCGTGTGAGAGCGATTGTCTGTGCAACGTTGATCACGAAAGTAGTGTCCTCTGGTATTTATATTATACCACGGAGAGAATACTCATTTACACAACAGAATACAACGAATCTCAGTAACCAATTTCTATCACGCGTTTCGGCCCAATTGCTTATATCTTTTGATTATAAGTATATTTTGTTGTATATTTCCAACTACAGTACAGTATCCTATATTGCTGTTAAGTAATTAGAATTGCATACATTGTGCATACACTCCTCATGCCATCACAACAAAAAAAAGGAAACAATCATTAACCAAAATTTTACGTCACACCCAGGTACTTCCATTTGTTATCATATACTCTTTACTATTAACTATTGACATATTTTACATTCATAGAAATCCTCGGTAGATTGAACTGTTGGATAATTGAAGTGCCCGATGTTCGTGATTTTTTGCCAAATCAATGTAACCATTTCGAAGTCCTGCAATAAGTCACCTTAAGTTATTTCGTTGCAGAATTTGCTGTATGATACCACCGCTGATGTTGACGAAGGAGAAACTCAATAGCTATTAAAAAAACTGGAAAGCCGCTTTATTCCTAAACACAGGGATAGATTACATCAGAACTATGGAGTCTCGTGTCTATCATCATCAGCAGTGGCCTGTATCCAGCAAGATTCGATTGTAACACGCAGCAGTTGTTTCTACGTTATCTCAACGGTAATTAATCATAATTAATCATAATCACGATTGCGTCCCGTGCAGTGATATTCCTGCTAATGTCATACATGGACAGCGCGGGTACATTACACTATTATTTCATGTCATACAGTGATTAATAAATTCCAGTAGAAATCGTTGTAACATGCAGCAACTCACTAATGCTTCCCCTTCCACAACAACTGACTCTGTGTCATCTTTTTTCATAACAGACCCCAGATTTAGTAAAGGAGTGTGAAATTGTAAAATCGAACTTCGAAGGTAAAACATAAACTTACACGGCATAATGTTATTTAACCACCAAACACATAGAGGTGCTGATATTCAATATAGTATCTGATCACTATGATCACTTTTTCTATTTGTCTTAGGGCCTACGTCGCATTAATACAAACAGGTCTTACGGCGACTATGGGATAGGGAAGGAAGTGAAGGTGGTATGATGAAATAATTGAAAAAATAACAGAAACCCATCTTAAAGGCTGCCAAGTGTGAGTTTCGAATCAACCACCTCCTGAATGTAAAGTCACAGCTACGTGAGTCAAACCGCGTAGCTTACTTGCTCAGTACACAATAGACAATTCTCTCACTCAGATATTGGGCGAAAGTTATTTCATCTAACGTGCGTTTATTACATTATCAAATACACTGGCGGAAACCTCAGGAAGGGGTTGTGCTAAATTAACGAACGTTGGTAGGTGTGTTTATACACCTTAAGGATGGGGTTGATTCTAATTGTTTGAAAATTGCTTTATCATGGCGCTAGCGTGGCCGCATGACGTTGCACATCAGGTTTGTACTTTGTGGGAGTGTTTGTTACCTGTGAGATTGATTGGGTGAAGAATGCTTTTACGGTGACGAAGAGGCCAGTATCAACAGCTCACTGCGGTTGAACGAGGCCGTGTATTCCTGACTGACTGACTGATTCATCATCGCCGAGCCAAAACTACTGGACGTAAAGAAATGAAATTTTGGGGATATACTCATACTAAGATGTAGGTGCTCGCTAAGAGAGGATTTTTTGATATTCCGTCGCTAAGGGGGTGAAAATGGGGTTGAAATTTTAAAATGAGTGTATCTATATCTCAAAACTTTAAAAGTTTACACATGTGAAAATTGGTATTTAGAATCTTCTTTAAAAATAAGGAAACCCGTATTTTTTATTTTCAGATAATCCCAATAGGATGGGTGAAAGAGGCTGAAAAAGGGGTTGAATGCCTTTTAATCAGGATACCGGTACTTCTATCTCAGAAACTGCAGACATTACAGACCTAAAAATTGGAACTTTTGTTCGCTTTTAAAAATAAAGAAGCACGTATTTTTCTGTTTTTGGAAAATCCAATTAATGAGAGGGTGAAAAGGGGGGTGAATTTTTGAAATGAGTGCATCTATATCTCAAAACTTTTAAAGTTTACAGATGTAAATATTGGAATTTAAAATGTTCATTAAAAATAAAGAAGCACGTATTTCTTTGTTTTCGGAAAATCCCAATAGGAGGGGTGAAAAGAGGTGAAAAACGGGTTGAATGCCTTTAAAGAGAATACTTATATCTCAGAAACTGAAGATATTACAGACCTGAAAATTGATGATTGGGATCTGCTTTAAAAATAAAGAAACACGTATTTTTCGTTTTTGTAAAATACAATTAATGGTGGGGTTGAAAAGGGGGTGAAATTTTAAAATGACTGTATCTATATCTCAAAACTTTTAAAGCTTATAGATGTAAAAATTGGTATTTGGAATCTCCTTTAAAAATAAATAAACACATATTTTTTTTGTTGTCGGAAAATCCCAATAGGAAGGGTGGAAATGGGTGAAAAACGGGTTGAATGCTTTTAATGTAGCTACTTATATTTCAGAACCTGAATATATTAGAGACCTGAAAACTGGTGTTTGGGATCTCCTTTAAAAATAAAGAAACACGTTTTCTTTTTTTGGTTTCGAAAAATCCAATTAATGGGGTGGGTGAAAAGGGGGCGAATTTTTAAAATGAGTGTGACTACATCTTAAAACTTTAAAAGTTTACAGATGTAAAAATTGGTATTTAGAATGTCCCTTAAAAATCAAGGAAAACGTATTTTTTTGTTTTCTGTAAATCCCAACAGGAGGGGTTTAAAAGGGTGAATAATTGGTTGAATGCCTTCAATGAGGATACATATATCTCAAAAACTGAAGATATTACAGAACTGAAAATTGGTATATAGGATCTCCTTTAAAAACAAAGAAACACGTATTTTTTTGCTTTTGGAAAATCCAATTAATGGCGGTTAAACAGGAGTGACAAATTGGGGTGAATTTTTCGAAAGACTATGGCTACAGGATATCTGAGAAACGTAAAATGTTGCAGACGTAAAAAGTGTGTATTTGGAATTTCCTGTGAATGTAAAGAAACGTATGTGATTTGTTTTTGGAAACTCCACTTAAGGGGAACTAAAAGTGGTGACATTTTAAAATGAGAATTTCTACAGTATATCTCATAGAAGTTAACATGTTACAGAAGTGAAAAATTGTATTTTTTATCTTATAAAAATGAAGAAACGTGTATCTTTAGTTTTCGGAAATACAAATTGGGTGAAGGGAGGGGGGGGGGTAAAATTGACTGAAGATAGTGTTGATTTCGTTTAATTAGGCTACTGGTATCTCAAAAATGAAGATGTTACAGGCGTGAAATTTGATATTTGGAATCTACTTTAAAATGTAAAGAAACGCGTATTCTCGGAAAATCCAATGAGGGGGGGGGGGTGAAATTATTGAAAAATTAATTGACTTAATTGTATGAGAATACTTACATCTAATAAAAACTATATTTGCTACAGGCGTGAAAAGTGGTATTTGGTTCTCCTTTAAAATCAAATAAAAACGCGTTTTGGGGGGGGGGGGATAATATTGGGGGGCGGGAGTGAAAAGGAGTTGAATTCCTTTCATGAGGACACATAAATCAAAAACTGACGAAGTTAGTGTCGTGATAATTGGTATTTAGAAGATCCTTTACTATTAAAGAAACTAGTTTGTTGCAGGAAAATTCACTTAGGTGGGGAGGGAGTGTGAAAGATGTGAAAAAAAGTGAATTATTTTTATGGGGATACCTATATCTCAAAACAGAAGGTTATCGACGTGAACATTGGAGTTTGGAATCTCTTTTAAACATAAATAAACACGCCTTCTTTTCTTTTTTGCTGGGGCGGGGGAAGGAAACTAACGACGGTGGGGTGTAAAAGGAGGTTAGACCAATTGATTTTACTGTTTATTCATTCCATTCCTGACCCTGTCGAATGACTGGAAACAGAATGTGGATTTTCGATGTACTTATTCTGATCATAAACCGATCATTTTTAATCTTTCCTGGGTTCGTTTTCAAGAGCCACCTTTTCCTTGGGAGGACGTTCTTAGATTACAGTAGATTCTCCTGGCGTATAAATAAAAAATAAAAACATTTGAAATAAACGATAGGAATGAGATTGACTGTCCAGTTGTTCACCGCTATAATAAGGTCAATAATGCACGGAAGTATGTCATTCGTATCGCCAGAAATTCCGCGTACTTGCCTACGCGCGACAATGGTGCTGGTCACAATGTCAAAAATGACAATGGCAGCAGATGGAATTTACCGCCAATTAGCGGTCTTGCATCTTGCTGTGGGGTCCAGAACATCAATAATAATAATAATAATAATAATAATAATAATAATAATAATAATAATAATAATAATAATAATAATAATAATAATAATAATAATAACAATAATAATAATATTCTGGACCGTAGTCAAATGTGCGGACCGCGCTGGAAACGGGTCTGGATGGGTAATGACTACAAATGCAGTCCGGCCGCGGGTTCAGTACTGCCAAGGCACCCAAGAAGACACCACGCCGAATCTCCTCAAGAATTTGATCCATATTAAAAATGCTTATAGGAAAAGATGGCAAACATTTAGGGACCGAACTGACCGGGTGAAATACATGGTCCTAGCCCGGGAAGTACGAAATCGATTGCTGGAAAGAAATATTGAAAAATGGGAGGGAACTTGGCGTAATCTCTCAGAAAACGAGTCAGATATCGAATTTTGACGGATTATGTATAAATCGATATCCATTCAATTATAAATTTCAGTATAATACCGTAGCGAAGCACGGGTATCTTGCTAGTCTGTATATATAAAAGAACATGTCCTGACTGACTGACTGACTGATTCATCATTGCCGAGCCAAAACTACTGGACATAATGAAATGAAATTTTGAGGATACATTCATAGTACACTGTAGGTGCTCGCTAAGAGAGGATTTTTGGATATTCCGTCGCTAATGGGGTGAAAAGGGGAGGGGAATTTTAAAATGAGTGTATCTATATCTCAAAACTTTAAAAGTATACAGATGTAAGAATTGGCATTTAGAATCTTCTTTAAAAATAACGAAATACGTATTTTTTTTGTTTTCAGAAAATCCCAATAGGAGGGGTGAAAAAGGGTGAAAAAGCGGTTGAATGCCTTTAATCAGGATACCGGTACTCATATCTCAGAAACTGAACATATTACAGACCTGAAAATTTGTACTTTTGATCTCTCATAAAAATAAAGAAACGCGTTTTTTTTTGTTTTCAGAAAATCCAATTAATGGGAGGGTGAAAAGGGGGGTTTATTTTTAAAATGAGTGTATCTATGTCTCAAAATTTTGAAAGTTTACAGATGTAAAAACTGGTATTTAGTATCTTCATTAAAAATAAAGAAACACGTATTATTTTGTTTTCGGAAAATCCCAATAGGAGGGATGAAAAGGGGTGAAAAACGGGTTGAATGCCTTTAATGAGGATACATATATCTCAGACACTGAAGATACTACAGACCTGAAAATTGGTGTTTGGGATCTCCTTTAAAAATAAAGAAATACGTATTTTTTGTTTTTGGAAAATCCAATTAATGGGGGTGAAAAGGGGGTGAATTTTTAAAATGTCTGTATCTATATCTCAAAACTTTAAAAGTCTGCACAATAAAAAATTGATATTTAGAATCTCTTTAAAAATAAAGGAGCATGTATTTTTTGGTGTTCTGTAAATCTTAATGTGAGGGGTGTAAAAGGGTGAATAATGGGTTGAATGCCTTTAATGAGGATACATATACTCAGAAACTGAAGATATTACAGAACTGAAAATTTGTATATGGGATCTTCTTTGAAAATAAAAAAAAAACTTTTTTTTTGTTTTTGGAACATCCAATTAATGGCAGTTAAACAGGAGTGACAAATTGGGGTGAATTTTTTGAAAGATTATATCTACAGAATACCTGAGAAACGTAAAATGTTACAGACGTATAAAGTGGAATTTGGAAACTCCTGTAAATATAAAGAAAAATAGGTGATTTGTTTTTGGAAACTCCACTTAAGGGGAACGAAAAAGGGGGTGAAATTTTAAAATGAGAATTTGTACAGTATATCTCAAAAAACTTAACATGTGAAAAATGGTATTTTTTATCTTTATTAAAAATCAAGAAACGTGTATTTTTAGTTTTCCGAAATATCATTTGGTTGGAAGGGGGGGGGGTAAAAGTGTCTGAAAATGGTGTTGAATTCTTTTAATTAGGCTACTGATATCTCAAAAATGATGATGTTACAGACGTGGAATTTAGTATTTGGAATCTGCTTTAAAAGTAGAGAAACACGTATTCTCGGAAAATCCAATGAAGTGGGGGGGGGGGAGGTGAAAGAATTGAAAAATTAATTGACTTAATTGTATGAGAATACTTTCATCTAATAAAAACTAAAGTTGTTACGGACGTGAAAATTGGTATTTGTATCTCCTTTAAAAACAAAAAAAAACGCGTTTTGGGGGGGGGAAATCATCTTGGGGGGCGGGAGAAAAATGGAGTTGAATTCCTTTCATGAGGACACAGAAATCAAAAACTGAAGAAGTTAGAGTCGTGATAATTGGTATTTAGAAGATCCTTTACTATTAAAGGAACAAGTTTTTTGCCGGAAAATTCACTTGGGGGGGGGGGGGGTAGGAGTGTGAAAAGGAGTGAAATAAAGTGCACTACTTTTATGGGGAAACTTATATCCCAAAGCTGAAGGTAATAGATTTGAACATTGGTGTTTGGAATCTCCTTTAAACATAAAGAAACATGCCTTCTTTAAATTTTTTGTGGGGGGTAAATAAACCTGACGGCGGTGGGTTGTAAAAGGTGGTGAGTCCAGTTGATTTTACTGTTCATAATGTACTCATATGGAGCCTCCGTTGCTAAGGTGGCAGCGCGCCGGCCTCTCACAGCTGGGTTCCGTGGTTGAAATCCCGGTCGCTCCACGAGACATTCGTGCTGGACAAAACGGAGGCGAGACAGATTTTCTCCGGATATTCCGGATTTTCCTGTCATCATTCTTTCCAGCACACTGTCCAATATCATTTCATTTCATTTGTCATTCATTATCCATTGCCCCAGAGGAGTGCGACAGGCTTCGGCAGCCGGTACAATTCCAATTGTCGCCGCTAGATGGGGGCTTTATTCATTCCATTCCTGACCCTGTCGAATGACTGGAAACAGGCTGTAGATTTTAGATGTACTTATTCTGATCATAAACTGATCAGTTTTAATCTGTCCTGGGTTCGTTTTCAAGAGTCATCTTTTTCTTCGGAGAACGTTCTTAGATTACAGTAGATTCTCCTGGCATATAAATAAAAATTTAAACACCTTTGAAGTAAACGATAGGGATAAGATTGACCGTCCAATTGTTCACCTCTATAATAAGGTCAATAATGCACGGAAGTATTTCATTCGTATCGCCAGAAATCCCGCACACTTGCCTACGCGCGACAATGGTACTGGTCACAATGTCAAAAATGACAATGGCAGAGGATGTAATTTACCGCCAAGTAGCGGTCTTGCATCTAGCTATGGGGTCCAGAACATCTATAATAATAATAATAATAATAATAATAATAATAATAATAATAACAATAATAATAATAATAATAATAATAATAATAATAATTTTTTGCTATGGGCTTTACGTCGCACCGACACAGATAGGTCTTATGGCGACGATGGGATAGGAAAGGCCTAGGAGTTGGAAGGAAGCGGCCGTGGCATTAATTAAGGTACAGCCCCAGCATTTGCCTGGTGTGAAAATGGGAAACCACGGAAAACCATTTTCAGGGCTGCCGATAGTGGGATTCGAACGTATTGTCTCCCGGATGCAAGCTCACAGCCTTATATAATAATAATAATAATAATAATAATAATAATAATAATAATAATAATAATAATAATAATAATAATAATAATAATAATGTTCTGGACCGTCGCCAAATGTGCGGACAGCGCTGGAAACGGGTCCTGGACGGGTAATGACTAAGAATGCAGTCCGGCCGCGGGTTCAGTACCGCCAAGGCACCCAAGACGAAACCACGCCGGATCTCCTCAAGGATTTGATCCATATTAAAAATGCTTATGGGAAAAGATGGCAAAGATTTAGGGACCCAACTGACCGGGTGGAATACCTGGACCTAGCCCGGGAAGTACGAAATCGATTCCTGGAAAGAAAGATTGAAAAATGGGAGGAAACTTGCCGTAATCTATTAGAAAACGAGTCAGATCGCGAAATTTGGCGGATTCTCTCAGAAAACCAGTCAGATCGTGAATTTCGGCTGATTATATATGAAACAATAAGCATTCAATTATAAATTTCAGTATAATACCGTAGCGAAGCACGGGTATCTGGCTAGTAGGGATATATGAAGACAGGTCTCCGGACGTCCCCGTGACACCACTGGCTGGAAGGACCGCCATATTCGGCGTATGGCTGTGGCGCAGCGTACTGCGTCAGCAGCAGCAGTTGTCACCAAAGTGACGCAGCGAACTGTTCAAAATCGGTTACTTGAAGGACAGCTCCGGGCAGTCCGGCTTTCTCTTCCTTGTGGGTTATCAACAAGGATATTCTGTTTTGAGGTAAAGGAGTGTCGACCCTTCACGCAACCCCCTTTCTGGAGGATCAGAACATCCCATTTGGTCTGGATCATCTCTTTGACCTGTGAGGTTCTACCTGCAGCTATGCTACGGCCGGCTGTGCTCTTAGGACCATTTGACGTCACAAGCCCACCAAATGCAAAGAGGAGAAGAACTCCACGTAATCAATACTTGTTTATTATTGTTATTAAAAATATAGGACCAGTTTCGTCCATAGCGGGTCATCCTCAGCTGGATATACATATAAAACATCGTGCAAGTGCAAACATTACCGTATCTAAACAGGAATATCATGTGACGGTAACATGTCAGATTGTACTCATGAGTAGGGCATTCGTCAAATTGGAAGTTAAGTATATGTTATCATGCGTGAATGCGCATCTATGAAAAGTGAATATTCCTAAACTTAAAACTAACTTGGTTCGTACCCCACTGTCGGCAGCCTTGAAAATGGTTTTCCGTGGTTTCCCATTTTCACACCAGGCAAATGCTGGGCCTGTACCTTAATTAAGGCCACGGCCGCTTCCTTCCCTATCCTAGCCCTTTCCCATCCCATCGTCGCCATAAGACCTATCTGTGTCGGTGCGACGTAAAGCAACTAGCAAAATTATAAAAAAAGTAAAACTAACTTATAAGTATTCATAAAATAAAAACAACATATGCGTAAAACCTTTCATGCTTGTGACTGTTTCACTTTCTGGCTTGCACTGTTTCTTAATTCTAATCTCCAGAATTCTATTTTTCAGAAGGACATTTTTGACACCGGGCGAGTTGGCCGTGTGCGTAGAGGCGCGCGGCTGTGAGCTTGCATCCGGGAGATAGTAGGTTCGAATCCCACTATCAGCAGCCCTGAAGATGGTTTTCCGTGGTTTCCCATTTTCACACCAGGCAAATGCTGGGGCTGTACCTTAATTAAGGCCACGGCCGCTTCCCTCCAACTCCTAGGCCTTTCCAATCCCATCGTCGCCATAAGACCTATCTGTGTCGGTGCGACGTAAAGCCCCTAGCAAAAAAAAAAGACATTTTTGACGAGGACTAAAAATTCTCTGTGCTTTCCGACTACTTGGCTGAAAGGTCAGCGTTGAGACCTTCAGTTTAGAGGGTCCAGGGTTCGATTCCAGGCCGGGTCGAGAAATGTAATCGCATCTGATTGATTCTTCTGGCCCGTGGTTTCCCATTTTCACACCAGGCAAATGCTGGGGCTGTACCTTAATTAAGGCCACGGCCGCTTCCTTCCAACTCCTAGGCCTTTCCAATCCCATCGTCGCCATAAGACCTATCTGTGTCGGTGCGACGTAAAGCCTATAGCAAAAAAAATCTTCTGGCTCGGGGACTGGGTGTTTGTGTTTGTCCCAACACTTTCCTCTTCATATTCAGACAACACGCCACACTACCGAACAACACAGAAACACGCAATTGTGAGTACATCCTTCCATGTACGGTTGGCGTCAGGAAGGGCATCTGGCCGTAAAACAGGGTCAATCCAATGTGCCGTACAGTTCGCAAACGTGAACGCACATGTGTGGGAAAAAGCGGTAGAAGATGACTACAGATTCTGTGTCCATGATAACTCACCGCACACTTAGATTCTGTTTATTAGTAAGTACATTGAGTATAGACATTTGTAGATCGTATACAAGATATCTGAAGGACGTCGATGAGGATGTTGAGAAATGCCTTAGTAGGCAATAGTCGTGTGAACTATAAACTCACTCTTTTTTTTGGACTAGAGTATGAACATGCACAGTAAAATTTTTAAAATCCAAATTTCAGAGTGATATAACTTAATTGAAGTAAGAACAAATCTTCAAAATATGGTTGTAGAAGTCTGTCCAGGCTACGGAGCCATTGAGTCTGATATGCATAATATCGGAGAGTCTCCTAAGAATAGAGCTATCGTAGCTTTTTATGGTAGATCATGGGAGACTATTGACAAAAATGAGGGCTATTTCACTGGATAGAAGAGTGGTATAGTGGGTGGCTAAATTTGTAGAATATAGAATTCAGAGAAATAGAGTAGGTGAAGTGTTATCGGATCCTGTAATGGATATATAAGTGATAAGAGTAAACAGCCGCAATCACAAATAAGGCTATTTGCGGACGATGATGTAGTATGTCAGTTACAGGTTTGTGAGTGATTAAAAAAAACGACCTCGACTAGGTTGTGATATGGACAGCCGGCTATGGTGTGACTGTAAACGAGACCAAAGGTCTGGTTATAGGTTTCACCAAGTCGGAAACTCCTCATAATTTTTATTACTGTGTTGATAAGGTGATAGTATCCCATGGGGATCACAGTAATTACCTAGGTTTTAATGTAGGGAATTATCTTCATGGGGGTTATCAAATTTACGGGGTTGTAAAGAAAGGGTTCAGATCTATTTATATAAAATCACCTGTCCTGACTGACTGACTGACTGACTGACTGACTGACTGACTGACTGACTGACTGACTGACTGACTGATTCATCATCGCCGAGCCAAAACTACTGGACATAAACAAATGAAATTTTGGAGATACATTCATATTAAGATATAGGTGCTCGCTAAGAGAGGGTTTCTGGATATTCCCTCGCTAAGGGGGTGAAAAGGGGGATGAAATTTAAAAATGCGTGTATCTATAACTCAAAACTCTAAAGGTTTACAGATGTAAAAATTGGTACTTAGAATCCTCTTTAAAAATAAAGGAACGCGTATTTTTGTGTTTTCAGAAAATCCCAATAGGAGGGGTGAAAAAGGGTGAAAATGGGTTGAATGCCTTTAATCAGGATACTGGTACTTATATGTCAGAAACTGTAGATATTACAGACCTGAAAATTGGTAATTTTGATCTCTTTTAAAAATTAAGGAACACATATGTTTTTGTTTTTGGAAAATCCAATTAATGGGAGGGTGAAAAGGGGTACATTTTTAAAATGAATGTATCTATATCTCAAAACTTTGAAAGTTTACAGATGTAAAAATTAGTATTTAGAATCTTCATTAAAAATAAAGAAACACGTATTTTTTGTTTTCTGAAAATCCCAATAGGAGGGCTGAAACGGTGTGAAAAATGGGTTGAATGCCTTTAATGAGGATAATTATATCTCAGAAACTGAAGATATTACAGACCTGAAACTTTTTGTTTGGGATCTCCTTTAAAAAGAAATAAACACATGTTTTTGTTTTTGGAAAATATAATTAATAGGGGGGTGAAAAGAGTGTATCTATATCTCAATACTTTTAAAGTTTATAGATGCAAAAATTGGTATTTAGAATCTCCTTTAAAAATAAAGAAACACGTATTTTTTTGTTTTCGGAAAATCCCAATAGGAAGGGTGGAAAAGGGTGAAAATATGTTGAATGACTTTAATCAGGCTACTTATATTTTAGAACCTGAAGATTTTACAGACCTGAAAATTGGTATTTGGGATCTACTTTAAAAATAAAGACACACGTATTTTTCGCTTTTGGGAAAATCCAAGTAATGGGGGGGGGGGTGAAAATGGGGATGAAATTTTATAATGAATGTATCTACATTTTAAAACGTTAAAAGTTTACAGATGTAAAAATTGGTATTTAGAATTTCCTTTAAAAATAAAGAAATATGTATTCGTCGTTTTCGGAAAATCCCAATAGGAGGGGTGAAAAAGGGGTTGAATGCCTATAATGAGGATACTTAAATCTCAGAAACTGAAGATAATACAGACCTGAAAATTGGTGTTTGGGATCTTCTTTAAGAATAAAGAAACATGAAAAGGGGGTGGATTTTCAAAATGAGTGTATCTATATCTCAAAACTTTAAAAGTTTGCACATAGTTTGTAATGGTAGTTTTAAGATAAGATTATGAATATTGCTCTCAGATGTACAATGTTAATGAAGTGTGGTTAAGTGTAAGAGAGGACCACGAGTCCTAACTTCGCCACTACAAATAAAGGCAAATATAATAATATAATAATAATTATTTTAATTAGGCTACTGTTATCTCAAAACTGAAGATGTTACAGACGTAAATTTTATATTTGAAAAATGCTTTAAAAGTAACGAAACACGTATTCTCGGAGAATCCGATGAATTGGGGGGGGGGAGGTGTGAGAATTGAAAAAGTAATTGACTTAATTGCATGAGAATACCTACATCTAATAGAACTAAAGTTGTTAGGGCCTACAGACGTTAAAATTGATATTTGGATCCTCTTTTAAAAGAATGAAAAACCCGTTTTGTTGGGGAGAATCATCTTGGGGGGGGGGGGCTGGAGTGAAAAGGAGTTGAATTCCTTTCATGAGGACACATAAATCAAAAACTGAAGAAGTTAGAGTCGTGATAATTGGTATTTGAAGATCCTTAACTATTAAAGAAACAAGTATTTTTTGCCGGAAAAGTCACTTGCGGGGGGGGGGGGGAGTGTAAAAGTGAATAAAAGTTAATTATCTTTATCTCAAAACTGAAAGGATTTTCTCCGGATACTCCGGTTTTCTCTGTCATCATTCATTCCAGCAACACTATCCAATATAATTTCATTTCATTTGTCATTCATTAATCATTGCCCCAGAGGAGTGCGACAGGTTTCGGCAGCCGGCACAATTCCTATTGTCGCCGCTAGATGGTGGCTTTATTCATTCCATTCCTGACCCTGTCGAATGACTGGAAACTGGCTGTAGATTTTCGATGTACTTATTCTGAACATAAACCGATCATTTCTAATCCTTCCTGGATACGTTTTCAAGAGCCACGTTTCCTTCGGTGAACGATCTTAGATTACAATAGATTTTTCTGGCATATAAATACAATTTTAAACACAGTTGGAATAAACGATAGAAGTGAGATTGACCGTCCAATTGTTCACCTCTATAATAAGGTAAATAATGCACGGAAGTACAGTATGTCATAGCTATCGCCAGAAATCCCGCACACTTGCCTACGCGCGACAATGGTGCTGGTCACATTTTCAACAATGACAATGGCAGCAGATGAAATTTACCGCCAAGTAGCGGTCTTGCATCTTGCTATGGGGTCCAGAACATCTATAATAATAATAATAATAATAATAATAATAATAATAATAATAATAATAATAATAATAATAATAATAATAATAATAATAATAATAATAATAATACAATGACATTAGTAAACGAACAAGCTCAAGCTGAGCTTTTAAACGTAAGATAGATCCTAATATGAAGATAAAGTTGGTAATCAAGATGAAAAATTGGGTAAAATATTCATTTATAGGACGTGGAATAAGGCTCTGGAATAATTCATCATCGCAAATGTTCGATAAATTTCCAAGTTCTTTGAAAATATATGAGGTGACAGACATAAAAGCTATCATTGATTGATTGATTGATTGATTGATTGATTGATTGATTGATTGATTGATTGATTGATTGATTGATTGATTTATTGATTGATATGTCATCACCAGAAACTTCAACTTCTAGCAATGGTAGCTGACAATTCTTGAGTATGTATAAGCATGATAAAGTAACAGAGGCCTGACAGTCCGGCTCCATGGCTATATGGTTAGCGTGCTGTCCTTTGGTCAAAGGTTTCCCGGGTTATATTCGCAGCGGGGTCGTGTATTTTACCCATAATTTATTAATTTCTCTGACACGGGGGCTGGGTGTATGTGTCGTCTTCATGTTCATCCTCATCACGACGCGCAGGTCGCCTACGTGGGTCAAATCAAAAGACCTGCATCTGGCGAGACGTACTTGTCCTCGGACACTCCAGGCACTAAAAGCCATACGCCATTTCATTTCATTTCAGAGGCCTGACAAATCGGACACATTTATAAATTGCATCAACTTATGTTTACATTAATAACTCCAATCGAGGATTATGGCGAAGATGTAAGAATTCTTACTGTGTGAAGTCTGAGCGAAGAGCATTTTTCTATACGTCGCATGAGAACCAAAAATATGTGTTTCTTCTGGACATTTCTTGGAACCTGGAACATTGTGATCATGATCATCCATTTGTGTATTTGTAAAAGGCAATTTTATGATATTGTGTTATTTGTAATATGAGTTATATTCGATTTTACGAGTACATGAGTAGGCTAGTATTACACGAAAATTTTCAGCAACAGAAGCATGCTGCACAAACACTTTATTTGGGCTTCCATTGGACAGTGTAGACACGTTCTTAACCAATCGAAGGTCTATGACATTTATTGTTTATTAATATTCGTCATTAATTCTCAAAATTCTTCTTAATAAAGATTTTACTGCAGCCAATGGCCATTAAAATATGTTTACATGACTAATTACATCAAACAGAATTTGGTTAGTCCCATCTGTCTTTTAGTATACGTCATCACATGATATAAGTCGCAAGTTTTCTCGCACAGAACACATATACATTCCTTTCTCGGGGTGTAGAAAGTTTTGTTAGCACACACACGATGATGAAAACCGTTTGTTGCTAATCTAGTCACTATGTGCCTGAGTTCATAGTTTGCCTTCATCCAATCCGTACTGGTCATAGCCTCTGTGGTTTAAAATGTTTCCCATATATCTCCCTTCTTGGTTCGCAGCTCTGTTTGTAACTGGTTGAATGCATCTGTAGGCGGCAATATTAGTTTGTGACGTAGTTCTTCTGTATAGAAGAGTTCTCTTGTCAGCTCGTAACATAGTCTTGAAGGAGTGAATTTGGACAAACATAATACCTTTTTCATGTAGATTGCTTTTACACTTTCAATGTCTCGAATATTTCCTTTAGTGAGATGTTCCCATATCAATTCTAGTCCATACGTCATAATCGGAGATATTTTTGCATGGAACAATTTCGTAGCGACTTCAACCGAAAGTTTGCGTAAGATCAAGATGTCATTCATTGCTATTACGGCCGCAGCCACTCTATCCTTAATGTGTCTGGTATAAGTAGTTCCTGACGTCTGTAATGTAATGCCCAAATATTTAAAGTTGTTTACTATTGGCATAGTTTCTCCTCCATTTTCATACTGAATTTTCTCTTTTAATGCTGTTCTGTCTACCTTTCGGAAGATCATCTGTACCGTATTTTGTCGATTAATTCTGAATTTATTGTCCTCTGCCCAAATGTTCAGCTTGTTGGAAGCAGCCTGTAGTTTTTCGTGTGTTTTTGATACGAGTACCATGTCATCTGCATACATGTATATGTGTACCTCGTCGCCTTTGACCTTTATAGTGGGTATTAGGTCTGAGACCGCTATATTGAAGAGTATGGGGCTCATTGGATCACCCTGTAGTACTCCGTTCATCTGCGTTATGGGATTCGAGATAGAGACGTTATCGTTTACAGAGATGTAATTATAAGCAAGAATGGTCCTAATGATGTTCGTTAAAGGATTCATATATCCTATTATGTTTCCCAGTTTCTTCAGTAGCTTTTCCCTGTCTACTAGGTCGAACGCTTTGTTGTAGTCTACGAAGATCGCGTAAAGTTTCCCTTTTGGATGTCTGAGGGTATCCGTTATGTCGTCAATCAGATTCTTTATCGCATTCATTGTAGATCTCCCTCGTCGAAAGCCGAATTGCTCTTCCGGTAAGGCGTGGTCTACCTCTTCTATCAGTCTCGTTGTTAGTAACCTGGTAAAGAGTTTAAAGATATTGCTTTCTAAGGCAATTCCACGGTACGAATCTAGGCAAGTCGTGTTTCCCTTTCCTTTATATAAGATCTTCATCATTGAGTGTCGCCAGGTGTCGGGAATTTCGTTCATTCCCACGCACTTATTGAAGAGCGATGTCCACGTTGTTAGTAGTATATTTTCTGTAGTTTGTATCTGTTCGTTGAAAATGCCATCAATTCCTGCAGCTTTCATAGCCTTCAAGTCCCTTATGGAATTTTTTACTTCCTCTTCGGTGAAGTCCTGAAAGAGTTTTTGTTCTCTATGTACGATATTATCTACTGTAGTTACAGATAAGTTGTCCGTGTTCAGCACTTTCCTAAAATGTTCTTCCCAGTCTTCTATGGCAATATCATGAGGGAAGTGCGGCTTTCTTGGTTTTAGAGCTATAAACGGATTTACTTTTGCCTCTTCGACGAGTTTCTCTCCTTCTTCATCTATATGTTTTTCTCTTTTTTCTTTTAATAATGCCTTATATATTCTTCTCTTCATCGCGTAGATATGTAATTCGCTTTCTTCGTGTGAGCGCCTTGCTTTGTGGAGAGCTATAAGTGTATCTTTCCGAAGAATATACCATTCTCGATCAAACCATGATTTTGCTTTCCTCGTCCTGTCCTCAATCTTTACCATTCCCATTCATATTACCTTTTCTATCTCCTGGGTTGCCTCATTTATGTTGCCTTTGGTTATGTCGTTTTGAATAATTTCCAATGTTGGAGCGATTCCCTGGAAGGCTGTTAGATTGGTTACTCTTTTGTATTTAGTCTTCACCTGTTGGCTCTTCGGTTCAAAGTGTTTCACTGTTACAGTTATCTTGATAGGTAGATTTTTCTGATAGGGATCGTTGGTGAATCATCTATAACTTGGAGAGATTTCACAGTAATTTTATGGTTTACGAAGACAAGATCTATGATACTGTGTCCGTTGTGAAAGATGTACGTTGGTTCCGTTGGCTTGTTTACTAGCACGAGTCCCTCAGATTCTAGGTATTCTTTCACCAGTTGTGTTTTCTGATTTGGCACGTCTATGCGACAGTTTAGATCACCTGCTACGATGATAATAAAAACATGTTAATATAATACGTTTAATTTTTTAAAATATGGACAACAATGGTTACAAATTGTTAGAGACTCTAAATTGACAAGTATCAAGCTTCTCTTACCCGATCTCTTTCTCATAACAGTGGAGACACCCGTATTTCCTTTTCGCGGTTCCTCTTGTGGACAAGATTCACGATTTCGAACCGTCAAATATGGAGATATTAAGATACGTACCCTGTTACGTGATGAAATTCAACCGCGCATTATTAGGGCATCACTAGCAGACCATAACGTTTTCACAGCTGAGATGCCACGAAATATGGCACCAAGGACTATAGGTGTGCACGTGTACCATTTAGAACCGTCTACTTACAGCGCGTCTATGAACACATGTGCCTGTGACCCGGCTCCTTTTCCTGTCACAACACAGCCATGCACGTCTCCTGTAGAATCGGGCAAGGGTCGCCTGGTAAATGCTATGTCGCTCTGTTCTATTTAGCGAGGAACGTGTGTTCAGCCTTCATGAACGTGATGACCGTTTACGTGTGGGACGTTGCCCTGATGGACGCGGTCTCCCAGAATGTATTCGTCCCAGTCATACCGGCCCACCCCTAGTGCAATAAGCAACAAATCCTGTCCACCTTTCACCTTAGGTGCTTGTGGACGATACTTAACACTACATCAGCGGCAATGTTCGCTCTTTCATGTTGCCGGGAACAGCAAAGTTACGTACTCTTTCCGGAGTCCACGAGCCATTGTTATTACCTTTGACTTTAATCTAGAATAATGTAACCTACACAGTGAAGGTCGGTGTGGCAACTTTTATTCCGCCACTGTAAATGTGCATCTCATTTCTTTGCCTTTGGATTCAGGAGTTATTTCAAAAGTGACATTAACAAAATAACTTTTACTTCATTTGTGATTTCATCTACTCTTCTGATATTCAGTATTCATTTGTAAGACAACAATTCAAAGGCTTCCGTTCTGTTTCTTTCTGCGCTTATCATACATATTTCACTCCCACACAGTACCACGCTCGGCACAAAAAGTATAAAAATAATCTTCATAATATGCATATGTTTGGTTTTGAAGATAACAAATTCTTTTCCTTAACAAAGGATTGCCTCAGCTAGTCTGAATTATACATCTTCTATCTCCTATAAATCCCCGTTATCCTGCAAAATATATAATAATATTTTACTACTGTTTTCAAGACTTCAATTACTAATTTGAAATTGATTGCTTAACTTGACTTTTCTTTGGATAACGTATTTTAATTTTGTTCTCTTTATTCAAGACTGTGTCAATACCGTTCAGCAATATCTCCAATTCATCCGTAAACTGAGATAATACAACAGTGTCTTCGTCAAATCACTGAATTTTGATTTTAACACCTTCCTAAATCCTTTGATTTGCCTTACCACCTGGTTCATGCGTCTATGAACGTACGATTTGTTGGTAATTTTCATTATTTTCGGTACCTCTCCTATTTGTCTGAATTTATGTTATATGTTGTTGTTACCTTAATTATTTCGGTTTGGTTACTTTTCGTTGATTTATTATAAGTTCCCTTCGACGGCAATCATGTCACCGTCATACGAACACTGCTTGCCTATTTTTCTTCTCTTCTTCGCTGCCTTACGTCATTATTTCTTGCTTGTTGATTGGTTGCATCACCTTAAATGACTGTTTGCGTCACCGGCAACTCCATTTCTAATTCGTACCGAGAATGTGTTCTTCAGCGCTTTTCTATTTTTTTCATTGGTCATTTCTGTTATTTGCATTTAGCCTTTGTTATATTAATTAAATAATTGGAAATTTTTCATATTCTTTCTGAATTCCCTTTCCATCACTATTTTGTATTTTGTTAAGCTTTTCATGTACTGTTGTGTAATTATTTCTGTTAGTCTAACAGCACTATATTGTGTTCTATCTGAATCCTTCTACAGCGCTATTTAAGGGCTACCTCAATCCAGTTCTACAGGGATGCAGCCCTCACTCTCAATAAGATTTCACCGCAATCACTGCTCCGCGGCAGTTTGAATGTTCTCTTTTCGTCCAGGCTGAACTGCGCCGCACGCACTGAAGCCGGCAGCTTGTTAACATGTGTCTCGCTTCACCTTGCTAGAGGCCGTTGACACCAGGCCTTGCTTGTTTGTTCGATCTGCGACATGTTAAGTCGAGCGATATTTCTGCACTCCTGAATCTGGCATGGCCGGCATTTTCGGTTTTCTATGAAATTGTATTTATGATAGCCTGGACTTAGTATTTTGCACAAAGCTGTGATCCAAACTCATGAACTTTATACTACGTTTTGGCCAGCCATGTCTAGTTCTCAAAGACGACTATTTTATGCAGCTGGTTTGCATTTCAAGATTTCCAATAGCACTGCAGTGCGGGACTCTTTAATTGCTGGTCTCATATTTGGAAAGCAATTATTTTAATTATTATTTCCTGGTGGATAATTTGGTGCTGTAAAGTCTTGTTTAAATTTAGAATCCTTGTTAATTTATTGGTCTTGTAGACCACTTTTTCACAATTTTTGATAGCTTTAATATCTAGTCATGAATATTTTAGTTAATATCGGTCTAGCTTGGACTAGCCTTCAAACTAAATATACATAACTATTTCAAATATTCTGAATTTTTGTCCGCTTTCGTAAGACAACAGACTTATTCATATTTATTATCATGTGCACAGCCGGTGGCCGTTTTTGGCTCATGCATATGTGGACACTGTTTGATCTCAAAGATTAGCTATTGTTAAAGTTCAAAATCATTCAAATTATTTATTGTTATTTCTCGAAACTCTAATAAATATTGTGACTGCTGATCCCTTAATTTCTCATTTCCCGAAAAACTTGGAAAACCTCTATAGCAATTCCTTGTTTTCCCCACCACCTATTCTATGTGGATTACATCGCAACACTCACGAGTCTAAGAACTGAGGGTTAAAATTAGTAGAAAATAGTATCAGAACTCACGACTACAAACTAGTAGCAAAATTAACATTCCAGTGAACCTCAAAATTCACGACTCCGGACAGCAGGTACCTGCGATGACTGCAGGAGGGGTGAGGTGCGTCTTGGCTCACGCCGCCCTTCAACCCATGTTTGTCCACCCAGTTTTAGAATAGCATATCCGGTGTATTGTTAACAGGAATTATCACCCTATCGCAGACCGAATTGTCCAAGTATAACACTGATATTTACTCACAAGGAAACACTTTCATCTGTAAGTCTCCGGTATGATTGAGATTTGGTACAGTGATTTCGGTAGGGTCATTATGTTCACCCATATCAATATTTGATGGCAATCGTATACAAATATTAGTACCATTTTTGGGGTGTTTATGTTCGCTCATTTAAGCACATCATAGACAGGAGTAGGCAGCAGGAAGCAGGCGATGGGGGCGTGGCTGGTCAGTTCATCTGCCACGCTCTCACTCTTTTTCCTTCCCACTTAAATTATTTCCTTAGGCGTCCCGCAGTTTTCTCCTGTGTAGGCGATGCTCAAATGAGCAAACTTTGACACCCCAACACAGGTGCTAAATATACGATTTGGCTCTAATTTTGATATGGCTGAATGGAACATCCCTGCTTCAGTCCTTGTATCAAATCACAATGTGACCGGAGACTTAGAAGTGAAAGGATTTCCTTGTCAGTTATTCTGCTTGGTGTCATCGAGCAGTACACAATATGCCATAAAATTCATTACTTCGCACAAGAGTAAACTAAATTTAAAGTACTACGATTATAGGTCGGGCGAAAGAGTATGGTTTTGTCATGAAAGACTGTCATCCACATGTTCCAGCACAGTTATAATTCCAAGAGACAATAACATTTCCAGGGCCATAGTACTGGTAACTAGGAAGATGGAGCTCGAAAGGAAGAAGATCAATCTCCTTATTGATGAGTCCATGCCCAGCATGCTTCCTCACCTTTTTCTGCGACAGCTTGTTTACTCTTTTCGCATCCATGATGAGTGTTTATAAGCGAAGACAATTCGCTAGTTTCAGGTTCGTGATACAGTTTTATGAGTTGACATGTACGGCACTATCTCACTGAAGGTCCCCTAGCTAAAGTCACTTGTTCATGATGTAAACTACACGTTTGAAGCTCTGACAAAACAGGATCTTGAGTCTACTCACGAGGTACCTTATCCCAGACTTTCTTTACAGCATTCGCTGCTAAATTGACAAACAATGACTTTGGTAATGCATTAAACTCTTCTTCAGTAAAAATGTTTAGTTCCTTTTTTGCAAGCATAAAGCTTAACGGTTACCTTTTCAACTGTGTTACACTTAGAATCAGATACAAATGACATGAAGTCTCTACTCTACAAATATTTCTTTCACACTGTCGTCATTTTGACACTGTAGTTTACATATGTTGTTCACTATGCTTTAAATGTTATAAATGATGGACATCGTAATTCATGCATGTCGATAACTTCACACGTTGGTGGTAGATACTCACGCAACCATTAATTTATTTCACAACCCTTTAATAAAGCAAGATCCGCTCTTGGCAAATGAGTGTTCATGATCATAGCTTGAAAGCGATAAGGTATTCCTTTTCCTTCCCACTGCAGTCCTAATATTTTTCTATCAATTGTGTCTCCTTTTTGACCTCATCTGTTCGCAATCAGTAAGGGAAAGTTGGGCTAAGTACAAAACTGACGAGTTTTGGCGCCCACAACACAGTAAAATCCAACACAGCCACCTCCTTGAACACAAATTTGTTGCCGATCACTTCAAAACATTTGACATCAAATATTCATGTTCTTGTCATGGTGGAATAAAGCGCTCTACTCTCTATCACAGTATCTCAGAGACTAAAGAATATATTCTCACTTAAAGCATATATAATGTTTTGAGTTTACTAGAGATCGATCTTGATAACGGACAAGTCTAAACGTGCAAAACCGTGTCGACGTGATCGCAGCATATTAAAACAGTGTGACCTTAGAATGGCATATGCTCAGTCCCGCTATTATAGAACTACACATAAAGTATGTACAATCTGTTTGTTTCGCAGCTCTGTTACGAAATTCGAAAAGTGGTTCAAGGCCGGATACGGATCTAATTCTGCAACAGGTGCTCAATTACGTAGAGATGCGTTTTAGCGGGAGGAGGATGAAGTGGAGGAGGAGGAGTGTTGATAGTTATTCGTCCGTCGGGTGGAGGCGTAATGCATTGAGCAGACCTCTCGATGATATTCGACAGATGAAGGCTGTGTGCCACAACCGGGTTTTACTCTCTCCCTTCCTACTATCATGTATCATGTCATTTATTTCATATTATTACCTTCCTTGATTAGGTTGACGTCAGGAAAGTCATCGGGTTTTTAAAAATCGATCTTGACAGGTCCAACCCTTGTCCAGTTTCTCTACAGTGTTCGTGTATGAGTTGAGTTGAACCGGCAGAGTTTGCGACGGAAGGCCAGCATCTCAACCGTCTGAGCCATTCAGTCTGGCAGGGTAATGTAGGTGGTGGTATACAGTTTCTAATTACTAGATTGTGTGACCAAAAAGCCTTGATTAATTTCCAATCCTCTCCGCAGTGCTCATATGGAGTGAGGGCATATAACGTTATTGATTGTTATTTGTCCGTTGGATGTAGACGTAAAACGTTGAGCAGACCTCTCGATGCTATTCGACAGGAGGAGGGTATGTGCCACTACCGACTTTTACCTTCTCCCTTCCTACTATCATACATCATGTCATTCATTTCATGTTATTACCTTCCCTGATGAGACTGACGTCAGGAAGGGTATGCGGTTATTAAAAATCCATCTTAAGAGATTCATGTCACCACACACTCAACACCGTAGAGAAACGGGACAAGGAATGGACACACGTTAGGTTATTACGTCATGCACCCTTATCCAGCAGTCCGCATTTCAAATTACCCACGCTGATATGTCACAGCTCTGTCAGGAGAATGTCTGCGCGTTCGGTTGAGTATAGATAAGCATGCCTTTTTAAATCGCCCGGTAACTCACAAAGACGCCACGAGAGCGCACGAATATATCTGTAGCGGGATCTGATAGTGATTTGCCAGCCTGTGACGTTACAGCTCCGTCAGGAGAAGGCCTGTGCGTTCGGTTATGTAAAGATAAGCATGCATTTTAAATCACCCACGCTTATTAGGTCACAATTCCGTCACTACAACAAGGAGGAGACGGGCAAAGAACCTGTGAGTGCGTGAGTAAACCGTTTATCAGTAACTTGAAAACTCGCCGTCAGAGTGTACCTCAATCTGATGTACATGCGCACATACGCACTAGCTATTCCCCCTGTTTATCTCTAGCGGGATCTAATAGTCATTTCTTTACAGAAACTCACGAAGTCTCGGCAAGAGTGCACTGTTATATCTCTATCGGGATCTGATAGTCATTTGATTACAGTAACTCACTAAGTCTCCGGCAGAGAGCACTGATATGTCTGTAGCGGGATCTAATAGTCATTTGTCACGCTGTGAAGTCACAGCTCTGTCAGGATAAGGCCTGCGCGTTCGGTTGTGTAAAGATAAGCATGCGTTTTTAAATCGCCCACGCTTATTAAGTCACAGCTCGTCACTACTCCAAGAGGGAGACGGCAAAGTGCGTGTGCGAGGTTAGGTTACTTTTCGTGGCCGAGGTTAGTTTAACACACGTACTAACCACATCTACAATTCACCTCACTAGTCCGGCTCCTGCAAGCAGAACCCGTCTGAGGTTAGGTTGGCGTTCCTCGTAGCGAAGTTAGGTTAACAAGTCATAACCACAACTATCAGTCACCTAACAGATTCGACTCCTCCAATGGGAGTCTGTGTGTGAGGTTAGCTTAGCGTTCGTGCGCAAGGTCAGGTTAACCCGTCATAATGACGTCTTAACCTCATCTGAAGGTCACCTAACCGATTTGTGGCTCCTCCATGGGCGCCCGATTGATTCGGTTCCTTTAAAGGGGTCCGTGAGGTTAGTACTGCCCTCGTACGTGAGGGGCCGGTGACATTTCCGACTCGGCTCCTCCAAGGGGCCCCATCCGATTCGGCTCCCCATGTCGCCCGTGAGGTTAGCATTGCCCTCGTACGTAAGGGGTTCGTGACCTACCCGACTCGGCTCCTCCAGAGGGGCCGTCCGTTTCGGTTCCTCCAAAGTGGCCCGTGATATTAGCATTGCGCTCGTACGTAAGGGTATGACGTCATAATGTCACCTAGCTGTCAAAAACACTCCAGGTTTGACAGTGAGGTTTGCATTGCCCTTGTACATATGCGTATGGCGTCACAACCTCACTTAAGGTCATCAAAAGCACCCCAGATCATTCCCTGACCAATTTTCTTCCAATGGAGTCAGTGAGGTTAGGCTTGCTCTCGTGCTCAAGGTTCCACGTTCAATGGTTTAGAACCTGCATTGCCGCACTACTCACCTAGGGGTCAGTGAACGTGTTGCAGGATCGGCATAGCATTGCTACTCAACTAGGGGTTAATAACCGCGTGGGAACATGCGTTGTTTTAGAACATACTGTAGCTTGCCCTAATACTAGTTTGCTTGCTGTTTTCTAATTCCACTGTCGCTACCCCTGAGGTTGGTTTTCCGTCGTTTCCCATTTTCACACCGGACAAATACTGGAGCTAAACCTTAATCAAGCTCATGGTTAATTCCTCCCTGTCCTAGCCCTTCCTTCCCCCATAGTCATCATAAAACATGTCTGAGTAGGGATGACGTGAAACCGATAGCAAAAAATATTCTCCAGATAATAAAATAACATGTCTTCGACAGTAAAATTGAAATATATAAGGCTGTTGGATATGTGTGAAATCAATTATATTTTATGTTCTCACTGTGTGAATAGTGACAGATGATAAGAATTTGTTCAGTGACGTAAGGTGCAGGATTCTGCAATTTCCAACATCCATTGTTTCGGTGTTGCTGGTGTAACCGTCCAGGCTTCTCCAGCCATATTTATTGTAATTCAACAGTCCAATTACGTGATATCACTCGATATCAAATTATCCGTCATCGGTAACTATTCATTGGGACATGTTAATTTAACTTCAGTCAATTGTAAATTAGAATGATACTGGAATCATATTAGATATATTAGAACATCATTTATTATTTAAATTATAGGATAGGAATTCATTATATACTGTAAAGTGCTCGATATGTTCAGACAGAGTTTGTGTCATTTCATCTCATATTGTGTACACGGAAGATATATTCTTGACGCTGGTAGTCTAGGATGAGTCACTGGGTTTAACTCAAGACCACATGATTATAAAGCGACCCACGCGCAAGGCTAGTGCAAGCTACCGACTACATCGTAAACACGCCCACTGGTTACTCTGGAAGAAAGGAGAGAGGGAAAGGTATGATATGAGATCTACGAATCAGATGCTTCGATGGAAAAGAGACTGGGTATGGTGCAGTTACCAAGGGCGGGGATAGCTCGTGAATATTATCCCGCACTGGGCAAACCTCACACACACAATTATATTATTTCGGGACAGTGAGTCGTCGCCTCGAGATACAGTACGTAGCTGCTGTGATGCTGTCGGATCAGGGTTAGACGGGACAAGTATACGGCTTCTAGTATATTCTATATTATTCTGGACGAAGAACTACGTTAGTTCAAGTCTACGGTACTTGGTACAAATCTGTATTGTATCATGAGAACAGCTTAGTTGGTTGGAATTTCTGATAAAATGGAAAAATTCATAACACTGAATTTTCTCCACATAACATCAAATGTGAAGAATTTTCATAAGCATAGGGCCAATGTCTAATATAAGGACGAGGCACTTAGGGAGTGTTAGTCCGGATAGCCCAAACAAAAATCGCAGAAGGAAGGAAGGATGTCCATGGAGCCCAGTCTACAACGAGAAAAGGGGAACGAGAAACCACGGAATACAGATGACCTCAACGGAAGCTGCAACTAGTGAGCCACAATTAGATAAAGCAAGTAACAGTAAACTTCGGTAACGTAAAGTCTAAATTCTCTCCAAGCTCAAAGGAACTTTTCCGATTCATCTCATTTTTTGGTAATAAATTCATTTTATTTTAGATTGCGTTAATTTTATTTCTCAATGCGATACTTAAATTTTAATTTTTTAAACTCCACCCCTGTGATTTAAGTATAAATATCTAAACAATTCAATATAAATTTTGCTGTACAGTTTTGTTTAAAACTGTAAAGCTGGCGTCCAATGAAAACATAGAGGAACGCGAAACCATGGAATGATATTTGATATTCTATTTGCATGGCAATTTGCGGGCAAGCCACCTATAGTTTGTATTTATATTCATGTGTCCCCAGCAAATAACTTTCGTCTCCCAAGTGTGAAAATAGGTTAGCGAACAGTTACACTGGGTATATGTCTAAATGCCCATAGTATGCCATTCAGGGTGTCTTCTGATAAACGAATCGCAGTAGATAACGAAATGTTCTTCTAACTTGTTGTGATGAGCGTGTATAAGAGTATTCACCTCCCGGTTCTTGTACGGAACACTTAGCTGTTGATTTAATTTGGATAGAACACCAGCTACTCACCATGTCTTCGAACGTGAGCAGTTATGAATTTAAGCCTATACACTTCTTTCAACCGAGGACTTATAAGGTTTCCCTATATACAGCATTAGACGTTTTTCATCCGTCAGGGAACACGGAAACATTGTGTTTTGCGGTAACGCGCGAAGGGGTCATGTAAACTCTCCATGATGAGAACATTCACCATTCTGATCAACACCAACAACACTAAATACCTGAACCTGTGCATAGTTTGTAGTAATCAAATGGAAAATCTGAGGGAGTCATAGTGATTCTCTATTAACACCGTGCCACAGACGGTTAAAATAGTAGTTTCAAACAGTTTTTCAAAGTTTTCACAACCAATCACGTACCATTGCATAACTTTGGCTGGTGTATATTACGTAATATTATAATACGAAGCACCACTTTCAAAATCAGCTTGTTTAGTGCCAATCTGGAAAGATTCAAAGAGGATAGAAATTCTCTAGTGTTATGAGCAACTTCTTCACTATCGAATTCTGTGTCTGCTGAGTAATATACCTGAGCCTGGGCTGTGAATTTTGAGAAAATGAAGTCACTAACTTCCGCAACTTGCTCGTTAGGGGCGATAATATTGGTACGGCATTTCTTTAAACCATGAAAGCGACTTGCCAGATTAGTCGTGGATTTTAGGACAAACGCTATCAATCAGTTCTCGAATGTCAACCGGCTCACCTAATTTCCTCCATTGAAACTTTCTGTTAATTTGATTCCAAGTGTAAAACGTTGGGACTTTGCCGTAACAATATCAGAGGTATTGCTTTAAGTGAAATAGATGCGTTGCTCATTTTCTAAATGGACCCTAAAGTTGTTCGTTCATGGACACTGAACGAATACATCTGCCACACTACCTTGGAGCTGCAAATAAACCAAGCAAATTTATATTCTTAAAGCTAATTTTTAGATGAATGTAGTCTGACCACGGCCAATATTTATGTACTTACTAACATACTCAATGGGTTTGACGGAATTACATAATTCAGCATTGATGTGCGTGTCAAAAAATTAAAAGAGACCGGATTATAGGGAACCTCCCATCGGTTATCTAATTCATATCTCGTGAGAGTTGCAGTTTCTTCGCCGTCATCAGCTGACAACGTACAGTAATTGACCCAACATCACCCGTAGAAGTGCACTTTTGGAAATGTTTTGGTTATCTTTAGGCGCAGACTCCTGTATGCATGCAAAGTGAATTTGCGTTTAATGAACCAAATGGATCATGAATCATATGCTTTGACACACCATTTGGATTCGAACGTTTTTTTAATCTGCTGAAATTACAGTATCTATCTGGTCTGAACTTATCTTATTATGCAGCCATACTAGAATATGGATGTGAGGCAATCTACGTTTCGGCCATTCGGCAGTGTATATGTGGCAGCGAGGTTTGCTAAAATTTTCTCTTCATTAAGAAATTTGTATTTCAATTTTCAAATGAAATGCCCTGCTCATTATGTCCTATCTCTTATGCGATGGTGCGTATTAGGGGAGGTATTCTTTAATTTCGGTCCAGTTACGGTTACAAGCAGGTGTTATGGAAAAATCAGGTTTCTCATATTTCCTCACACACGTCATCACATCTTTTGTTCTTTTATGAAGATACCTTGGCCCTCCTGTAAATGATGATGTTAGTATGATCAACTGTTTATATCCTTATTTTACCGCAAAGCAACTTGAAAATTAATGCAATTTTCCGCTCGTCGTTTTGACTGATTATTTCATACGAACGCTAAACGATGAGATTCAATTTTAGCACACTGAACCACCAAATTCTGGTTTAATAGCATTCCAAATCTAAGTATTGACTTGAAATCATTGGGTTTCGTCATTATTCGGTAACAGTAACAATTTATGCATGACACCGTTTTACATAGTGGTTACGCAGTGATCGGGTGTTGTTGACAAATATTTATGAAATAGGCTGCTTTGTCTCTACATAATATTAAGGGATATTGCAAGCTATGATCTGTGAATTTCAGGAACTGTCTGAAAGTTTTATCCCGACTACGTAATACTACCTCGCTTCTGCCAAACTGTTTCCACGCTATTACAACAGCTACTTCACACGTAGTAAGGACATTATTCCGGCCCGGTGTTAACCAACAGGCATTTTATCGGCGAGGAAAACAACATTGAAATCCAGTGTGTTTGGTGGGACACTGACAATCGCACCTTTGAACGTAATTATTAGGACAGTGTAACATTTCTTTCAAAGACCTCACTAAAGCATTATTAAGAGGTTGCCTAGTGATGTTACATCTAGTAGGTGCTTGTTCTTCAGGATCAATGAAATCAAACTGTAGGAACTTGTGATCATCAGTTTCAGAAGGAAGCAAACTGCCGGCCAAATGGTATAATTTCTCCTTGGAATTTAAATGTCGGCATGAAGTCACGTTCGACTAATTGTATATTCATCAAGAAGGTAATTTGAAATGTATTATTATAAAGTTGTATGTGCTTCACATCTCCTTTACTGTTTGCAATCAATCAATCAATCAATCAATCAATCAATCAATCAATCAATCAATCAATCAATCAATCAATCAATCAATCAATCAATCAATCAATCAATCAATCAATCAATCAATCAATCAATCAATCAATCAATCAATCAATCAATCAATCAATCAATCAATCAATCAATCAATCAATCAATCAATCAATCAATCAATCAATCAATCAATCAATCAATCAATCAATCAATCAATCAATCAATCAATCAATCAATCAATCAATCAATCAATCAATCAATCAATCAATCAATCAATCAATCAATCAATCAATCAATCAATCAATCAATTCATCTTGATCTGCATTTAGGGCAGTCACTCGGGTGGCCGATTCCCTATCTGTTGTTTTCCTAGCATTTTCTTAAACGATTACAAATAAATTGGAAATTTATTGTACATCACCCTTGGTAAGTTATTCCAATCTCTAACTCCCTTTCCTATAAACGAATATTTTACCCAATTTGTCCCCTTGCATTCCAGCTTTATCTTCATATCGTGATCTTTCCTACTTTTAAAGACACCACTCCAACTTATTCGTCTGCAGATGTCATTCCACGCCATCTCTCCACTGACAGATCTGAACATACCACTTAGTCGAGCAGCTCGTCTACTTTCTCCCAAGTCTTCTCAGCCCATACTTTGCAACACTTTTGTAACGCTACTCTATTGCCGGAAATCACCCAGAACAAATCGAGCTGCTTTTGTCTATCTTTTCCATTTCTTGAATCAAGTAATCCTGGTGAGGTTCCAGTACACTGAAACCATACTTCAGTTGGGTTCTTACGAGAAACTTATATGCCCTCTCCTTTACATCCTTACTACAACCCCTAAACACCCTCATAACCATGTGTAGTAATCTGTATCCTTTATTTACAATCCTAATTATGTGATTGATCCAATGAAGATCTTTCCTTATATTAAGATCTTGGAACTGACAATGATCCCCTTAAGGAACTTTCACTCCATCAATGCAGTAATTAAATCTGGGAGGGCTTTTCCCATTTGCGAAACTCACAACCTGACTTTTAAAACCGTTTGTCATCATACCATTGACTGCTGACCATCTCACAACATTATCAAGGTCATGTTGCAGTTGCTCACAATCTTGTAACTTATTTATTACTCTGTACAGAATAACATTATGTGCAAAAAGTCTTATCTGCCTTGAGGAATTTCCCTCTTAATTATTACAGGGTCAGGTAAAGCTTCGCCTACTCTAGTTCTCTGAGTTCTATTTTCTAGAAATATAGCTACCTAAACAGTCACTCTTTTGTCTAGTCCAATTACACTCATTTTTGCCATTAATCTCCCGTGATCTACCCTGTCAAAAGCCTTAGATAAGTCAAACGCGATGAAGTCGAATTTGATCTCCAGAATCCAAGATATCTGCTATAACTTGCTGGAATCCTACAAGTTGAGATTCATTGGAATAACCTTTCCCAAACCCGAACTGCCTTCTATCGAACCAATTATTAATTTCGCAAACATGTCTAATATAATCGGAAAGAATGTTTTCCTAATATTTACATGCAATGCATGTCAAACTGACTGGGCAGTATTTTTCAACTTTATGTCTATAACCCTTTTATTTATAGCCTATATAGGGGCTACTGTAGCAACTCTCCATTCATTTGGTATAGTTCCTTCATGCAAATAATAATCAAATAAGTACTTCAGATATGGTATTATGTCCCAACCCATTGTCTTTTGCGTTTCACCTGGAGGAAACGAATAAACAACATACTGTAAACATTTTGATTTGTTTTCCATTTCAGAGCTGAACAATATTGACAGACAGCAGACACTGTACCTGAAGAAACTGAAGCACCATTCTGATAATTTATAGACGAATCATAATCCAGAAAGGAATAGTCTTTGTCGGACCACAAACCGCGAACATTTCTTAACTCTCTCTGATGAACTTACCTGATTCTGTCAGAATACCGGCGATTGTTCCCCACAACAGGCGTCTTTCTTCCTTACTGCGAATAATGTCCGTTTCCATCATGTGAGAAATGCTTATTTCAGTCAGCAGACGTTCTGAGTTTATTTTTGAACCTCGATCTAAAGACAGAGGGTTTTGTCTTTTTGAAATAAATCTTTCTCTTTCCTGTGACAATTGAGGATCTCTTTTTTAGTCAGTTTCATTTTTACATGATGAACGCACTGTTTCCGAGTGCAATGTTCTACGACGTATATTTGCTTTCCGTCTCGGCATTATGGATTATCACGGATTTTATACAGAAAATGAAAAATCACTGGACAAGTATGTATTATTGCATCGTATCATGTGCAAGGAAATGTTCACAGCCGGAATTTTTAAAAAAAAGCTGAGGTGCATGAAATAAACATTGAATTTCCCTCCCCACACCTCGAATGTCAACTTGACTGTGTAGCCTGTGAAACGAAATGTTCACAATGAAAGAAAGCCGAGGTGCTTCAAATCAACACGGAAACTCCGAACAGGCTGTGGAACGAAATGTTCACAGACGGAATAGAGAAAAACCCGGTGAATCGAATTAATAGTGAAACTCCCAACATATCCACACTTCTCTGAACTCTTAACTCCTCTGTCAGTGTTAGCTGATGGCCGAACCCTTTAGTAGCTTGGGTGAGAGGCTCCCCGCTGGCTCTTAATCATCTCACTCGCTCTGAATCTGGAAATTGATATTTCCACATTTCAGAAAGGAGACTGTGTGGAAAAATTATAATGACTATATCTTCGAAATTATACACAAAAATTACATTCTGTACCTGCCAGTTTAAACTACAACATTTACTTGACGGAAACAAACAACTTATTTTGATTAGTATTAACCGATTAATTAAAAAAGTTATTTTTAAATTTCACTTTCTTGTATTGCAAATTGTAGCATATAAACAGTTATAGTGGGTTTTGTGTTACAGATACATGAACTCTTTTGCAGAACACTTTATGTTGAACTCTTACTCTCATAGTATAGTATTAAGGGTTTAGCCGGCGTAAGCAAAAAATTTGCACGAACGGTCGTTTATTCTTCGACTTGATACACTGAAATCGTTACTGTTCGGCTTCCTTTGATCACAGATTCATGTTACTATATATAAATCTTTCTCGATGAACGTTTAAGGGAATGGTGATAATCGCATCAAAATCCATCCAGTGGTTCTGGAGAATAGCCGACACACACAGACAGGCAGACAGGCAAACAGATATAAAGGCAGACAGACAGGCAGAAACAATCGAGGATTTTATTTTATACTATGAAGAGATTGCTTCAGTCTCATTAGCATTGACATTGCTGCCATGTCGACTTACATAGGCCCCTTTGTAATTCTCAAACATCTTGTGATTTATGCCTTTTCTCTCAATTTCATTCACTTAATGTTTTCGTGGCATCTTCATTTTTACTGCTTTACCGGTACTTAACACATCTCTCTAGGTCATGATTTTGTAGACTTTGCTGTGACGTCCTGTTCTGCTCATCTTGATCGAAACTTATAGCCTCGCAACGAGATACTTCGAAATGGCATTTTACCAAGACCTACAGTATGTGGTAGACGTGCAGAATGTTCCAAGTAACAGTGCAGAGCCGTAAATTCAATTTCAGATTTGACCTGGAGTATGGCATAGATCATTTTACAGTGATCTGTTCCAATTATATTTTAAATACTTTGTGTTTCATTCATTCATTCATTCATTCATTCACTAATAGGGAATTTATCTGGAATGTGGAAAGAGATACGATTAGTTATGACGTCACCATATGTAATGACAAGCCCCAAGAATCCAATCTTTTAGTTTAGATGGTGTTCCCTCCAGGAAATTGGAATAGTGGTAATTTTCTTGATGTCTGAAACGAATATTAAATATGTGTAATGTAACGAAGGTTCTATGTCGTGTTAATAGTGATGTTTCTCACAACGTAGTAAAAAATGTTAAAGGTTGGATCCGGTAATTTGCTGTGTGAATTATTGCTGCTCGGTAGGCATGGTGCAGCAGTAAGTTTACGTTCAACTATCGAACTTTGCCATCGTGATTTTTGAAAATTTTCCCATTTTTCTCCCACTTTAAAAGTAGGAAATACCTAAGTCGGTCCATAATGACGACCACGGGCGTTACCTTCCCAGTCTTAGCACCTTCTTATTCCCTCCGTGGCCGAACATCTGTGGCCTAGTGTGACATATTAACATGCGAGGTGAAGAACGAAGAATGCCAACAAGCTTGTCGGTTTACGTGACTGCTGATACCGTGATCATAGCCTCCAGTTTTATGAGGAATCAAAACCATCGGTACATGGAATTTCATTTCAAATGTCCCACGTGCATTGGCTTGGATTTTCTGGCAGCCGCCTGGGTGAGAAGGAAATTCTGATTTATGAAATGCCCCTAAAACTGTCACACTTCTTCATATCAGAAATATCAGAAGGGGTTCTGTATGAAAATCCAAAATGCCTCTAAAACTGTTACACTCTTTCATATCAGAAATATCAGAAGGGGTTCTGTATGGAAATCCAAAATGTTCCTACAAGACAAGTCACAGTGACGTGTGTGACATAGCTGAGTGACATCGTAACAGATTCTTAAAAGTTTGACCTCGGATTTAATTCTAGGCTTTGCGTGAAAGATCACAGAAATAAAGATTCACATTGATGAGGTTTTTATTTAATTTTAATGTGAAGTCCTATGGTAAATAAGATGTGTGTTAAGACGGACATGTGCACCCAACCCCCAAGCTGGAGGTATTAACAAACAAGATTAAAATATACGATTTGGCCTCAAATCGAACCGGGATCCTCTGAACAGAAGGCCCTTACGCTTTATTCAGCTTACCACAGCTATTTCTGGAGTCACTAGGGCCACCTACGCTCATTTTGATTTTGGTCAGTAGTTTATAGCTGAATGTTGTTCCAGACGCCACGTAACGTTTAAGTCGAAAGTGCTATCCCGTGATCGGTAGGAATTCGAACCTCAGATTTCCATGTGAAAGGCCAGCAGCTTTAGTAACTAAGCTAATCACGGCCCCCACCCCCACGTTAAACTTCAATCATATTCTTCTACCGCTTCTTCTTCATATATGGATTTGGCCCTGTTTTACGGCCGGATGACCTTCCTGATGCCAACACTTTGTGGAGGGATGCAATCAATATTGCAAGTTTCTGTGGTGGTTGGTAGTGTGGAGTGTTGTTTGAGTGTGAAGAGGAGAGTGTTGGGACACAAACAACCAGTCCCCGAGCGAGGAGAATTATTTTCAAGCGATTAAAATCCCTGACTCGCCCGGGAATCGAACTCGGGACCCTCCGAACCTAAGGTTTCAAAGCTGACTGTTCAGCCAGTGAGTCAGACCTACGTTAAAATTTAATATGCTTGACTATTTCCTTCTTAACCTGACTGCAGTGTCACGTCAGGATTGGAAAACGAATGATTCCTCGCATCTACTATTCCTGTATGGATAGGTTTTGTTGAAGTATCGTTACAAGTTCTACAATCTGATAGACTTATGAAAATGTAAATGAGGGATTATTATTATTATTATTATTATTATTATTATTATTATTATTATTATTATTATTATTATTATTATTATTATTATTATTATTATTATTATTATTATTATTATTATTATTACGGGGATACCCGTGGTGCAGAAAGAGGTTAAATACTGTGAGGGCTTGAATGGGTCCAGCTACGATATCAAGGGTTGATTTAAAAATTTAACAAAGGTTATATTTCTTTTGAAACTTCAAACTTAACAATTTTTCATAAGAATGCAACATCAGGTAAAATGTCAATCTTGAAACAAATCTAGGAAAATCCAAGATTAGTGTATTTTACAGATCCTGGGCTTCAGACCCCTCGCTTTACAATTTCTGAGCTCCCAGCTCAAATTTAAAAAAGAGCACAAATTTATCAAAGGGCAGAAATCCCCTAATTCATGGAGCATTTGCTCCCAAAATACAATTTCTAGCCTTCTAGAGGCACTCTTTAATCTTACAAAAACTTTAAAAACGAGCTAACAGGCTCTCAGTTTTCCAAGCCTACTCAAGGCAATCACTGGCTTCTCAAGGCACAACTTACAATTTGAAAAAATGGTTTTATACAGGGGTATTTAATACCCAACCTACGGGGCCTTCATGGAAAAGAACAGATTAAATAACTGGCCCAAACACAAAAGGAATGGAGGCATACATTGCGCTCCAAGAAAATGAAAACCTAAAAACCTAATGGACGCTATACCGATGAAACAGGGGCTATTCCAAAACTACTGAGGTGACTAGTATAGAAATAACTTTACCACATTACAGAATAAAAAACAGTTGTAAAACGTAGTCAACTCAAACCAAGGTGAAGGGGAGCTCGAGAGGGTAATTCACTCTCTATCCCCGATTTACAATTAAAGGGTTTACGAAGTTTTTACATTAGCCGAAAGATGATTTACATGTTAGAAAAGTAGGTTACATAGTTAATGATTCGCACATTTCTCTTGGATTAAACTGCGGAGTTAGTAAGAAAGAATAAAGTTATGTGGCCATTACCTTGTAGATGTTCTAGCTGCCGACGAAAGAGGCCGCCCGCCTCCTGCTTAACACAAACTCAGAGAGATGACGATCATTTGGCCAAGAAACGTGAAAAGCCGCAGTTTATAAACCCTCAGGGAAAGTTAGAGATCATTCAGGACTAAACTAGCCACACCCTCTCAATTTTATTGGTTGAGTTCAAAAGTAACACTCAGAATCGAACAAGAAGCCTGTGATAGGTTAAAAATTAATTACAGAAATTAGTGATTGGCTAGATTCGAAACTGGTGGAAAGAAAAAGAAAATATTGCCAACCCAAAAATAAATGAAGATCAATCAGTTACAAAAACCTAGATATACAAAACTTCTTTAAATTAAAAGTTCTTACACCTGATACGGCCTTGTAATAATACTCAACATGGCTTCGCTGTGTTCATTCTGCTACACGGCTGAAACTACAGCCGTAACTACCTCCCGAGGACATGCTGCTCTCTCTGTATGAATGGTGTACTGATGATGGCTTCCTCCCGGGTAAAATATTCCGGAGTTAAACTAGTCCCCCATTCGGATCTCCGGGTGGGGACTACACGCGAGGGGGCGATCATCAGGAAGATGGATAGTGACATTCTACGAGTCGGAGCGTGGAATGTTAGAAGTTTGAATCGTTGTGGTAGGTTAGAGAATATGAAAAGGAAGATGGATAGGCTAAAGGTAGATGTAGTTGGTATAAGTGAAGTACGTTGGCAGGAAGAACAAGATTTTTGGTCAGGTGACTACCGAATTATCATCACAAAATCAAACAGGGGGAATGCAGGGGTTGGTTTAATAATAAAAAATAAGAAAATAGGGCAGCGGATAAGCTACTACGACCGGCATAGTGAAAGAATTATTGTCGTCAATATAGACACCAAACCAATGCCCACCATAATAGTGCAGGTCTATATGCCTACTAGTTCAGCGGAAGATGAAGAAATCGAAAGAATATATGAGGAGATAGAAGATATAATACAATATGTAAAAGGTGACGAGAATCTAATGGTGATGGGAGAGTGGGATGCAGTGGTAGGCCAAGGAAGAGAAGGTAGTACAGTGGGAGAATTTTGATTGGGACAAAGGAACGAAAGAGGAAGACGGCTGGTTGAATTCTGCACTGATCATAATTTAGTCCTTGCCAATACTTGGTTCAAACGCCAGAAACGACGGCTGTATACGTGGACGAGACGTGGAGACACTAGAAGGTATCAAATAGACTTCATTATGATTAGGCAGAGATTCAGAAACTAGGTGTTGGATTGCAAAACTTTCCCAGGAGCAGACGTGGACTCTGACCACAACTTGTTGGTCATGAAATGCCATCTGAAATTGAAGAAATTGAAGAAAGAGAAGAATGCAAAATGATGGGATCTAGACAAGTTGAAAGAAAAGAGTGTGAGAGATTGTTTCAAGGAACATATTGCACAAGGACTAAATGAAAAGGCTGAAGGAAACACTATAGAGGAAGAGTGGAGAGTCGTGAAAAATGAAGTCAGTGGGGCTGCTGAAGAAATGTTAGGAAGGAAGAAAATATAAACTAAGAATCAATGGATAATTCAGGACATACTAGACCTGATTGATGAACGACGAAAATACACGAATGCTAGAAATGAAGAGGGCAGAAAAGAATACAGGAGATTAAAGAATCAAGTGGATAGAAAGTGCAAGGTAGCTAAGGAAGACTGGCTGAAGGAGAAGTGCAAGGATGTCGAAGGCTGTATGGTCCTGGGAAAAGTAGATGCTGCATACAGGAAAATCAAGGAAACCTTTGGAGAAAGGAAATCTAGGTGTATGAATATTAAGAGCTCAGATGGAAAGCCACTTCTAGGGAAAGAAGACAAAGCAGAAAGATGGCTGGAACGTATCTAACAGTTGTATCAAGGCAAAGATATTGATGATTTGGTTCTGAAACATGAAGAGGCTGTTAATGCTGATGAAATGGGAGACCCAATTTTGAGGTCAGAGTTGACAGAGCTGTGAGAGACCTAAATAGAACCAAGGCACCTGGAATTGATGACATTCCCTCCGAATTACTTACTGCCTTAGGAGAAACCAGCATGGCAAGTTTATTTCATTTAGTGTGCAAGATGTATGAGACAGGAGAAGTCCCATCCGATTTTCGGCAGAATATAGTTATACCTATTCCCAAGAAAGCCGGTGCTGACAGGTGTTAAAACTACCGCACCATTAGTTTAGTATCCCATGCCTGCAAAATTTTAACACGTATTATTTACAGAAGAATGGAAAAACAAGTTGAAGCTGAGTTGGGAGAAGATCAATTTGGCTTCAGAAGAAATGTAGGAACACGTGAAGCAATCCTAACTTTACGTCTGATCTTAGAGGGTCGAATCAAGAAGGACAAGCCCACGTACATGGCATTCGTAGATCTAGAAACGGCATTCGATAATCTTGATTGGACCAAGCTATTTATGATTTTGAAGATGATAGGGATCAGATACCGAGAACGAAGTATTATCTACCATCTGTATAGAAATCAGTCTGCAGTGATAAGAAACGAGTGCTTTGTAAAAGAAGCAGCAATCCAGAAAGGAGTGAGGCAAGGCTGCAGTTTGTCCCCTCTCCTTTTCAATGTTTACATAGAACAGGCAGTAAAGGAAATCAAAGAGAAATTTGGAAAGGGAATCACAGTCCAAGGAGAGGAAATCCAAACCTTGAGATTTGCCGATGATATTGTTATTTTATCTGAGACTGCAGAAGATCTCGAGAAGTTGCTGATTTGTATGGATGAAGTCTTGGGTAAGGAGTACCAGATGAAAATAACTAAGTCCAAAACAAAAGTAATGGAGTGCAGTCGAACGAAGGCAGGTGATGTAGGAAACATTAGATTAGGAAATGAAGTCTTAGAGGAAGTAGATGGATATTGTTACTTGGGTAGTAAAATAACTAACGATGGCAGAAGTAAGTAGGACATAAAATGCAGACTAGCACAAGCAAGGAAGAGCTTTCTTAAGAAAAGAAATTTGCTCACTTCAAACATTGATATTGGAATTAGAAATATGTTTTTGAAGACTTTTGTGTGAAGCGTGGCATTGTATGGAAGTGAAATATGGCCGATAACTAGCTCAGAAAGGAAGAGAATAGAAGCTTTTGAAATGCGGTGTTACAGAAGAATGTTGAAGGTGAGATGGATAGATCGAATCACGAATGAAGAGATACCGAATCGAATTGGTGAGAGAAAATCGATTTGGCTAAATTTGACGAGAAGAAGGTATGATAGGACACATCTTAAGACACCCAGGACTTGTTCAGTTGGTTTTTGAAGGTGTAGGTGGTAAGAACGGTAGGGGTAGACCAAGGTATGAATATGACAAACAGATTATAGCAGATGTAGGATGCAATAGTTATGTAGAAATGAAAAGTATAGCACAGGATAGGGTGGCATGGAGAGCTGCATCAAACCAGTCTATGGACTGATGACTCAAACAACACAATAGTTCCACTTTTGATTGATAGAGGAGTTCATTTAGGCGGTAATTTAGAATGCGCGGCGTTGAGCTGTACCTCCCGTTACAATTATTATTATTATTAAGAAAATATCTTGGATCACGGAGGTGTACGAAGCGGCTCTGGTGATGGGTGGACAAGGACTTAACTAGGGCATAACATAACGCAACAAATTCTTCAATTATATTTATTTCTCTTTTTTAGTTGGTAAATAGAATGTCTGAAGGAACAATAAAAATTTGAGCTCGTCAGCTCCAACAACAATGACTTCAAGTCCAAAAATCAGGTACAAAACTTGAGAGAATTACAAATGCTAATTTAAACAGAAAAGAGCTTAATTGCTCTTGTTAGGTACCAAATTTATAAGAGCACTATTTGCTCCTATCTCTCACAAAACAGAGGAGTCTGCGCCCAAATTTATCATTGTCCAGCCTCACAGAGCCATCCGTTTCTAATTGCGCACTTCCAAGCTATCGATTGCTCTTAATTAAGGAATTTACACAAGGTAGCCGCGAGGTGGTCGTGTCGATTGCTCACCAGTTTATATCTTTCTGTCCCTCAAGGGAACTTCACACCAGACTCATTTCTACACACCACAATCAAGTTACTGGGGCAAGAAGGCCCATACTAAATAGCCTTAATGTGAAAAGAAAAGGTGTGTTGTAACTGGCCATAAGCAAAATGAAAAGGATGCGAAACACTTGCACTCCTTCTGGAAACACTTAAAACCCTAAATGGGCTTATGGCCCAATGATACAGCGCGGTGACTAAATGAGAAACATTAAATACCAAGAGTGAGTTAAGAATTTGAAAGGTTTAGAAACTGTAGTCGCCCCATACCAAGTTGAATGCGAATCAACAGAGGGTTATCACTCGTTGTTCCCTTACATTACATATTTTCCAGTAGGGGATAGAACAGAGTCCTCAGACCGGCCGAAAATTCTACATTTCAACCACCAGATTTAGAAATGTACATGAAAGAAAAGAGTTTGAAAAATCCTCTCAAGCTATCTGCAGGGACTCTGACATGTTTATAAAAATTCTGCCATTACCTTGCTTTCTGGGCCTTCCGAAAGCTGTCCGAGGCCCCCACCGCCGTAGAACTCGCCGCACTCAATAAAATGAAGCAAGAAGATTGCAATACGGCCCTAAAAGTCCCACTTTTGTTCTATTTTTGTGGGGAAGATTCCAGAACTATTTACTGATAGGCTGAATTCTAGTACACACCCCCGATTTTAATTGGCTAGAGAAAATATTTACACAATTCTGATAGGTTGATTGATGTTGGAGAAGGAACCAGCAGAAGTGTTGACAATTTTGATAAATGAACTAAACAATTTTCAAAAAATAAGATTAGCCAACTGTGAAACTACACATTTCTTAATAAATTAAACCGATGATAGAGACATCTAATGGTTGAAAACCCAAGTATCTTACATAACATCAGTTCAAGGTGGACTACCTAGGTGGCCTTATATAAGGCGCGCAGTTTAGTTGGCCGGAGAAGGTGTACCCACGGTGCAATTGTTATTATTGCTATTATTATTTGCTAGTGGTTTAACGTTACACTAGCACATCGAAGGTTTTCGGTGACTCAAGGAAGGGAAAGTGTTAGAACGTGGAATGTATCAGCCGTGGCCTTAATTATAGTACAACTCTTGCCTGGTGTGAATCAGGGATACCAGGGAAAAACATCTTCAGGTTTGCTGACGGTGGAAGTCAAACCCACCATCTTCCGAATGCGAGCTCATAGCTACGCACCCCCCTCAGCATTTGGCCAACTCGCTCTATATTACTGTTATTATTATTATTATTATTATTATTATTATTATTATTATTATTATTATTTCCCTTCGGAAAGTTCCAAAATTGTTTACTTTAGTTACATCAAGTGTGCTTGCATTGAGCGTATTGTATTATTATAGTAAATATTGTACTATATAACCAGCGATTTCCTTTGTGAATAGAAAATATATATTTTTATGTAATAACTGAAATACGATTGATGAAGCATTTTATATTGAGAATAATTCCGTTCCATATCACAGTAGAATGATGAAGGAAACGTAAATACAAATCACTTACCACTATGAACGAATTTGGAAACAGGTAAATTTAACTCTCGCCGGATGAATTTTTTTCTGATGCTCCGAAACACTCCACGTATTGGGCTTAAACGTTTTACAAGCGTTGAACTCTGATGGAACAGTTATTAGCATGCAATATAAATTCGCTTCGTTTGGGATATACATTTTACGTGAATTGTAATTGAATACTAAGTTATTCAACAGCCTTGTAGCGCAGTGGGCTCCATAAATTTAACTTCCTCACACGTTTACTTTACAAGCAACATTTGCAATTTAAATCATACCGCAAGGATCACCACACAGCAATCAATGTCTGCAAACACCATGGAAATGTGAACACCAGAACTGGCCAGCATTACATCCATGCTCAGCAAGGTAAACAGCACGAGCGGTAACACGATTTACGGGCGATGTAACGCAATTTAAGTCTAAACTGTATTATCTAAAATGAATAGCAATTTAACACGAGATGGCCTTATAGAAGGACAACTCTTGGGGTCACTACAATTCATCAATAAATTTGTTTGATTAACGTCGAAGTAATAATACCGGTACACGTTAAGTTAACAAATGCAATACACTATTGACGTTATCATTGTCCTTATTAATTGACTCCAAATACTGTAAGCGTACTAAGGTTAAATTACTAAGTGACGTTAATCACTAAGTCACATGCATTTTGTATTTAATTTGAGATACCTTTTCTTACGCTAAGACATTCATATAAATCTATTTCGTTGCATTGTCGGGTCTGTCAAAGTTCACATCCCAAGCCCTATGGACTAAGAATCTCAGTAACCTATCGGCGAATTTCAGAATGTATCCTATTTACAGCTTGCCTGTTTTTAAGTTGCATTGTACCACCAACAACGTCAGTTCAAATTCACAACTTAACCCTAAGTATTCAACCCTAATTTGGCTATTATGACTCTTTGCAAATTCTCTTACATTATGGTCCCTATCCGTTTCTACTGTCAAGTGTTATTATTTTGTATTTTCAGTTCCTGTTCCTGCAGCTTCCATTCACGCTTCAATCTTATATAGCATTATGGATCGGAAGGCAGGACAATGTAGTGGACGTATTGATAATATCGTCTATAAGCTCTCTTCCTTAATACAGAATTTTGTGTATCCTAAAAAAAAATAAAAAACGGTACTCGAGTACAATCAATGGTTGCTCTGTTCTAGTTTTCTACTTTCTCTCCGGTTTTACCTCTTCAGATCCTGTCTCAATTATTTTTCACTCGAAAGCACTGATTTTGATACGAAGCTCGCTGCAGTACTCATCATGTCCAACGATACCTCATATGCAAGTTTTGACAGAAGTAGACCATCCATACATACGAAGGCAATGTCCGGCTCCATGGCTAAATGGTTAGCGTGCTTGCCTTTGGTCCAGAGGGTCCTGGGTTCGATTCCCGGTCGCGTCGGGAATTTGAACCTTAATTGGGTAATTCCAATGGCTCGAGGGCTAGGTGTATGTGCCGTCCTAAGCATTAGAATTCATCATAGGTAGGGCCCTATCCTCATAGACGTGCAGGTCGCCTATACGGCGTTCTATTATAAGACCTGCACCAGACCTGTCCGGAGTCCACACGCCATTACATACGAACGCAATATATGCTATGATTATGAAATACCTGAAAAGCACCCCGCTACTGTTTGCTTCTCAGGAAATGAAGCTAGGCAAACATAGTGGCTAACCACCCTATGTGACTTGAACCAAGAACTTATTCTACTGTCAATTATCTTCATCATTAGTCTCTTCAATAAGCCACAACTGATAATACAGTATAATCAATAGTGAACAATGTTTCCCTTTGTGCTTTCTTACACGCCACATCCAGAGCTACAAACATAATAATCACTATCGAGTCATATTCTGTTACTTGGTAAATATAGACATGAGCGCACTCTTTCAGGGCGGTCGGGCAATAACACCTTTCCAAATCACCTTTCCTGCTATAGATAAGAGATCAGTTGATTCCATTTCATTACCTACCTGCCACTAGATGATGAAGATGTTACGCACAACCAGGTCACCCCCCTATTTCTCGTTTCATCTATTATTTTCTTTTTTAAATGTAGCATTCCGTTGCTCTGAAATTCTTGGCACTTAATGCTAAGAATGGATGGGTAGTTTGTTTAAGTCAGAGATTTTGAAATTAGAAGATTGCTTTTTCTCTTTTGTTATTCATCGTCAAAAGTTTCTGTTCCTAAAGTGGGAAAAAAAATTAACATGTCGTATTTCCAAATATAAAAGTTATGTAATTCATAAAAATGGTAACATTAACCAACTTGACCGAATTGCTAAACAACTGGATATCGTCGTTTCGCCTTAAAAAACATGATAGTATTTCAGCTTAGAACTCTGGCGAGAAAGGTTCTGTCATCTAAGGTTCAAAATTGCATGAACTGTATTTTGGTCACAAAATTTTCGCTCCATATGTGCTCCGAGTGAGTATTTCTCCCCTCAACATTGCCACATAGCGGTAATTCGAGGCGCGACGACAATATATTTTCAGATATACCAAAATCGCTAAATAAAATTAAACTCTTGAAATATCTCCAAATCTTTACCTGCCTGATAATTATAATAGCACTCACAAAATATGTCAGTTATTTAAATGTAATTGTTTCAAATATTTTGTACTCACCGTTACAATGGATCATCGCATGTTTCCTCTTCATCGCAACCAATCCGGAAGACTTCGCAGTGCTCTTGTTAGAATAATGAAACACTTGTACGAGGCGACAAACGTTTTAATGTTCTTTTACTCATGCACTTAGTTTCACGGTAGTTGTCAATGACGGGCAATGCAAATGTTCTGTCTGCTCCATATGAAAAGAAATAACTGAATACGAATGAAAATAAATTATGTACTGATTTAGCGGTGTTCGTAACATGAATGGAAATGAAGTCTTCAATTTCGTAACAAGAATCTCTAGCACACACACACACGCACTAATTAATCAAAACATATCTTACACTTCACAAAAGCTCTCCATAACTTTTATATAAATAGACCTAAACCACGCTTAAATCTGACAACAATGATTTAAATTAGAAAATTGATGTAGTATTTCCTTATCCTTCAAAATCGAGAGAGGGAAGTGTTGATCTCCTTGGAGAATCTCTGGAAAATCGCGTGATAACATTTTTAATAAAGTTCATTATGTACCGAGCGAGTAGCTGCGTAGTTTGGGTCACGTATCTGCCAGTTTGCATTCGGAATATTTTGGGTTCGAACCCCGCTGTCGGGAGCCCTGAAGATTGTTTTCGCACTAAGCAAATGCTGGGGCTGTGCTACGGTCGCTTCCTTCCCGATACTGGTCCATTCCTGCCCCATCGTCGCCAAAAGAACTATATCTGCGTCGGGGCGACGTACAGAAAATTGTAAAACAAAATACGAAAAGCTTCTGTTTGTCTTTCGCCACTCATTCGCGGTGCAAAAACAGCATTCAAAGACAGATAAGTTGACTGTTTGTCATTTTTGATCCAAGCAAATGCTTTACCCTACAAAGTGTACTGAAACGCCTCTCCGCTGCGTACGTTGCCGCTGGAAAGAAAGTACGAATTATTAAAACACCTACACTGGGATAAAATCCCTTGCTTTGCGTTGAAAGTTCCAGGCAATTCATATCTGATTGACACCCCTAAGTTTTCCACCCGTTATTCCACCATTCTGCATCTGCCATTAAACTGTGTTAGAGATGTTAGAAACAATTTTCATTCAATGAAAACACCTTCCTTTCTTAATGATATCGTAACAGAAGGTAGTGATTCTAAAGGGCTGATGGCAATGTATCCAAGGACGTGAGAATGCTTCTGCTAATACCTTCACCATACAGTCTTTCGTTCCTGAATTGTATTCCAGAGGAAGTAGAAGGAAGAATAAAATGTAAGTCGTCACAAAGTTATTTATAGTAATTGGGGTTGTTTCCTGTAGACGTACCGTAGATAAAATGTTAATCTTGTGGTGTGATTTGAATACCATCTACAATTATTTATCCTTTGATCTGTACATGTTTCCTACTATAATATTTTCTACTTATTCTACGGTAGATTGGAAGATCTACTGTGGAAAATTTCTATATACTCTTTTGGGGGAAAATAAAATTCCAACAACAAGAAGACATTAGTTCAGAGATTGGTTCAATTTCGGCTAAGCAACTGACTAGGTAACATATTTATTTGATTAAAGTTTCCAGGTCACAGGTTCAGATATACGCGAGAAGACATGTGACACGGTGGTACATTAAAGACCACTGTAGTCGCCAAGATTTTCAATGCAAACATGCAAACGTGCGTGCATTGTGTTGTACCGGTGTCGTATGTCATTTTGTGGGATCGAGTTCCACGCTTGTTGCCCTTGGTCAGACAAATCAGCAATGACGTTCTGAGTGGCTCAAACGCTTGAGGCAACCGGTAGGTTCGATCCCGGCTCAGTCCGGTGGTATTTGACGGTGTTGAAATACGTCACAACATTATTATTACTCAAATCAGCAACGGATAATGCTGGTTTTGAATGACTTGGGATTTGTGGTCCCATAATGTCTCATACGTGGTTTGGGTTCTCAGGAGACTTCGCATCGCTGTGAGAATTTTCGGCAAGGCAGATTCTCTTAATCCTTCCACACAACATAATCTTGATATTTGTAGGATAAACCACGAGCTAAGCAAGCTTGTTTCTATGTCACATATCGGTTGACATTCACTGTTCAAGAAGCGAGAAATCTTGTATCAGTTCCAAGTTGTATGAGGAAGTGCTTAGGGAGAAGTATGAGGTAGAGGAACTACCTGTGAGAAATACGTTCATTGTAACTGCAGTAGCGAACAAGTCACAACAGGGTAAACAAACAAATAGCTCTCCCCAGATACAACAGTGAATAATGTATTTTCCAGCCATGCTTGTAGTACCTAATTTAGTGTAGGCTATGCCGTAATTGTAAGTATTTACTGTTTAACGAGTCACAAGGCGAAATTAAATTTTGATCTGCGTAATTTCTGCCTCGTTTGGGGGAAGTCTGGCAGGGAATTCAGGTTACCATATGGTGTTTTTTTATAACTGTTAGGCTCTTCAGACTGCCGAAACTAATTTTGAATAAATACACTAATAAACTACATGAAAGATAAAACATATGGTAACACTATTACACCTGAAAAAAAGAGTTGAGTAATTCTCTTTCAGGTGTAATACTGTTATCATATGATCATAATCTGAGTAAAATACTGATGTCTGCCATGTGTCTATACTGAGAGATCCCAGGGATGAATTACATTAGACGGTGGAGAAATGCAACTAAGAAGAGAGTCAGAAGGACGAATTATGTGAGTTATTAATAGCACATCGATATCCTTTTTTGTTACAGGCCCTGTAGAAAACATCTTTACGAACACAAGTATATTGTTCATGACAACTCAACTTTTGTAGGACCGAAGTAATCTATTCCCTTAAAATTAACTAGCGCTGTTGAACAGCAGATAGGCATTGTGGTAGATTAAAATGTATTTCAACCATCATGCCATGGGTAAAGATGTACACCGACTATATAGTAATTGCGTCACACACTTTGAGGAACACATTAAACACTTACAGGTAGTTCTAAATAAAATCAGGGAAGGGAGATTTACATTAAAAGTGAGTTAATTATCATTCTCTTCACAAAAAGTCACCTCATTGGGGCACACTGTATCAGAGCAGTGGGTAAAACCGGAACAGACAATTGATTAGGTATCACGCATCTCATTCATAGAATCAATAAAATAAGGGAATTATTCTTGTAAACATTATATATAGCACCAGGAAATTCCCGCACTCAGGTACTGGATTGATGAGCATGAGGTTTTAACGCAGGTCGTGTGCGGTACACTATTAGAGTGGATACAGAGAGCATCTAGTTCCGAAATTGACTTTTAAATTAAATGTTCTGATTTTATTTTCAAAGTTCAGATTCATATCACTTTATTGTAAGCTGTTGTGATCTGGGATGTTAAAATCTCCAAGGTCCAACCATGTCTCCTGTCATCCTCACCATGGAACAGGTATCAGAACCATGGAACCAACGTCCTGCACTCATCCCCATGGTACAAGGTATCCTGTAGACTTTCCATTGGCGGACGTTTTCGATGTTATTGACGATGCATTGCACTCACTCAAAAATTGTAACGTGAGGTTGAAAGTATTATTTCCAAAACTGCAACAAGAAGTGATAAACTACAAAGTTTGCTGGGATAATTTCAACTGTATTAGCAATAAGGAAAGTAAAATCTCACTGACATTGCTGGCGAAGAAAAACTTTCAGGTGAAATAAATGAAATGTTCGAATGACCACTTCGAATCGAATCAGCGTTCACTTGTCGCTCCAGGAGAATAATTAAATATTGAGAATTAGTGAGTATTTACAAGTTAATATGCTTAGAGTTTATTCACACGCGTGAACACTGTTTCTGCCTGTACAAGTTTTATTACAAAGAAAATGGTGAGAATTAACGACAAACGAAGTAATTATTAAACACTCTTATCACGAAAAATAACTGTGCCAATAAATTATTTACATTCATGTAACTTCATGTCAAAGGATCGTAAAAATTACTGTAATGTAGAATAAGATAAGTCTACTCCGCATTGAGATTGCAATTGAGTGTTTACTCACAAAACATCGCCGATAAATAGAGTACTGTTCCAACGAAAATCAGTAAGTATCATGACACGGGATTTTTTTTATCTAAGTGTTCACTCGTACTTTATTGCTGAAAGTCAAAGAACAATTTTCATGAAGAAAATAACTAAGTTCGTAGTTCTGTTTCAGGTAGAAAAAGTCCACCTCCGTTGCGTAACGGTTAGCACGATTAGCTGCCGTCCTCGGAGGCCCGGGTTCGAGTAATGAGCTGACGTGTAGTCACGAGCTGAAATACTTCGTAAATTTAACATTATAATGACTGTACCGCCATTTTGGGTACAATATATGTAAATAATAGGGATGTGTTGTATTTAAAATACGTTAATATTTCAGTTTGTAACTGAAGGCATGTAAGAGCTTGCATGGTGTTGTGCAACGACTCTAAGTTAGGCAATTATTGCATCAGGCAAGAGGCAGTTCCTGTTGACGTATTAAATCCTACCATTTCGTACTCGTTATAACGTCATGACTCTTGTTGCTAGATTTTTGAAAGTTCCTTGGCCACATGGTTGGGAGTCCACTTCAGTGATTAGGTAGCTACCGGAAATGTGTGTAAAAGGGATGGCGGTGTTGAGGGAAGACACATAGTATGACAAAGCTTACTTAAGCCCGTATCAGGCTTTCCTAGGTGTACAATCGTTCAATCGTTCAATCGTTCAAGCGTTCAAGCGTTCAATCGTTCAATGTTTCTTATGATCATGGTATCAGTCGAAGTCACTCGTAGTAGTGGCTGGCGCTCAACATATTTAAAGAGTAAGTTAATTAAGCGAATATATTATGTGTTCATAATAATATGGTAAAGAAGTGTTCGTTAAAATGTCATATAAAGGGGAGCTGTGTATATACGAGTAGTTACAGCGTTACTCGCCAGATACCTCCCAAATGCACCTGTCTCTCACAAGCGCTGGTGGAGTGTTGCAAATTTATTATACAAGGTAACTCCCTCCCAGTGTTGCGTTCTGCATAAAGTTGACATGCTGCTACCGCATTCCCGTCTGCTAGGCCATATACGTAGTGCATATCCGTCTTTTAACTCACTGAATACATTGTCTGGTAATGTGATGGATGTTACTCTGCATAAAATTAAGCAGAACGGAAGACAATCAGTGGTAGAGAGCACACCTCCCACAGCAATACAATAATGCATATCAGTAATGATCGTATGATGATCTAAATCTATTAAGTTTCCCTTTCCGCCGTTGTTTGGAAAACACGTTCCCGAATATTTGGTTGTAGGGGTTAGACAAGGCAGTGAAACGTCACCCTTACTACCCAACGCTTACACCGATCTATTATTGTAAGGTCCAACACCGCCTATGGAATAGTACCGGGTAAACATGTAGCAAGCAGTCAGGTTTATTGTGATGATTTGTTGTCAATTCGGAGGGATTTTCCGGTCCAGTAACTCCAAACATCAACAGTAAGTGAATCGGAAATGTTAGGTAAATGAACTTTAGCCAATCCTCACTAAAGTAATTGTTTCTTCTACATGTCAGGGCTTGGGACCTCATTATCTCACTTGCACTTTATGTGTGCTTGTGTGTATGTGTCATCTCTGTGTGTGGTTGAGGATACTGTACTTAGAGAGTCATTTGCAAGTGAGAGAAGAACTTGGAAAGAATCAGCCATGGCATGGATTTGAAATAGGGGTGCTGATATGATGATCGTAAGGAGAATTTGATACGTTTCTTCCTCGTTGCCTTCATAGTTTACCTATTTGAATCATAGACTCGGCATTGGAAGGCATGCGAAACAGAGGGAGAATCTGCGTGTTATTAATACAGCATATCGTCGGTGAAGAAACAATACCTTGTGTATCACAATGCTCTTCGTATTCATTATTCATTATTAACTATTCATTGTTGATTTTCTATGTGAACGTATACAGGAAAATGAGCCTTAAATGCAGTACACTCTAGGAGTGTGTAATTATATTCCTAAAGTACGCTACGGTGAGCTTCATTTTCCTTTCCACTTTAGCATAGGAAAATGAACACAACGAAAATTGTACTTTGTACTGATGGACTGCATATCCATATGTGGCTGAGGAAGTGATCAGTCTTAAGGAAAATAAAGTATAAGGAGAGCATTGTAACAAAGGCTACGAGGTTTCACTTCTTCAACGACGATATGTACATTGCATTGGAACTATTGATGTTACGTTGTTATTTAAAAATCGTTCACACCAAGAGTATCCTTGAGTAACTGTTTTTGATGCAATATTGTAGTATAGAAGTAGTGGTAAATTCTAAAGCAAGTGTCCAAGCAAAGTGAAAGATATCCAGGGAACTGAACACGATAATATATGGAGCTAGTTCTTTTCCCCTTTTCGTGACACCATTTACATAATTTCTCATTGATTTGTCTTCTTCATTACAATTATTTTGTTGGAATTTGAAGGACCGGTGGAACTATCATTGCCACGTTCATCCATTATTACGCCATGTTTGAAAACAACAGGTCACTAACCAACAACCCGACCACGTAATTCGAAACTCAATCCGAATGCCGTTACAGAGTAACAACGCCCATTTTTATAAAAAAAGTTGTTTTACGTCGCACAGACATAGATTGGTCTTATGGCGACGATGGGATAGGGAAGGGCTAGGAGATGGAAGGAAGCAGCCGTGGCCTTAATTAAAGTACGTGGTGTGAAAACGGGAAATCACGGAAATACACCTTCAGGGCTGCTGATAATGGGGTTCATACCCATTATCTCCCGAATGCAAGCTCACAGCACGGCCAACCCGCTCGGTACAAAGCACATTCACAGTGCCCACCAGTAAAGGCAAGCAAAACTGCATCCTACACAATGACGCACATGTTATGTAACATGTCAGCAAAACGGCTACTTGTCAATTGAAAATAAGAGTCGTTCTCTTGTAAGGGTTGAGTACAAATCCGGCTACATTTGGCCAGTGGAAAATCATTCACCTCGTCAACTCTTGTTCCTTGGGTTAGAAGAGGTAGGACTTGACGGAAATCCCAGAGGAACAGAACTGAATAATGATCATTATAAAATATCAAAGCCATCTTACTAACTGTACTGATGATAGTATTAGATCAACAGCCTGAGCACGAGGTTTAGCCAATCCTTCCTATGTTGATCTCAACTGGGCTCCAATTTTAACTTTTTATGAAGTTATGTTAACTAATTTGGCGAAACACTCATGTGGACTGAAATGTTTTAAATAATTTTAACACTGATGATGGATATTAGAGTCCGAAAACCAGTTTTGAATTAAAACAGTGATACGACTGTCTGTGATTAATAATAATAATAATAATAATAATAATAATAATAAAGAACAAAACGGTGCAAAACGTTCACATTTCTGAGAAAAAGCGTTGTTCTCTCTATGGCTTCGATTGAAGATTTGCGCGATATTTTATCCTCATCCTCAACTGTTTACGAACAATTCTAGATAGATGTATATTTGCATAAATATACGTATATAGGCGTACGTATAATAAGTGTATGTGTATCATCGTTGCAGACCTTCAGAGGACCCTTAAATAGTGTACGGGCCATTGTTCTCCCTTTCAAAACAGTACCAGCAAACTTCGATGATAATATAGCAAGAGCAACATTTATATTAGACAAAACTCAGACAAGAAACGAAATAATGAAGAATGTGCCTTCAGAGATGTATAGGGAAAATGTTGTACCTTCCTTCATCAAGCACATTTTGGTCATAGTTCACATCTTTAATGCTTGTTCTCTCAACTCGCGGGTCACAGTATCATCAAGCATGTTTCCCAGGTAATCCAAAGACTCACTTAGTTAGTAACTAGGCAACAAACTAGAATGACAGAAAATAAATATCTAGGCGATACCAACGAAATACATAACGTACCTCCCGAAAATGTATTTTCTCTGGAAATATAGTCCTGGATAATTCTTCTACATTTCTTAAACATGTGATTGGAGTCATAGTCATTAACCTGCGTACCTCATTTTATGTTCTGAGATTTCCTGTTAGTCAGCTCGCGAATGAGATAACCTGGAATTTTTCCCTACTTGGCAAAGTAATAATAATAATTTTGTGTGGTTATTTCTAGCCGAGTTCAGCCCATGTGAGGCAGACCCTCCGATGAAGGTGGGCGGCATCTGCCATGTGTATAGGTAACTGCGTGTTATTGTGGTGGGGGATAGTGTTATGTGTGGTATGTGAGTTGCAGGGATGTTGGGGACAGCACAAACACTCAGCCCCCGGGCCATTGCAATTAACCAATCAAGGTTAAAAATCCCCAACCCGACCGGGTATCGAACCCGGGACCCTCTGAACCGAAGTTCAGAACGCTGACCATTCAGCCAACGAGTCGGACACTTGGCAAAGTCAACCTGGGTGTTCTGATGGCATCGTGTCACGTGGATTATTTGGCATAATTTTCAGTATATATATACAGTATATGCATTTCTTGTTTTACTATCAACAAATCCATTACAATTGGCGATATTCCGGGGGCAGCAACGAAGTAAAATAAAACATATGTTACGTAACAACAATAATACAACAAACAATTAAATGTAATGGCGTGCGGCCTCCGGAAAGGCCTGGTCCAGGTCTTTTAATTTGACGCCCGTAGGCCATCTGCGCCCCGTGATGACAATGGAATGATGATGAAGACGGCACATACACCCAGCCCCCGTGGCAGAGGAATTAACCAATTACGCTTAAAATTCCCAACCCTGCCGGGAATCGAACCAGGGTCCCATGTGACCAAAGGCCACCACGCTAACCAATTACCCATGGAGCCGGACAATAAATAAATGATGACAAAATAATGCAAGAAATGATATCGAAACGAGAAATTTCACAAATGAAGAAAAATCATGTTCACAGAAGGGAAAATAATTAGGCACATAACACGGAACATATATATCATTGAAATTACAACGGGTAATATAAAAGTCAGTAGAAGCAATGACATAGACATTACTTGAAATTTGTGTGGAGAAAATAAAATATTTCCTTGCATGTAGCCTAACGTATTTAAAACGCAGCCACTCAGATTTTCACCAAGAAACTTACAAAATATTCCAATAGAAGTAGTGTAACAAAATAATAGTTACAAGGGTATTACATGCAATTTCACATGTAACTTATATGTATTCCCGATACCTTTACACTACCATTTAAAGTTGATTGAGCGGTACAATGACATGCATTGTTACATTGTGAGTGAAACACTATCACATGTCTGTCTGTCTGTTAGGTCATCAGCCCAGAGGCTGGTTGGATCCTCAAATAGCACCACCAAAGGTTATGCGGTTATAAGGAAACCGCAAAAACCAATGGCAGCACCAAAATGAGGCGTACTAGGCAAGACGAGGAGTGAGGTAGTTTGCCATTGCTTTCCTCACTGGGCCAGAAAGTGCTATTGCAGCACAACTCACCCTATGAGCAACACCTTTCATAACACTCAGATGCACTAGTCGTGCTCTGAAGGCCTTTACTCAGCACCACCCATACCCCAGCAGCTTCAATATTGTCACAGCCATGGATGAGACTGGGACTTCGGTGAAAGCTACACTTTACTCTGGCCTGTGCCAAGAGATGGATACAAAAGTACTGTATCCTTCAAGAAATGGCAGCAGGCAAACACTATCACATACCATAGGAAATGTGTCACCTCGGCGACAACCCTTTATGCAGATCATAGATGATTGATTGATTGATTGATTGATTGATTGATTGATTGATTGATTGATTGATTGATTGATTGATTGATTGATTGATTGATTGATTGATTGATTGATTTCCTCCGGACACCACCACAGCTGCCATCCTCTTCATACGGCCCAGCCTATGAAATCGAGCGATCTACCAAAACACAAGTAACTTCAATATTTCTAGTACTTTTTAAATGGACCACAAAATGGGTGAACATAAGCACTAGTGTTTGAACACTGAACTATGAAATCCGCCGCACACTCTTGGAGCTGAAAATGTATATTCTTTATTGATACTACTGGACTTCATTAGGAGACTGAATGCTCAAAAGCGGCCTGAACTTTGCTTTTATGAACTAACACAATTATTTCATGGATAATTAATAGACTATATTTCAACGTTTCAAGTAGAACAGAAAAATTTCATTTCAATCTTCTGGATAGCTTCAGATTTTCCACCTTAGCCAAGTAACAACTCGCGGTATTTAGGAACCCATCACCACCAGTGAATATGAAGTTCTGTAAATAATTTTCGATCAAACTCCCTCTCGTATGGAAAGTAATTTTTTTATTTAAAATGACACATGGACCATAAAACCAGCACTCTGATATATTGTGTAATGTTGGATTAGTCTCGTTATTGGATAATTATGCTGTAATTACACTATCTGTCCGCCTCTGTGGTGTAGTGGTTAGCGTGATTAGCTGCCACACCTGGAGGCCCGGGTTCGATTCCCGGCTCTGCCAAAAAATTTGAAAAGTGTTACGAGGACTGGAACGGGGTCCACTCAACCCCGGGAGGTCAATTGAGTAGAGTTGGGTTCGATTCCCACCTCAGCCATTCTCGAAGTGGTTTTCCGTGGTTTCCCACTTATTCTTCGGGCAAATGCCGGGATGGTTCCTAACTTAAGGCCACGGCCGCTTCCTTCCCTCTTCCTTGTCTATCCCGTCCAATCTTCGATTTCCCCCACAAGGCTCCTACTGAGCATAGCAGGCGAGGCCACCTGGGCGTGGTACTTCTCCTCCTCCCAAGTTGTAACCCCGACCCAAAGTTTCACGCTCCAGGACATTGCCCTTGAGGCGGTATAGGTTTGATCCCTCGCTGAGTCCGAGAGAGAAATCAACCCTGGATATAAACAGATTAAGAATAGGAATTACACTATCTGCCTGGTATGGTCCAATTTTATTTTTAAATAGAAGTAGAGGATGGAAGTGGGGCAGTCCATTATTCCTTCAGTTGTCCGACTCCTTGGCTGAGTGGTTAGCGTACTGGCCTTCGGTTCAGAGGGTCCCGGGTTTTCGATTCCCGGCCGGCTGGGGGATTTTTATCCTTCATTGGTTAATTCCAATGGCTCGGGGACTGGATGTTTGTGCTGTCCCCAACATCCCTACAATTCACACACCACACATAACACTATCATCCACCACAATAACACGCAGTTACCTACACATGGCAGGTGCCACCCAACCTCATCGGAGGGTCTGCCTTGCAAGGGCTGCACTCGGCTACAAATAGCCACACGAAATTATTATTATTCCTTCAGTCAACCGGGTGTTTGTGAAGCAAGATGATCGGATTATTTTCGATTAATTAATAAAGATAACTAGTTTTAAGGTTTCGTGTTGAAATGCTTAGTTTACTACCGTCACTCCCTATTGGTATTGTATTTCCACGGATTTTTCCTTCATTTCAAGCCATTTGGGGCTAGAGGAGATTACAATAAAGTGATCAGGCTTGTGATAATTCCCATTACAAGTCATCGCGTCTTGTATTCGCCCTCCTGTAAGAGATGATTTTAATATAACCAATCGGCAGGTAAGGACAACATGTTTATTTCTTTGAAAAGCAGCTTATATGTGAGTTTTATTTTCCACCTGTTTATTTTTCTGATGATTTCGAACGTAGAATAACGTTCCGATTATATCATAGACTAGCAAGATACCCGTGCTTCGCTACGGTATTATACTGCAATTTGTAATTGAATGCTTAACGTTTTATATTTAATTCTCCGAAATTCGCGATCTGACTCGTTTTCTGAGAGAATCCGCCAAAATTCGCGATCTGACTCGTTTTCTGAGAGATTAGGCAAAGTTCCTCACATTTTTCAATTTTTCTTTCCAGCAATCGATTTCGTACTTCCCGGGCTAGGTCCAGGTATTCCACGCGGTCAGTTGGGTCCCTAAATCTTTGCCATCTTTTCCTATAAGCATTTTAGTATGGCTCAAATCCTGAATGAGATCCGGCGTGGTGTCGTCTTGGGTGCCTTGGCAGTACTGAACCCGCGGCCGGACTGTATTCGTAGTCATTACCAGGCCAGGACCCGTTTCCAGCGCGATCCGCACATTTTGACGACGGTCCAGAATATTATTATTATTATTATTATTATTATTATTATTATTATTATTATTATTATTATTATTATTATTATTATTATTATTATTATTATTATTAGATGTTCTGGACCCCACAGCAAAATGCAAGGCCGCTACTTGGCGGTAAATTACATCTGCGGCCACTGTCATTGTTGACAAAGTGGCCAGCACCATTGTCGCGCGTAGGCAAGTGTGCGGGATTTCTGACGATACGAATGACATACTTCCGTGCATCATTGACCTTATTATAGAGGTGAACAATTTGACGGTCAATCTCATTCCTATCGTTCATTTCAAATGTGTTTAAATTTTTATTTTTATGCCAGGAGAGTCTACTCTAATCTAAGAACGTCCTCCGAAGGAACAGGTGGCTGTTGAAATCGAACCCAGGAAAGATAAAAAATGACCGGTTTATGATCAGATAAAGTACATCGAAAATATACAGCCTGTTTCCAGTCATTCGACAGGGTCAGAAATGGAATGAATAAAGCCCCCATCTAGCGGCGACAATAGGAATTGTGCCGACTGCCGAAACCTGTCGCACTCCTCTGGGGCAATGATTAATGAATGACAAATGAAATGAAATGATATTGGACAGTGTTGCTGGAATGAATGATGACAGGGAAAACCGGATTATCCGGAGATAAATATGTCCCGCCTCCGTTTTGTCCAGAACGAATGTGACATGGAGTGAACCGAATTTGAACCACGGAACCCAGCTGTGAGAGTCCGGCGCGCTGTCACCTGAGTAATGGAGGCTCCTTATAAGTACATTATGAACAATAAAATCAATTGGTTTCACCTCCTTTTACACCCCACCGCCGCTAAGATTTCAAACACAATGTTCACGTCTATTACCTTCAGTTTTGAGATATAAGTATCCCCATAAAAATAATTCACTTTTTCACTTCCTTTAACCTCCTCTCCACTCCGCCAAGTGAATTTTCCGGCAAAAAATTACTTGTAGTAAAGGATCTTCTAAATACAAATTATCACGACTCTAACTTCTTCAGTTTTTCATTTATGTGTCGTATTGAAAGGAATTCAACTCCTTTTCACTCCCGCCCCGCAAGATGGTTCCCCCCCAACGCGTTTTTCTTTGTTTTTAAAGGAAATCCAAATACCAATTTTCACGCCTGTAACAACTTTATATTTATTAGATGTATGTATTCTCATACAATTAAGTCAATTCATTTTTCAATTCATTAACCCCCCCCTTTCATTGGATTTTCCGAAAATACGTGTTTCTTTACTATTAAAACAGATTCCAAATATCAAATTTCACGTCTGTATCATCTTCATTTTTGAGATATCAGTAGCCTAGTTAAAAGAAATCGACACCATTTTCAGTCACTTTTACCCCCTCCCCCTCCACCAATGTGGTATTTCCGAAAACTAAAAATACACGTTCCTTTATTTTTAATAGAGATAAAAAGTACCATTTTCAATTTTGTAACATGTTGAGTTTTTTATATATACTGTAGAAATTCTCATTTTAAAATTTCACCACTTTTTGTTTCCCCTTAAGGGGATTTTCCAAAAACAAATCACTTATGTTTCTTTAAATTTACAGGAAATTCCAAATACCCACTTTTTACGTCTGTAACATTTTTCGTTTCTCAGACATTCTGTAGATATAGTCTTTCGAAAAATATACCCCAATTTGTCACTCCTGTTTAACCGCCATTAATTGGATTTTCAAAAAAACAAAATATACGTGTTTCTTTATTTTTAAAGGAGATCTCATATACAAATTTTCAGTTCTGTAATATCTTCAGTTTCATACTATGTATCCTCATTAAAGGCATTCAACCCTTTTACACCCCTCCTATTGGGATTTACAGAAAACAAAAAATACGTGTTCCTTTATTTTTAAAGGATATTCTAAATACCAATTTTTGCATCTGTAAACTTTTAAAGTTTTAAGATGTAGACACACTCATTTTAAAAATTCACCCCCCTTTTCACCCCCATTATTTGGATTTTCCAAAAACGAAAATATACCTGCTTCTTAATTTTTAAAGTACATCCCAAATACCAATTTTCAGGTCTGTAATATCTTCAGGTTCTGAAATATAAGTAGCCTCATTAAAGGCATTCAACCCCGTTTTCACCCTTTTCCACCCTTCCCATTGGGATTTTCCGAAAACAAAAAAATTCGTGTTTCCTTATTTTTAAAGGATATTCTCAATACCAATTTTACATCTATAAACTTTAAACGTTTTGAGATATAGATACACTCACTTTAAAAATTCAGCCCCTTTTCACCCCCCCCCCCAATTAATTGGATTTTTCAAAAAGAAAAATACGTGATTCTTTACTTTTTAGGAGATTCTAAATACCAATTTTTACATCTATAAACTTTAAAAGTTTTGAGATATAGATGCACTCATTTTAAAAACTCTCCCCCCTTTTCACCCTCCCATTAATTGGATTTTCCAAAAACAAAATATACTTGTTTCTTTATTTTTAAAAGAGATCAAAAGTACCAATTTTCAGGTCTGTAATATCTTCAGTTTCTGAGATATAAGTACCGATATTCTGATTAAAGGCATTCAACCCATTTTTCACCCCTTTTCACCCCTCCAGTCGGGATTTTCCGAAAACAAAAAAAAATACGCGCTTCTTTGTTTTTAATGAAGATTCTAAATACGAATTTTTACATCTATAAACTTTAAATGTTTTGAGATATAGATGCACTTATTTTAAAAATTCACCCCCCCCCTTTTCACCCTCCCATTAATTGGATTTTCCAAAAAGAAAAAACGTGTTTCTTTATTTTTAAAGGACATCCCTAACACCAATTTTCAGGTCCGTAATATCTTCAGTTTCTGAGATATAAGTATCCTCATTAAAGGCATTCAACCCATTTTTTTACCCCTTTTCATCCCCCTTATTGGGATTTTCCGAAAAAAAAAAGTATTTCTTTATTTTTAATGAAGATTCTAAATAGCAATTTTTACATCTGTAAACTTTAAAAGTTTTGAAATATAGATGCACTCATCTTAAAAATTCACCCCCCTTTTAACCCTCCCAATAATTGGATTTTCCAAAAACCAAAAACATACGTGTTTCTTTATTTTTAAAAGAGATCAAAAGTACCAATTTTCAGGTCTGTAATATCTTCAGTTTCTGAGGTATATTAACCGGTATCGTGATTAAAGGCATTTAACCACTTTTTTTTACCGTTTTTCACCCCTCCTATTGGGATTTTCTGAAAACAAAAAAATACGTGTTTCCTTACTTTTCAAGAAGATTCTAAATACCAATTTTTACATCTGTAAAATTTTAAAGTTTTGAGATATAGATACACTCATTTTAAAATTTCAACCCCCTTTTTACCCCCTTAGCGAAGGAATATCCAAAAATCCTCTCTTAGCGAGCACCTACATCTTAATATGAATCTATGCCCAAAATTTCATTTCTTTATGTCCAGCAGTTTTGGCTCGGCGATGATGAATCAGTCAGGACAAGTTATTTATATATATAGACTAGCAAGATACCCGTGCTTCGCTACGGTATTATACTGAAATTTATAATTGAATGCTAATTGTTTTAGATATATAATCCGCCGAAATTCGCGATCTGACTCGTTTTCTGCGAGAATCCGCCAAAATTCGCGATCTGACTCGTTTTCTAATAGATTACGGTATGTTTCCTCACATTTTTCAATCTTTCTTTCCAGCAATCGATTTCGTACTTCCCGGGCTAGGTCCAGATATTCCACCCCGTCAGTTGGGTCCCTAAATCTTTGCCATCTTTCCTATAAGCGTTTTTAATATGGATCAAATCCTTCAGGAGATCCGGCGTGGTGTCGTCTTAGGTGCCTTGGCGGTACTGAACCCGCGGCCGGACTGCATTCTTAGTCATTACCCGTCCAGGACCATTTTCCAGGGGGGTCCGCACATTTGACAACGGTCCAGAACATTATTATTATTATTATTATTATTATTATTATTATTATTATTATTATTATTATTATTATTATTAAAAGATGTTCTGAACCCCACAGCAAGCTGCAAGATCGCTACTTGGCGGTGAATTACATCTGCTGCCAGTGCCATTGTTACAATGTGACCAGCACCATCGTCGCGCGTAGGCAAGTGTGCGGGATTTCTGGCGATACCAATGACATACTTCCGTGCATTGTTGACCTTATTATAGAGGTGAACAATTTGACGGTCCATCTCATTCCTATCGTTTATTTCAAATGTGTTTAAATTTTTATTTACACGCCAGGAGGATCTACTGTAATCTAAGAACGTTCTCCGAAGGAAAAGATGGCTGTTGAAAACCAGCCCAGAAAGATTAAAAATGATCGGTTTATGATCAGAATAAGTACATCGAAACTATATAGCCTGTTTCCAGTCATTCGACAGGGTCAGGAATGGAATGAATAAAGCCCCATCTAGCAGCGACAATAGGAATTGTGCCGGCTGCCGAAGCACACCTCTGGGGCAATGATCGTTGAATGACAAATGAAATGAAATATTGGACAGTGTTGCTGGAATGAATGATGAGAGAGAAAATCGAAGTATCCGGAGAAAAACCTGTCCCGCCTCCGTTTTGTCCAGCACGAATGTCACATGGAGTGACCGGGATTTGAACCACGGAACCCAGCTGCGAGAGGCCGGCGCGCTGCCGCCTGAGCAACGGAGGCTCCTTAATTACATTATGAACAGTAAAATCAATTGATCTCACCTCCTTTTACACCCCACCGCCGTTAAGTTTATTTACACCCCCCCCCCAAAAAAATAGAAGACGTGTTTCTTTATGTTTAAAAGATATTCCAAACACCAATGTTCACATCTGTTACATTCAGTTTTGAGATATAAGTATCCCCATAAAAATTATTCACTTTATTTTCACTTCCTTTCACACTCCCCTCCCCCCACCCCGTAAGTGAATTTTCCGGCAAAATATACTTGTTTCCTTAATAGTAAAGGATCTTCTAAATAGTAATTATCACGACTCTAACTTCTTCAGTTTTTGATTTATGTGTCTTCATGAAAGGAATTCAACTCCTTTTCACTCCCGCCCCCCAAACGCGTTTTTTTTTTTTGCTTAAGGAGATTCAAATACCAATTTTCACGTCCGTAACAACTTTAGTTTCTATTAGATGTATGTATTCTCATACAATTAATTCAATTAATTTTTCAATTCTTTCACCCCAACCCCCACCCCCACCCCTTCATTGGATTTTCCGAGAATTCGTGTTTCTTTACGTTTAAAGCAGATTCCAAAGCAGATTTCACGTCTGTAATATCTTCATTTTTGAGATATCAGTAGCCTAATGAAAAGAGTTCAACACCATATTCAGTCACTTTTACCCCCCACCCCGCTTCCACCCAAGTGGTATTTCCGAAAGCTGAAAATACACGTTTCTTTATTTTTAATAGAGATAAAAATACCATTTTTCACTTCTGTAACATGTTAAGTTTTTGAGATATACTGTAGAAATTCGCTTTTTAAAATTTCACCCCTTTTTATTTCCCCTTACGTGGAGTTTCCGAAAACAAATCACCTATCTTTCTTTATATTTACAGGAGATTCCAAATACCCACTTTTTACGTCTATAACATTTTACGTTTCTCAGATATTCTGTAGATATAGTCTTTCAAAAAATTCACCCCAGTTTGTCACTCCTGTTTAACCCCCATTAATTGGATTTTCCAAAAACAAAAAAATACGTGTTTCCTTATTTTTAAAGGAGCTCCCATATACAAATTTTCAGTTCCGTAATATTTTCAGTTTCTGAGATATATGTATCCGCATTAAAGGCATTCATCCCATTATTCACCCATTTACACCCCTCCTATTGGGATTTAAAGAAAGCAAAAAATACGTGTTCTTGTATTTTTAAAGAAGATTCTAAATACCTTTTTTTTCATCTGTAAACTTTTAAAGTTTTAAGATGTAGACACACTCATTTTAAAAATTCACCCCCCTTTTCACCCTCCATTATTTGGATTTTCCAAAATCAAAAAAATACCTGTTTCTTTATTTTTAAAGTAAATCCCAAATACCAATTTTCAGGTCTGTAATATCTTCAGGTTATGAAATATAAGTAGCCTCATTAAAGGCATTCAACCGCTTTTTCACCCTTTTCCACCCTTCCAATTGGGATTTTCCGAAAACAAAAAAATACGTGTTTCTTTATTTTTAAAGGAGATTCTAAATGCCAATTTGTACATCTTTAAACTTTAAAAGTTTTGAGATATAGATAGACTCATTTTAAAAATTCACCCCCTTTTCACACCCCCCATTAATTGGATTTTCCAAAAACAAAAAATATGTATTTCTTTATTTTTAAAGGAGATCCTAAACACCAATTTTCAGGTCTGTAATATCTTCAGTTTCTGAGATATAAGTATCCTCATGAAAGTCATTCAACCACGTTTTCACCCCTTTTCACCCCTCCTATTGGGATTTTCCGAAAACAAAAAAATACGTGTTTCTTTGTTTTTAATGAAGATTCTAAGTACCAATTTTTACATCTGTAAACTTTAAGAGTTTTGAGATATAGATGCACCCATTTTAAAAATTCACCCCCTTTTCACCCTCCCATTAATTGGATTTCCCCCAAACAAAAAAATACGTGTTTCTTTATTTTTAAAAGAGATCAAAAGTACCAATTTTCATGTCTGTAATATCTTCAGTTTCTGAGATATAAGTACCGGTATCCCGATTAAAGGCATTCAACCCATTTTTCACCCTTTTGTGCCCCTCCTATTGGGATTGTCTCAAAACAAAAAGATACGTGTTTCCTTATTTTTAAAGAAGATTCTAAATACCAATTTTCACATCTGTAAACTTTTAAAGTTTTGAGATACAGACACACTCATTTTAAAATTTCACCCCCCTTTCCACCCCCTTAGCGATGGAATATCCAAAAATCCTCTCTTAGCGAGCACCTACATCTTAATATGAATATATCTCCAAAATTTCATTTCTTTATGTCCAGTAGTTTGGGCTCGGCGATGATGAATCAGTCAGTCAGTCAGTCAGTCAGTCAGGACAAGCTACTTTATATATATAGACTAGCAAGATACCCGTGCTTCGCTACGGTATTATACTGAAATTTATAATTGAATGCTTATTGTTTTAGATATATAATCCGCCGAAATTCGCGATCTGACTCGTTTTCTGCGAGAATCCACCAAAATTCCCGATCTGACTGGTTTTCTATGATTTTACGGCACGTTTCCTCCCATTTTTAAATCTTCCTTTCCAGCAATCGATTTCATACTTCCCGGGCTAGGATCAGGTATTCCTCCCGGTCAGTTGGGTTCGTAAATCTTTGCCATCTTTTCCTATAATATTTTTAATATGGATAAAATCCTTCAGGAGATCCGGCGTGGTGTCATATTGGGTGCCTTAGTGGCACTGAACCCGCGGCCGGACTGCATTCTTAGTCATTACCCGTCCAGGAGCCGTTTCCAGCGCGGTCCGCGCATTTGACGACGGTCCGGAATATTATTATTATTATTATTATTATTATTATTATTATTATTATGTGTTGCTGGAATGGCTGATGACAGGGAAAACCGAAGTATCCGGAGAAAAACCTGTCCCGCCTCCGTTTTGTCCAGCACGAATGCCACATGGAGTGACCGGGATTTGAACCACGGAACCCAGCTGTGAGAGGCCGGCGCGCTGCCGCCTGAGAAACGGAGGATCCTGATAAGTACATTAATAACAGTAAAATCAATTGGTCTCACCTCCTTCTACACCCCACCCCCCACCGCCGTTAAGTTTAATTACCGCCAACCCCCCCCCCACCAACAAATTTAAAAGAATGTTTGTTTCTTTATGTTTAAGGGAGATTCCAGACACCAATGTTCACGTCTATTACCTTCGGTTTTGAGATGTAAATATCCCCATAAAAATAGTTCAATTTCTTTCACTTCTTTTCACACTCCTTCCCCCCCCCTCCCCTAAGTGAATTTTCCCGCAAAAAGTACTTGTTTCTTTAATAGTAAAGGATCTTCTAAATACCAATTATCACGACTCTGACTTCTTCAGTTTTTGATTTATGTGTCCTCATGAAAGGAATTCAACTCCTTTACACTCCCGCCCTCCAAGATGGTTTCCCCACCAAAACGCGTTCTTCTTTGTTTTTAAAGGAGGTCCAAATACGAATTTTCACGTCTGTAACAACTTTAGTTTTTATTAGATGTATGTATTCTCATACAATTATGTCAATTAATTTTTCAATTCTTTCACCCCCCCCCCCCAATTCTTTGGATTTTCCGAGAATACGTGTTTCTTTACTTTTAAAGCAGATTGCAAATATCAAATTTCACGTCTGTAACATCTTCATTTTTGAGATATTAGTAGCCTAATTAAAAGAATTCATCACCATTTTCAGTCACTTTTACCCCCCCTCCCTCCAACCAAGTGGTATTTCCGAAAACTAAAAGTACACGTTTCTTTATGTTTAATAGAGATAAAAAAATTCCATTTTTCTCTTCTGTAACATGCTAAGTTTTTTTTAGATATACTGTAAAAATTCTCATTTTAAAATTTTATTTCACCCCTTTTGAGTTCCCTTTAAGTGGAGTTTCCAAAAACAAATCACCTATATTTTTTTACATTTACAGGAGATTTACACCCACTCTTTACGTCTGTAACATTTTACGTTTCCAAGATATTCTGTAGATAGTCTTTCAAAAAATTCACCCCAATTTGTCACTCCTGTTTAACCGCCATTAATTGGCTTTTCCAAAAACTAAAACATACGTGTTTCTTTACTTTTAAAGGAGATCCCATATGCAAATTATCAGTTCTGTAATATCTTTCGTTTATGAGATATGTGTATCCTCATTAAAGGCATTCAACCCATTTTTCACCCTTTTACACCCCTCCCATTAGGATTTACGGGAAACAAAAAAAATACGTGTTCCTTTATTTTTAGAGGAGATTCTAACTACCAATTTTTACATCTGTAAATTTTAAAGTTTTAAGATGTAGACACACTCATTTTAAAAATTTCACCCCCTCTTTTCACCCCCAATATTTGGATTTTCCAAAAACGAAAAAATGCGTGTTTCTTTACTTTTAAAGTAGATCCAAAATACGAATTTTCAGGTCTGTAATATCTTCAGGTTCTGAAATATAAGTAGCCTCATGAAAGGCATTCAACCCATTATTCACCCTTTTAAACCCTTCCTATTGGGGTTTTCCGAAAACAAAAGAATACGTATTCTTTTATTTTTAAAGGAGATTCTAAACACCAATTTTTACATGTATAAACTTAAAAAGTTTTGAGATATAGATACACTCATTTTAAAAAATCACCCCCTTTTCAACCCCCCCAATTAATTATATTTTCCACAGACAAAAATACGTGTTTCTTTATTTTAAAAGGAGATCCCAAACACCAATTTTCAGGTCTGTAATATCTTCAGGTTGTGAAATATAAGTAGACTCATGAAATGCATTCGACCCCTTTTTCAACCTTTACCACCCTTCCTATTACGATTTTCCGAAAGCGAAATATACGTGTTTCTTTATTTTTAATGGAGATTCTAAATACCAATTTTTACATCTATAACTTTTAAAAGTTTTGAGATATAGATACAATCATTTTAAAATATTACCCCCTTTTCACCCCCTTAATTGGGTTTTCCAGAAACAAAAAAATACGTGTTTCTTTATTTTTAAAGGAGATCCCAAACACCAATTTTCAGGTCTATAATATCTTCAGTTTCTGAGATATAAGTAGCCTCATTAAAGGCATTCAACCCCTTTTTCACCCCTTTTCACTCCTCCTATTGCGATTTTCCGAAAACAAAAAAATACGTCTTTCTTTATTTTTAATGAAGATTCTAAATACCAATTTTTACATCTGCAAACTTTAAAAGTTTGGAGATATAGATTCACTCATTTTAAAAATTCACCACATTTTCACCCTCCCATTAATTGGATTTTACAAAAACAAAAAAATACGTGCTTCTTTATTTTTAAAAGAGATCCAAAGTACCAATTTTCAGGTCTGTAATATCTTCAGTTTCTGAGATATAAGTACCGGTATCCTGATTAAAGGCATTCAACCCATTTTCCCCCATTTTCACCCTTTTTCATCCCTCCTATTGGGATTTTCTGAAAACAAAGAAATACGTGTTTCCTTATTTTTAAAGAAGATTCTAAATACCAATTTTTACACCTGTAAACTTAAAGTTTTGAGATATAGATACACTCATTTTAAAATTTCACCCCCCTTTTCACCCCCTTAGCTACGGAATATCCAAAAATCCTCTCTTAGCGAGCACCTACATTTTAATATGAATGTAAATGTAAATGTAAATGTAAATTAGCCGTATGAATCCCCTAAGGGCTATGGCCTCCTGCAATGCAGGGACAGTGCTCAGTTTAGCTCATCAGGTGAGCAAGTCCTGAAGAGCATTATTATATTGGTTAATCTGTAGTTTTTTCATGATAACATATTACCACATATTGTACATTTGTGTAGTCTCACCCCCGAGTGAATGCAATTGTGTTTTTCTGGAACAACAATTCGCGAAAACGCACTGTTGCATAAATGACACGTGTACACTTTTATCCCAGGGAGGGTTCAGGTTGTTTCTAGGTAAAGGCGTAAACTTGCACTCTTCGCTCTTGCATAGCTTCTTCTCCGAATGTTGTAGATTTTTCTTGTAATTTCTTGACCTTATCCTCCGTTGAAATTCTCCTGACATACATTGCAAGTGCATATCCTCCTTCCACTATGTGTTACGTGATGAGTTATTCATGTCACTACAGCATGCAAACGTCTGTCTGTTTGACATTCGTCTTGCCATTCTCCCGAGTGCACAGAAGATGACCATCACGGTATCCTCTTCGTCGAAGCGTACAATTGTATGTTGTATTCTTCACCTCTGTCCTGAGAGCGTATTTCAACATATTTTACACTTGCTCGGCTTCTTTCCGCAGTGTACGCGAGGATGATAATTTTATATTCACCACTTCATAAAAACCTCTTTTATCAATTTTACTGTATTATGCCGTAGTGATCAGAGAGGTGATCTCCAGGTCTCTTTGCGGAAGCGCACTGTTGCATATTTCACTGCTGCACAATATCTATAATATGTGTCTTGATCGACCTATGTTATTACAGGGCTTGAGCAAAGGTGTATCCCGTAAGGTCAGTGATCTCTGCACACAATTTTTCCCAACTCTTTCCACTCTTGCCTTATCTTTGCTGTTCTTGTCCATTGTTTTCCTCCCCATCTTGCAAACCAGTCTGCCCATCTAGTTCTTTGCCTTCCCACGTTTCGTCTTCCTTGTCTGGGATCCCACATTGTCATTTTGTAGGCCCATCGATTTTGCTCCAGTCTCGCTACGTGTCCTCCCCATTTCCACTTTAACTGATCGGCTGTCGTCAGAGCGTCCTTCATGCCGGTTCTCCTTCGTACATCTTCGTTCCGTATTCTGTCTCTCAATGTGACCTGGAGTATTTTTCTTTCCATTTTGCGCTGGCATATCTGGATCATTTTCCTTTGTTTTAGTGTTAGCGCCCAGGTTTGACATCCATATAGTAGGACTGGTATCACACATTTTTCTAGGTCTTCAGCTTTAAGGGTGAGTTTCTGAGTCTTGTCTGTCAGTATGAACTTTAGAGACCAGAACTTCTTCCATGCTTGTCCTATTCGCCGTTTGACCTCTTTTTCTGAACAGTTTGAGAATGATATGTTCTGGCCAAGGTATACACATTCCTCTACGTATTCCAGTATTTCTCCGTTTACGCTAACTGGAGTTTCCAGTGCATTAGTCATCAATTTTGTTTTTCTTGGATTCATTGTCAGGCCTGCTTCTTTGCTGATGTTGTCTAATTCTATTATCATTTGTTCTAGCTCCGTTGCCGACTCTGCCACCAATACGATGTCGTCTGCAAATCGTAAGTGCGTTAGTCTTGCTCCATCTATTTTGATGCCGTATTTGTTTTCCCAATCTAGTTTTCTGAACTGATTCTCCAGTAAGCACGTGAATAATTTTGGTGAGAGAGGGTCCCCTTGCTTAACTCCTCTTTCTATCTTGATTTTCTTTCCTTCTCTTTCTGTTTTTATTCTGGCCTCACTGCCTTCGTAGAGTTTATCCAGGAGTCTGATGTATTTGTTCTGGATCCCTTGTTTGCTCAGTGCTTCTAAAACGTATTCCCGTTCTACGGAGTCGAATGCTTTATTGTAGTCCACAAATGCTATATATACATCCAGATTGAATTCTTGTGTTTTCTCGATCAGTTGATTCACTGCTTGTAGGTGGTCTGATGTACTGTAATTTGTTCTAAAACCTGCTTGTGTCACTGGTTGTTGTTCATCTAGTGTCTTCGCCATTCTCTTAGTTAGGATCTTCATGAAGAGTTTGTAAAGATTTACAATTAGGTTGATAGGTCTGTAGTTATTGATATCGTCTTTGGCTCCTTTTTTGTGCAGAAGTATGATGGTGCTTTGTTTCCACTCCCTTGGTATGTCTTCTGATTCGAGTATCTTGTTAAATAGCGTAGTGATGAATGGGGTTATGTCTTCTTCACCCCATTTCAGGAATTCATTGTAGATTCCATCTTCGCCTGGGGATTTTGCATTCTTTGCTTCCCTTATGGCTGCTCTTACTTCACTGGGAAGAATGGGTGGTATTCCTTCCTCAATGTCCTCTTTTGGCGTCTTATGGCACTGTGTGCCATTTTGGGAATTACTTGTATATAATTTCGTGTAGAATTCTGTCGCTTGTGTCACTATCTGTTCTCTCTTGGCTTGTCTTTTACCATTACTGTCTTTCACTCCCAGTATCCAATGTTTGTCCGGAGTTAAATTTAATTTCTTTAACTTCTTTATGTCCAGTAGTTTTGGCTCGGCGATGATGAATCAGTCAGTCAGTCAGTCAGTCAGTCAGTCAGTCAGTCAGTCAGTCAGTCAGTCAGGATGAAGATTCTAAATACCAATTTTCACATCTCTAAACTTTAAAACTTTTGAGATATAGATGCACTCATTTTAAAAATTCACCCCCCTTTCACCCTCGCATTAATTGGATATTCCATAAACAAAAAAAAAATTATGTGTTTCTTTACTTTTGAAAGCGATCAAAAGTACCAATTTTGAGGTCTGTAATATCTTCAGTTTCTGAGATATAAGTATTCTCTTTAAAGGCATTCATCCCATTTTCACCCCTTTTCACCCCTCCTATTGGGATGTTCCGAAAACAAAAAAATACGTGTTCCTTTCTTTTTAATGAAGATTCTAAATACCAATTTTTACATCTCTAAACTTTAAAACTTTTGAGATATAGATGCACTCATTTTAAAAATTCACCCCCCTTTTCACCCTCGCATTAATTGGATTTTCCAAAAACAAAAAATGTGTGTTTCTTTATATTTGAAAGCGATCAAAAATACCAATTTTGAGGTTTGTAATATCTTCAGTTTCTGAGATATAAGTATTCTCTATAAAGGCATTCAACCCATTTTCACCCCTTTTCACCCCTCCTATTGGGATTTTCCGAAAACAAAAAAATACGTGTTCCTTTCTTTTTAATGAAGATTCTAAATACCAATTTTTACATCTCTAAACTTTAAAACGTTTGAGATATAGGTGCACTCATTTTAAAAATTCTCCCCCCTTTCACCCTCGCATTAATTGGATTTTCCAAAAAAAATATGTGTTTCTTTATTTTTGAAAGCGATGAAAAGTACCAAATTTGAGGTCTGTAATATCTTCAGTTTCTGAGATATAAGTATTCTCTATAAAGGCATTCAACCCATTTTCACCCCTTTTCACCCCTTTTCACCCCTCCTATTGGGATTTTCCGAAAACAAAAAAATACGTGTTCCTTTATTTTTAATGAAGGTTCTAAATACCAATTTTCACATCTCTAAACTTTAAAACTTTTGAGATATAGATGCACTCATTTTAAAAATTCACCCCCCTTTCACCCTCGCATTAATTGGATATTCCATAAACAAAACAAAAATTATGTGTTTCTTTACTTTTGAAAGCGATCAAATGTACCAATTTTGAGGTCTGTAATATCTTCAGTTTCTGAGATATAAGTATTCTCTTTAAAGGCATTCATCCCATTTTCACCCCTTTTCACCCCTCCTATTGGGATGTTCCGAAAACAAAAAAATACGTGTTCCTTTCTTTTTAATGAAGATTCTAAATACCAATTTTCACATCTCGAAACTTTAAAATTTTTGAGATATAGATGCACTCATTTTAAAAATTCACCTCCCTTTCACCGTCGCATTAATTGGATTTTCCAAAAAAGAATATGTGTTTCTTTATTTTTGAAAGCGATCACAGTACCAATTTTGAGGTCTGTAATATCTTCAGTTTCTGAGATATAAGTATTCTCTATAAAGGCATTCAACCCATTTTCACCCCTTTTCACCCCTTTTCACCCCTCCTATTGGGATTTTCCGAAAACAAAAAAATACGTGTTCCTTTATTTTTAATGAAGATTCTAAATACCAATTTTCACATCTCTAAACTTTAAAACTTTTGAGATATAGATGCACTCATTTTAAAAATTCACCCCCCTTTCACCCTCGCATTAATTGGATATTCCATAAACAAAACAAAAATTATGTGTTTCTTTACTTTTGAAAGCGATCAAATGTACCAATTTTGAGGTCTGTAATATCTTCAGTTTCTGAGATATAAGTATTCTCTTTAAAGGCATTCATCCCATTTTCACCCCTTTTCACCCCTCCTATTGGGATGTTCCGAAAACAAAAAAATACGTGTTCCTTTCTTTTTAATGAAGATTCTAAATACCAATTTTCACATCTCGAAACTTTAAAATTTTTGAGATATAGATGCACTCATTTTAAAAATTCACCTCCCTTTCACCGTCGCATTAATTGGATTTTCCAAAAAAGAATATGTGTTTCTTTATTTTTGAAAGCGATCACAGTACCAATTTTGAGGTCTGTAATATCTTCAGTTTCTGAGATATAAGTATTCTCTATAAAGGCATTCAACCCATTTTCACCCCTTTTCACCCCTTTTCACCCCTCCTATTGGGATTTTCCGAAAACAAAAAAATACATGTTCCTTTATTTTTAATGAAGGTTCTAAATACCAATTTTCACATCTCTAAACTTTAAAACTTTTGAGATATAGATGCACTCATTTTAAAAATTCACCCCCCTTTCACCCTCGCATTAATTGGATATTCCATAAACAAAACAAAAATTATGTGTTTCTTTACTTTTGAAAGCGATCAAATGTACCAATTTTGAGGTCTGTAATATCTTCAGTTTCTGAGATATAAGTATTCTCTTTAAAGGCATTCATCCCATTTTCACCCCTTTTCACCCCTCCTATTAGGATGTTCCTAAAACAAAAAAATACGTGTTCCTTTCTTTTTAATGAAGATTCTAAATACCAATTTTCACATCTCGAAACTTTAAAATTTTTGAGATATAGATGCACTCATTTTAAAAATTCACCTCCCTTTCACCGTCGCATTAATTGGATTTTCCAAAAAAGAATATGTGTTTCTTTATTTTTGAAAGCGATCGCAGTACCAATTTTGAGGTATGTAATATCTTCAGTTTCTGAGATATAAGTATTCTCTTTAAAGGCATTCCACCAATTTTCACCCCTTTTCACCCCTCCTATTGGGAGTTTTCGAAAACAAAAAAATACGTGTTCCTTTATTTTTAATGAAGATTCTAAATGCCAATTTTTACATCTCTAAACTTTAAAACTTTTGAGATATAGATGCACTCATTTTAAAAATTCACCCCCCTTTCGCCCTCGCATTAATTGGATTTTCCAAAAACAAAAAGTATGTGTTTCTTTATTTTTAACAGCGAGCAAAAGTACCAATTTTGAGGTCTGTAATATCTTCAGTTTCGGAGATATATGTAGCGGTATCCTGATTAAAGGCATTCAACCCCTTTTTCACCCTTTTGCACCCCTCCTATTGGGATTGTCTGAAAACAAAAAAAATACGTGTTTCCTTATTTTTAAAGAAGAGTCTAAATACCCATTTTCACATCTGTAAACTTTTAAAGTTTTGAGATATAGACACACTCATTGTAAAATTTCACCCCCCCCTTTTCACCCCCTTAGCGACGGAATATCCAAAAATTCTCTCTTAGCGAGCACCTACATCTTAATATGAATATATCCCCAAAATTTCATTTCTTTATATCCAGTAGTTTTGGCTCGGCGATGATGAATCAGTCAGTCAGTCAGTCAGGACAAGCTACTTTATATATATAGACTAGCAAGATACACGTGCTACGGTATTATAATGAAATTAATAATTGAATGCTTAACGTTTTAAATATAATCCGCCGAAATTCGCGATCTAACTCGTTTTCTGAGAGAATCCGCCAAAATTCGCGATCTGACTCGTTTTCTGAGAGATTAAGGCAAAGTTCCTCAAAATATTTCAATCTTTCTTTCCAGCAATCGATTTCGTACTTCCCGGGCTAGGTCCAGGTATTCCACCCGGACAGTTGGGTTCCTAAATCTTTGCCATCCTTTCCTATAAGCATTTTAAAATGGATCAAATCTTTGAGGAGATCCGGCGTGGTGCCATCTTGGGTGCCTTGGCGGTACTGAACCCGCGGCTGGACAACAATCGTAGTCATTACCCGGCCAGGGAACGTCTCCAGCGCGGTCCGCACATTTTTACGACGGTCCAGAACATTATTATTATTATTATTATTATTATTATTATTATTATTATTATTATTATTATTATGATTATTATTATTATTATTGTTCTGGACCTCGCAGCAAGATGCAAGACCGCTACTTGGCGATAAATTAGATCTGCTGCCATTGTCATTGATGACAGTATGACCAGCATCATTGTCGCGCGTAGGCAAGTGTGCGGGATTTCTGGCGATACGAATGACATACTTCCGTGCATTAAGACGTTATTATAGAGGAGAACAATTTCACGGCCAATCTCATTCCTATCGTTTATTTCAAAGGTGTTTAAATTTTGATTTATATGCCAGGAGAATCTACTGTAATCTAAGAACGTTCTCCGAAGAGAAAGATGGCTCTTGAAAACGAACCCAGGAAAGATTAAAAATGATCGGTTTATGATCGCAATAATTACATCGAAAATCTACAGCCTGTTTCCAGTCATTCGGCAGGGTCAGGAATGGAATGAATAAAGCCCCCATCTAGCGGCGACAATAGGAATTGTGCCGGCTGCCTAAGATTGTCGCACTGCTCTGGGGCAATGGATAATGAATGACAAATGAAATGAAATTATATTGAACAGTGTTGCTGGGATGAATGATGACGGGAAAAACCGGAGTATCCGGAGAAAAATATGTCCCGCCTCCGTTTTGTCCAGCACTCAAAACTGTAATCAACACTGTAGTTTCTCTACTTTACGGTAAGCATTTTCGAAGAGCCTATGTTAGCTACATAGTATAATAGCCAAGTATTTCTATTACTCGCCGGACTAGCCAGCAGAATAGAATGTCTCAGCCACCTTAAATCCAGAGGGCACAGGATACGAGACATGTCTCATATTCCATGAACATTTCTTTACTAATTACTGTTTTTTTAACTACTCTCTTTACTAGTCAGACACTGCATGTTGACTGTAAGTATTTGGATCTCCTTTTTGACATTCTTGGCCGGTTAATGAAAATAATATTTCTGCAATAACGTTCTACTACTACAACTAAACGTTTTCATTCCTCCCCTGAAGGGGGAGGCGGGCATCTTAGACGGTGACGCCGTCTCTCAGGCCGGGAGATTTGTTACGGTGAAGGAGATGTGCGGAGAAGGTGAGGAGGTAGGCGGCCGTGGCCTATACTAGGAACTGCCCCGGCATTCGCCTTAGTGCAGGAGACTGGAAAACCACGGAAAACCATTCTCAGGACAGCCGACGGGTGGGACCAGGCGTGAAGTCCGGCACTGTGCCCCCAGGCCCGTCTCCCGAATGCAGAGGCTTAGAGCCACGGTAGAACCGTGGCCAACTTTCCTCTGCTCAGTTGGCCGGTCAGAGTACAGAGCATATCGGACAACAACCCACTCTGCATCTACCGACAATAACGTTCTTTCAAAACCAAGTGGATACTTCTGGAACAATGAATTATGTTATAATATACATTAGAACTGAGGTAAATGTTCAGGATAACGTAGTCTGCTCCTGAAAATATCCGTTTTGCCGTCCGCAAACCAATTAGCAGAAAATATACTAATAGTTATTCCTGATTTTAACCTGAATTATGGTCGGTCAATTAACTTTTTGGAAAATGAACACATTTAAGATGCCATGTGTTGGATTCTCGACGAATAAAAGCACCATTTAGGTAGCTTAGTGTGGGAAAATTCCACGTCCCCTGACATAACAATTCGTCACGATAATCTATGAAAAATAAACATTTGAATTTATTTCTTCGAATTTGTTTTGCTTCAAAATTTAAAAAGAACAAAATATAAATGAGAATACCCTTCGATGGTTTATATACAGAATTATTCACAAAATAAGTTTATAACATTAGACGAGAAGAAATAGGTGCCATCTCTATAGAGAATCTCCAGAGGACTCCGAAAAGCAGATCTCCAAAAAGAACTGGGGAAATCTCCGAACTGAGTCAATCGTGTTATGAACCAATGTGAGAATAAGTAGGTGTTACTTACTATGAATTGGTTTAAGAGACAAGTACTTACTTTCAGTCATCTGATGATGAGCTTATGGCATTCTCGATTCATTTAATAAAAGAGTTCTTTCGATTGCAAAAGTTATGAAACTGTGATTTGCTCCACAGATTTCTGCACATTGACCATTAAATAACGCAGGTCGACTTAATAAAAAACTTGTTTGGTGCATTAGCTCGCCTTGACCTCCGCTGGTACTCCATTAGATTCCGGGATAGAAGAAATGTTACCAGGCTAAGTTCGACTTAATTCATATACCACAGATCAAACGGTACCTTGACGTGGTGTGTCAGTATTGACAAACATTTACTAAATACAGCGGAATCATCAGGGCTAGCTTCTCAAGAACCTACGGCTAAACAGAGCTTTCTTCGTAATGAGTGCGGTTGAAGAGTGCAAATAAAATATCTTCAGATACAATTTTAAAATCTTTACTTTATGTCAGGGACGAACTTTTAACAAACGTGCTTTAAATATTCATGGGGACTAATTGCTCCACTGCTTTACTTTCTTGCTTGTGTTCCCAAGTATTGTTCTCTCTATCTTTATACTTCTTGTTCCCCGTTTAGCTATTTCTACGATGCTTTACTTACGTGTCACTTTGAACTTATTCAGGAATTTCCGACGTCAGGCTTGTCCATGGTAAAATAACGAACTTCATGTTGAGTCGTATTGCGAGACGAGTATCACAATGTTCCGTTAAACAACTCTTCTTTTTGAATTCATTCAGACCAGTGTTCATCCTCGTCACTAAATTTGTGTGTGGCTATGTGTGATGCAACACTATGAGTACACAAAAATTACTTTCTGAAAACTAATCCACATTTTAATGAAATTTATACACACCAGGCTTTAGAGAATTTGGCACGAAACTACACGTTTTTACAAAGGCAATATATGAGTATATGCCATAAACGGAAATTAATTAGGTCCAAATTTTACAAGATATTATAGGACGCCGAGGAGTGATCAATCGAGAATATGACAGATAAATTGACGTACTTTAGACAGAAATATACAATTTTCATTCACAGTGTGAAAAAGAATTAAGCTAATCTCTGTTGTGCAGTCGATTAATTGTTGTTTTTCTTCAATTACCAAGTTAGTAGCTTTAATTCCGAGAAAAGATCGGCGTGACGTGAGAGCTTAAAAGTGCCGAACTCCATCTAATTGAATAAAATCTGTATTATCAGGGTCTCAGCTACTCGATCCACCGAAGGAGCCGTGACAGGTCTTATTATAGCAGGTAGAGTTGGTTTGTTTGTTACTTGGATAGGTTGGAGGGGGGAAATTTGAGGGTGGCTTCTTGGTGGGTCATTGATTCTTGGAGGTACACGGTTACCTGGCTGTTTCACAGTGAAACCAGGTAATTGGGGAGGTTTACAGTTTCTTGGATAGTCCAGGAGCATATGATAGTCCCAACGTTTCATCGAGGACTGCGTTCGGTATTTTATAGGGTTCCGAATGACTTCGATGGCTACGAAGCTCTCAGTGGAATGGAGTGGTGTCCAAGTCCAAGGTCGTTTGCGACCCCATTGTGAGCCCCCCACTAGTGACTGTGAAAGTTTGGGACCGGTCTTCTGTCCCATGACAACGGGTTGGTAAATTGCTTAATTCTGTTGGTTGGTAAAAAACTCGAATTGGTGACGTAAGAACGTCGTATGACAATATGTTGCCCTATCTTCAGTCGTTTTTTGGAAGGATAGGCGGAGAAACATTTATTGGAGCAGTTGAGATGTGGTTGGGGTTAATAGGTGTCAGGTAGTGGTACGAGGTTTTGAGGGGGGGATAGGGCTACTGAACTTACACAGGAAGGGTCTGCCATCCAGTCTGCCGCACTTGTGAAGGCTACGCGTGACTAGGTGGGATGCCAGTCGCGTAGTTAGTGGATGTAGCATTTAGTGGGAGTTTCGAGGGGGATCCTTGGTGTTCAGGGTCTCGGCTACGCGATCCACCGAAGGGAGCCTGACAGGTCTGATTAGGGAAGGTAGAGTTGGCTTGTTTGGTACTTGGTTAGATGAGGGAGGGGGATTTTGTGAGGGTGGTTCCTTGGTGGGTCATAGGTTCTTGGAATTACACGGTTACCTGGCTGTTTCAACGTGAGAACTGAGGAGTTGGGGAGTTTTAGGGCTTCTTGTATAGTCTAGCGTAAAATCTATAGCAGGAAGCAGGTACTAAGCTACATGGGTGCATCAGCGTCCTACATGACCTGGAGGGGTGGGGTGGGAGGGGCGGTGCGACAGGGTGAGGGCCGCTGGACAGAATCACCAGTGTGAGAACTTAACAGATTTAGACCAACATACCGATATTCATCATCATCATCATCAGCATCTGTTTATCCTCCAGGTTCGGTTTTCCCCTCGGACTTAGCGAGGGATCCCACCTCTACCGCCTCAAGGGCAGTGTCCTGGAGCTTCAGACTCTTGGTCGGGGGATACAACTGGGGAGTATGACAAGTACCTCGCCCAGGCGGCCTCACCTGCTATGGTGAACAGGGGCCTTGTAGGGGGATGGGAAGATTGGAAGGAATAGACAAGGAAGAGGGAAGGAAGCGGCCGTGGCCTTAAGTTAGGTACCATCCCGGCATTCGCCTGGAGGTGAAGTGGGAAACCACGGAAAACCACTTCGAGGATGGCTGAGGTGGGAATCGAACACACCTCTACTCAGTTGACCTCCCAAGGCTGAGTGGACCCCGTTCCAGCCCTCGATACCACTTTTCAAGTGTCGTGGCAGAGCTTGGAATCGGACCCGGACCTCCGGGGGTGGCAGCTAATCACGCTAACCACTACACCACAGAGGCGGACCCATACCGATATTACTAGTATATATTATTAGGCGAAGAAGAAAAAATTGAAGGAACATACAAGTGTATCATAACTATGTCCGACTCGTTGGCTGAATGGTCAGCGTACTGGCCTTCGGTTCAGAGGGTCCCGGGTTCGATTCCCGGCCGGGTCGGGGATTTTAACCTTAATTGGTTCATTCCAATGGCCCGGGGGCTGGGTGTTTGTGCTGTCCCCAACATTCCTGCAACTCACACACCACACTTAACACTATCCTCCATCACAATAACACGCAGCTACCTACACATGGTAGATGCCGCCCACCCTCATCGGAGGGTCTGCCTTACAAGGGCTGCACTCGGCTAGAAATAGCCACACGAAATTATTATCATAACTATACCAATAAAAACTTCAGAGATGCTCTTCGTGTTATGTTAAGGACGATGGTGCTGTCAAATTGGCGTAGAAAACTTTTCCTTTTCGAGAAAACGAGTTTACTCTGTTACTTCCTGACGCCCGATTCAAATTGACGAACTTGCTTTATTTGCTATGAAAAAGAGCCAACTGCTGCCTGTTGCGGTGAGTTAGAGGAGAAAAGAGAAGGGTGGAGAAGTGGAAAGTGTGAGTCAGAGGTAATGTGCGATACACCACACATCCGGAACAGAGTTCAAAGGTCAGTACTATACCCTTGTAAACTGTACATCGAAGTAGGAGGGGAGCATACTTAACATCTACTATAATCAAACCAATGGACGTATTGTTTCCTTCGTTCAGTATTTCATTCCATTTACAATGTTGTGAGTGAAGGAATCATGGGGCAGCAACGTTGTATCTTCGAGCATGTTAAATAATAAAGAACATTACTGCCACCATCAGATGAGATGAGAAACAATATGGTGCATTCCTTGACTGACAAGTGTGTCTTAATTACAGTGTGTTGTTGTCCTTAGTGTGTAGTTACAGCTGTTTAATACACGATCTATGGGTATTACCTGAAGAGACAAGATCAATCCTGTGCGAGTCGAACGAGGAAACTTGTGCATACGCGCAGAGCATTACCTCTGTCTCCATCATACAACCTAAATCTGCCTCCCTCCCTCCCTCCCTCCCTCCCTTTCTCTTCCCTGAATTACGGCAGCGGCTTGTGCTGTGGCATAGCAAATACGGCGAATTCGTCAATTGAATCGCGCGCCCAGAAGTAACAAAATAATCGCATTTTTTTGGAAAGGAAAGTGTTCACCACGAATCCGAGTGCACTGTCGTTCTTACCATAACACGAAGAGCATCCCTGATTCTTTTTGACGATATAGTTCTGATACACCCTGTATAAATATGCATGACTGCTGCACTATCTATTTCTTTATATTATGGTTGTGTATTCACCCACGCCGATGACCATTTATCACTCATGGAGAATGCAAAAGAGAATGTTCAATAACAATCTAAAGTCAAATTCACCTACCGAACCAGTGGATGTTCGGCTTGGTCACGTAGCTACCACCTTGCATTCGGGAGATAGTGGGTTTGAACCGCACTGCTGGAAGCTCTTAAGATATTCTTCACGTGATTTGCTATTTTCACACCAGGCAAATACTGGAGCTGTGCATTATTAAGGCCGCGGTTGCTTCGTTCACACTCTGAGCCTTTCCTATCCCATTGTAACCATAAGACCAATCCGTATAAATTGTAAAAGGAAAGTCATTTCCATGCTGGCCATGAAGGGCCTTGGAGGAGTGGAATATAAAGACTTCCACTATCTGTAACCTTGGCACTGACTTCGATCCCACTGTGGATCGTAGAGTAAAACAGGCAACACTCCACTATTTAATTCCCACTTTAATGAAATGAAATGTCGTATGGCTTTTAGTGCCGGGATATCCCAGGACGGGTTCGGCTCGCCAGGTGCAGGTCTTTCTATTTACTCCCGTAGGCAACCTGCGCGTCGTGATGAGGATGAAATGATGATGAAGACAACACATACACCCAGCTCCCGTGCCATTGGAATTAACCAATTAAGGTTAAAATCCCCGACCTGGCCGGGAATCGAACACGGGGCCCTCTGAACCGAAGGCCAGTACGCTGACCGTTTAGCCAACGAGTCGGACCCCACTTTAATGATCGTGGTACGATGGAGATCGAGCACAATAAATGGTCTACTCGGAATTCATTGTGTGTGTTGATGTAGTGCACTACTCTAGAATGTATTTTGCATAAGCTCTGGTAGTTACTGGGAGAATCTGGTGTAAGTAAACTGCAGTGAAGTAATTCCTTCTTCTTGACATTTATCTCCCGGTAAATAAGGACGAATGAGGTATTCACCAACCAACTATTTCCTGACAGTAATTAAAAATTCTCTTTCAGTTTGTCAAATATAATACCTTTCAATTCACTCTCGATTGAAATCACACTGATGCACAACATGAGTCTGTTATTTTATCACTTGCAACCGATGGTTTCTGAATAATGTACGTAATATACGCAATAATATACATAAAAAGTATCAACGATGAATACAAACATATTAATTGTTGACTAACAACGTGAGGATTTATTGATCACGTATACAGAAAAATATCCCCGGCTTCGTTATATGATAGAAGGCAGTTCTGGTTCATGAAAGGTTACTGATGTAAGGCTCACCTTATGGTGTTCCGGCAAGATATAGCAGATTATAATAGATTCAGGAGGTCAAAAGTTTTTTATTTCGCTACTGAACTATCCAAGGCTTTTGTCAGGGGAGATCATGGGAGACTTCAAGGGAAATGAGGGCTATTGGAATAGACAAAAAGGTAGTTAGATGGGCGGTGGCCAAATTTCTACAAAATAGAACCGGAATAATCAGAGTACAGTACGTGAGGCATCATCTTGTACTGTAGCCGTTGAGAGGTGGTCCCGAAAAGCAGTATTATTGGACCTCGAAGTGTTTATGTATATACATTATATGATTAAAAAGCAGGAATCACAGATTAGGCTTATTGTCGATGATGTGATACTGTATAGAGTAGTAAATAAGTTACAGGATTGTAAACATCTACAAAAAGACCTCCACAACGTTTCGAGATGGGAAAGAGTGCTAAACATGAAGGGGATAATTACAGGCCAGTAAGATTGACATGTGTCGTATGTAAGCTCTGGGAAATTATTTTTCCTGGTTTTACTAGACCTGATTACGAAATTATTAACTGGTTTGTTAGAAGGCAGTTCTGGTTCATGAAATGTTATTCCAGTTAGGCTCCTTACGGTGTTCGGGCAAATGTTAAGTGGTAAATGGGATGAATATTCAGGTTGTATGCTTCACAAGGATAAAAAGTCCTCTCAGTTTTAGTTACTGCGCTGATGAGGTGAAAGTCCCTCACGGAGATTACCGTAAGCAATTATGTGATAATATGATGGAAGGTCTTCATTGGGGGTGATCACATTAACGAGGTCGTAAGCAAAGGTTGAGTCGCTTCATATGCCTATGAGGGTATTTAGGGGTTGTAGTAAGGATGTAAAGGAGGGCATATAGGTCGCTGGTAAGGTATGAATTAAATTAAATTTTTATAAGTTGCTTTACGTCGCTCCCACACTGATAGGTTTTATGGCGTTGATGGGATTTGAAACCGCTAGGAGTGGAAAGGAAGCGGCCGTAGGCTTAATTAACTCATTCTGGCTTAGTGATTCACTTTGTGGATCTTATTTTCCCTTTATTTGAGGCATATTATGCGTTATCCTGCTTCTTGGTTTGACATTACCGTCACAGTGTTGCAACGCGTAAATCACTTATTCGTTGTAGATATGAAGTTCACTAACAGATGATATTAGTGTCCTTACTCCCATATGTGAAATTAGAGGCAAATTATTGAGGTCTGATTGCTGCCACATTGTTTTGCCAATGTACGTTTGCTGTGCAGCAAGGGTACAGGCACGTACCTTCCGCAGTGTGCAGGAAAGAGTTAAGGTACAGCCCCATCATTTGCCTGGTGTGAAAATGGGAAACCGCGTAAAATCATTTCCAGGCCTGCTGACATTGGGGTTCGAACCAACTATCTCCCGAATGAAAGCTCACAACTGCGCGCCCGTAACCGCACTGCCAAACAGCTCAGTGGTGGGAATTAGAGTGTGGTTCCAGTGTATGGCACCCACATCAGGATTAACTGGCGCGAGAGCAGGGAAAGGTCGAAACTAAAGCATTACTATTTTGTTCTGGGTAATTCCGACAAAGTGTAGGGTTATGATAATGTTGCAAGCTATGTGCTGGGAAGAATTTGGAGTAAGGTTCCGAGCAGCTCGACTATGCGGAATGTTCCGAGCTGTCAGTGGAGAAATAGCGTGGAATGACGTTAGTAGACGAATCATTTTGAGTGGTGATTTTAACACTCGAACCAGAGGAATTAACCATACGCAGTTCAAATATTCGGTCTGTCCTGGAGTCGAACACAGGTCTTTCTGAATCGAAGACCTGTACGCTGACCATTCTGAAAAGGGAGCCCGACCAGAAGAATTAACTAGTGACGAATATTATTACACCGTCTACGTATTTCAAAGCCCAAATTGTTGAAAGACATGTTGCCAAGTTAGTAATGTAGGTTCTTTATTTTACCGTTCTTAGGAAAATATCGGTCGTAACGTTAACATTTTGATTGTATGCAATTAACTCAATCCTCAGGTAAGGACATGTGAATTTGTCTCATATATTTTTCACAAAAATATTTGATGATTCTTCCGTTCAACTCATCAAATGGTACATTAAATTCACATCCTAGCATGTGATTTCGTCTTCGATGGCCACATAGAAATTTGCCTAAGAAAACACGTTGTATTTCCAACTAGGAGAACGAAAAACAGAATTCCTTTCTCTTGTCTGTGAAGTATAGATACACCTACGCATTCCTATTCTCACTTTTAATAACGATAGCTCAGAATCTAATTAGACCAACGAGTTAGAAAGAAGACTACAGAATGTCTGGTGCACCGCCATATTCGAATCAAAATGATCGCAGCGTCTACCATTCTTTACATGAGCAGAACAAGCTGGCGTTTTGATGAAGTAAGAACGCAGGCTGCAGGAATATAGAGAGAGTTACTCAGTTTTCTTAATTCGGAAAGAATTCCAAGGTGCATAATGTGTTTTTTAAATGGCTTTAAATTACAAGGTAGGCCTATACATACTTATATATAGGATAAAGAAGGGAAATAAACACATTTCTAGAAATTACAAACAAAATCAGAGTACACTACCATGAAATACATTTAGCATTACAGTACTTACAGATAATGAAGTACCGAGCTCGATAGCTGCAGTCGTTTAAGTGTGGCCAGTATCAAGTAATCGGGAGATAGTGGGTTCGAGCCCCACTGTCGGCAGCCCTGAAGATGGTTTTCCGTGGTTTCCCATTTTTACACCAGGCAAATGCCGGGGCTGTACCTTAAATAAGGCCACGGCCGCTTCCTTCCAATTCCTAGACCTTTCCTATCCCATCGTCGCCATAAGACATATCTGTGTAGGTGCGACGTAAAGCAAATAGCAGATATAATGAAGTTAATAGAACAGAAAATCTAGAAAAACAAATATGACAACGTAGAGAAATTATTCATATCACTTGGAGATGATGTAATAAAACAATGTCTCTGAGCAAGTTTGCCGTGCTGTTAGAGGCGAGCAGCTGTGAACGTGCATTCGGGAGATAGTGAGTTCGAACCCCACTGTTGGCAGCCCTGAAGATGCTTTTCAGAGGCTACCCATTTTCACACCAGGCAAATGCTGGGGCTGTACCCTAATTAAGTTCACGGCCACTTCCTTCCAATTCCTAGACCTTTCCTCTCCCATCGTCGCTATAAGACCTATCTGTGTCGGTGCGACGTAAATCAACTTAAAATAAAATAAAACAATGTCCTGAAATAGCCCCTAAATCATAAACAATTATATATAATTACAAATAATGTAATAATATAACATTAAAACACCATGAAAAAACTTTTAAATATTCCGTGAATTATAATAATAATAATAATAATAATAATAATAATAATAATAATAATAATAATAATAATAATAATAATAATAATAATAAACATCGTCATCGTCATAATAATTCTTCGCTTTTTGCCATTTACTTGTGTTCAGTATTTTGTGTGAAATCAGCCCAGTCTTACGGCCGGATGCCTTTCCTGACGCCAACCCTTCGTGGAGGATATATTTACTATTGCGCGTTTCTATGGTGGTTTGTAAAGTTATTTATATATTGTACGGCAAATATACAAAAGAAAAAGGAAATGTACAGTGCATAAATCATCATCATCATCATCATCTGTTTACCCTCCAGGTTCGGTTTTTCCCTCGGACTGAGCGAGGGATCCCACCTCTACCGCCTCAAGGGCAGTGTCCTGGAGCTTCAGACTCTTGGTCGGGGGATACAACTGGGGAGTATGACCAGTACCTCGCCCAGGCGGCCTCACCTGCTATGCTGAACAGGGGCCTTGTGGAGGGATGGGAAGATTGGAAGGGATAGGCAAGGAAGAGGGAAGGAAGCGGCCGTGGCCTTAAGTTAGGTACCATCCCGGCATTCGCCTGGAGGAGAAGTGGGAAACCACGGAAAACCACTTCCAGGATGGCTGAGGTGGGAATCGAACCCACCTCTACTCAGTTGACCTCCCGAGGCTGAGTGGACCCCGTTCCAGCCCTCGTACCACTTTTCAAATTTCGTGGCAGAGCCGGGAATCGAACCCGGGCCTCCGGGGGTGGCAGCTAATCACGCTAACCACTACACCACAGAGGCGGACACAGTGCATAAAAGGAAAAGAATGTCGGTAGCGTTCACATTTACAGATCAATGTCCAGTTGCTGTAGCCATTCTAAGAAGGGAGGTGTAGCACTGATGACATATTGGGCTGGTCCATCATATTACCCCAGAGGGCACTCCTCAATAATATGCTGCACTGACCGGAAAGTGGCTCCGCAGTCACAGGCAGCGGATTCTCGAAGTCCCCACTTTTGTAGGGTGGCATTACATCTAGCGAGGCCTGTTCTTAAACGGTTGAGTTTAGACCATTGGTGGTCTCTTCAAGTGAAATCCTGGGAGTCCAGTTGTGGGGTCATGAATGCCTTGGTGTTTTTACATATGCAAAGCTCCAGCACTGACGTCATTTTTCCTTGATAATGAAGCTAGTTATGTCATGCCATACTGGGTTCCTTGACTTAAGACGAGAAGGGGTAGGTCAGTAAGGACATCATGGATTTCGAGATTCTGTGGATGATCAGGATGGTGTAATTTTTTCCACTCGCGTATAGTTTCTTCCTGTCGTCTCAGTTCCGGAGGTGGTATGTTACTGATAGTATGTCGCCACGGGATTGGGGTTGATTTTAGTGTTCATGTTCTGGTTCTCATATATTCGTTCAAATTAGCGTCAGTCTTCCTAGTATGAGCACTACGTTGCCTCACCGGGGTACAATATTCAGCACAGCTAAAATCAGCGACCCGGTCGGCAATCGAACCTGGGACGCAGTGAACCGAAGGTTATCACGCAGATTATTCGTCCAAGGATATAGGCAATAATAATAATAATAATAATAATAATAATAATAATAATAATAATAATAATAATAATAATAATAATAATCAACCGAGTACCACACTTCAAGTACTTGGGAGAAATACTTGAACCAATGGGAGGCGAGAAGACTGCCCAGAAAATTCACCTACAAAAATTTCGGAAAGCCTACGGTAGGGTTCACAACATATACAATAAAAAGTGCTTGTCCCGCCATTCAAGGATCAGACACTTTATAATACAGTAATAAAGCCCGAAGTCTTATATCGCAGCGAGACCCTTACACTAAACGGGAAAGGTGACCTAGAAAACATTTTAAAAGAAGAAAGAATAATCCTGAGGAAAATTCTCGGCCCTCGGAAACCAGAAGATGGTTATAGACTGAGGTAACGCAAAGTGACAGAAGAGCTTTCCAACATTGCAACAGACATTCGCAAAAACGTCTGAAATTTTATGAGCACGTCCGCAGGCTGCCCGCAAGTAGACTGACACACACAGTACATAGAACATCTAAAACATATTCCTTGGGTACTGGAAATGAAGAAGGATCTGGAAAAAGCCCAGATGAACTCAACTGACACCGCAGACAGAAACCTCTATAGGAAAAACAATTAATGGATGGAAAGTGCAACCAGGGAACGAAGTGAAAAAAAAGACTAGAGCAATATGGACAGAAGAACGAAAAAGGATCCACGGAGAAAGGATGAGAGGTGTTTGGCTACTCAGAAAACAGAATCGTTAGAGCTTTGCGTGATCCATTGAGTCCATACGCACATAATAATAATAATAATAATAATAATAATAATAATAATAATAATAATAATAATAATAATAATAATAATAATAATAATAATAATCAGAGATGAAGTTGTAGGTAAACCGTTTCAATTAATGTGTCAAAGATATTAAATCTCACATTTACCTGAATAAGTCATTTTCGTATTTTTAGACGCAGATTCTTCAGAAAATGCTATTAAAAAGTAAGTAAACAATGTCACAACGTCAGAAATACCAGAGTATTTTATGGTAATTTGTGAACATAAGAGGTAAAACTTCCGTGGATTACATTAAAAGATAACGAAATTTCCCTTATGTCGCACCGACTTAGACACATCTGGCTACAATAGAATAGGACAAGACTAGGACCGAAAAGGAAGTGGCCGTATCTTTAGCTCAGTTACAACCACCGCATAATTTGCCTGATGGGAAAATGAGAAACCAAGGAAAACCATCTATCAGAACTGTCGAGAATGAGATTCGAACCCGTTTCCTCCCGAGTGCAAGCTACTGGCTGCACATATTAACCCGCTCGGTGGTAGTGGTGATGTAGGACTAAATGCCCTCATACTATTCCGTGTCGTTGGCAGGGGTGCTGAGGTGACAAAGGAATTCTGATTACTGTAGGCATGGCACCGGACATCAAGCACCTTCTATAATTGCTGTTCAACATATATCAATCTTCAAAATGCTGCGAACTTGAGAAACTCTGCTCTGTAGTATTGCATTTAATAGTAAATAAAATTACCCTTTTTCAGACAATGTGGTGCTTGAATTTTATCCCACAAGAATTCTTTTACCTGCTGGTAAATGTACAGACTGACATATTTGGCACCTTCAAATACCATTGGACTAAGTCAGAATTGAACCTGCTAACTGGAGCTCAGGAAGCCAGCGCTCTATCGTCTGAGCCACTCAGATGTGCTTGTGCAGGGTACAGTTTTTCCACGTTTCACTATTCTCTCATTTCCTTATTTTTCAAATGGAAACACGAGAAAAGAAGCCATACTGTACGAATGCTGGATTCTGTTGCAAACACAGGCAACACAACTCTGCTAATCATCATAAACTGTGTGCAGTACTTTACTAAAAACAGTTTTTGAAAGTCAGAAATAAATTATGCAGTTAATTTATTTGATCTAATCTATCAAAAGTGACGCACTATCTATATGACGGCACTAGTTCGCCTTGGCACCATCCGGAGCGCTGTAGAAGACGTACTGGCCACTCTATAGTCTTCTTTCTGGCTCGTTCATTTAAAACGTACATCGAATTACCCAGCACGTTACGAACATGAATGATATGACTACGTTTATATTGCAATCATTGTCTCACGGATGAAAACGAGAGAGAGAACCATTATTCCATTTAACTAATCTCTATGGATTGTAAGAGAGAGACAGAAGATTGTAACTCACATTTAGAGTGTCTAGTAATCCAAGATTGTGTTCTATTTGTTTGAATGACAAAGAATGACAGCTGTCCTGATCCGCTTTACTCCGCGTAAGAAACTATTTTCTCTCTTCAGAAAATGCTATTAAACAGTAAGTAAACAATGTCAACGTCAGAAATTCCAGAATATTTTATAGTAATTTATGAACATAAGAGGTAAGATTTTCGTGGATTACATTAAAAGATAACGAAATTGCGCGGGAACGACGCACTCAAGACTCCATATGAGAAACACCTGGATGGATCCCATGGATGGAGAACGAGATATAGTCTTAGGGACACTTGTGGAAAATTAATTAGTGAGACTGCTGGTTTAATCATAAACTTCAGTGTTATGCACTTGTTTATTGTTGTCTAGAATGTGAGACTCACGAGAAGTAGCGAGACCCTGCAGTTCACGATTTACGAGCTACGCTGAGTGGGTTTTAGCGGCAGAGTTGTGTTTTATCCAGGTCTTACAAGCCAAGGCGACACTCCGGGCGACAATAAAAGAGCTGTCGTGGAAGAAGAAGTCCCTCTTCTTTGTCGTTTGTCGGTGGGCTGTTCTTGACTGTTGATGGTGTCGCAAAGTGAAAACTGGGACTCTGGATACTTTTGGTCTACGGAGGCAAATGAAATATAGTACATGTTAATAGCTTTCAATGCTAACCACATAACTTACATTTCAAGAGAGTTCTTCTCCACTAACATTTCGTAAAATTGTTTTGAGTGACATTAAGGTACGCCTGATGGAGTTCAGCTGTCGCATAAACTGTTCATAATCTAATTCCGAGTTGGGAAGATTATATTTATGAAGCGGGTCTGGACGTGGACGTCAACTCTTTTGCAGGGATAGCCCTTATCAACCATGGATTATAATATAATTTATTTATTTATCACCTGCAGGATGTCCCAATTACAGAAGGTGTGATAGAAAATTAAATAATAAATTAAAAATTAAATACTATATACAAATATACATATATACATAAACATACAGATATACATGTTCACATGTTTTCTACAGACTATTAACATAATTTACAAAATTGAGAAGAGCTTTCCGGATTGCAGTGGAAGGGTGGTGGAAAATGTCGAGTGATCCTTCCAGCTGATTTATGGTCTTAACGGCTTGCATGACCATGGATTTTCTTGTGCAACCGACCTACATTTGGGCAGGTGGAATTCGCACTTCTGCTTTGTTTGCCTGCTTGGATGGAATCAACCCCAGTATACCCGTACAGTCCACTTTACTCTTCAAGCATTTAGTTGCGAACATTGCTTTCACACATATTCTGCACTTTGCCAGCGTATTCATTCCAAGAATTTTTACATATTCTCCATACCTGCTTGAAGAGTGTGGCATGCTCAGGAATCCAAAACTAATCCCCTTCATGAAGCTCATCTGTACTCTCTCGAGATGATATATGTGGCCTTTCTGATACGGGAGCCACACCTCACAACCATACGCGAGAGAGGATCTCACAAGGGAACAAAACATTGTTTTGGCACATGCAATATTACTGAACTCTTTAAAATTCCTTTTGACAAACCCCAGTAGTCTGAAAGATGTCTTTATAACATTATCGATGTGTTTCTCAAAGAATAAGCCATTCCTGTTACTAAGAATTATACCTATGTCATTAGACTTCTCCACACGATTTAAAATTCTCCACTGATTTTTTATTTGTAAAATACAGGTGTTAATTTTTGAGTAAATGTCATGACACTGCACTTAACTGTATTTACTCTGTACGGCCACTTATCACACCAATCAAATATTTCTTTCAAATCTTCTTGTAAATAGTCGCCGTCATTCTCTACATCTATGACTTTGTAGAGTTTCAAGTGGTCAGCTTACAAGAGACATTCACTGCTCTGAACGACTGTAGTAATATCATTTAGAAAGAAAACAAACAGAAGAGGCCCTAAGAGTAATCCCTGTGGGACGCCAGATGTAGGTTGGTAGAGGTTAGAAATCACACCCTCGGACTTGAAACATTCGGTTTGTCAAGGAACTCTTCAGCCACTCGAAAATACTCCCGGACACTCCATACGCTGACAACATCAACAAGGCCTCATGTTTTAAAGAGTCGAAGGCTTTGGAGAGAAATCAGTATACATCACATCAGCCTGTTTACCTTTGTCCAATACATTTAAAATCGAAGGTAAATAAAGTGCCAGATTGGTAACAGTTGATCTTCCTTTAACTAATCCATGCTGTGATGAACCAATGTACTGACTAAAAGAGTCGTACAGGCGATTACATATGACTATCCTGCCACCTTCGATAAATGTTAAATCAGCATTACAGGTCGATATTTATCGAATAACACCTTATCACCTTATTTGAAGATAGGGATTAAGTAACACTTTTTCCACTCGGCTGGAAAACACCCACACATACATGATTTATTTACAATGTCAGTTAATAAATTAGTTGAGATCCCGGCGTACAGCAGCTGTAACGGTCAGTGATAGTGGCGATAGAACTAGTGATTCTATCGGAAATAAGTAGCGATCCAGTTAATGTATAGTGCAAGAGTGTGGAGTGTTAAGTGATAGTGCAGTGAATATGTTAGTGAAGTGCAGTATACAAAGTGAGAATACAAGAAACGTTTTAAATCAACACGTTTGTAACACTATAAATTCCACTGCCTTGTAGATACCATGCCCGAAGCAAGCACGAACGTGCAGCACGAAATATCGTCGGGCAAGGAATACGTTGAGAAACTCGACGTTTGCCCTATCTGTGAGAAGAGAGTGGAAAATGAGACATCGGTGGAGTGTGACGGAGCGTTCCAGAGATGGTACCACTTGGCTTGCGCAGATTTGCAACAGGGACAATTCAGTGCCCTGAAAGCAACCAGGAAAAAGAAATCAAAGTTAATGTGGTTATGCAGCGGCTGCGAACAGGACTTCCTACTATACAAGGCAGGAAAATCAATGCAAAAAGAGATAGAGTCGCTAAAGGTGGATGTGAACAAGAAGCTAAACATGATGGATGAGACCCTAAGTAAGATGAAAGAAGGCCAAACATCACAAAATGCTAGAGGGTCAGTCATCAAAAACACCCAACAACAGCACTAATCCAACCGTGGTTGGGAGAGACGAGAGAAATCACAGAAATCAATTATGGAAAAATCCAACACCAAAGGGAAGGACCAACAGCAGGAAGAGGGAACAGTGGAAACTGGAAAAGAAATATCAGAAACAAAAACAGGCGGCAGATGAGAAGAGGGATCCAACGAAACTGATAAAGAACTAACCGCAGAAAATATTGGAACCACGCGGGATGAGGAAACGAATGAAGGTTATAGAGTTGTGTCCTACAAAAGGCGCAACAGCTCCCGCACGATAATACAATCGGGAACCGCTGAAGGCGATTTAATTCAGGCAGGCAAGAGGAGGGCCTGGCTGTATATTGGGCGTCTGTCACAAAACGCGACAGCAGAACAAATAAAGAACTTCCTGATTAAGAAAAACATTAAGCCGGAAAGTATATCGTGTGAAGAGTTGAGAACCATGAGAACCAATAAGGCATATAAAGTAGGATTTCCAATACAGGCACGAGAAAGTGGTTAGAAACCAGAATTCTGCCCTAAGGACGTCCTCATCAGGCCTTTTCGTTTCTCTCGCGCAGGAACGAATAGATCCTATCAAGGAACAGAGCTCGAAGCCTAAGAAAACTCAGAGAATAGACATAATGCTCTGGGTCATAGAGGGCCTAAAATCCATCCTGAACTTAGGTCCTCCAGATTTATTCAAGACGGATATTGTGATCCTAACTGAGACTTTCTTGACGAATCACATCAATGTACAACATTACTACAACATCCAAAACCTCGCAAGCCAGGGAGAACGTAGACGTCCAAGTGGAGGCACCTCTTGTCTAATCAAACCGTGGCTATCACCGCATCATTTTATCCAAAGAACGCCGAACCTACTCGCAATGAATGACTGATGATTAAACATTATTGCTGCCTATTTCCAACCTCAAAATACAGCACAAGATATAATAGAGAGCCTCGCAGACACATTAACGCCCATCAGTTACAAAGATGCCACCATACTAGCAGGCGATTTTAACTGTCGCAAGGACAACGAGGACATGAAAAGCAAAACAGTCCTAGAATTCCTAGAAGCGGAAGGTTTTACCCTAGTGAACACGCCACACACTCCGACCTACGTATGCCACAATAGACTTGTTATTTGTCAACACCTACACCAGAAGCACCGACTTCAAGACTCTCGCAACCGCAGACGTGGCTCCCCTAAGGAAACATATACCTGCATACGCGCAGGTCACAATACATGAGCCTCTACCAAACATCAGAGATCAGAAGAGAGTAACAATAAAGAGAACACTGAATATCAGCATCCTAGCCGAAATATCACCATCATAGAAAGATCACATCTTGATCATATAAAACAGGGAGACATAGACTCCGCAACATTGAAACTGGACAGTTATATAAAGGACCCCCAAACGCACGGTTCAGGGAGCAAATGGAAGTCACAGTCCTGGTTCGACGTGACCTGTTATGACAAAAGAATACAGGTATTGGACCTGCTACACACTGCAGGAACCTCCAGAACTAAAATAGACTTACAGACCTACAGCATTCAGAGACGCGCCTACAAAAATCTGCTCAAGCAGAAAAGAGAAACCTGCGTAGAAGGAGGGAAGTGATTATTAGAGAAGGCATCAGAAAACCACTTTTCAGCTTCGAAACCTAGGTCAATAAAGTTCTCCCAAACTATCACAAAGGAAACATGGAAATCACACTTTCAACAGATCTATAACAGGCAATCAACCCCAAGAACAATCCACGCAACTCTGACTTCAGACTTCTCACTCATCATAAGAGAGGAGGTAACAAATACGGTCATGGTACTGAAAGGCCATAAAGCTGCCGGACCAGACACAATCTTTAATGAGCATCTGAAAGAAGCCCTGCAATACATAGGGGAATTATTGGCAGCCTTATTCAACAAGTGCCTAAGAATAAGAAAAGTACCGAGCAACTGGAGGACTGCAATGCTAAAACTCTTGTACAAAGGTAAAGGTAGCCCCGACCACCCGGACTCCTGCAGAGGAACTGCGTTGGAGAATGCACTGTTCAAGGTATTCACCATAATCCTATCTGCGAGATTATAAAAGGAAACAATCGGACAAATACCGGATGAGCAATTTGGATTTAGGAGAGGCAGATCGACACTTCATGCAGTAAGTAACTTAATGGACGATATAAAGGAAGCACTTAGGCATCACAGAGGAAACCTTCACGTCATATTCATCGAATATAAGAAGGCCTTCGACCTACTGGACCGCCAGATAATCATCGATAAGTTTAAACGTAGGATCGGAGATGTCAACTACCTAACAATCATCATTGACAACATATTACAACTAAACGAGCTCATCATCAAAGACAACATCCAAACTTAGACCCCGATACCACAGACCAATGGAATTCTGCAGGGGGGGGGGGCAGCCAGCCCCCTACTGTTCAATCTTGCAACATCAGACGTTATCCAGTGCTTCGGAAACCTAAAGGGACAGGTCACTTTCCACGCGTACGCAGACAACATGGCACTACGCTCATCAAACCTCGAAGTACTACAGGAATATATGTATCGCCTAACATTATGGGCAGAGAAGAATAAGCTAGAGATCAATGAGCATAAGACAGTTCACATGATATTTAGGAACAGAGGGAAAATAACGGTCAAAACCCAACTGTTCTTCACTCCAAACCGGGAACCAGTCAAAATAGTAAAGGAATCTAACTATCTTGGAATGACATTACAGACCACTGGAACGACCCACACGAAGCACATCAGGAATAGAGCAACTACAGCCATAATGGCCATCAATGGCATCCAACTCCTGCGCAGATTCTCCGTACCAACTGCCATAATGATCCTCAACACCAAGATAATGCCCATAGTGACTTACGGACTGGAATTAATATGGACACATCTCACCAAATCAAATCTCAAAGACATCGAGCAGATCAAAGCAACATATCTTAAGAGACTATTATGTGTATCGAAATTCACTCCCTCTAGACTAACATACGATCTGGTCGGAGAACCTTTCTTCATAGAACACTTAAGACAGAAAATGCCCCTACCATCCCCAAAAGGCATATCAGGAACTCTTAGAAGAACTTCAGAACAAGAAAAAAGAGGTACGGCTGGAATTCTACTCGGCCGAAGCAATTACGTCTACAGACTGGTAAGGTGCGGACTACGATCTGCGCCACACGCTGACAAGATTCGCGGTGCACGGGTTACACCATCGCGTATGCAAGAAAAAGGGTTTCCACACTCCGGACCAAGTATCGTGTGTATGTTAACAGTGCGATAAACAGTGTGATCGGTGTAATGCGCTATGGTGTCACCAGGCACGTATATCCCTGACACAACTTTGTAGCGACTGAATTGCTATATGCAGAACATATATGCACGTTGTGCGCTTCTCTCTTATTATTATAAATTCACATAGTGGAATTGCCAGTTGGGAAGCAGATTCACGGAGGACGATGCCAGGTAGCTAGTCATACCCACATGATTTGCTGATATCGACCGATGACAGGATCCCTGTTACTTCTGTCGCAGAAGATTGAACAGACACTGGATCTATTGAAAATGGGGGAGAAAAAATTGCATTGCAGGCTCGGAAGGAGAATGGTACTTCGCGAAATGTATTTAGAATTTAACCTTTTTCGTGGATTTCCGTTCCGTATACTAGCATAGTAGGAGACAGACGGGAAGATTTTCTTTTATTATCCATGAAATTCAAAAGTGCTTAGGGCAAGTGATGACGTCATCTTCCACCGACCTAACGTAGTCCCTGTACTTAGCACTCTACAGTTCTTTACATTCACTTCGTATTGTGGAAAACTGCACATAGTCACACTCTTGGTCAGATCTTTTGTATTTCCATCTCGCCCTTTCTTTTTCCTTCACTTCCTGGATTAGTTCTGAATCGTGCAAAGATGGATATTTTCGGACGTTAATTTTTCGAAATGGTACACTATTTGTATGAGCGCATATAGTAAGTCATAGAAAGTGCTCATAGCTTCAGCCACAGAGTGGGATTCTTTAATCATATCCCAGGAGCATAGGAATAAATGGTCCCTCATTAAAGAAAAATCAGCTTTCTTGCATGCAAATGTGACTTTGTTTTGTGGTTTGAAGCGAAATGTCCTTGGCATACGCAGGAAGATTTCGATGGCTTGGTGATTAGAGTGAATTCCTTTTTTAATTTTTATGCTCTCTCCAGTCCCAAGTAATTCGTTTGAGACTAAAATTAAGCTTAGAAAATTATCATTCCTAGTAGGGAAATCACAAATCTGACTGAGATCGAATTCATTAATAATTTACAGAAAGAAGAACTAGAAGAAATAGAAGTACTATACCACTTGTACGTGGCTGTTAATTTGCCAGCCAATAAATGTATGACCGAAGTCATGGCCTATAAAGGAAGGGATACTAGAGTGCCGGCTAAACCAATTAGTTATTCCATCTTAGAAGTAAGAACTATATGTTTGTTTGTAAAATTAATATACGTGAGCAGTGGCGCATGTGAGAAATTTGAAAGGGCTAAAAGCGTTAGGCCTATCAAACCATGCAGAGGACTGGATCAGTGAACAGTAATTATGCTTAGCGTTTTAACGTTTTAAACATTGGATGCTGACTGGCTGGCTGGCTGAGTGGAGGATTCTATTGACAGTGAAGTAACGTTTGTTGAAATTATATTTAACTCCAGCGTGCATAATATTGTTTCTTTATTAATGTAAAGATTAGTTGTGCTCGTTTCTTGTAGGTGGTAAATGTAATTACCGCGATATTTTCTTAGTAAGGTCATGTAGGTTGCGACCCCTGGACTGTTATTTCTTTATCCATGTCAAGCAGAGGCACGATCGAGTTATTTTGTCATCTGTTATATCGTGTCTTAAGTCGAAGTTGAGATTAATAATAATAATAATAATAATAATAATAATAACAATAATAATAATAATAATAATAATAATAATAATAATAATAATAATAATAATAATAATAATAATAATAATAATAATGTCCGACTCGTTGGCTGAACGGTCAGCGTACTGGCCTTCGGTTCAGAGGGTCCCGGGTTCGATTCCCGGCCGGGTCGGGAATTTTAACCTTAATTGGTTAATTCCAATGGCACGGGGGCTGGGCGTATGTGTTGTCTTCATCATCATTTCATTCTCGTCATGACGCGCAGGTTGCCTACGGGAGTCAAATAGAAAGACCTGCACCTGACGAGCCGAACCCGTTCTGGGATATCCAGGCACTAAAAGCCATAATAATAATAATAATAATAATAATAATAATAATAATAATAATAGCATTATCTCTGCTTACGTTCAAAGGTAATCCAGCATATTTGAGTAAAAATTCAGTACATAAGTTCTACATTTTTTGTATGGCGTTGTGAGTAATATGATCATTATATTGTAGCTCCCAATGTAAGTTACGTGTGTTACATACTTCATGATTCATTTGGGGATAGGTTTTGAAGGTTTATCTGAAACGGGAAGTCTTCTATGCTGATTTGAGCATGTTATACTCGTATCTGACTTAATTTAGTTGAATAAGTTCCTATTTCTGGATTTTGTGATTTGTATTTGAGACAAAGTATTGTGTCCCAGTTAATCGCCATGCAAACGAAGGGATTTTTATGACTGGTTTCGCTGTGTATCAGCTGCCTTGTCTTTTCAGGCTATCAGTCCAATGATAATTTACAGAACGAATTCAGAGATTATTGTAGAAGGAATACATATTGCAACTTAAAACCTCTCACAGAGTTTACAGGCATTTAAAATGAAAGCAAGGAGATATTATAAGACCAACAAATGTTACTGGTTTTATTTGAACAGATTGTTCGCATTGTAAGAAGTGTATTCAGTCCTCGTTGTTTTTAAAGCCTTCCTAACTATCCGTTTAACAAATTGCATATTGAGTTCCTACAAACAGTGTTGTAAATATTATCGTTATTGGTTCTACAAAAACTTTACTTTTTCCTATAGTTAGGTCGTAACTACATACATATTTTAACTATCGATGATTCGGCAATCGAAATGTGACAAGTTTCGCAAATAAATAAACCTGGATACAAATCCCTGATAAGGTATTTTGCACGAAAATATAATCGTATAAATAAATATGTTTTCAAATTTCCACTCTAGACATTATTGGAGTCTATGATTGGCAGTTGAATTACCATGAAGGTTGTGTCAATAATAAATGATCTCACGACGTTAAACTCTGCCTCACGCGCATATGTGGGATAGGATGCTTTGCAGTTAGATTGAAGCTGAATGACAGGCTGATAATCAGTGAACGACGATCATATGCAGGCTCAACTTCCAAAACTGTCGACATTTTTATAAAAATCATGAAAAATAATAACTCCTTCCCTTTTGGTGTCAGTGGCCAACATTTTTCAGTTTTCTAGATGGGTGAATACACATTTATTATAGTCAAATGTTTGACAATCATGACTTGATATTTGCGAGGTTTTAATGATTTTTGATTGGATGTAGGAAGTTTTGGAACCGTACAATGGAATCAGAGAATTTTGAAAATGAGTATCTTTTCGATGGGGTACAAGAAAGATGCCTCCACGAAGATTGTAAAGACAATCGGGCGTACCTTGGGCAACGTTGAGGAATCCTCAGCGGCTGATTCTTCCATCTCCGAAACACTTAACTTATTAGTTATTATGAACTACGCACGGCATTTCTCAATGCCAGCTTTAGTAACAATCTCAATTAATATAGAGGGAATTTCACCAGAAAAGGTAGCCTTATTTTCTGACATTTGCACAAAACATAATTGTGATATCCCACTGGTTCAGGAGACACATAGAGGGTCAAATGATCGCCGATCAAATGTGAACGGAATGAAACTTGTCCTGGAAAGACCTAATGAACAATAGTGGAGTGCAGTTTTCATTAAACAGGGCACCAATAATTTATTTGCAGACTTGACCTGTGTAGATGACATTGAAATCCTGACCGTCGAAATTAAATCCTACACTATCACATCTATATATAAGCCACCAAATAAAGAATATAAATGTACAGAAACTTGCAAATTTCCATTCTCAACCAACAAAGCTAATCATCGGTGATTTCAATTGTCACAGTACGTCTTGGGGATACAAAGAGACTGACGCAAATGGCCAAAATTTAGAAGAATGGGCCGAATGCATGGGTCTTAAACTAATACATGACCCAAAGTTTCTTTAACAGTGGTCGATGGAGGCGAGGTTACAACCCAGACAACATTTTTGTCACAGAAAACATTGCTCAACAAACCAAGAAACAAATTGCAGATCCATTTCCAAGAACACAGCATCGAGCTCTTATGTGTACCGTACAGGCAGTTGTTAAACCAGAGAAAGTTATGTTTAAAAGACAGTTCAACTTAACAAAACTCAGTGGCATACTTTCTCTTAAAATCTGGATGAAGAAGTAGCAAAAATCAATACTGATCCAGTAAATTACCTAGATTTTGTGGAATTAGTAAAAAGCATCTCCCGTAAACACATCCCTAGGGGTTGTAGAACAATGTACATACCTGGACTTGATAAGGACTCAAAAACCTCCTTAACAAATATGAACAGCTATTTGAAATTGATCCCTTCGCAGAGGATACAATACAAACAGGAGAGCACCTTCTCGAAGCTACATCAACATCAAGAAAAGAAAAATTGTGTAACCTTCTCGAAGGTTTGGATATGAAGCGCTCAAGTCGACAAGCCTGGAAATTACTTAAAAATCTTAACGGTGATCCTACAGTCCCGCCCTGTGAGTTGAGTAAAGTTACTCCTGATCAAATAGCCCATCAACTAATGCTGAATGGCAAAACCACTAGAAGATCCAGAGAAATAAAAATCCAACGGTATGAAGAGAAGAATGACCACCATGGCACACCATTCACAGAAAAAGAACTGAGAACTGCCATCAGATGTATGAAAAATAACAAAGCTGCCGGCTTGGATGACATAACATCAGAGCAAATAAAACATTTTGGCCCCATAACTATCAACTGGGTTTTGAAACTGATGAACGGGTGTGTCCCTAGAATGTTGAATCCAAAGATCTGGCGCAAAGCAAAAGTTGCGGCCTTGCTTAAACCAGGAAAAGAGCCAAATGACCCCAAAAACTTCAGACCCGTATCTCTTCTCTGTCATCTTTTCAAAATTCTGGAGAGGATGATATTGAATCGTATTTCTGATTCTATCGACAGAAATATTATAAAGGAACAATCAGGTTTCAGACCGGGGAAGTCATGTTCTGGTTAGATACTTAATCTAACCCAGCATATCGAGGATAGATATGAGAGGAAACAAATAACAAGTATCACGGCTACTTATGATACAGTGAATCATAAGATAATGACAAGGAAGCTGTATTCAACAACCAGAGACCATCGACTGACACAGTTTATTCAATGCCTGCTCCAGAACAGACGGTTTTTTGTCACTCTGAAGGAAAAGAAAAGCCGATGGAGATGTCCAAAGAATGGCCTTCCCTAAGGAATTGCGTTGGCTCCAATATTATATAACATCTATACCAACGATCAGCCACTTAACACCGGAACTAGGGCTTCCATCTATGCAGATGACACAGTTCTTGCTGCTCAAGGAGTGACATTTGAAGAAGTAGAAATAAAACTGACATCTGGTCTTGAAGAACTAGCTGTCTACTATGATGAGAACCACCTGAAACCCAATCCGGGGAAAACTCAGGTATGTGCATTCCAACTGCGCAACAAGGAAGCAAGAAAGGAGTTGAATGTAACCTGGAAAGGACACAAATTAAACCATTGTGATCAACCCAAACATCTAGGTGTAATGTATGACCGTGCCCTAACTTACAAACAGCACTGTATAGATACCAAAGAGAAGGTATGCAGCGGGAATAATCTGATTAGCAAACTCACACACACACAACATGGGGAGCACAGCCTAATGTCCTGCGTACATCTGCCCTTGCCCTGTGTTTCTCTGCTGCAGAGTATGCTGCTCCAGTCTGGAGGAATTCCGCTCATACAAATCAAGTGGATGTTGCCCTCCATGAGACAGGTCGCATTGTTACAGGCTACTTACGATCTTTCCACTTATGAGAGTAGCACCTCCAGATGTTAGGAGACAAGTTGCAGCAGGGATTGAGAAGAAGAAGGAGAAGAAGAAGCAAGAAACAGATCCAAGACATCCAATGTTTGGACTTCACGCCCACCCATCAAGATTGAAATCGAGGAAGAGCTTCCTACAAACAACAACGTCAATCCCATAATCAGCCGAATCTCGGCGAAAGGAACTCTGGAGAAGGAAGTCGCCTGTAGGATTATGGGACGTGAAAGAAAAGCCAGCTGCAGGACATCATCTTCAGTATGGACATTGGAAGACACTTAACAGATTAAGATCTGGAGTGACACGTTGTAAAACCAACCTGAAAAGGCGGGGGTATGTTGATCAAGATTTGTGTGAGTGTGGTGGCAAGATCATGGACACCGTCTCATCTGTAGAAATCTGCCTAAACCATGTAGTATGAAGGATTTGGTGGAAGCCAATGAATATGCCATCTCGACAGTTGAATACTGGAAAAAAATGTAAATAGAGTAGTTGTAAATATATTGTAGTGATTTCGGACGCGGAAAAATAAAAAAAAATCGATTAAAGTAACATTTTAATTATGTACATCCCTGTAAGCAGAAATCATAAACTTGAAATACTATTATTCTTCTGACAATCAAATGACAATTGAACTCATTTTTCTTCAGAGTTTTTAAGGTTGTGATAAAATTATTTTCTTTTAGCGTGAGCACTCTGCATTATTCCAGTTATTTCATGATGCACTTTACATGGGACTATTAGGCCGATAGGTCTGATGCACTCAGATCAGGCACCCGTTGCTGGAGATTTGAAGCTAATATTGAAGGATGTAACAAACAACTTTCTAAAAAATTCACATTTAACCTACAGCTACCTTTTTCCGTGCAATACATTTTCCAAAACTTTTTAATGCTACTATCACTGGGAAGATGTTGCCCTACAGACCTTACTCTGCTAAAGTGCGAATCAACACATTTTAGATTGGAAATTATAGTAATAACTGACACCTTGTGGCTCTTGAAAACATTACTACGTTTATTACCACCTGTATTTTCTTTAGAGATACTGCCGGTGTTCATAAATTTCCGACTCAGATTCTGTATTTGAAATCTTGAAATTCCATGTATATTCAGAAAAGCAGTACTGCAGACTGAAGGCATACCTTTCTTTGCTTTTACAAAATAACCTATAGTAACTGAATTTCTTGATCGAGTGCCTTTGACGGAACGCCTCCTTGTAGGAATACTTCGAGGTGTGTGCTTCATATGAATTTTTCTTGGTTTATTTTTGAATAGGTAGCACAAAAGGCTGAATAATTTTTTGGAACTGTACACTGGAATGAGAGAGTTTTGAAAATGACTATCATTTGGATTAAAGTATTATTATAATTATGTACATCCTTGTACGCAGAAACCATAAACTTGAAATACTATTATTATTATTACCATAAAACTAGGGCCTACAATACATTTATGAAACTCAAACAGATATTTTTTTCTGTGAAATATATTTTCCAAACATCTTAATGCTAAATGTCGAATGACCACAGTCATAAACACTTTGTTTTTTATTACATCCCGGACGCTTAGCGAGAGAAGTAAGTCTATATCTGAAAATATATAAATTAAAAGTAATCAAGACTGGTATTACTTTGTATTATTTATACCAGCTATTCAATTTACATGCAATCGTTTAAAGAATTGAGACTCACATCCTCGGAATTAAAAGTTATAGGTACTGTTATCTTTTACACTGACTGACAGAGCAAATGCAACACCAAGAAGGAGTGGTCAGAACTTTATGCCAATTGCAGGGTAGACTGACGTCACTGAGGTATGCTCATGATGTGAAATGCGCCGCTGTGCTGCGCACGTAGCGAACGATAAATGGGACACGGCGTTGGCGAATGGCCCACTTCGTACCGTGATTTCTCAGCCGACAGTCATTGTAGAACGTGTTGTCGTGTGCCACAGGACACGTGTATAGCTAAGAATGCCAGGCCGCCGTCAACGGAGGCATTCCAGCAGACAGACGACTTTACGAGGGGTATGGTGATCGGGCTGAGAAGGGCAGGTTGGTCGCTTCGTCAAATCGCAGCCGATACCCATAGGGATGTGTCCACGGTGCAGCGCCTGTGGCGAAGATGGTTGGCGCAGGGACATGTGGCACGTGCGAGGGGTCCAGGCGCAGCCCGAGTGACGTCAGCACGCGAGGATCGGCGCATCCGCCGCCAAGCGGTGGCAGCCCCGCACGCCACGTCAACCGCCATTCTTCAGCATGTGCAAGACACCCTGGCTGTTCCAATATCGACCAGAACAATTTCCCGTCGATTGGTTGAAGGAGGCCTGCACTCCCGGCGTCCGCTCAGAAGACTACCATTGACTCCACAGCATAGACGTGCACGCCTGGCATGGTGCCGGGCTACAGCGACTTGGATGAGGGAATGGCGGAACGTCGTGTTCTCCGATGAGTCACGCTTCTGTTCTGTCAGTGATAGTCACCGCAGACGAGTGTGGCGTCGGCGTGGAGAAAGGTCAAATCCGGCAGTAACTGTGGAGCGCCCTACCGCTAGACAACGCGGCATCATGGTTTGGGGCGCTATTGCGTATGATTCCACGTCACCTCTAGTGCGTATTCAAGGCACGTTAAATGCCCACCGCTACGTGCAGCATGTGCTGCGGCCGGTGGCACTCCCGTACCTTCAGGGGCTGCCCAATGCTCTGTTTCAGCAGGATAATGCCCGCCCACACACTGCTCGCATCTCCCAACAGGCTCTACGAGGTGTACAGATGCTTCCGTGGCCAGCGTACTCTCCGGATCTCTCACCAATCGAACACGTGTGGGATCTCATTGGACGCCGTTTGCAAACTCTGCCCCAGCCTCGTACGGACGACCAACTGTGGCAAATGGTTGACAGAGAATGGAGAACCATCCCTCAGGACACCATCCGCACTCTTATTGACTCTGTACCTCGACGTGTTTCTGCGTGCATCGCCGCTCGCGGTGGTCCTACATCCTAATGAGTCGATGCCGTGCGCATTGTGTAACCTGCATATCGGTTTGAAATAAACATCAATTATTCGTCCGTGCCGTCTCTGCTTTTTCCCCAACTTTCATCCCTTTCGAACCACTCCTTCTTGGTGTTGCATTTGCTCTGTCAGTCAGTGTATATTTCTCTTATTTCATCCTCCATGTTAACGGACCATTGAGGTTTTTCATTCTCTACTGGGAGATGACAGCAATATAGCATATACAATGTTAGTAATTGTTGAAAACTTGAACTTACATTGACCATGTAGGAAAAATTAAAAGAAGGACGGAGAGAATTTTGGAACCCAAACAATAAATAATATTAATCTTACTTAGAGGTTGAAGATGTCCTGAAAATAATTTACGTAGTGAAAGAGATAGTTATGGAGCAGTGCACTTGGTGGAGGACGAGAGTTTTGAAAAATTACGTCATTTCTGAAGCTGAGTTTCGCAGGAAAAGGGCAAGTTTAGCCATGAAATGGATGACAGATTTGTTAGAAGTGCTGGTTGAGAGAGTGAAACCATCTTTACCTGTCTTTTTTAAAAAGTGGACAGAAGAAATTTTTTGAAGTGGAGTCTTTATTTGGAATTATCATTGCCTATCGTACAAAAAGTTTGTTAATTTTGTTTATGCTTAATAATGGATTTCAGTTAATATACGCCTTTTCGCTCATTTTAAATTAATACATTCCCAGTAATAGTTCAGACATGTCGAATTCCTTTATTTCGACTTAATTTTTCCTACCCGAATAAGAATACTTTTTTAGTCTACGGTTTAGGTAGTAAAGTGTTCTGTGATATTTAAGGAGGTCTATTAAAATTTAAATCCAATAATTGATAATAGTCAACACTTTTCGGTAACGTTGACACAGAATATGGTTTATGACAAACAATGTTGTACAAGAATACGGAAACACTTGAGATCTGCAAGAATCAGTAAGTGTTTAGCTCATTGACTTATTTAAGAAGGGGCTGACAGGTCCAGCTTTAATTGCATACTGAATGCAATTATGAAGAGAAATGCAATTATAATCAATTGTCAAAGTGGGACAATATGTGTGTGTTTGTGTGTGTTTCATTGGAAGAGAGAGGGAGAAATTGTTAGGAAGAAAATTTATTAAATAAATGACAGCTAGGTTTAAATTCGTTTCCCCTGAAATCAAATATTTCTTCCTTGGGAGATCAAGGTATGTAGAAACAAGGAGTGCATCCCAGTGAATTTCAACTATGATATCTACAAATTACTCTGAATGAAATAATTCTGCAATAATTTTAACTAGAGATAATTATGTAGGTAAGAAAATCATCTTTCATTTCGGGATATCGTAAATATATGAGGCTCGAAGAGTCTCGCTGCAAAACTTCGCCCTGTTCGTTTTCTCCTGATTCTCGTTAAAATTATGGCCTAATTCATCCACCTGCATTACACTGCTGAATTAATAACCTGATTGTATGAGAGTGTTTCAGAGGAATTAATGTATCTGAAATCCCACGTTTTTAACGTGAAACTTTTGTTCTTCGGTATTTGAACGTCAGTTATTATACACCGTTTCGGATGACCCTCATAGAATTCCGAGGTGCTTTTAACTATATCCTTCAGAGAAGTTAAAATATACCTCGCTTTTCCAAACAGTATGACTGAGTACAGAAATTTGAAATATACACTTGTCAGAAACATACAAAGTTTTTTGAGCAATCCGATAGTTATTGATGTCAAGGCATTTTGAATATTATTTAAGAAGGGGTTATTAAACGTAATACGAATATAGTTCAATCAACTCTAAAGTTATGTCCGTAGCAAACATTACACAATATTAAAAAGATAGCTCAAACATATTTCAGTACAAACTGTCCGTGGTACGTTGACAGGTCCAGCTTTAATTGCATACTGAATGCAATTATGAAGTGAAATACAATTATAATCAAATTCTATCCTCTTATTTATTCATAACGGCTGGTACCGGTAGCCTATTGGTTAATTGGATGATTACATGAGTTCTAAATATGAATGTTATCATCATTATCACTGTTCAATTGTTTTAATCTAGGATGCAGTTAGCACTTTCCGGTCTAACTGCGAGCATAGCTCGCAGCGGGCGAAATTACGTTCAGGCCGTGCTGCAGGCAATTCACAAAAAATCGCGAATGACCTATGCACGCATTCTGGTGGTTACATCGTGTTTCTTCATGTATTAGTTACGAGAGTATTTAAGCATATGGCAGTGTTATATGTCTAAGTGAGATAATTTACGATATTTTCGATCAACATGCATCAGCAGATGTTGTCACTCAGTGGCCCTAAGACATGGCTTCTCGCGGTAAACATGTGCTTGACGAAAGTGATATTTTTGATATTTTATGATATATTATAAGTTTATGCGCAAATGAACATATTATTGACATATGAATTCGAAACAACTTCTTACATGTCATTATGTTCCCGCGTATTTCATATTTGCGTAATTACGTAAGATTGTCTACATATTAGTAAAGTGGTCTGTTTAGAAGACTGCATTTTCTATTTCTCAGAAGTTTCTTGTGGTAAATGGAACAATAATTTTACATTTGAGTAACTTTTGACAAAATTTATCAATTAAAATAAAATTTCATAAGAGATCTCATTTTCGTTATTGTAATTATTAGTATTATTGCTGAAAAATTATTATGTTTATATCGTACTCATTATTGTTGTTGTTTTGAAATTGCAATGCACATTTTATATTAGCAACATAGGGTAAACATAACAGTATTTCAGAAAACTGTTTTTGCTTAGTTATCAGTCGGACATTTTCTCCATTCGCATAAACAATTTTACAATCTCATGTGATAGTTCACATGATACAAACAGCGTTTTTCAAAACTAGATGCTTAAACAAGCACAAAGACAAAAGAATCATGAAAAAATCTCTTACAAGTACAGAGATATAATGTTTTAAATATCCTTAAAAATGCCCATTCCAGAACGTTTGTAAGGGATATTAACGCCCAGACTGGAATGGGTTAGGAACGCGCACTGCGATATTAAAGGCAGCCTGTTATAATTAAAATCGAATAATTGAAATAGCCTCCCCTGCGAACCATGTGACCTTGCCACGGTGGGGAGGCTTGCGTGACCATATGAAGCACATAGCCGAGCCTCAGGTCCAACCATATCGGATGGGTATCTGTTGAGAGACCAGACTAACGAATAGTTCACCGAAAGGGGTGTAGCAGCCTTTTCGGAAGTTGCAAGGGCGGCAGTCTAAGTGATTGACTGATATGGACTTGTAATAATACTTCGCATGGCTTAGCTGTGTTGATACTGCTACACGGCTGAAAGCAACGGGAAACTACAGCCGTAACTGACACCCGGGGCCATGCAGCTTTCTCTGTATGAATGATGTCCGGTTCCATGGCTAAATGGTTAGCGTGCTGGTCTTTGGTCACAGGGGTCCCGGGTTCGATTCCCGGCAGGGTCGGGAATTTTAACCATCATTGGTTAATTTCACTGGCACTGGGGCTGGGTGTATGTGTCGTCTTCATCATCATTTCATCCTAATCACGACGCGCAGGTCACCTACGGGTGTCAAATCGAAAGACCTGCACCTGGCGAGCCGAACATGTCCTCGGACACTCCCGGCACTAAATGCGATACGCCATTTCATTTTTTGTATGAATGATGTACTGATCATGGCTTCCTCCTGGGTAAAATATTCCGGAGGTAAACTAGTCCCCCATTCGGATCTCCGGGTGGGGACTACACAAGAGGGGGGATCATCAGGAAGATGGATACTGACATTCTGCGAGTCGGAGCGTGGAATGTCAGAATTTTTAATCGTTGTGGTAGGTTAGAGGACTTGGGTTCGAATCCAAGTCTGGAAGTCGTGAAATTTAGGAAACGAGATTTCCACTTCCGGAGGTGCTTATGGCCCTGAGGTTCACTCAGCCTACACCAAAAATGAGTACCAGGATAATTCCTGCGGGCAAATGCGGCCGGGCGTAGAGCTAACCACTCTATCCCATTACGTGCCGGGGTTAACAATGGCGGAAGCCTTTTCCTTCCACTCCTCCAAGGGCCTTCATGGCCTGCACGGAGGTGAATTTGCTTTGCTTTGTGGTAAGTTAGAGAATCTGAAAAGGGAGATGGATAAACTAAAGTTAGATGTACTTGGCATTAGTGAAGTAGGTTGGCAGGAAAAGCAGGATTTTTTGTCAGGCGACTACAGAATTATCAACACAAAATCAAACAGGGGAAATGCAGGAGTTGTTTAATAATGAATAACAAAATAGGGCAGCGGTTAAGCTACTATGACCAGCATAGTGAAAGAATTATTGTCGTCAAGATAGACACCAAACCAAAGCCAACCACAATAGTGCACATCTCTATGCCCACTAGTTCAGCGGATGATGAGGAAATCGGAAGAGTATCCTATATGAAGTGATATAAGATTTAATACAATATGTAAAAGGTGATGAGAATCTGTTTGTGATGGGAGACTGGAATGCAGTGGTAGGCCAAGGAAGAGAAGGTAGTACAGTAGGAGAATTCGGATTGGGACAAGGGAACGAAAGAGGAAGTCGGCTGGATGAATTCTGCACTGATCATAATTTAGTCCTTGTCAATACTCGGTTCAAACACCACGGTTGTATACGTGGACGATACTAGGAGACACTGGAAGGTATCAAATAGACTTCGTTATGATTAGGCAGAGATTCAGAAAACAGGTGTTGGATTGCAAAACTTTCCCAGGAGCAGACGCGCACTCTGACCACAACTTGTTGGTCATGAATTGCCATCTGAAGTTGAAGAAATTGAAGAAAGAAAAGAATGCAAGGAAATGGCATCTAGACAATTTAAAAGAAAATAGTGTGAAGGATTTTTTCAAGGAACAAGTTGCACACGGACTAATTGAAAAGGCTGAAGGAGACACTATAGAGGAAGAGTGGAGAGTCATGAAAAATGAAATCAGTAGGGGTGCTGAAGAAATATTAGGAAGGAAGAAAAGATCAACTAAGGATCAATGGATAATTCAGGAGATACTAGACCTGATTGATGAACGAAGAAAATACCGGAATGCTTGAAATGAAGAGGTCAGAAAAGAATACAGGCGATTAAGGAATAAGGTGGATAGAAAGTGCAATGTAGCTAAGGAAGAATGGCTGAAGGAGAAGTGCAAGGATGTGGAAGGTTGTATGATCCAAGAAAAGGTAGATACCGCAAACAGGAAAATCAAGGAAAGCTTTGGAGAAAGGAAATCTAGGTGTATGAATATTAAGAGCTCAAATGGAAAGCCACTTCTAGGGAAAAAGGACAAAGCAGAAAGATGGCTGGAACGTATCTAACAGTTGTATCAAGGCAAAGATATTGATGATTTGGTTCTGAAACATGAAGAGGCTGTTGATGCTGATGAAATGGGAGATCCAATTTTGAGGTCAGAGTTGACAGAGCTGTGAGAGACCTAAATAGGAACAAGGCACCTGGAATTGATAACATTCCCTCCGAATTATTGACTGCCTTAGGAGAAACCAGCATGGCAAGGTTATTCCAATTAGTGTGTAAGATGTATGAGACAGGAGAAGTGCCATCCAATTTTCGGCAGAATATTTTTATAACTATTCCCAAGAAAGCCGGTGCTGACAATTGCGAAAACTACCTCACCATTATTTTAGTATCTCATGCCTGCAAAATTTTAACCCGTATTATTTACAGAAGAATTGAAAGAAGTTGAAGCTGAGATGGGAGAACATCAGTTTGGCTTCAGAAGAAATGTAGGAACACGTGAAGCAACCCTGACCTTATGTCTGATCTTAGAGTATCGAATTAAGAATGGCAAGCCCACGCACATGGCGTTCGTAGATCTAGAAAAGGCAATCGATAATCTTGATTGGACCAAGCTATTTGAGATTCTGAAGGTGATTGGGATCAGATATCGAGAACGAAGTATTACCTACAATCTGTATAAAAATCAGTCTGCAGTGATAAACATCTATGGCTTGAAAAAGGAAGCAGCAATCCAGAAAGGAGTGAGGCAAGGCTGCTATTTGTCCCCCCTCCTTTTCAATATTTATATAGAATAGGCAGTAAAGGAATTCAAAGAGGAATTGGGAAGAGGAATCACAATCCAAGGATAGGAAATAAAAAACTTGAGATTTGCCGATGATATTGTTATTTTATCTAAGACTGCAGGCGATCTGGAGAAATTGCTGAATGGTATGGACCAAGTCTTGGGTAAGGAGTACAAGACGAAAATAAATAAGTCCAAAACAAAAATAATGGAGTGCATTCGATGAAAGGCACGTGATGCAAGTACTATTAAATTAGGAAATGAAGTCTTAAAGGAAGTAGATGAATATTGTTAGTTGGGTTGTAGAATAACTAACGATGACATAAGTAAGAAGGTCATAAAATGCAGAGTAACACAGGCAAGGAAAAGCTTTCTTAAGAAAAGAAATTTGCTCACTTCAAACATTGATAGAGGAATTAAAAAGATGTTTCTGAAGACTTTCATCTATAGCGTAGCATTGTATGGAAGCGGAACATGGACGATAACTAGCTCAGAAATATAGTAGAAGCTTTTGAAATGCGGTGTTACAGAAGAATGCTCAAGGTGAGATGGATGGATCGAATCACGAATGAAGAGATACTGAATCGAAATGGCGAGAGGAGATGGATTTGGCTAAATTTGACGAGAAGAAAAGACAGAATGATATGACACATCCTAAGACAGCCAGAACTTGTTCAGTTGGTTTTTGAAGGAAGTGTAGGCGGTAAGAATGGTAGCGGTTGAAAAGGTATGAATATGGTAAGCAGATTAGATCAGATGTAGAATGCAAGAGTTACGTAGAAATGAAAAGGTTAGCACAGGATATGGTGGCATGGAGAGCTGCATCAAACCAGTCTATGGACTGATGACTAAAACAACACAACAATTGATATAATCAACATTGTTTTTTAACGTTCACAGAGAGTATGATTTATGACAAACAATGATTAAGCTAAGTGAAATTTACAAACATTGATTGAGGGCAGAATTCAGCATATAACTTTGACTAAAGATAATTTAACGATTTGGAATAACACCTTAAGCTTTCACATTCGAAGTCACAGTGAATAAAAGAAACATTTTTCAGCCTTGTATCATTATTTAGGAAATAGAGCACGGTGTATAAAACCGGAAAATTTCTTCCAAAACCGAAAAGAGATTTTGAACTTAAAACCCTGCATTTCGTAAAGATTTCTTAAAAATTATTACCTGAAATCTGAAAGATATCCGGGAACTAATCCAACGAATTATTACTTTACTCTTCTGAGACCTCACAATCAATGGAATAAGTCCAAGCAGTGACTACAACGGCGTTGCTTCGCAAAGCGAATTCGAATGCCATATGCATAGTGAGCTCTACCAGAGGCTTGAACCAGTGATTCATACTGGCAAATTTCATACTTTAATATTATGTATTTTTGTTTAGCGTCCACAATACATCGAGGGACGCGCAAAGAGAAAGGTGATGGAAAGTCCCAATCAATGAGTAAGTGAGCTCGGCTGAGTTTGTGTGAGAGCGATGGATATTGTCGAAGTCGGATATGGACCACGTTACCTCGCCGCTGGTGCTGTTACTGCAAGGAACCAACACCTCGAGGACTACCAGGCCCCTTTTTAACGAAAAATTTTAAGTAGCACCTAGATCTAAGTATAAATTTATGGAACAAATGTGATGCCATGAATTTACATAATTTGCAAGGAAATTTACCAGAAGTTGTGTACAAATATTACCGATTTATGCAAATTACGCAGTAGAAATCTTAGTTTACAAACTAAGTTCCACCTCACCGTCTGCCACCAGGGTGTTCCCAGGCTTAGCTGGAACACAGAAGGGACGCCGGATTGGTTACGGAAAGGGGTACGATCGACTCAACTTACGCATTATATAAAAAATATCGGAGCACGTTAGTCGCCTATTGGGCTTACTATCTCACCGATATTTACGTTATCAACGAAATGAGCTGTTACCTTCGGTCGAGGGGTTGCGCTGTCTGACATCTTTTACGCTTCTCATTGTAACCTAGCCCAGCTCCCCCCTCCAGGCGCAGTCTACTTTGAGCCACGGTGCTATCCTCACGTTACTGGGCGCGAATAATTTTCTTTTGTGAACTGTGCAAATTGTAAAATCTAAATTCTTCGAGAGGCGCAGCGCGATCAGTACATCTTGGATGGAAGACATTTGTGTGTAGTTTATCTACTTTCGCGTCATTTCCACTAATCCAAAGTTATCGGCGAAGAGATTAGTTTAAAACATTCCTTTGTGTACAGTTTGAGGTTAGGAACAGAGAAATACACAGGCGTGATTTAATTTACGCTGAGCCGCGATTGATAAAGACCACCTGTAGCAAAGGAGCGATATAATTTCATATCAGTCCGTGGATTTTTATGGTGTTCAGAGACACTAATATCCTATATCTGTGACTGTGTGCAGCATTCAGTCAAGTATTACTACGTCATGATGATGGAAACAGATGGAGCCAGGAATCATCTGTCCACGGAAGCCTGTGCCCCACCCGCTTGCTGCGCAGTTCACTCTGCGCACGGAGGAAGTGGAAAGGGAGTAGGGCGCGTCAGCGTGCAAGCCGGACTGCAGCCTGACCAGCCCCCAGCCATTCTCGAAAAGCAAGTAGTGTGTGTGTTTGTTGCGACCTATTAAGCCATAATAATGGTCCGGTTGTTTGATCCTCCACCATGAGCTAAGTATTCCCTTAAATATATATTCTATGCATGTGCACTTATATGACTCTGTATATTATAAATAAATGTTAGAATTTAGAATAAGCTGAGCGCAAGTTATGTGCTAGTTAGTCCGTAAGTTGACGGAAAAAACCTTCAGGTAAATATTTAAATGCTTGTGAAGTATTTCCCTTTTCTGTTATTTAATTTGATATCCGTTAGGTATTTGTAATTCAATGTAAGGGATGATGTAACTGAAAATAGCTTAACGAGTTTGATGGAGTGTTGCGAATGGGAATGAGATTATTGAACGGAAAAATAAGCATCACCTGAAGTTTTAAGATTGTGTGATATTTCTTAAGGGTCTTTCATTGGCCGAAGTAGTAGGATCCTTTATCACTTACCTGAAAGCCCAGAAGTAATGTTTAGTATTCAGATTACAGCGACACTCCGTAATTAATAACATAGATATGCATGATATAGATTTAGGCGCAGTTTCTCCATAATGGCTGCGGAGGTGCAGCCCCTCCCAGTGCTTGGCGAAGGCGAATAAAATTATAATTGCATATTCGAAATGTTTACTACTTTTGAAGTATTTAAACTAGTGTAACTCATTCTACATCTGCCAGGACTGGAGGTGGTGAGTACAGTATTCTCGTTGAGTGCAGTAACACATCAAGGAGTATGCAATACACTGTCACTATCAAGCACCAAGGCTGGATTCCCACTGTTCGGGCTGTGTCCTACCCGCTTGCTGCGCAATTCACTCTGCGCACGGAGGAAGTGGAAAGGGAATCTGGTCCGTCGGCGTGCAAGCAGGACTGCAGCCTGAGCAACCCTCAGACATTCTCGAAGAGCACGCAGTGTGCGTATTTGCTGCTCCTTCAACAATCAGTATTTATAAACTCTTCAGATTGCATTTACCAGTTTCAATGCCTCAAGGAGACAGTTAATTTTACTTAAAATTTGATGAATAGGCATGGAAGAGAATAGTGTTAGGTATTTACAAGGCATTTCATGTTCACCATTAACGCTCGCTGAGAAGAATGAAATGAATGCCGGCCGTCTTTCACCTGATTTGTCTATGCCTCAACCATCGTCAAGTCGACAACAAACTTGCATAAGAAAGTAGAATTCTTCAGTATATGATTAGTGGAAGTGGTTAACTGGTTGCGACGAGAGAAATTCTCTGTTTTCTTTCCGTGTTTGGTATTTGGAGGTGATATAACTTTGTCAAAAACCGGAGTGGTAGATTTGAAGCATTTAGGTGGAAAGGCTAAAAAACATGAACATTCAGCTAAACACCTCAAGAACGAGGTAGACTTAGCTTTTGCTAGGAACAGTGCATATTGATTCACAACTAAGCGAGGCCTACAGACAAAAAAACGTATGTAATGAGAACGTGTGTAAAAACCGAGAAATACTCTCAAAAATAATTGACTGTATACAATACTGCGGTAAATTTGAACTTCCACTACCACGCCATGACGAGAGTGATCACTCAACAAATACCGGCATTTTAGAGTGTTATTAAAGTTTACTGGGAAGTTAGATGATTCCCTCAAAGTCCATTTATTGAAGTCCGCCTTCGTTGGAGGAACATCCAAGGTAATCCAGAATGAGCTTCTAGAATGTATTCATGAGGTGTGTAAAGAAGAAATACGAAGTGAAATTAAACGAAGAAAATATTTAACTGTAATACCGGATGATGCGACGGATGTTTCTGAACTTATTCAACAATGTATTCATTCCCGGTATGAAGTACATGGTGTTGTGTACGAGAGATTCTGAGGATGTTTAATCCTGAAACTCAAAATGCAGAAGGACTTGCACAGTGTATTATAGAACAGTTAGACATTGTTTTGAATGGCAAAACTGATAAATGTATCCCGCAAACATACAATGGAGGGCCATCTCGACTGAGTAAGCAGTGTGAATGGACGTGCCGAGCGAGTGCTGTGGAATGGGAATTGCGTTGGAGCTGTATCGAGTGAGGATTGGAAGTTGGCAGTGTAGGAGCAATAATACAACCAAATTATGCAAGTGGATTAAGGGAGAAGAAATGGGAAAGATGGCAGGAATGCTGGTGGCGGTGGTGATGGTAGCGTTGCTGATAATAGGAGGTGTGAAACTTAACACTGGGTCTGGCCCAGTTGGCGCCCTTGGGAGGGAGGAATTTGAGGAGATAAATGACGTGGTGAGAGAGGCGTGCCAGGTAGATTAATGAAAGGAAATGAGAAGGAGTCCCACTCCCATTTGACAGGCGAGGGACTCCTTGGAAACAACTTGGCGAACGAAATGGAATTCGATGGGGAGCTATCAATATTAATGGGGCTTATGGAAGAAAGAAGGTAGAACTGGCTGAGTCAGCAAAGAGGATGCATCTGGATGTGCTAGGAGTAAGTGATATTCGGGTAAGGGGAGATAAGGAGGAAGAGATAGGAGATTGTAAAGTGTACTTGACGGGTGTTAGAAAGGGAAGGGCAGAGTCTGGGGTAGGTCTCTTTATCAGGAATACCATTGCACGCAACATAGTTTCTGTTAGGCACGTAAATGAGCGAATGATGTGGGTAGATTTGTCAGTGGGAGGAATTAGGACAAGGATTGTGTCTGTGTATTCACCATGTGAGGGTGCAGATGAGGATGAAGTTGACAAGTTTTATGAAGCATTAAGTGACATTGTGGTCAGGGTCAACAGCAAGGATAGAATAGTGCTAATGGGCGATTTCAATGCGAGAGTTGGGAATAGAACTGAAGGATACGAAAGGGTGATTGGTAAATGTGGGGAAGATATGGAAGCTAATGGGAATGGGAAGCGTTTGCTGGACTTCTGTGCTAGTATGGGTTTAGCTGTTACGAATACATTCTTCAAGCATAAGGCTATTCACCGCTACACATGGGAGGCTAGGGGTACCAGATCCATAATAGACTATATCTTAACAGACTTTGAATTCAGGAAATCTTTTAGGAATGTACGAGTTTTTCGGAGATTTTTCGATGATACAGACCACTATCTGATCTGTAGTGAACTAAGTATCTCTAGGCCTAGGGTAGAGAAAGTGAAATCTGTCTGCAAACGAATAAGGGTAGAAAATCTCCAGGACGAGGAAATTAGACAGAAGTACATGGATATGATTAGTGAGAAGTTTCGAACAGTAGACAGTAAGCAGGTTCAGGATATAGAAAGTGAATGGGTGTCATACAGGGATGCTGTAGTAGAATCTGCAAGGGAATGTCTAGGAACAACTGTGTGTAAAGATGGGAAAAGGCGAACATCTTGGTGGAATGATGAAGTGAGAGCAGCCTGTAAACGTAAAAAGAAGGCTTATCAGAAATGGCTCCAAACAAGGGCCGAGGCAGACAGGGATTTGTACGTAGATGAAAGAAACAGAGCGAAACAAATAGTTGTTGAATCCAAAAAGAAGTCATGGGAAGATTTTGGTAATAACCTGGAAAGGCTAGGTCAAGCAGCAGGGAAACCTTTCTGGACAGTAATAAAGAATCTTAGGAAGGGAGGGAAAAAGGAAATGAACAGTGTTTTGAGTAATTCAGGTGAACTCATAATAGATCCCAGGGAATCACTGGAGAGGTGGAGGGAATATTTTGAACATCTTCTTAATGTAAAAGGAAATCATCATGGTGGTGTTGCAAACAGTCAAGCTCATGGGGAGGAGGAAAATGATGTTGGTGAAATTATGCTTGAGGAAGTGGAAAGGATAGTAAATAAACTCCATTGTCATAAGGCAGCAGGAATAGATGAAATTAGACCTGAAATGGTGACGTATAGTGGGAAGGCAGGGATGAAATGGCTTCATAGAGTAGTAAAATTAGCGTGGAGTGTTGGTAAGGTACCTTCAGATTGGACAAAAGCAGTAATTGCACCTATCAATAAGCAAGGGAACAGGAAGGATTGCAATAACTATCGAGGTATCTCATTGATTAGTATACCAGGCAAAGTATTCACTGGCATCTTGGAAGGGAGGGTGCGATCAGTCGTTGAGAGGAAGTTGGATGAAAACCAGTGTGGTTTCAGACCACAGAGAGGCTGTCAGGATCAGATTTTCAGTATGCGCCAAGTAATTGAAAAATGCTACGAGAGGAATAGGAAGTTGTGTTTATGTTTCGTAGATCTAGAGAAAGCATATGACAGGGTACAGAGGGAAAAGATGTTCGCTATACTGGGGGACTATGGAATTAAAGGTAGATTATTAAAATCAATCAGAGGCATTTATGTTGACAATTGGGCTTCAGTGAGAATTGATGGTAGAATGAGTTCTTGGTTCAGGGTACTTACAGGAGTTAGACAAGGCTGTAATCTTTCACCTTTGCTGTTTGTAGTTTACATGGATCATATGCTGAAAGGTATAAAATGGCAGGGAGGGATTCAGTTAGGTGGAAATGTAGTAAATAGTTTGGCCTATGCTGACGACTTGGTCTTGATGGCAGACTGTGCCGAAAGCCTGCAGTCTAACATCTTAGATCTTGAAAATAGGTGCAATGAGTATGGTATGAAAATTAGCCTCTCGAAGACTAAATTGATGTCAGTAGGTAAGAAATTCAACAGAATTGAATGTCAGATTGGTGATACAAAGCTAGAACAGGTCGATAATTTCAAGTATTTAGGTTGTGTTTTTTCCCAGGATGGTAATATAGTAAGCGAGATTGAATCAAGGTGTAGTAAAGCTAATGCAGTGAGCTCGCAGTTGCGATCAGCAGTATTCTGTAAGAAGGAAGTCAGCTCCCAGACGAAACTATCTTTACATCGGTCTGTTTTCAGACCAACTTTGCTTTACGGGAGCGAAAGCTGGGTGGACTCAGGATATCTTATTCATAATTTAGAAGTAACAGACATGAAAGTAGCAAGAATGATTGCCGGTACAAACAGGTGGGAACAATGGCAGGAGGGTACTCGGAATGAGGAGATAAAGGCTAATTTAGTAATGAACTCGATGGATGAAGCTGTACGCATAAACCGGCTTCGGTGGTGGGGTCATGTGAGGCGAATGGAGGGGGATAGGTTACCTAGGAGAATAATGGACTCTGTTATGGAGGGTAAGAGAAGTAGAGGGAGACCAAGACGACGATGGTTAGACTCTGTTTCTAACGATTTAAAGATAAGAGGTATAGAACTAAATGAGGCCACAACACTAGTTGCAAATCGAGGATTGTGGCGACGTTTAGTAAATTCTTAGAGGCTTGCAGACTGAACGCTGAAAGGCATAACAGTCTATAATGATAATGTATGTATGTATGTATGTATGTATGTATGTAATGAGAAGGGATCGTGCAAATGAGCTAAAGGGCTTAAGACAATGCATTACGAAGGAAGTGGAAGAGATAAAAGAAAAAGTTGGGAGTAATGGGGAGGAGATGGAAATAATGCATAAGAAAGTGAAGTTGCTGAAGGAAGAGGTGAAGTATCTGCAGAAAGATGTAGAGTATGGAAACCAGGAACGAAGAAAGAATAATATTTTTATTTATGAAGTAGAAGAAAGAGGCGAATGAAAATAAAATGACACTATTTTCTAATGTGGGCGGAGATGATACAAAATAGAATGAAGATAAACTTTAGTTAGGCGGATACTGATGAGGTTCTGAGAGTGGGAAGAGTGGTACGGTGAGGGGTATTCTAATTTAACTGACGTTTATATCTATTCTGATGGCAGAGATTGTTTAAGAAACGCAGAGAACCTAAAAGAAGAGAAGATATGGATGAAGCTGGATATAGGCAGGAAAGCGAATAGAGATTTTAAAGTATTGAGAAGACACTTGGGAGGGTACGGCAGCAAGGACTGAGGGCGTTCATTAGAGGCCAAGAGTTGGTGGTGGGAAACGGCAGATGGCTAAGAGAATGGCCGGTTGATAAATTACAAGACGTGGAGAGGAACTATATACAGAGTGTTATGCAAACTTTAGCGGAAGGTGTAAGAAGAGACTAGAAGGGGCCAGCGGATGACGACTGGGAAAAAGATGGAGGTGACGAGAGAAGCAAAGTTCAGGCCGAAGGAAGAAGAGTCAATGAAGAAGAGCGGAAGGACGAAGGAACGGCTGATCAACGAGCAGCGAGTGGAAGGCACAGCGGAGCGACACCGGCAAGTGCCGAGTTGGTGGGAGCAGAGAGAATACGGACAGAGGTAATGGCTAGGATGTCAAAAAAAGATGAGAGCAGTGAGGAAAGAGAAGGAATGTGAAGAACTCGTGGCAGAACGACGAATAGAGGGGAAATAAGGGAGAAAAATAAGGGACAAAAGAGGGTAGCAGATAGCTGGGGTGGAAGATGGGCTTGGTAAATATTGAAGGGGTAATATGTAAGCTGGGTAATATAGAAGTAGGTAAGATGGTGGGAGTTTCGATATAGGGGCCCTCCTTCGGATATGTCACGTTGAAGGAAGAAATTAACATGGAAGGGGTTCCTGGTGAGGAATAAAACGAGGAAGAAGCTGGGTAAGAAGGGAAGGAACCCTGGGGCATATCTATACTTGAAAAGAAAGAAATAATTAATTTTTGTAGAAATAGAGAATGAGATGGAATAGGTGATATGGGTAGGGTTTATGATGGAGAGTGAAGAGAGGAAGAAGGTGTGCTTAGGTTTTATATACAACTATCCGAGAAGCTCGATATATGTGAATGAACATTTTTTGAAAGATTGTTGGAGGAAATAAATATGATTGGTGGTAAGTACCAACAGGATGGAATAATTTCGTTAGGGTATTGGAACGCGAAAATAGGGTGCTCTAGCCCAGTGTTTAGTAAGGAGAGGAGGGGATTGAAGGTGGGAAACAGAAGAAGTGAAAATAAAGAGAGAAACGGATACGGTGAGAATTTGCTAGAATTATGCGGGGTGAACAACTTGTACAGTCTGAATTGGTGCTGGAATGGGGAGAGGGAAGTGAAGATGACACATTACGAAGGAGGGAGGAAGTGTTACTGATCTATTAAATAGCTCGGAGGATACGTTAGACAGAGTAAGCAAGATTGAGGTTGTCGACTGGGTGGAATCTGACCATTCCCCAGTGTATGTAATCGTCAACAGAAGAGAGACAGTAGAAGGGAGGGGATTAGGAAAAGGGAGGGAGGTGATATGGCGCAAAATTCCGAAGTATATAGGGACAGAGGAGAGTAAATCGAAGTTATATAAATGCCTGGAAGATATTGAATTTCAGATTATTAGGGCAGGGTTCGATGTAGCATTAGACGGAAACAGTACTGACAGGACGTTAGAGTTACTGGAATATCCTAGCAGAATATGGGGTGGAAAAAGCAGGGAGAAAAACGTTTAGAGAAGAGGGAGAGGGCGGGTACAATAAAGAGAGTAATGAGAAGAGGAAACTAGTGATGAGAGCACTAAGTGAGTATAGGAAATATGGGGGAAGGTGTTTAAGAGAACATTTTTGTAGGTTGAAAGAAGAATTTAAGAAAATGCCAGCAGAGAGGAAAAATGTTTGTCAAAAGGCCCAAACGGAAGCGATAAATATAGAGTGTAAAGACAGGGAATTAGATTAGGCGTGGGCGAGAGTAAATAAAATAATCAGAGGTGCAAGTAGAATTTCAGAGTCAAAAATTGAGTGGGGAACTTGGGTGAGATATTTTCAGAAGCTATTATGAGGGAAGGAGTGGTGGGTAGGGCGAAAGTAGGATATAAGGTTGAGGGGTGCTTAGAGGTGGTTAGTAATGAGTTATACAAAGGAATAACAGGCGATGAGTTTGCTGGAAGTGATAAGCAAAATAAAAAAAGGACAGAGGGAGGGCAAAATGGGATAACTAATGTGTATTGGAAGGAATAAAGAATGGTCAGGTGAGGGAAAGGTTGTTTACATTCCTAAATAAGGTATTTGATGGGGACATTTTTCCGAGAGAATAGCAGATCTACAAAAACAAAGGGGAGAGGGAAACCCCCAGTAACTACAGATGTATAACTTTGCCGGACTCCCTGAGTAAGGTATACACGGGATATTGGCAAATAGTTTGAGGAAGGAGGCGGAAGACTACTCGATTTTATCGATTTTCCAGAGTGGATTTAGAATAGGGAAGAGGACGACGAATAAATGGTAGTTAGAACAGTAGACAAATATGTGAGTAAAGAAGGTACCAAAGTGTTTATGTCAGCTGTGGACTTTCAGAAGGCCTCCGATACGGCGAGCAGGGGGGCTCTGTTGAAAGACTAGGGAAGGTAGGGGTGAAGGAGATGTTCAGAGGAGCAATTAAAAGTATTTTAAAAATGTCTATTGCAGCATTAGGGTAGAGGACGGGGTGGTTCGTGAATTGATTGAATCGAATGTTGGGCTGAAACAGAGGTGCAAACTGTCGCCAATTATTATCTTGTTGTTTATAAATGATCTATTGGTGGATCATTGGGGGATGGGTTTCTCCAGTGGTAAGGACACAAGAAATCCCAGAATTGATTTTTGCGAATTTCGTGTTACTGTTGACGTTGACTGCTGGGGGCTTGCAAATGAATTTAGGTGAGGTTTGTAATTTTGCGAAGAAAATGATCATGGATGATCAACAGTAGCAAGAAAAAGGTGATTGTTGTAGCAAAGGGAACAAAATGAAACGCGGGAGGAAGTGGATTAAGGAATGGAGGTGGTGGTGAAGCTAGATTATCTGAGGCTGATGATAAGTAGAAATGGTAGTTGGGCCGATCAAATTAGGCGATCAAATGTAAAGGAAAGGTAGCTCTCCCTATAATTTTGATACTAGAAAATATGTTTCTGAGTGTAGATTATGACATACAATGAATGGTATTTAACGCAGTGGTGAAGAGTGGAAGGCTCTACGGGCCAGAGGTCTGGGGATGGAGAAAGAATGCGGGAGATTAGAACAGATAGGGAGTAAGATTTTTATGGGATTGCCACTTTGCCCTGCGAGCGCAGGAGCAAGTGTGATGTGTAATGTATATATAAAGGTTGACATTTTAAAAAGGGTGCTTGTTTACTGGTGTAGGCTGAGAAAAGATTAGGGGGGTTTAATTCTGCAGTCGGCTTATTAAGTATCAAGAAAACAGCAATATTGGCGCGAATATTGAGTAGGTCAGGTAACAAAAATGTTTTGGGTTAAGGGGATTATTACGATATAGACTGGGAGAGGAGGAGAGTAGTGTATTGGAAATATGTTATAAAGAGGGCAAGTGGTATTGCAGAACAAGTACTGATGGCCGAATGAACAATTGGAGCTTCGCTAAAGAAGTTGATATGGTTAAATCTGCTATCGAATTTGGAAGTGGTAATTGTGAACAGGATGAAGGGAAGGGGTTTAATATGGTGGATTTTAAGAATGTAATGAACAGAGGCTGGACTAAGTTAAAAGGAAATACGGTGGGCATATTATGTGGCGAAGAGCTGAAGGATTTCCATTTATTGACAGTGTGTAAGGAAACGGTTGAAGAGAGAGACCTAGATTTATGACGGAACAGCTCAACCATGTAATGGAGGTAAGATTTTAAATTTGATAGCGGCAGAGTGGAAGAGTGCGAAAAATCTGTGTAAGTTCTTAAACAGAATTAGGAATGGATACACAGCCGCTTTAAAAGTTAAATGCCAGGTATGTTGATTGGAGAGTGTCAATGAATGAGTTGGTGGAATTATCCTGACGTAGGCAAGTAAACATCTGCACTCGTCTTAGTGAAAAATAAGGAGGTCTTCCCCTCTGCTGGTTAGCAGTGGGAAGGGAGGAGAAGAGGTGTCCGAGAGAGTTTTGTGCTAGGTCAGGAGATACAGTATAATATGTGCGAACACTCACTCGGAAGGAGCTTGGTGATGACGTTAGATTTATATACTTTTTGCCATGTTTGCCACTGTTTCGTTTTTGTTAGTTTCTAGCATTGATTATTATTTGTATCTTTATAGTGTATTGTCCGATATGTTTGTCTTTGTTATTGCTTGTTTTTACTTGTATTTTTCTAGTTTTCCTTGGTTTTTATTTGTTTTTATATTTTCTTCGTTGGGACCATTAGGTTGAAAACTGTCAGATCTGGAGAAAATAAAGGTTACAACAGGGTGGCGGTAATTAGTGGTGATAGTGCACTAAATAATGTTACCATTTATATCTGACATAAAAACCAGAAAATGGTAGTGTTTGATTCATCCAAAGTTTAACAAATGAGAATGGTCATTTAAGTGTGTTATTTAGATTAATCATATCGCAAGTTAGCTGCAGCCCTACCGAAAGAGAAATCGATGAGCCGCCACTGCCTAGATTGCGAGAGCAGGTAGATTTTCTTTTCCCGGTGTGTCGTATTCTTTCAGCTTTGGCAACATAAAATGACGGAATAGGTGTTTTAGAAATCGATATATCGCTGTCGTACCACGAGGAAATATAGAAGAGAGAATGACGATTATGCAGAAAAGATACGAAATTCTGAATGAGGCTAGGGAGAATACTTGTGACGGAGAGGGCCGTCAAAAAACCGGCTTCTTTGTGGTATCTTCCCTAGTATGCCAGCCGATCGGGGAAGGATTTAAGGCCTAGGTTGAAAGAAAAATTTAGGCCAGGCAATTTTAGCCCTTTTAAATGAATATACATGCATGTAGTTACATTTTATTTCAACAAAATGGGAAGTGCTCGTCACTTAGAGATATCTAATAAAAATAAAATAAATGGGTTGGCTTAAGGTTCCATTATCAGGGTAGGATGACAATAAAGTTTTAGCTAGGGATTTACAGGTACCCCAAGGGTTTGTGACCAGGAAGTCACTTCTTTCAGTCTCACCCATGCAAAAGGTTCGGTTGTGCATTCACGCTTCCAGGAGAATGTGTTAGTTGTGTTTCAGATTTATGTCATGGTTGCATTGTAATTTTGTTTCATTTCTTGTGTGTTGTTTAAGAACTGTAACTGACTCCCTCAGTACAATGGGGTTGTCTATTATTATGGTTGCATTGTCATTGTTTCATACTGGTGTATTTTTGAGGGGATTTTCATTTAGAAAGGTTTTATCTCTTCAATTCGGATGTGCATTATTTCTCATTATCCTTTAATCCCAGTGACGCCGAGATTTTTGTTTGTTATAAAATGCTTGCATAAAATACTATACAATTAATATCGCCTCGGCGATTTTTTAAAGGAGTATTTGTTGTAATCTAACAACTCACATGTAACAACTTAAATATGAGGTTTTAATTCTGTTGCCAAGGCGTTTGTACCTGAAACATAATTGTATAAAATTTGTAAATAATGATTTCTATGTTACTTGATTAACATCCGAAAGGGGTGTAATAAAACCAGTCTTACTAGATTTAGTTCTTCGCTTCTTATTCGATGTAGTTTACTTTTTTCCTCTGTTCATCTTCATGTTAATTAACATTGATTTTGCCCTCTCGAACCATCCACTCTTGAAGGCTGCCGGAGCAACTTAAGTGAAGGTGGTAGGGGACAATACTGTAGGTCCTGCGTTAAAAAATAGGTCATCCTCTACTCAGAAGTTCCACTCTAGTTACTTCTAATTTCCTCCGTTTTGATCAGTGAACGTGATTTAACGGTAACCGTTGAATTGTTATCTTGTGTTGATTGATTTCTGTGACGTAACTTTGTAGAGCGGCCTCCTTTACTAAATATTAGTTAACACATCGGAGACGCCGCTCGTAGAAACTACGGGCGCGCTAATTCATTGCTGCTGACGGAGCTCGGAGAATCTACGGGCATGATTTCACTGTAGCTAAAAATTGTATTTGCCGTTTCAGCGAGCTGTGACTGCAATAAGATACTGCTGAATGCTTCTATACGCATAAAATATACTAGTTATGAGCATAAGTCGACAGCTCTTCTTTGAAGGCATTGATGACACAGCCACATTCCTACATAACCTAAGGCTGCGCCATCGTTGACTCTCAGCTGTGAAATGGGCGGGAAAGTATGTACGGTACATGCGGTCAGGAAGAGTGTGTGTTCGAGAGACAGGCTTGTTTGCGTAATTCTTGTGAATATTTAGCATGTCTAATTCAAGTGTACGAACTTTTGACAACGAATCCATAATGGATGTTCTTATTGAAGACACGATTTCTGAAAATGAGGATGAGGATAACAATTACACACTAAGTAAATATGATTCTGGCGCTTCAGGTTAGTAAATGTAGAAAATGAGCTCGTTTCAAATTGGTGTGAAGTGTAACGTAGTTTTACATCGCTTCCTTGAAGTGGGTTCTGTAATACTATTTTATACCGCTTCCTAAAAATGTGGGTGTTTCCTGTGTACCTGCAGCAACTCGATGCAACACCGTCGTCAAACAAAGAACAGTGGGAATGAAAATTCCTTGTTGTAAACCAGAATACCGGAGTCAATTGACTAATTAGGTTAGAACCTGCATTAGTGTGTTTCAGTAGATGTGCCCACAAAGTCAAATTTAGAAATATTAACCGAACTGGCATCCATAGCTGCGTCAGATTTTTTCTCGTTTGTAAAACATGTTATTTTCATAAATTTATATTTTAAAATTGCTGCACGATTATGATAATTAAAACTCATTTTTTGTGTAGAATAAAGTGTGATCTTTCTATGCATTCCAAAAGTTGTTACAATCATGGCTTACCCTAGCTATGAAAAATTTTCACAAACCATTAAAAATCCCGCGATTTCTGGAGGATAGCACATTCAAATATGGCCGTCTCCAATGTGTTAATAAAAATATTCAGACAGACATTACAATATAATACCAAAATTGTTCTAAGAGAGTTAAATGGTATATAGTCTAAATAGCATCAATCTTGGAAATATTTAACCATACATAGCTTTTATCATAATATTTCCTACACTTCATATTACTCTACAGCTAAAGTAAATCTGCGCCTTCATTTTCACGTGCTCTAAGATTTGATTAATTATGGATAATATAAACTAAGTTCAGTGTATTTTGTGGTCAGTTTTGGTGAATTATTCAGGGTAGTTTCTCGTACTCAGTGCAGGCAACAACTGTAAAGCATATATTTCAAATCCGGACCACTCTAAACCATGGACAGACTCGAGCGTGAACGGGTATAGCCAGCAGAATGGTACAGTTCATCGCATAGGTTTCAGCCGCACGGAAACAAATGTGAATTCCATTGCCTTAATTATTTCTATCGAAGTAAATGGAACAGAAATCCTATGTAGAGTATAAGATATTTCTTCATGCCAAACATAAATTTTGAATTTCTCAGTTACCCACCTAAATGTTGGCAAGTAAAAATACCCACATTTATCATGCTGTTCTTCTTCTTATTATTATTATTATTATGATTATTATTAATTACGTAATTATGAATTTGTTTCAAACCACTAAAAGCATTACAGATAGTAGAAGATTTTACCCTAGGATTGCTCTTGTTGAAATGGCATGCTTTATGACAGTTTTTCACAGGCAACCCAATGGGTCCTAGTGTCTCTCACCATAGATACGCAAGCGTCCAGCATTTTTGCACTCTGTTGGGTAACACTATTTTCACCATGCTTTCAAATAAATCCTAAGGCCGTTTTTACACGCTAAATTTAATTCCTTTCTTGTACGAAGAAGTATTAACTCCACAGCCTCAGTGTGTCTGAACCGCAGTGGCACTGTTTGCAGCATTCGCAACACAGGTTGCTCCACCAACTGGTGTATCCAATGCAGGAAGACTAGCGGAGATACGTGTAAGTGGTAAGGATAGAAATAATTCTTGCCAAATGGTTAATATTCTTTTCTTTGCAGCAAGCCTGGCTACTATCACTTCTGCAGAAGTTCACCCATTCGGACTGATTCTTGGAGAAAATTATGCTATAGCCGACTTCGTCTTTGTCATAATGCAGCTTTTATTCCTAGAACTTTTCCTTTCCTATTTGTGGCTACATCAAGCCCTATCAATCGTTCCTGTAATGAGGCGTCTTTCGATTTTATCCGCGACAATGCTTTTGAAGCATGAATGTTATTAGGTTCACGATGTTCTTTTACATTTGTACCCTTGTAAGTGCTGTTGAGGTCAGTAGCGAAAACTTTCCACGGAACCACGACTGTAAAATTTTCTTCGTACCCTTGTTGCTGCTATGTAGAATTATTTGCACGTCTGGTAGTACAATGGTTTGCAGTTTGTATAAAACACTATGCATGTCGTTCCTACACTTCAGTGTGCACATGATAATCAAATCAGCGCAGCAAGAGACAACACTTCCGCTCAGCTGTGTAAAAGGTGAAATCAAAACGTCTAAATAAGCTCAACATAGATGCTGGAGGAAACAAGGAAAAGCCAGAGAGGGGTTCCAAGTTTTACAGGAAGTGAGAAAAGTAAGGGATCAGCAGTCACAACATTTATTATAATCTTTATGAAAACAACAATTAATAATTTTAATGATTTAAACAATGACTGAACTTGAAAATCAGATAGCGTACTCATGTTCTTGAGCCATAAACGGCCACTGATTGTGCGCATGATATAAATATAAATTGAAGCTGACAAAATTCAGAATATGTGAAAAAAATTACATTAACTTGAAGGCTTGATTCAAGCCAGACCAATACTGAAATTTAATAGCGTGACTAGATATTAAAGACATCACAAATGACAAAGTTGAATATAAAAGTGGTCTCCGTGACCAATAGATTAACAAAAACTCGAAATTTAATGACAACACTTGAAGTAAGACTTGCAGCACTCACTTCTCCACCAGGGAGGTAACAATTGAAAGAAATTGTTTCCAAACATTAAACTGTCAAATAAATAGTCCAACACTGCAGTGCTATAGACAAATCTTCGAAGGCAAACCAGTTGATTAAAAACATCGTCTTCCACAAACAGACAGCTGACAAAAACGTAGATTAAAATATTGATAAGATTAATGCACACGTTCGTGCAGAATGCAAAGTCCAGGCTGCCATTAGTATGTAGAATTCAGTAAGAGAATAGAAGTGCCGGACAGGCCAGCTGCAAGAGTGTCGAAAGTGCTCGACTTGACATGCTTTAGTTCAAACAGGTGAGCAAAGCCCAGGCCAACGGCCCCAAGCAAGGCGAAGTAAAATATATGTCGTCAAAATGCCGCCTCCAGTGCGCGCGGGGAAAATATCAGCCTGGACGAGAAGTCAGCATACAAGTTGCCGCGGAGCGGCAATTATGGTGAGCTGCTTGTTGAGAGTGAGGAGCCGAATCCTGGAGAACATGAGGAGGGGCAGTCCTTAAGAAGCACTGCAGAAGGTTCCAGATCCGACATAAAGAAGTGCTGTTAGACTAACGGTAGTAATTACTAAAGAGTAGATAAAAATCGTATCAAAATATACAAAATAACGAGAGAAAGGAAGTCCAGAAAGAATATTAATAATTTCAAATTAATTAATAATGTAACAAAGGCAAAAAGCAAATAACAGAAATGACCAATGAAAAGTAGAAAGACGCGGAAGAATACATTCTCGGTACCAACTGGAAATGAAGTTGCCGGTCACCCAAACAGTCATGTCAAGGTAATGTAAACAATCAAGAGGCAAGAAAAATTGACGTAAGTCAGCGGAGCCAGAGAAAGGAAATAGGTAAGCAGTGTCCGTATAACCTGTGACAGGATTGCACTTCAAAGGGAACTTATAATAAATCAACGAAAAGTAACCAAACCTAAAGCAATTAAGGTAAGAGCAACATCTGACATGAATTCAGACAAGTAGGAGAGGTACCGAAAATAGTGAAAATTGCCAACAATCCGTACGTTCATGGGCACATGAACCAGATGCTTTTACCTGATGCGATGCGATGCATAATTAGTGGCCCATCTAGCAGCGGTAAGACAACGATTATCTTAACGATATTCACGCATCGTAATGGGTTACGTATCAAAAACGCACATGTGTATTTAACAATATGTAAGTACATGCATTTGAAAAACGTTCTTCCGTCTATTCTTGGAATAAAGTATTTCATTCACACTCGAAACGAACACTCGACAGGCATGACGAAATTCTTTGAATATATGTGTGATTATGTTATCTTTGATAAAAGATATGATATGAAAAATATGTCAGTTAAGGTGATATTTAGGGGTTGTTTTTTCACCTGTGTCAAACATACACGCATCTCCCTAAGCATTTAGTTCGTGATAATGCTGATTTTGTTGTACTTTGCAAACAAGCTGCGTTTAATTTGAGACATTTGTACCATGATAATGTTTATACAGACATGGATTTTCATATTTCCAAAACTCTCTCCATGCTTTGTTTGCTTTCTTGGTCATTGAAAAGGATAGCCAAGTCGATAGTGGAAGCTATCGTAAAGGTTTCGATATTTTCTTTCAAATAGATACAACATGATATCATTTAAAACGTGTACCTAACAACAGTAGAATCATCTTACCCAGGACCATTAGAGAAACTAAAATCATGCTGGAGATGAAATTATACCATACTTCTGTACATTAAATTCAGCTTTTGTAGAATCTCAAGAGGCGGATGGCTAGCTTTAACATAGCCACATAGATCTTCTGTCTTTATCTCAGCAGGGAGAGGAGGGTTAACCAAACCACGTGGATTGTAAAACAGGACTATCTTCAGGCATAGGTACTCTAGCAAGAGTAAAGCCATAAACTTCAATTCCTAATGTTTATCTGTACTGACAAACTATATTCTGTTCCCAGCCAAGAGAGCATTATGCTGATGTGGCAATGAGTGGAATTATGGGTACCCTGCATGATATAAATGAACAGAAGAAGACAACCTATCGTTTTCCTATTGGGTGTAGAGCTTCTCATCACAACGCTTGAAGAAAGGAGACAGCTGTTTGTACCAGCAGGTGAGATACTTCTACAACAACCGTCATTAATAAAAGTGAACAATGCATCATAACACTTGAAACACGTACCGCGCCTTAAGTAGACTGTGTGCTTGTGCATGGTTTTTACATCATGCTAATAAATTGTTTTCTAAAATCTATGTCATACTATTTGAAACATTAGTGCATAGTATAACAGATTATTTTTAAATAAATAATGTGTGTAAATGTGGTTTTATTTCGTCAAGGTAGTGTATATTTCTTTAGAACTCAATTATTACCTGTATTATCAAATCCCAACCATTTATCAAAGAGTTTATCACCTTTCATAAGAATTAATTTCCCCATCAAAAAGTGTTGTGGGTACTCATTTCGTTGTAATTCTTCAGTGAAAACGCTGTCGGTAATTGTATTTTGCTGATAATCACTTAACAGTAAGTCGCTTGGTATCTGTACTACTTCCTTTACATTTTCGCCCTTTATTGGATATACCAATGCACATTTTGAATATACACAAATAATGGCAATTATGTATTTAAAACCGTTGCTTACTTTAGCATGGGTAATCATAAAAATACGTTTGAAGTGTGAAATGCGCACTGAATCGCCCTCCTTAAATTTCATCTTACGTCCGTCAAACTTATTCATTCTGCTGTATATAGTGTAGAAAGCAAACGGTTATCTTTCTCATCTTCAGGTTTCATTCGAACGGTTTTATTGTAAGTGTTATTATCAACATTTACAAGTTGTTCAAGTTTTGATACCCATTATTAAGAACAATATGCTGAAAACATTCTCCACATACGAGTGAGTACTGTCCTGTTAAATCGTTCCACTATGCTTGCTTCGGAGTTACACATAATATAATGGTGAATACGATGCTTGGTAAACCGTTGTTGCACTTCTGAAATATAAAATTCTCTTCGTCGGTCTGTTTGCATATTTTTGGGATAGAGTGTGCTTTTCTAATGTACATAGCGTAGTATCTATACTACTTCCTATCCATGTTCAACCTTTAATAGATATGCCAATGCAAATTTAGAATATACATCAATAATGGTAAGTAGGTATTTTAAATCGTTGCTTATTTTAGCATGGGAATCATTTCAACAAAATCCATTTGGCGAATGCCGTCTCTACCGATTATAGTAATATGGCTTCGTAGGTCACCTGCGAGCTTGACGGTGGAGTTCGTTAGCTATTCGCTCTTTCACTGCAGCCAAAATGTTGTCTATTTTATGTAGACAACACTCTATATAAACTTTAATTCAGCCCCTCGTAATTCTTCTTCAGTAGATATGATATCAGTGTGGCAAGGATTATGTCCTGCTGACCCAGACGCCCTAAGGTAATCTAAAATGGTCAACTAATTCATTCACACTATTCCAAAACACGTATACAAAACCTTGTTTACTATGTTTTTCACTGACATACCTGGATCCATTTGTTAGGAATGAAATATATTCTTGATTATGCGTACAAATTTCTTCCCTTTATTAGATTTTCTTGCTCTGCGTGGGTCGTTTCTTTGCCGGTGTGCATTCGATTGATTGGAAATCTCGTTGTATGTGTTCAACTTTCCAGAAGGAAGTCATTCCGATTAGGTTTTTTCTTAAACATCAACTCATATAGACCTTTCAATTTTGTTAACATTTCCTTGAATTAAGACTTACTTATTACCAATCATGTACTGGTTATTTTCGCGTCGAACTCCATACACGTTGTCAAGTTCTCTTTTCGCCGCAGATGCGTTATTAAAGGTAGATAACTCTTCTCGCGTCATTTGATCAGTTATAGAAGCAAATGTAGATTAATGGAAATTTGTTCCTTTATCATCATCATCATCATCATCATCATCATCATCATCATCATCATCATCTCCTATTCCCTATTCTTCTTCTTCTGCTTAAGTTCCTTCTTCCTTTCCGTGTTATTCCGACTTTATTTCCTCATAGTCCTGCTCCACTACGGCATATACAGAGGCAGTGGCATGTTGCCTTTCTGTATCAAATTTTCTTTGTCTTAAATCATTCAGAATCTGTTGTATCTGCGTTGTTCTGGAAGGCATTGTATTCAAATATTTAGAAATAGATTACATATTTTCTCCAATATTGTTTCTGCTTTTCCTTTTCTGTTTTAATAGCATTGTACTTTTCTCTTACGCTCTTTATTGCTTCGTGAAACAATTTTTTAATCTTTATGTCATGTCTCACTTCTGATAGAGCTTTTGATATCGAGCTACCGAATGAGTACTTTGCTAAAACATCCTTCCCCATCTAGTGTTCAACCTTTCTTGAGCACTTTTTAGTCATACGTTGAACACCTTTCTGGTGTTCAACATTTGTCGAACACTTTTTAGTCATACGTTGAACTCTCTTCTTGTGTTCAAGATTAGTCCAACGTTTGCTGAAAGTTCATGGAACGTTTGATGAACGCTTTTTGAACACTCGTGGAAGGCTTGTTGAATAGTTGAACGCTCTTTGAACGCCGGTTTAAAATTCCTGTTGACTTTCCTGTTTCCTTATCATCAGTTATATTCTACTACTGTTCACCATCCAAAGGCTACTTTATCTTTTATATCCATGTATATTCCACTGCCGTTATCTATCTTGGTAGTACAGCCCAGCATTTGAACCACGCAGGTGAAGGAGAGCAGGATGGAAGACATAGACTTATTCTTGTGTTGATCATATTGGATGCCTAGTAGGAGGCTGGTTTTGCCTGCTCATAGCTGGGCACAAAATTTAGGAGTATTTAGCGGGCGATGGGCTCGTGAGGGGACCCTGTTCCGGGCCTAGAACACAGCCCCAGATGCAGTGGCGCCAGCCAGTTTTGCGAGCCTTGTCCATGTGGTGAGTCACGTGTCAGCTATATTTTCTTAAGATCGACAAATCCCAAGTAATCATACTCTCGTTCGCCTTTTTAGCTCAATTGGTTTAGGAGCAGCGGTCGCGCACACTGCGTTAAGTTCGAGACCTGATCTAAAGAGGCGAATATTTTGTGTGAGTACCAGGGATAAGATGGCTGTCGCACAAGGTAGCTGATGTGGCTATTGCCGCACGTGGCCACTAGGCTGGGCTGCTGGGCAAGACGACCGCCATTGGCACGTGGGAGCGCTGCTGGGTAAGACGGCCTCAGGGCAACCCACTTTCAGGGGAGGGCAGCCGACAGTAAAGCCATGCAAGCCGCGAACCAGGCACACACCACGTATTCGCTGAGCAAGATGGACGTGTCTGTGCTGCTGGGGAAGATAGCCGCCATTGGCATGTGTCCCGGGGTCACCCACAGTTGTCGTGCACATAGCGGCCTCGACTAACGTGGCAAGATGATAACCACCGAAATATGCCTGACCTATCCCAATGCGCCGCTACTTGTTACACAAGATTTTCAACAATGTTGCATTAGACATCAGACCTATTCTTTAAAAAATAATAGAGTTGCAACTTTGTTGCAGATTAACAATAGACCTTAAGGAAAAAAGGTTTGCAACTTTGTTGCAGAATAACAATAGACGTATTATTTTCAAAACATCAATATTCTTGCAACTTGGTTGAGTAATAATAGACCTACTGTTTTCAGAATAACATTAGACTTGCAACATTGTTGAATAAAAATAAACGTAATGTTTTGAAATAACAATAGACTTGCAACTTTGTTACAGGATGACAATAGCGCTATTGTTTCCAAAAGAACAATGGACATGCCATTTTTGCAACAATAGACCTGTTACTTTCAAAAGAGCAATAGACTTGGAACGTTGATGTGAAACAATTGACCTATTGTTTTCAATAAAACAATAGACTTGGGCATTTGTTACAGGATAACAATAGACCTATTGCTTTCAACAGAAAAATAGATTTGCAACTGTGTTCCATAAAATAGATTTATAATTTTCAAAAGAACTATAGACTTGGAACATTGGTCCTTTACAACAGATAAATTGTTTTCAAAAGAGCAATGGGCATTCAACATAGTTGCATAACAATAGGGCATCAATATGTCATACCTACTGAGTTTTGGTAGCCTTATTTTTGTCCACCAACTACCTTTTCCTTGTAGTGTCATTTTACACACATTCAATTTCCAACAGTGGCTTTCTGGAATTACTCTGGAATATCGTATTTCCGAGGGCTGCTGTCACAACGCCAGACAGTAGAACTCGCCGGACTGACCCATTTTACGTCCGCAAGCACCCCTTGGGAATGAAATTATTATTCCATAATGACTGTGTTTATCACAATTCGGAGGTCTATGAAGGTCACATGCATCGTTTCCAAAGTTTGTAAAGGAACTAATTCAAAGAATAGTTTACGAACTAGGTCTAATTTTAACAAAACTTTTGTACTAATATATACTCGAGACGTTTCGCTGGAACAGTCTAAATGTACTCTGTTATATACACCTCTAAATAGGCAAGAAAGGCTTTGAATATCAATCAATCAATCAATCAATCAATCAATCAATCAATCAATCAATCAATCAATCAATCAATCAATCAATCAATCAATCAATCAATCAATCAATCAATCAATCAATCAATCAATCAATCAATCAATCAATCAATCAATCAATCAATCAATCAATCACTTTAGTAGTAACAATAATATTAAAAATCCCCATGGATACCACACAATTATAGTTTTCTATGTAGTCAAATAAACCGTCTCCATTTTCGCATTCGCTTATATGAAATGTGGCTCAGAATGTTTATAACCTATATTATTCATATAAATAGTAAAGTGAACTTTGTCCCTGACTTGAAACCAGTGCTTAGTAGTTATAGCTCAGTATATAAAAATAATTCGTGCGGCTTTTTGTAAGTCTGGTGCAGGTCTTGTACGGCAAGCGCTCCGACGTGCGTGGGTAGCGTCTACGATACGCTGCGTGTTGTCCTGGTGGAGGATAGCGTTTCTTGTATTGCGTGAATTTCAGATATATTGGGGATTGTACAAATACGTAGTGCCAGAGCCAAGAAAATTAACAGTTTAGTATTGAAATTCCTCGATCTGGCCACGAATCGAATCCAGTGCGCCAATGACCGAATGGAAATACACAGGTCATTCAGCCATGGAAACAGATATGAATCAAATTAAGGAAATAATAAATAATACCAATATTCAGATACCAAACATCCCATCGCGTAACTGTTCTGTAGTTATGGAGACGTAATTGAAGAAACAGGTCACAATTGAAATACCGTATTCTCTATTCTCTACTCTTCTGCAAAGTTGGGACGCATCACACCGTCATGTAGTGACACTTGTTCACAAAAATAATTACCAAAATCATATGTTACACATATCTGTGCGATGAGCATGAGCTTACTTGTCCAATCTAGAAGATACGGATGGCTAAGTCCTGAACATTATATTCTTAACCGATCAATTTCAGAGGATTCACAGGCATCACCGGAAGGAACATATTTCATCTTAAGAAACGAACAAAACTTATCTTACAAAAGTTAGTTGTGGATCTGTCTAGTATTAATATCAAGCATGAAACAATGTGCCGGCCCCGTGGTGTAGGGGTAGCGTGCCTGCCTCTTACCCGGAGGCCCCGGGTTCGATTCCCGGCCAGGTCAGGGATTTTTCCCTGGACCTGAGGGCTGGTTCGAGGTCCACTCAGCCTACGTGATTAGAATTGAGGAGCTATCTGACGGTGAGGTAGCGGCCCCGGTCTAGAAAGCCAAGAATAACGGCCGAGAGGATTCGTCGTGCTGACCACACGGCACCTCGTAATCTGCAGGTCTTCGGGCCAAGGCCCTTCAAGGGCTGTAGTGCCATGGGGTTTGGTTTGGTTTTTATGAAACAATGTCGTAACAGGCGAAACCGTACTTTAACTTGAGGTGGAGAGAAACGTCATAATTAGCTGTCATCGTCACTGTTCTTCTTTGCCACAGCCGTCAAAATTCTGACCCCTGTCAATTCATATTGCATTTCAAAACGAATTGTCTCGTTCCTGTGTTTCGAATTCCACGTAAAACTGAAGGTTCCGTGGCTCTTCTGACGATTTCTAGGGCACGTTAAACTAAAAACTCTTTATTTACCTACAGTAAATTAATAACGAAGTGCTATGTAGCGTATGAAGTGAAATCACATTTATATGTGATATATGAGGATAGCAACTTCTGGTTTTGCTACATCAGGTGAATGTGTTTCTGTAGACATCTCGATACATTTTGCAGTTGGCTGGACGGTAATGAGATTCTGAATTGCTTGATGATGGCGACCACGATTGGAATACCGGTTACTCTGAAGCCACTTGAGCGGAAATGAGACGAAACATAGCTGTAAGGTCAATTCATTGTAAAATTATAGATAAAGTGGAACTATCAATAAGGTATAAGTTACTGAACGAGGAAGGAGTGGATCCTAATGAGTTAAAGAGTAGGTCTGGGAAGGAAGGGAACTTTATTACGAGAAGATACGAGACTAATTTGTTACTTCAAGGTTTTCCTCAATTTTTCTGTTAGGATATAAAATTGAGCTCAATAAATCATTATTTACCATATTATTTTTTTATTGTCTTAATACGTCTGTTTTACATTTTTCTACACCAGTGTAAATGTGTACAGTTTTATTAAATGAATTATATTTATGGACATGCAGTCTACAGGTTCTTAATGTTCGTAATGAGCTCTCCTCTTTCACATGGAGCGACATGTAGAACAGAATACATCAGTGCAGTACGGTGAATTTTTCTTCGAAACCTTTTGTGTTTGACATGTGTTACTTAATTTTGAAACCTGTTCCGATGTTCTACGAACACCAAGGACTTATTTTTGCCACATATTCAATCAAGCACAGTACTTCTACGGAAGATACGAAAAGAACCTTAAAATTCTGGTACCAGACTGAAACGATGTCTGTTTCTTACTTCTTCCGTTGATCCTAAGACACCACGTTTGCCTTCCTAATTTCATTTCATACTTCTTATTCATGTCGAAAGCACGTCCAGAAAGAATACTGCCGTTCTCTCTCTCTCCATTTGACATACATATTTTAACGCACAGTATATATCGTCGCTATTCCGGCAAAAAGTAATATCTCACAATGCTCTTCCTATCCATTGCTTTCTTTAAGACTGGTCACGCCTCCCAGCCGCATATTGATACCTAGTCTATCAGAACAATATTCGTTGTGTTCATTTTCCTATGCCTTTGTATAAAGGAAAATGAACCTTACCGTACCACACTCCAGGAATGTACAGTATGTTTGCATGACTTATTTACGCACTCCTACAGTATAATATACACTGCTGTTTGTAGAAATTGAAACACTCAGAAGCAATGGCCTGAAACTCGCCAAAATCAGAGGACTTGTGGAACAGTGGAACCATGTTGTGTTTCAAATTGCAGAGAGATGACGTGCACGTAGGCTCAGCAGTGCCCTTCAGTGTGTGACCGGCCAGGGCAGTGTTATGCAACGCTCAGTCACTGCGGAGCCGTCATACGAAGTGGAAACGTGTACCTAAGTGCCAGTATGCCTCGCCGACATCACAGGAGGGAATATCAGAATATGAGTGCGTTCGAACGGGGCAGAATGATAGGGCTCCGGGAGATGGGTCTGTCGTTCCGTGACATTGCGGCTCGTACAAGGTACGCTGCTACAACAGTGAGGCGTATATGGAACCAGTGGAGAGAAGAGGGCCATACACAGCGCCGACATGGTACTGGACGACACAACGTGACCACAGCGCGAGATGACCGCCATCTTGTCCGCTTGGCCGTAACGGACAGAACAGCTTCGTCCACGGTGTTGGCTCGACGTTGGAGCACTGCAACGGGTGTGGGGACGTCTGCATCGACGGCTCGATGCCGTCTTCTGAGGGCCGGACTGGTGGCACGCATGCCATTGCGCTGGCTTCCATTGACTAGCAGCCACCAACAACGTAGACTGCAATGGACACATGAACACCGACATTGGCGTGCTGAGTGGCCAAATGTAGTGTTTTCAGACGAGTCCCGCTTCAACTTGTCCTACAGTGATGGCCGCATACGCGTTAGACGCCGCCTTGGTGAACGCCACTGGGCAGACTGCATTGTTGAGAGGCATAGCGGACAAACGCCAAGTCTGACCGATTGGGGAGCAATTACCTATAACATGCGATCTCGCGTCCTTCGTCTTGAGGGCAATCTGAACAGCTACCGATATATCAGGGAGGTTTTACAGCCCGAGGCACTGCCCCTCCAGCAGGCCGTTCCAGACGCCATAATCCAGCAGGACAATGCCCGGCCGCATGTGGCGAGGAATGTGCAAGCCTTCTTCGAAGAACGGCGGATACCGCTGCTTCCCTGGCCTGCCCGTTCGCCGGATACGTCACCCATTGAATATGTCTGGAATATGGTCGGTCGGCAGCTTGTTCGTTCAGGTCCTCCTGCAGCCACTGTTGACGATTTATGGAAACGCGCCTACAAACCGCGTGGCAGAGTATTCACTAGCAGCATATTCAAGCACTCTTTGATTCCATGCCACGACGTCTAGCGGCTCGGATTGCAGCGCGTGGTGACGCTACGCCGTACTGAATTTCCACGCTCACCGTGCATGTACAGTTCTGTAATTGCAATAATTTGTGTCTTGTCATTTCCCTAATATGTGGAATAAATTGCGTTGTGATCACAGCTCTCGGTCTTGGTGTTTCACTTTCTACAAGCAGCAGTGTACTTAAGGATCCTTCACACGTTAGCATGCAAAAATGAACACAACGAAAACCGTTCTGATGGACTACATATTCATATGTGGCTAGGAGGCGTGACTAGTCTTAAGGAAAATAATGGATAGGAAGAGCATTGGGTGATATAACCTTTTGCCCGAATGGCGACGATATATACAAAACGTAAGGGTTCTGTATTAATGTAATAATCCGTTCTAATGGTTATGAATAGTTTCGTTGTCATGACTATACGAAGGGCTATGAAGGTAAAGAGAATGGATAGGTTTCAATATTTAAAATATTTGTCGTATTTATTTATTTATTTATTTATTTATTTATTTATGTATTTATTTATTTATTTATTTATTTATTTATTTTTTTTACTTCTTTATTTATTTATTTATTTATTTATTTATTTATTCATTTATTACTTTCTGTACACGGCGGGTCTCAGGCTGTGAAGTCTGCTATTATACCAAACCACCTACATAAACATAATATACTGGGGTTGTAAATACTTAAATTTAAACGTAGTAGAATTTAAATCACATGTTACACAAGTGATATTAATTGCATTGCTTTCCTATCCATTTATCAGGATACGTCGCATAGAGATGTTTCCGGACGACCACCACAGCGTGTGGTGGAGCTTCGTCATGTTGAAACCACATCCCGCAGCGGTCAAGGAGTGGCACATGTTCCAAAACCGTTGGTAGTTCATCCTGGAGAAACAGCAGATAGCTTTGGCTGGTCAGGTGGCCCTCAAAGAAATGGGGACCGAAGAGGTAATCACCCATGATTCCACACCATACATTCACGCCCCGCTGTACCTGAAAAACACAATGGGGATTACTCCAGTAATGCATATTATGGCGATTAACGGTTCCATTGTTTTGGAATCGTGCTTCGACCGTAAATAAGAGCGTCGCTAGAAGAGCAGGATCAATATCCTCATGCTGTAGAATCCATTGACCGAACGCCACCCGCGCATCGAATTCATGACCATGGAGCTCCTGGTGTAAGTGCAGATGGTACGGGTGAAACCGGTGGGTACGCAATATCCGCATAACAGACGCTCGGTTGATGTTCGTCTCCTGTGCAATGGCCCGTGTGCCCGTATGAGGGTTACGCCGGATAGCGTCAAATACGACATCTTCATTGTCAGCAGACGTCACGGGATGATCTCGAACAGCCCGAGTCCTTCCGAGTGATGCAATATCCCGCAGGCGTCCTTCCACAATCCTAAATGTCTTGCCCGTCGGTTGTCGTCTATCCGGATAGGGTTCTTCGTACAGGCGTTGTGCCTGGTATACATTCTGTCTAGCTTCTCCACAGATACGTAACATATCCCCATACTGGTCGCTGGAATACATCTCGAGGCAGTAAATAAACTTTCTGTTGTGAATTGCTTCGAAGGAGGGGAGTTCGCGCAGTTACATCCAGTACTTACCTACCATCGCATGTTGTTATCTTTCCAATGGGGCATTTTTTTGCCCTACCTGTGGTCTAAGAAGCTTGGAACATGGACGACGTAGCTAACTGGCCACATGACATCATCTCCTCATCCTCGTCCAAGCCAGCACCAAACCCAATGCAACGATACATACGGCCTTTTGCAGGGTCAAATAAACAAATCAGCCCTTGGAAGCTATCAAGTATGCAACCTAATCGCATCCCAGACAACTGTCTATTTAAAAGAGGTGGTAGTTGAAATCCCTCCCTCAAGCACTGTCGACTATCACATGTCTCCCGCCCGCTTGCCATATGAGCTACTGCGACACTTGACCTACGGAGCCCACTTCCCAGCCTATTCAGCACCGTGCTCCAGGTATGTGCGTCCACCTCCTGTTTTAAAGTACTTATTAAACGTATCTGTACTCGTTTTAAGAGTTCATTCGAGGCTTCCATAATAAATTAATAGTGGCTTTCACGATTCCTGCTGTCTTCTAGCCCGAAAACACACATCTCGTTATATACCCCGGTTTAGGGAGAGGGACCGATGTTTTTCAGAACTGTAGTGAATGTGAAGGGATACATAAAATTGATCGCAAGGGGCTGGTGGACCATCCGGTATAGCCTGGTATTCCTGTACTTTTTATCTAGTAGCAGGATAAAGAGGGTTCGAACACAATGGGTCAAGCAGTATGACTAAGAGGGTTTTCGAAGTGTGCAATGAACCGTAGGTGAGGTTAAAGCATCAAATAACATCTTAACCTTACGCACGAAGGCAATCCTAACACCAAAGTCTTCCCTTGGAAGAGCCCAAATGCATAGGACAACGGGTGCAATGACCTGGGGGTTTTTGATCCCTAGGTGAGGTTAAGATGTCATAACCTTACGTAAGAGGGCAATCCTAACCTTATGGGCTCCTCATGGAGGAGTCTAATCGGTCAGATGACGTGTAGGTGAGGTTAGGACGTCATTATGACGTGTTAACGAAACCTTGCCTACGAACGCTGACGACGTACGAGCAGACCAGTGAGGAATGTCGGGGGCGACATTTGAGGTGCGGGCGCTTGCCACTAGCATACCTTGACTGCTTCTTCGTGAGTTGCTAGCTACTTCACTAACAGACAGATGGCAGTAGTAGTTATTTCTGTGACTTACAGCTATACAGCGTTGGTGGAGGCAAGAGTAAGCAAGACGGTGGAGTGTTTAACTTACAGCTAACGGATAGTGCTATATGTCGCTTGCAAGATTACAACAGCCGGCATGCAATCTGCTTCTTGTTGACATTTTTACGCCAAACCCTATATGCGTTTCCGATGTTTAGAACTCTCAATTGTCGATTACTTCCCTCTACTTTACAGATTTGAACTCCAAAGACTTCCGGTAACTTTGTACAGCTTATTGCAACAGCGTAATATCAGTCTCTTGTATTATGAACTATAACAAATATAAAGTTATACACGGAGGTAAAAGGGCATCCGGCCGTAAAACATGATCAAGTATAAATTATGTCACAGATCACACTTGCGTGTCGAAAACGAATCCATCAGGTTTACTAAACACAAAAACAGAGAAGGGCATCTAGTTATAAAATTATAAACGATCAGTTCTGAGAAGACTGGAAGTAGCCCTATGTGGTAGAAGGCGTTGAGAATGGCATCCGACCATAAAACGTGATCAACACCACATTATAGCACAGATCGCACTTGTGGAGAAAGAAATGTAGAAGGCGTCACAAAGGCATCCAGCCGTTAAACATTATCATAAAAGTGTGACGAAGATAAATCTCTTGTGTTAAGAATTGAAACAAAAATAAAGGTATAGGCGGAGGTGGGGGTGGAAGGCGTCAGGAAGGGCATCCGGCCGTAACTTGTAATCAGCTCTACACTACGACACATATCGTTACGACAGGGTGGGGAAAAAGCGGAAAAAGAAAAATTTACAGTCGGAAGGCTAAATTTACTTAAACAGGTCATCTAACCATAAAACTGTAAGCTTAATCTGTGATTCTAATGCCGAAACGTGAATACCGCTGGTTAAACTTATGTATTTACGAGTTTCTAAACACGAAACAGAGAAGAACTCCTGTTTTATAATCCACCTACACTGATCGAGACTCCATCTGCTGCTACCTTGATAAGAATCCGATGACTCTACTATTTGGCTACAATACTCCTTCTTATTGATATTAATATAACATGCCAGCATATAGGGTAGCCGCGTGTTGCTGCGCACTCCTTCACTTCGTTCACACACTAAGATATGCGTCTCACGCCGACTATGAAATTTGATCAGCGGATGTCAAGTTGGGACAATAGCATGCTCGTACGGTTAGCTTTATGCTGCTTGTAAAACAGGGAATATAATAATTCTTCTTTTTCTTTCTTAAACTATATTGTAGGACAAGAAGAGAAAAGAGCTACAAGAGGCTCATGAAATTCCCTCCTTATTAGTGTGTATGCGGCGAACATCTGTGGAGTTCGCAGGGACGAATTGTGGCGCGTACTTCTGTATTTGACCCTGTTTTAGAGCCGAATGCACTTCCTGACGCTAACTGTATGTAAAGAGACGAAACTACCATTGCGTGTTTCTGTAGATCATGGCGTGTTCTCCGAATATGTAAAGAATTTGAGTGATGCTACCCTCTTAGACATCTGTATCGAGGAAGGAGTTTCAGGGTTCGAATGTTTTTACAACTGAGCAAGTTTTGCTATACGCTTATATTCGTGCTGCTGTGAGCTCACATTTGAGAGAAGACTAATCTCTGTTTTACTGCGTCCCTTCGTTTGTAAGCAGCTTATCAATCTGTGAGAGAATAAAGACAGTGTACACAGTAGGCAGCAAGAAGTCAGTGAAGCAACACGGTGTGTGTAAGGTCCTACGTGTATTATACGTTTCTTTTATTTAACATACAGTAATGACATTAATAAAGATTGTATTCGCTATGCAATAATAATTTGTCAGTAAAGACAATGTGTGTAAGCCCCATATGGGGTGTGTGAGTGCTTATGGAAGGAATGATGACGAAGGTGAACTTTGAACGTTACAGTTTTTATATGTATGAGCATGTGAACGATAATCAACCTTCTTCTTTGCAATTTAGTACAGAAGCAGTTGCACGTAAGGTAAATCAAGTAATTTATTTTTATTTGAATGGGTGATTGTTAAAGGGAACTGAGTCATCAAATTGGTCTGTTTGCGTTAATAACAGATTCGAATTAGCTGAGGATATATACACATGTGAGCGTCAAATAGGTCCTAAAGTCACCCTCCTATCATTGTGTGCCAAGTCATGAGTTTTTAGATTTGGTTGTTAGAAGGGACCTCTGTCATTGACTCAGGTCCCTTTTAACAAGCTATGTTGGTTGCACGCTTTGCCTGCACCGGTTTACATCTGTTTCATCAGCTGATGTTTAAGGTTATGTCTACGCTCGCGTTCGTTCGTTCGTTCGTTCTAAGTTGCAAGATTAGTTGTGATTTTATTAATATTGGTGGCGGTAACTGGTGACTATTATATAGTGTTCAGGATGAGTGGGAGAGAATGTGATTCATGTCCAGAAAAGACAACAAAAAGTAATGGAGAACCAGCAGAATGTAAAAGATATCATGCCAGAGAAGAATACATTGACCACGACGGTGTTGGAAGAAGAGCGAGAATGACCCGTTCACCTTGCAGAAATGTGTAATTAGCAGTATACTGATTAAAACCAATTAATCCTTTATAGGATTTTACTAACTAAAGCATGGCACTGTGTTTTTATTGCAGGTGCCAGAGTAAACGCTATGAGCAGTTTGATGATGTCGACAGAGCATTTATCCTTGATTCACTGTATAGGTTGGCCTCCAAATATGAACAAGATTTACATCCACAGAGGATGACTGAAGTAGGTATGTGAAGTGGGCAAGCACTGGTCCAAGGAAAGAAGAAGCAATACTCATAGAAAAATATTCGGAATATCACATGCTAGTACGTGATAGAAAAGTAGAGTTTCGCAGAGAGGCCTATTTTAGTCTTTAGGACGTTTGTGATCAGAGAATAAGACTTTTGCGAAAACTGTTGTAGGAGAGAAAATCCCCCAAAGATAAGCGGGGTCATCATCCTTCTACTTTGAAAATTGAAGAGAATGATCTTGACCATGTGCAGACAAATTAGCACTTTCCCCGTGAAAATGGCTCATTATACAACAGTCAGTTACACTTACATTGCAACAGAACTTCCCGTTGATAAACTGTACAACAATTTTAAAGAAAGGTACCCCGAGCCAAGAATTAACTATCAGTTCTATTTACGGCATTTCCATGAAGATTTTCATCTTAATTTTGTTAGGCCACAGATGGACACTTGCCGTGAATGTGAGGAGAAGGAAAATAAGGTGAAAAGCAAATTGAAGCACGCCAATGAACAACGCTGTATGACACTTTTTATCGAAATGTACAGGAACATAGAGAAACGTTTATTTATCGTAACTATATTAATTTTTGGCTTCAAAACATTTAAATGTAATTGTTAGTGAATAACACATCATGTTCAACCACCATATGCGATAATGCCGCTCCGATGACAGTGCAACCCCTGTTTGAAATCTAAACACAGTGGAACAATGCTGTATAGGCCTGTAGCTAGGTTCCACAGTAAACGCAACATACGTGAACATAATAACAGAAATCCTTCTCTAAAGTGCTTCATTACACAGAAAATACAATTACGACATCAATATAACACACATTACACTACATTTATCAGTTTATAATAATCAACATATCTGGTACAATTATTGATATTACTTCGAAAATAATTGAAAACATCATCATACTTCTAACAGAGAGTCTGAATAAAATAGAAATATCAGATAGATTTGCACTACTAAACCATTAAACTGTCATTAATAATTTACAACAAAACCAAATACAAATAAATGAATGCAATACTGTCAAAGTATACAATACCGGACAAAGTCAAGACAGCAATGCTGGTCTTGGGAGAGGAAACTTTCGTAAAAATGCCTGTATTCTGGGCTAAGATACTTGCACATGTCTAGTAAGTCCTTTTTCTTTTCTTTGGTGATGTGAAGTGGACTTACATATAAAACAGGAAGGTTCAGTGGTAGAGTACGAGCTAAAAAGTGTTCATTGATGTCGCCTTACTCTTGTTTAATATAGTGTATCTTACCCAGGGACGATGAATGTTATCGGACTCACGAGAACTCAGCGCAGTTGGATCATCACTGGACAGTTTTAGCCACATAACCTTTATGATTTTCAGGCCACAGTCTCTGTTTATAGAGGATTCGACCTCGCTTAAATCCATAAAATCAGTTTGTTGTAGTTCAACCACCGATAATTGTTTGTTCAGAGATGCCCCCCCCCCTCTTATGTATTTCCACTGCATAGGAACCATATTGATATCAGAGAGTTGACGTGTTCGAAACGGAAGAATTTGTTTTCAAGTAGTACGAGTTTCTGCGATGGCGTTTCTAGGTGAAACTCAACATGGTTTGAAGGCAATGACGCGTTGAAATCTTCTTTATTACTATCATCATTATTGTTATATTGCTTCTCTTCTTCTTCTACTTCTTCGTCTTCTAGATCATCATTCTTGTGTTCTTCTTGATACGTTTGCTCGGCGAAAGAACGTGTAGTAGGCTTAGGGAACGAAGTAAAATGCTTTGATGGTACAGAAACGTTATCATCATCATCATCATCATCATCATCATCATCATCATCATCATCCTGACCATCAACATTATCATCCTGCTTCTCTTTATCTTGAGATGTGTGCATAGTAACAGAACTTGTAGCTCGCCTAGAGGAAGAATAAATCGGTATCCGCATGAATACGTTTGGGCTCTTTAAATTTGTTTGTTGATGACACTACACTACACACGTTTATATGACGCTGCCCGTTGTAAGCGTTTTTGAATCGTCTTCTAAAGTTTTCGCATTGAAAATTGTCTTACACAACATCTCATGGCCTCACTTGTGGGAGCTCCGGAGAAACATCTTTCCACACTCTTTGCAACTATACGTACGAATCGGTTGCTCTTTGATAGACGAATTTCTAAAACTACAATTCTCACATTACTCAACAGATGAATCTCTGCCTGAGGGATCTTTCTCTTGGACTGCAGACTATCATGCTAACTAAATGATTGCGAATTAATAGCTAGCATTTATTTCAAACACCCGGGCTTCGAGCTCGTAAAGTCGGTTTTCTGATGAGAGGACACCGTTCTATAATATAGTTCGTGCAATCGTGTTAGTAGATGCTCTAATGAAAAATATGACATAACAAATGCTGTAGAAAATTACATTTCTAATCATTTTGTCTGAACATACTTTTCCGTACAGGTTTATAATAAGAGAGATAATAAAAAAATTAGGCATTTAGTGAGTTGTGAGAATTTTTTGAATATAATGTAGTGAATAGAATCGATGTGAAAATGAGAAGTCACATAAAACAATCTTCACAGAGAGAGTTCACACGTGCTGCCTCTTGTGTACAATTTCACGGCCACTGGGAAGTTAAAATTTATGCATCTAACTTGCTCACTATAATAAAGAAATCCGCGTTGACTCCGACTCCGAGATGCATTTAGCCATTTTGCCCTTTAGCCGTCTGGCCCTTTTGCCGTTTTTCCACTTACCCATTTAGCCCTTTTGCCCTGTTGGTCTTTAGCTCTTCTGAAAATTTGCCCTTTTGCTTTTCTGCCCCATTTCCCTTTAGACATTTAGTCATTTAGAACAGTTTCCGTTTTGTACTTTTGCCCCTTAGCCATTTAGCCCATTTGACCTTTTGCACTTTTGCCCTTTTACACTTTAGCTCCTTGGCCATTTAGCCCTTTTGCCCTTTTGTCCTTTAGCCATTTAGCCCTTCTGTCCTTTAGCCATTAAGCCCTTTCGTCTTTTCGACATTTAGACCTGTTTTGCTTTTTACCATATATGTGGTCGCTCAGCTCCAGGACCTAAGGTCGCCTTCCAGCGTTATGCCCGTATGAATAAAGCTTATGTATGAAGTCTTACACCATATCCTTAGTCTCATGTGTATCCACCATCTCGTTATGAGTTCACCTTCCAGCGTTACGTCCCCTGCGGATAAAGCACATGTAATAAACATTACGCCATCTCCCTAGTCACATGTGAAGCCGCCATATTGTTCCGAGTACAGCTTCCAACATTATGCCCCTATGAATAAAACACATGTAATAAACCTTACGCCATCTACCTAGTAACATGTGTAGCCGCCATATTGTTCCGAGTTCAGCTTCCAACATTATGCCCCTATGAATAAAACACATATAATAAACCTTACGCCATCTCCCTAGTCCCATGTGTAGACGCCAACTTGTTCCGAGTTCAGCTTGCGACGTTATGGCCCCATGAATAAAGCACATGTCTTAAGCCTTTCACTATCTCCCTAGTCTCACGTGTAGCCGCTACCTTGTTCCAAGCTCATCTCCAAGCCCCCTAAGGGTACCTTCCAACGTTACGCCCCTATGAATCAGGCACATGTATTCAGCCTTACGCCATCTCCCAAGTCCGATCATTAGAATGTGTACAGCCGTCATCTTGTGTGTAGCCGCTATCTTGTTCAAGATTCAAAGTTCAGCTCCAAGCCCCTCGCCCCCCCCCCCACCCCAAGGCTGCCTTCCAAAGTTACGCCCCTATGAATAAACCATACGCATTAGGTTTTACACCATCTGCCTAGCCTTATTAATACAACGTGTAGCCGCTGAGCTTTTGTTTGGAAGGGCAACCGGTTAGGTTAACGTATGGTCACCGTGCGGTGAAGCCTGCACAATTAGCTAGGGTGTAAAGTTATGTCCGATGTGGAGTAGAGAAGGGCAACCGGTCAGCTTTACGCCTGGTCAGTGTAAGGTTAAGCTTGCACATTTGTGCTGTTAGTCCAGGTATCGAACTTAAAAACTGTTAAGTTAAGCTTACACTCTATTGCTGTAAGCCTGGGAAGTTAGGTTCAGCTTCGAGCCTCTGAGGGTGCGCTTCAACATTACGCCCCCTATGAATAAAGCATACGTATTAAGTTTTACGCCATCTCCCTAGTCCCATGTGCAGCCATCCAGTTCCTCGTTCAGCTCTGAGCCCCGAAGACACTTTCCCACATTACGCCCCTACGAATAAATCATACGTATTAAGCCTTAAAGCTACCATCATGTCCCAAGTTCAGCTGCAAGTCCGGGGAGCTTGAGTTATCTTAACGAGTGGTCAGTGGAAGATAAAGTCTGCAATTTTAGTCTGGTTGTAGGAAAGGGCAACCGGTTAGGTTTACGCCTGGTCAGCGTATGGTTAAGCCTGCACTTTTCCCAGGGTGTAAGTTAGGTTAAGCGTATTCAGCGTAACGTTAGACCTGCACTTTTAGCCAGGGTGCAGGGAAGGACAACCGGTTAGGTTAATGCCTGGTCAGCGTAAGGTTAAGCCTACACAGCTATTATCATCATGTAAGGTTAAGCCTACACTGTTATGCGGTTAGTCTCAGCATCGAACTTGGGCTGTAAGGTTAAAGTCCTTAGGCCTGGGGTCGAACCCCAGATTTGTAAGGTTAAGCGTAGACACGTCATGCCTGCTAGGTTAAGATTGCCCTCTTAGCCATAACCACGTTGGCTGTTAGGGTCAGCTTGCACATTTTGGCATCAAACATGGGTCGGTACGGTTAACGCCCGTAGGTGTAGAGTCAAACCCGAGGCCTGTAAGGTTAAACCTGAACACGTAGCCAGCGTAAGGTCATGAGAGGTTAGGAGCGTGCTCTTAGCTAGCAGCCCGCACCGCGCTGTAAAGTCACTAACCGGATTAGGCCTCGTCCGGCGGATGGTGGAGGTGGCGACGCCCAAACTCTCCAAAATACTCTTCTTTCGTCATATGCCGTTTTATAGCGCTGGTTTTCCTTACATCTGAGGATATATTACGATCTTTACGGACATTTTTTCCTATAATTACTTCACAATGAATTTAATTCTGACCTAATATTACCAAAAAAGGTTCTTTTCGCAACACAAATAAATTCATGTTCTACGCTGAAATGATCCTCGTCCGTGACAGAACACGGGAAAATTCGCAAGCCACAAAGACAAAAGTTCACATGGAACGTTTTTCAGTGGGAACTAGCTGGCATGGATGCATCCGCTTTGAGTAATGAGAAACAAGTAACGATATCCATTCAGAGTCTTAAAAATATCTTGCATTCCTTTACGAAATTAACTGAAACAGGATTGCGTTAAGCCGATGTACATAACAATGTACGAAATATGATTCTGATTAGGGACATATTTTCTTCGCTAGTGCCTGCAGTCCATTTAGCTGGGCAAAATATGTTGCCGCCCCGTCATACGCTTGAGCTACGAGCTTGTCCTCACATTGAAATTCTGAACATATTTTGAAGACTTGTTCACTTACGCAGCAGCAGAGCGCCAGGGCGATCTTTTCTGACGTCAGTGAAACCTAAAAATCTTTCCTGAATTTCGCCCTCTGTTACATAACGAATTAGACTGGAACGTTGCGATAATTTGGCTACATCTGTAGTTTCGTCAAGCATTATTGTAACGAAATGTGCACCTTTTCTTGTTTTATTTTGTCTACACTTACGTCACTAACCTCTTCAATAATATAATTTAGGATTCTATTTGACGTGCCTTTAAATACTATTGCTTTTTGTAAACCTGTGTCCAAATTCATAACCATACTCCGACAGTGATTGCAAGAACTCAACACAGTTTCCCCAATTAACGGATTCCTTGTACACCTCGTGACGTCTGAATGGCAGCTTTTGTTTCATTAATAGGCAAGTTACGTCAATTAACCGTTTAACTATTTCTCTGTTGGAGTAATTTTCGGCATTATGTCGTGATACATCCGTCCTGTGTTGTTCACTTAACAGAAAGTCTATTCTTCATTTTCCCATCTCGTTACTGCGGATAAAATGCGACTGAGTTTTTCCAAGACTGATCCTTGTTTTATAAAATTTACCGATGGCTGAGGAACCAGTACTATTCCATACTCCCCTATCTGTTTCGAAAAGAACCCAAGGCCAGCAAAATAATTTAATCTGAGATTGGCATGCAGTTAGCCAATTTCAGTCTTGAAATGACTAACATACATCTTCATTTGCGTACTTACAATAAATGTTCAGAGTGGGCCTACTTTGTACTATGATTCCTTGCTTATTCTAAAAATTCAATGCCCCGAAGGAACTATTTAACGGGCGATAAAAAATACAACATTTTGACTGTTGGCAAGCTTGAGAGATGTGTATGTCCGAGTACAGCAGCCCCCACACTCCGTTGCCGATGACGTAGGAGGCAAAATACTAGTTCCTCGTAGCGAGACCCTTTCCGTGTTCATCGTACAGCGAGAAACACAAAATATTGCTTTAAATCGTTGCCACACTACACTGAAACACTAACTGGAATTAGCTAATGATCCACTACAAATACAGTATTTATCACACAAAAATGACTGTGAATGTGCACATAGCTACTAAAAATTATTAGGGCAGAACGCCGGTGCATACGGAATTTGTATCTAGCACAGAGGACCAGGAAACTAAGCCAAGTCCCTGTCGCATTGGAAAAGCGGGCGGCAGAGTGGAAGAGTCAAAATCTGCACGTGTGCTAAAGGGTGCGGTCACATGCAGGTACACAGTCGTCATGTTAAATATTTCTGGCTGATGATATTTTATGTACTAGTACAATTGAGGGAATACAACACACTCCAGCAACGGCACGCCAGTCTTTTAATCAGTGGTTATTAGGACATTACAGTCGGTGATCAATCGTGTCGAAGCCCTTCTCTTCAGTAACCCGCCAATGTTTGGCTGCTCCATGTGGGAGATGCAGGAGATTGATTTTTACATGCTGAGGAAAAAAGGAACCAAGTTACTGACTTAGTTCCTTCCTCCACCGCACGTCATGTCCCGCCAACAGATCGCCAACCGCTTGCAAATCGCAGCAAGCGTAACACAGCAGTAACTTAAATTGGCGCCAAATTCGTGATGTGTCATTGTTATTGTTGACGGTTGCTGTGAGCTAATGAATGACGTATTTCGAAATTTATCCCAAATGAAAGAGAAATGACAGTAAGTACAAGAGGAAGAAAATTAAGGAGGCAAGAGTTCACGGGTTGCCGTAATAATTACTATAGTGAGAAAGCAGTTCCCGGAAAATGTTTGTGCTGTTTGCAGGTAAGTTAACAGTACCGTCCTTTACACATATGCTAAGTTTAATGTAATATAAAATGCACAGCACGTGTTATAAGCTTTGCGATTAGTTCATTTCAGATATCGAATGGAAAGTTTCGAACGTATCAATGAGAATATTTCATCAAATTTCAAATTCTTTAAACATGGGCTGAAAAACAGTCAGAATGTGTATCTACAAGGGTTAATTGTGGCAGGTGTCCGGCTCCATGGCTAAATCGTTAGCGTGCTGGCCTTTGGTTACAGGCGTCCCGGGTTCGATTCCCGGCAGGGTCGGGAATTTTAACCATCATTGGTTAATTTCGCTGGCTCAGGGGCTGGGTGTATGTGTCGTCTTCATCATCATTTCATCCACATCATGACATGCTGGTCGCCTACGGGGGTCATATCGAAAGACCTGCACCTGGCGATACGAACATGTCCTCGGACACTCCCGACACTGAAAGCCATACGTCAATTCGTTTCATTTTCAATTGTAGCAGGTGACGTTACCGAAAGGAAGCCAAGAATGCTCTGTTGGTGAAATCGATAGCATCAAGGAACTATATTCCTTTGCTTACTATGCTATTTCAATTGGTAGGCGGGTTAGTGTCTGCAAACGTTCTTTTCTCAGTCTTCTTCCGTATCACAGCAACGTGTTTTCCGTATTTGCTAATTACTAGTTAGTCAAAGGTCAAATTCCAGAGGACATGCGAGGATCAAGTCCATGCGCTACCAAAATGTCTGGGAACGTAACTAATTTTATAGATAAACACATCCGATCTTACCCACTCAAAGAAATTCACTATGCTGGGAAGGAAGTGAAATACTTAGATGCACGTTTGGATCTTTTTTTTGCTAGGGGCTTTACGTCGCACCGACACAGGTAGGCCTTTTGGCGACGATGGGATAGGAAAGGCCTAGGAGTTGGAAGGAAGCGGCCGTGGCCTTAATTAAGGTACAGCCCCAGCATTTGCCTCGTGTGAAAATGGGAAACCACAGAAAACTATCTTCAGGGCTGCCGATAGTGGGATTCGAACCTACTATCTCCCGGATGCAAGCTCACAGCCGCGCGCCTCTCCGCGCACGGCCAACTCGCCCGGTCGTTTGGATCTAAAAACTATGTATGGCCTACGAAATATTCCTCATGAAGTATGCAGAAGTATGTGTGAAATACGTCTTCTATAGGAAACATTTTCGTGAAAATTTTAATTTTCCTTTCGACCGTCACCAAAGTGATCTATGTGGCAAATATGAGGAACTTGAGACGAAGCTAAAAAGTCCACATATAGGCGACAGTAGTAAGTGAGCTGCACAAATTGAGCTGGATATTTACAAGGGGCGAAGCAGGAAAGTTTATAAGCTTATTAAGGTAACTGAGCAAGAATGTATGGGTAGGGTTGAAATTGACGATATGTACAAAATCTGCCTGTGCCAAATATCCCTCCGCAGGAAACACTACTGACTAATTCTTTCTGCATTTCTACATATCGAAGAATGTTAAAGAAGTACACAAGTTTTCAGGTGGAATATCCTGTCAAAATATAAATCATACCGTAGTAACGAGGTGCCTTGAATTGACAGGCACTGATAAATTAAAAACAGGAACCATTCACAGATTTACCGACAGAGGTCATTGGTTTCTCGCTTGTGACCGCGTGATTGGAACATTGAAGACAATAATACGGAAAAGAAACCCAGTTTACACCCCGAAAGAGTACGTCGAAATCATAGCACACATTTATTTCAGAAGTTACAATCATTATTGTGCAATGTGATGACATAATATTAATTTTAACACATGGTGGCATTGTCATTACACAAAGGCGAACTGTGTAAGGAAATGGCACGACGAAAGCTGCCCCTTCAAGGAAAGAAAACTTTTTTCTGCTTCAGTATTCAGAGTCCGTCGTCACGAATCAACGAAACCTGAAGTAGTGAGTGCCTTCAATTAAAAAAAACTCCTTTAATCTGGCAAAAGCTAAACTTGCTTCATTTCGTACTGATTTGGAAAGGCAGTACAGTGAAAGAAAAGTCAGAATTAATAAAATAATGTTGAAGGTATTCAGGAAATGGTTAAGTAAATCCACGGGAATGAAATTTTTATGAGGAGATATTGAAATGGCCGACCTCAAGTGATGATTCATTGTGATATGAACTATTCATAATATCGACTTCTGTGAATGAGTTATTTTTATGTTTAGTTTATTTTTCCTTTAATACATTTTACTTTTATGCCGAAATGTGTAATTTTGTATAGGTAAGGTAAGGGTGTATTCCGCCCGAAGACATGTCCGAACCTCCGCAGAGGTGTTCCTGAGCCGGAGTTTACGTACGGTAGGGTGGCCAGTTCTTTTCCGCTCCTCCATTCCCTTACCCCCACCAACAGCGCGTGGCAACCCATCCAAATCTTGACCACGCACAATGTTGCTAAATTTCGGAGATCTTACGGGATCCGGTGTTTCAACACGGCTACGGCCGCTGGCTTTTGAATAGATTATTCATATGAAGAGTGCCAAATTCCCCCGTCGACTAGAGAAACGAACTATGTTACAAATTTTCATATTATTCCTAACATACTTCCTAGAGTAGCCTATATGAAAATTGTTCTATCTCCAGTCTGTAAAATGTAGCGCACACCAAATCTGGAAAATTTGAACATGTTCCGTTTAGTAGCTTAATAATAATAGTATAGTTCTCTATCTCTCCTGAAAACAAAGAAAGAGGTGACTTTGTTCTTTTCTCCACTGACCGATTCAATAAAATAACACATATAATTACAAGGACATAGGCCATTTCTTTAATTCGATTTTAATTGTAATTTTAATTTTAATTGTAGTTAATTCTAAGTCAATTTGTAGCATGCCTCAGTAGTATATAGTTTCCTTTGTTTCATTTTGTGACCTGCCGGGTCACCTTAACTTTAATATAAACAAATACTTTCTAATTTCCCTCTCCATAAACAATATTTCTTTGGCGCCAGCCTTCAAACTTATGGCTTGAAGACAATAGTTGGTAATTAGTAGTAGTAAGTAATAAGACTCTAGATACTCCCAGAGGTAGGGTGACAGAACACTAACAATTCAGTACACAAAAAGTTGGAAACAAAGGATAATTAATAAGAATTTATGAAAATGCCAATTAAAAATGATTTATTAGGTTGATATACGAGACGGCGTATTTGCGAAAACTGAACTTACGGAAACAAAAGGAAAATATAATAAAATAAAATTTAATAAAATGAAATGTCACGCGGAAACTTGCAGTAATTTATGCCTTTAGCTCACCATTTGTATCTGGACACATTCGATGTAGCAGCGGTTGTTTGATAATCCTCTCGTACCACCGTTGTCAAATCCCGTAGTAAGTACCAGTCCTTTTTCCGATTCCTGCATTGCCCACTAATTGGACAATGACTTTCCTGATCTTAACACTTCCTATAATACTCATTACATAATGAGGTAATTAGCCCTAATTTCAATATCAAAACCACCTTGGGTTACGTTCATAGCGAGCATACGCTTGTATTCTTCCGTATTACAAAAAATTAGCGTAAATAATCATATAAAAGAAATTACCTCCTTTTCCAGACAAGTCAAAACCGGTCTTCTGCTAACTTTATCTCACGACATTGACATAGCCAGTTCTCAATGAGGGTAAATTTCACTAGTGCTCTACTCAGATGTGACATGTGCTTGTAAGCTAAACGGAGAACCTCCTCTTGTTATCTGCCCTGTCTTATCTCGTATAATAAGACGATGAGAAAGACCTTCTTCCTCTATATCATGACCATCATATGCTAAGACCTTTAGACTCTAAGGCCCTCAGACACTAAGCTGTTAAGACTTCAGACGCTCCAATGTTATGATGTTCTCATATTAAGACGTTAAGATATTATGATATTAATACGTTACGACCTTTACGAGCTCTTGTCGTTGAAGTATATGGGCTCTCAAAGCTCCATCCACCTCGCATATCACATGGTACAGTAAGATCCGCTGTTCTACCCCTTCTTCTGTCCAGTCCATCGCAGTATATCCATAATCATGTTTCGTAACGTTCATTCACATAGGTTGAAATTTCGCGGGCTTCGTTAGCGTGAGGTAGCCAACTTCCAAAAGTGGGAGTTGACAAATTCTATCTTTTCAGAGTATGGCGGGGACTATGTAATTCGGCAGTCTCGATAATGTACTTTTCCTGGTAGAGGTTTAAAATTTGCATGGTGTGTCCGGTCACCTGACCTCGGGCTGAGGGAAATTATCTGCAAGCAATTAATACGGGTGATGTTGTAATACCTTTCTCAATACTTAACACGTTAATATTTCGTTATTGCCGTGATAAGGAGAAGTGAGATTATAATGTGAAATAGATGACTAAAAACACTATATATATGCATAATAAATAATTCAGGTCTATGTGCTAGTCTGGCTACAGAATGCTCCTAGTTTACTACTTCCGGTATTCGTTTCTTGTCTCTTATATTATTTATCAGTGACCGGAACCTTTTACTGTTGCATCTTACTTCAAGGTAGGCTCCGTTAATATATTCTGAGCAATCCCGCCTAATAAGTACGTGTGCTGTTTGCGAAGGTCAGATAATATTTTATAATATCTCTGGGAGGCCGCATTCTTCCATTGTCTCCAGGATTCCGATTTTTAAGTTCAGCACTTTTAGTACCCTCTTCTTCCATGGGGGCGCTTTCTTGACATTGGACGCGTATTAACGAGGTCACGGATCACAGCAAGCATTGAGTCATAAAATAAGTCCACCGCGTCTTGAACTTTAGAGGGGACAGGGTACGATTAACAGTCTGCCAGTCAACTTTACGCCACACAGGCACAGAGCTCCTAAGGACAGGTAACTTCGTCATTCCTATTCCTATTTCCTTCGCTATCTTCACTCCTGTTGTCTGTATCCTCCTCTATATTCTCATCTATCTCTTCCTGAGAATCACATAAAGCACTACCCTTTAGCACGTGCCCACTACGCAGTGTCATGTCTTTCTCCTCTTGTCCACAAGGTCAAGCACAAGGTCCACACCGTGGATACACAACAGTTACCCCCAAAACACTGACTCGATCTT